>NC_087079.1:8882300-10082300 GCF_026151205.1 Bolinopsis microptera
GTACAGGGTGGCCCATAAGTGACTACCCACACGCAACCTCTTAATAACTCACGTAATTCGTCTCCAAATTGCACCAAAATTTCAGAGATTATAGATATGGGTCAAACTTAGATTTCCTGAAAGTTTCGTAAGCCACGCCCAATTACAGTGGGCGTGGCGTGACACTCCCTCTTTTTTCACTATTGTCTTCATAAAATGAGAACGCTTTAAGCTAAGAACTCAAAATTTTTTGCACACATTTGGCTTGATAATTGAAAACCTTTCCCAAAGTTTCAAGTTCATTGGTTAAAATATGGCTAAGTTATGACCATTTCAAAACTCATCGGATACGTGATCCGAGCACTCAGTCAGTGATCTCGTCACTTGGTTAATGGCCTGTTTGGCTCACATGCACCGCTTGGTTGGTTGCAGCCTGCTTATGGGCCGGCCTATACAGCTGACTGCACCTAAAACGCTATCACACGAATTTATGGTGGTGTCACCATTTCAGGCCCAGGGCTTGTTAGCCCTGCTAGTCACAGGTTCCTTACAATCAATAAAAAGGAATGAACCATCCATTGAATCATCGAACCGGGCCTACCTAATCACAAAGAAACACAAACATTTGGACCGTGATTTCCAATCGAGGATAGATTTCGCCAACACATTCCTGTCCAAGCAGAATGTGGATCCCTACTTTGAGGACGAAATCTGGTACAGCGACAAGGCCATATAAACGGATATGTCAACTCCCAGAATGCAATTCACTGGGGCTCTACTAGACCGGATGAAGTGGTGGAGAGAACGGCTTTTCCTGAAAAGTCACGATCTGGTTTTTATCCTAAAAATTTGTGTTTCCCTTTCTAGCAAAGTCATCATCGGTATCCAATCAAAGCCTAATGAACCTCATTAATACACGCTAACGCCTTACTCTTGATCAGATTGGGTGACGAGATCACTAATTGAGTGCAAATATCACTGACTGAGTGCTCGGATCACATATCCGATGGATTTTAAAATGGTCATAACTCAGCCATATTTTAACCAATGAACTTGAAACTTTTGGAAAAGTTTTCAATTATCGAGCCAAATGTGTGCAAAAAATTTTGAGTTCTTAGCTTAAAGCGTTCTCATTTTATGAAGACAATAGTGAAAAAAGAGGGAGTGTCACGCCACGCCCACTGTAATTGGGCGTGGCTTACGAAACTTTCAGGAAATCTAAGTTTGACCCATATCTATAATCTCTGAAATTTTGGTGCAATTTGGAGACGAATTACGTGAGTTATTAAGAGGTTGCGTGTGGGTAGTCACTTATGGGCCACCCTGTACAAAAGTAATAAGAAAAATTGATAATGCGTTTATTTTCCTTGCGCTACAACTCGTGTTACTAGATCAATCTGATAAAATAAGCGTATATATGCAATATGTCTCCTCAATGTTGTCATTGGTAGTCGCCCCCGCCCCCTCCCTTAATTTACCTGAGGTACTCTAACAGCCCTCAAGTAGCTCCCAAGAAGTCAGGAATGTCCAGTGACCATTTATAAATATTCTAGACTTCAGTCTTGAGAAGTTTACGATCTGGTCTGGAAAAGCCAGATTTTTTGAAATCTAAATGGGGACTAATGGAGACTAATGGGGACTAAAAATCATGGGGACTCGGGGTAAAATCGTTGACGTAATTCCCCAAGTCCCCAAAAGTAGTCCCCCCCCCCCCCCCCCTCTGCACACATGATATCTCTCTCTGCCATGAAACATGGCTAACCTTTTAAACTATGACTTAAAACTTAACTAAAACTCAACTGGGCTCTCCTATGTCACCAAACTAAACCAATAAGTAATTTTAGATTGTTATATTTTTCTATATAGTTTATATAACAAGTATATTGACGTAGTGGATGGTTTAGGAGGTTTCAAGCACAGGTCACTCTCAAATCCTAAAGATAAGCAGTGGCCTTCGGCACTTGAAACCTCTTCAAACCTCCCCTGATATATTTATTATTGATATTGTTTGATTGTGCCGTAAAAATAAATATTTGTTTTATTAATATTTGTTTTATTTGAAAGAAATTGTATCTAAATTTTACAATGACGTATGAGACGAAATTTACATTTCTTGACGCTATTTTGAAGAACCATACCTCGGTTAGAATTCAATGTTCTTCGGTCTTCCAGGAATTATTGGTTGGTTATTGTTCAGCAAATTAGAACTCAAGTTTAACAATGCTGAGTTTAATTTTACCAAGTTACTGAAATGTGACGAAATTTACTTTTCCTGCCCCATACCAACGGTATAATTTCAACGGTATAATTTCAATGTGATGACAAATTGGCATGGGTTTCTATATTTTCTGTATAAATCCATTCCAACTATAATAAGGACTGTTGATATGAAAGAAAATCTATCTAACTAAAGGAATGGCTGATGTGACGAAATTTATATTTCTTGCCCCTATTTTGAAGAATCATACCTCGATTAGGATATAATCTTATAATGTTACTTTATCACCATACTTATGTCGAATGTCGATAAACTAGTTATTTTGCCAACAAAGAGCTAATAAAGTCATAATATTTTTTTTGTGACGAAATTTACAAATTTTTACCATGTTCAGGTGTTGAAATTTTGCCAATGTTAACATAACACTGCCATATAATAATTTATATGACAGGTGTGTGGTTGAAATATTGTTAATTGATCCATAGTACGTAATATAGGGTGTTTAAGTTGGTATACTAATATTTACTCAATTTCACAGATGTTGAGATATCATACAATTGTATGTGACAAAGTTTACCTATTTCTGCCTTCTGTATTTGTATTTGCCTATAACAAAGAAATATGTGAACAATTCCAAACACATTCAGCTCACAAAATAATGCTAGACTATTCGGCATTTCTTGTCAAGATGTCATAAACATCCCTCATATAAATTTCTTTAGTGTGTGACGGAGTTTGCATGGTGCTACCAAAGATATCGTTATGCGACAAAGTTTATCTAGAGGATAAAACGATTATCCTAGGCATAGAGGGTTTATATAATTTCATAGTGTGACACATTTTACATATTCGTGCCATTCAGTCAGGGTCACTTATATTTACCAATATCCTCAAACTTCAATGAACGATTGAACGTGTCCTTAAAATCGCCCTTTTGAGGAGCCGGCTGCGCGTACGTACGTACGTACGTGCGTACCGCGCGCTCAGGACTGATAACAATAGTGTTAGGTGTCCAACAATCTCAGATTAGCGGCTTACATTCACGGTGTATTTAGGCGGGAAGACATTATCAAAACAGTGATGGCGGTAGAATGTAGGATCTTCACAGAATTTATTAAAATAATCGATGAAACGTAAAAAAGTCATATTTGTAAGCTAAATTTAACTTCTATTCAAATAATACAGTTTCATTAACTTAAATTAATAAAATTCAATAAAAATACTGCCATAAATAAGGTTTAGTAAGAATGTATAGCACTAAAGCAGGTGTCGTAATAAAACGTGAAAATTTACTGTTACCAATATTTCCAAAATCTGATATTCAAATCCGCCAGTGAAACCAATACTGGTCTTACTGCACAGTTCCACTATTACCTGTTTTGCTACTTGATAATATGGCCAGCCAATGAAATACTTATAGAAAATAAGGAGAGGGTGTTATTTTCAGCTATCTTAACCGCCAAATTTCACTGGTTACAATTAAGTGTTATGTTCAAACAATCCCATTTGTTCTCCTTTCAAATGAACAGCATTTAATATTGCACAAATTCTAACTTAGCCACTGTACGTCACAGATATAATTACATTAGTGCAATTCCAGGAAGTGCTAGATATCTGACCGCATGGACAATTCTTTTCTTTCTCACATTTCGTAACGTTTTATGGAAACAACTCTGAACAAAGTACTCTCGATCAACAGTACTCTATCACTCGAAATTTACAGAATGTCTAAATGTTAACTATTGAACATAGTTTCCAGATCCACTGGCTGATTGCCAATTGTCAATTACATAGTCCTCCCTCGGTCTCTTCACCTCCATGACTCTCATAGGACTGCCCATCATCTTGCGTTTTCCAGTTCCGTAGTACATGTACGGTTCTGACATACTACCGACAAGTGCTGTGCGGTATGTTCGGAGCGGTCCCCATTCTATCTCATCCTCTGGAATTTCTCCCTCCTTCATAAGCTGCTCCTCCAAGAATGCCAGCAATCCTTTAGGTCCCTTCTTGTCGATATCCATTAGTTTGAAGGTTGTTTCAGCTAGGATATCGAAGAAGACAATGTTGGACGGAGGACTGCCATCTGGTGGACCATTACGCAACAGACAGTAAATAATACCCTCTCTATGGAACGTGACCACTGCCTGTCTTGACTTGTAGTTATCCACACCAGCCATAAGGGCGAACCTATGAGCCAGATCCTTGATCTTGGTCCATTCCTCTGATGATCTGTCTATCCTGCCTTCGTTCTGATCTCTCAACTCCTCGAACAACTGCTCCAAACTCAGCAGCTGTGTCCTCATACATTTGGTTCGGTTCAGCTCTCGAGCCTTGGACATCATCTGTTTTACAATATCTCCGTAGTCTTGGTATGATTTTACGTATTGAGCAAAGATGGGGGCTGCGAGTCTCATTTCTATGATGTTGAAGGCGATGAGTTTTCCGAAGGAGGCTAATACACGACGTTTTTCGATCAATACTTCTGTCTTAGCTGAGGGAATTTTGACTTATTTATCAGATCTTTAAATTAAAAAAAAGGAATGAACAATTATTTCTGATTATAGCGCTATAGTCTAAAAATGGCATTAAGTTTTGACCTGGGAATGTAAGTTAGACTAGCAAGATAGATTCTTAGCTTTAGTATCTATCGTGTTCTGCTAACTCTTCATTTGTGGAGCTTGTATCATCTGAGTTGCATATAAAGCAAGGCAGACTTCTTTTCTACACTTTCATTCAGGCAAACTGATCAACCACAAAGTTGCATATAACCACCAATAAAATCTCACCTTCTTCATCCTCGTCGTCCTGGAACTGAGGGGGTTCTTCTTCAGCGAATACAGTTGTCATGACGTAATCCCTCAACCTGAACGAGAATACCTTAGTTTTTACATTCCTTAAAAACGTGACCTTCCTTTAAAACATTGCAACCAAAAACAGTTTCGATAGAAATGTAAGTTAGACTAGCAAGATATATTCGTAGCTTTAGTATACTTCTTGTTCTGTTAACTTTTAATCTGCGGAGTTTGTATCATCTGACTTGCATATAGAGCAGTCATACTTCTTTTCTCCAATTAATTTATAAAACCTGTAATCATAAAATCTTGTGGTTAAACTACGCCTCAAAACAAGGACACTATATTATTAGATTATGTTGAGAGTACATACCTGATTTGAACTGATTTATCGGGTACTACAATCAGAGAACTGTAGTTAGGGTTTTGTTTGAGTTGTGGAGCAAATATAATCAGCATATCACACACCTGAGGGAGACTTAAATTAGACTTTAATTGCAAATACCGGGAACGCTGGTTCATTAAGTGGTATGTAGATATTATTGATGTAAGCAATCATGGCATATCATGATGCAAATTATGGAAAATTAAACTAATTTAATGAACAGAAAAAACTAAAAAAGGAAAATAAGCTAATGCTGATTGCCGGGTAATATTACCGTGATAAAAGCCTCCTTCTGCACTCCAGCCACACCGAACTGAATCAGCTCATCACACTGCTGAATCAGCTGAACGACTGACTTCCTAAGTTTCTTCAGCTCCGCCTTGCTAGGCTCACTGGGGTTTGTCCTGTAGAGGGCCCAGGATAGGATGACTTGCATTAACATGACGGCTGTTGCTGTGATATCGTCGTTTATCTGCTGCTGGTTGGCTGAAGGGGTGGAAGTGGTGTTAGTGGTGGTAAGTGGTGTTAGTGGTTAGTGGTGGTAAGTGGTGGGAGTGGTGTTAGTATTTAGAATAAGAAATGTTTATTAAGGAGAAAAGTTGCTGGCTTGCTAGTGGTGACTGTTGAATTAATTAGCGTAGTGCAAATAGTGTTAAGGATCTTCGAAAAATGTATTCATTCTAATACTCGTAGCACATAAGTGCATAGTAAGTAGCACATTTCGTCAGAAGTTCCTGATCACATTTACTACACATAGGATTGCTAATTTATTTTGAACGAATGTTTAAAAATTTTCATCATATACATACAACGTAGTGTTTCGAAATATATGGCAGTCAACTATTATCCTCATCGAATCCAAACCATTTATTGCGAATTAGTTCAACATAATAGAAGTCATGTTATAATAGTCGTTGTTTCAATAGTAGGGCAGTTTCTCGCTGCAGTTCCTTTGTCTCGTCTCTAGTCGACAACATTCATGGAGAAATTTGCAGGTAGTCAATACGTAAAAGACCCTTGATAAATCATTAATCCAGGCACCTCGCTAGATTACCCATTCTTATCTGCTACGGATATAGTTGCAGTGCTGCAGAATTTGGCTAAGCTTTAATTTCTTGTGTTAAGTTTGTTGTTCAACCCATGTGATTTATGGACTGTAGTCATTGATCTTTGATTTTATATATTATTTACCTTTGCGGTGCACTAGAAATAGGGTCCAATGCAAACAAAGAGAGCTAATTTTTTAATGCCCGCCATTTTAAAGCAATTTCATCCGTCCCAAAGCTAAAGGGCTTACTTGTTAATTTAACGTTCAGTATTGATCAGCAATACAAAATGTATATTGTAAGCAAGATTTTCAATAAAATGACGACACATTGCTAGATCATCCAGGGCTAAGTTACTTAGTACCGTAATTAGTACCGTAATTAGCCTCAGTACGGTACGATTTCCAAATTGCAACAAAGGCAAATTCTGTTCCAACAATTCACTACGGCAATTATATAATGATAATGTTCAAGTTGAAATTATTGGACAATGAGAAAGCTCCTACGTTATTAGTCAGCGTGATTATAGTCATCTAGCACAGTAACAACATTCATTTATTTTTTAAAAGTTTATACGTAGAGAATATATAGAATTTCTTTTTAGTTTTTTAGTGCTTCTATAATGTTTCAATTTAGTTTTACAAAAAGACGGAAGACCTCTTGATCCTCGACTCATGGTCATGAAATGAAGACTTTTTTCACAGAGATAATGACAATTATGGTGGGCTTATTAAAGAAGCTGCTAGCAATAATCCTCGTTACAGTCGCTATGGGATCAGAGACCCAACTTTCAGCGCCAGGTTTGTGTCAAATACAATTTTTAAATTAGTTAAAAATTCCACGATTATTGTGATAAAAACAAATAAAGCGGGTAACATAAATAAGTAAAAATCCCCATCTTCAGATGTATCAGTAGATTGCCAAATAGTGGAGGTGAGGGAGTATCTAAAGATGCAGTGTAACATAAACGGGACAACTTACTACAAATGTACTCATTCCAATATCTACTACCAAGTACCAATCGAGATATGTGAATTCCAGGTAAAGTTTTGTGGTGTTATTTTAGGAGGGGGGGGGGGGGGGGCAACCTCATAAATAACCATAAACACCTATTATGAAATCGGAGACAGATTGGCCTCATCTCGTTCACAGAATGCTTCGACTGCGAAAAACGTTCAGTTTAAGCATCCAAAAATCAAAATACGTAGAGTCTTGAGAATTCCGACTACCCGGAGCCTTTAATATAAGGAAGAACTTCGAAGTTGTATTTTTAGCAAGTCTGACATGACATTTTCATACAGGAGCACACAGAAATATGTGAGAATGATCCAGCATTCTATCAAGTGTGTGGACACGCAACATGTTCACAGTATCAGTTTCAAGAAGATGCCCCTTTTCTCTGTGGTTCGTTTATGTGCCGTTTCTATAGTACGAACAATACGTGGATTCAAGGAAATGGAGGAGGAGAATTTGTGCAGACAAACAACACAAAATACGTTAATTATGGTATATAATTTTTCATAATCATTCGGACCAACTATCCTATTGAATTCAAATTATGAATAATATTTGAATCTTCGAATACAACACCCTTCAAGATGTAATAACCCTCAGGAGGATACGATATGCTGTACTATTACTCATGCGATGGTAAATATTCATGTTCCAATACAAAAATAGATGAGCAAAATTGTGCCAAGGAGATGTTTGTTTGTAACAAAGATGCCATGGACCAATATGTAAGTAACAGTTCGAAATATTGTAACTTTTTATACTATCTTTAAGATAATTTCTGCAAGTTCTCATGTTTGTTAAAAGTTGTACTGTCCGGTTTTGAGAACAAACTTTCAGATCAACGGAACCGAAAAATGCAACGAAAAATGTAGCTGTTATCTATGTGAAGACGAAATTGGTTGTAATAAGGAATTCGATAACTATGGAATATTTTGTGACAACACTTTTAACAAGAGAATAGGCTTCCTGAATTGGTACACTAGTTATGTACCACCCGCTGTCCTATGCGACGGTTATCAGGACTGTTTAGACAATACAGATGAAACTGATTGCATCGGACATGAAACCTGTACAAGCACCGAAAAACTCGGATCGAAAAACTTAACTCTCACTAAAAGAAACAGATGCGCAATTCCCATTGAACTTTATCTTGTTTGCCAGGATTACAGAGATCAACTCAATTGTTCTCATGTTTTAGATTCCCCGCTGCTCTGCGAAGTTGATGGATATATGACATATGTCACACGATACGCACTGTGTAAAGAAACCAGTTTATGTGACAATGGACTAGATAAGAATTGTGATGCTGCTGAGGATGGGTGTGTGATTCACAAACATCAGTTTTGTGACGGACACAAAGATTGTCCAGAAGGCAAAGACGAAGACAACTCCATTTGTGAATCCTTGACAAATCTGACTTGCGAACGAAAGTTCTCCAACAGTAGTCAACTAAGAACAGAACAGCCAATACCTCTTAGCTGGGTGGGAGATGGAGTGAAGGACTGTTTGAATAGCAAAGACGAAGATCTCGACTCCTGGAAGGTTTGTGGCGAAGGATGGACAAGAAGATATGTAGAAATTGGCACAGCCTGTTCAGATGTATTTCTGTGTTCCACCATTACAGAAGAATATGAAGAATATGACAATCTTTGTGACCGAACTGGCACTTGCGATAAAGGGACCCAAATTTGCGAAGTTTCAAGAAATCATCGGGGTTTACAAAATCAGGTAATTTTGAAACATAATGGTAACATTAATATAGGTTACTATATACCGGGATTAGAGAATTTGGAAAAGGACCCCACTCTTGAAAGACACTCAATCACTAACTACACATCACTTGATGAACCATTCGGGGTACCAACTCAGCCGATAACGATTGCGATGTTTAAATCTAACCATCACTCGTTGTGCAGTTTCGTCTATGGAGAAATCTATGTCCACTTAAGCTGCAGTGGATTTTGTAGCAACGTTTCCTGCATCCTGAAGCCAGTTAAATTTGATTCTTGTTATAACATTAAGCACAATCGGGTGTTCACTTTGAGCGGGAAGAACTACTTGACTGTTGCCTCTAAGAAGAAAGGGAATTATGTTAGCAACCTTTTCCCCTGTAACAATGGCTATTGTGTCACCTATGATAAGGTTTGTGATTTGGTGGATAACTGTGGGGATGATTCGGATGAAATTAACTGCATCAATCATTTCAAATGCAAAGAAAGTGGAAAAATGATCCCGCTTAACAGGGTTGAAGATGGCCATTATGACTGTGAAGATTTTTCAGATGAATGCTCACACTCTAAATCTATTATTGATAACCCGTTTCTGTCGGTATTTTCGTGGATTATTGGACTTCTGGCCACTTTATTTAACACGATAGTTTTCGCGAGAACGATTGTTGAGTTGAGAGATTTTGGTTGCTCATACAAACTCTTGAACAAATTGATGATCTCATGATATCACTTGGGGACTTCATGGTTGGACTATATCTGGTAGTTTTATCAGTAGTTAACGTTCTCCTCAAAGAGACATACTGCGAAAAAAGGTTGGTCTGGCTAACAAGTGGTTACTGTGCGGCTTTGGGCGTGGTAAGCTCCACTGGGTCTCAGATATCGCTGTTTGCTATGGTGGTTATCAGCTTGTGTAGACTCATCAAAATAAGAAGTGCGAGACCTGGCACAACTGGAAACAAATGGTATACATTCATCATTTTGGCTTTGGTGGCTATCGTGTTGCTAGCTTCATTCACAATATCGTACCTGCCATTACTGGACAGACTTGAGGACTTTTTTGTCAATGGTCTTCTCTATGACAAAAAAATCAAAATTTTCGTCGGTGCTCCATCAAAACAGAAACACGTCGCGATTTTGGAAAAGTACTATTCAAAATTAAGGGGAAATCCAAATCTACCCTGGTCAACGATTCGGCGTCTTGTGCAGAACATGTTTTCCCAGAGACATGGCGGCGTCAATGGTGTCAAGCTACACTTTTATGGCAACGATGGAGTCTGTTTGTTCAAGTATTTTGTTACCCCAGAAGATCCTCAAGCTTTCTACACCCTGTCCGTGCTCTCCTTAAACTTTGCCTGCTTTTTCATCATTGTCTCTTCATATGCTCTTATAAACATACATGTAGTAACATCGTCTTTCTCCAAATACGTGAGAAATTGTTCTGAAAGTGAAAGAGCTGGCCTTCAAGGGCGATTTACTTCATTACAAATTCAACGTAAAATAACAATTATAATTTTGACGGATTTCTTCTGTTGGGTGCCGTTTGTTGTTGTGTCAGGATTGCACTATTTACTTATTGTAGATGCTTCACCTTGGTATGCAACATTCTCGATAGTGATCCTTCCTATCAACTCTGTCATAAATCCATTACTTTATGATCCATACCTCGGTTTTTTGTTCAAGAGGAGCTTAAAAATCGCGAAGAGTATAACTAATCAGTCAATTTCGTTGATACGTGCAACTACTGAAGGAGACAAAATTTCTACTGAAGCAGAAATTAGAAACCCAACAAGACCAACTAGCCACTCTGATTCTCGGCCACACAAGACGAGAATGAGGACATTGATGGAAGAAGAGATAGTTACAGTTTCGTCACCACCAACACCTATTCTTCCTAGAGCTGAGCGTCATGCTCTCCGGATGATGAGAAGAAACATCGGATTGTCTAAAGCAGTAGATGATACTGAAACGTTGCAGTATGGTGGATTGTGCACGACAACTGACATTGAGGATCAAAATATAAAATTAAACGAAACTCTGTTGTCCAGTTTAAGAATTGAACAGCCGGTTGCGCCATTGTGCCCGACTAGTACGTTATTCAAGAGGTCCTTACAGATCGTACAGAGTATAACTGATCGATCGATTTCGTTGATACGTGCACCTACTGAAAGAGACAAAATTTCTACTGAAGCAGAAATTAGAAACCCAACAAGACCAACTAGCCACTCTGATTCTCGGCCACACAAGACGAGAATGAGGACATTGATGGAAGAAGAGAGAGTTTCACTTTCGTCACCACCAACACCTATTCTTCCTAGAGCTGAGCGTCATGCTCTCCGGATGACGAGAAGAAACAACGGATTGTCTAAAGCAGTAGATGATACTGAAACTTTGCAGTATGGTGGATTGTGCACGACAACTGACATTGAGGATGAAAATATAAAATTAAACGAAACTCTGTTGTCCAGTTTAAGAATTGAACAGCCGGTTGCGCCATTGCCCCCGACTGAATGATACTCATTACTTACTTGAACTCACAAACTGCCCTATTTATGTACGTTTGTTTACTTAAACCCCTTGTCAAAATTTCTCAAGAGAAAAATATATTTTCTAATGAATTTATTTTATTTGCTAAACTTAAAACACAAAAAAGTGCTGCGACCAGGATTCGAACCTGGGTTTCTGCGGCCACAACGCAGGGTCCTAACCACTAGACGATCGCAGCTTTAGCCACCGTAGCAGCGATAAAATAGGAAATTAAGATAGTACATTTCATTGAAGACTTGTCAGTTATGATTTATGAAATCTAGAACACAGAATCTTGCTCGGTTTTTGTTCAATATAACATAACATGTCATGTAAATTTCGAAACAAAACTCTGCAACTTAATCTGAACGTTTAACAGCTGTTATTACTTTATTATGATGTGGCAAGCAACTGGCAAGATATTTACTGATTTTAGACGACTGACTAGCCTAATAACATTCGATCAAAATGATAATGAGTAAGTTTTGAGCTCAGAGCAGCGAAGGCCACAATTATATAAGATGAAATTCTCATAACAGCGCGATGCTCATTACTGCG
Organism: Bolinopsis microptera; assembly: GCF_026151205.1. NCBI lineage: Eukaryota > Metazoa > Ctenophora > Tentaculata > Lobata > Bolinopsidae > Bolinopsis > Bolinopsis microptera. Next base: position 8,894,546 of record NC_087079.1, read on the forward strand.
CATGTTGTCCTTGGAATAAAAGTGTCCGGCTGGCGGCTACAGTTTCTCCTAACGGAATCGAACCCGGGATGTGCTGAGCTATCTAACTGGCACGAACAGCTTCCGTCTCAATCTTTATTTTTTTGGATACATATTATATATATATAAATTCAATTACTTTTTTATCTAATGGTATAGAAGATAATGTAGTGAAATAACCACAATTTCTAATTACACTGCAGTTGTACACAATATGCTCCACGAATATTATGTGAGATAAAAGCAATCTGTAATATATCCACGTAAAATCCCTACACCAGTATTTGTGTAGAGTGTCGTATTTTTTATGTCGACATTTTCATCAAATACCACAAAAAGTGCTGCGACCAGGATTCGAACCTGGGTTTCTGCGGCCACAACGCAGGGTCCTAACCACTAGACGATCGCAGCTGACAGCTACCTTAGCAGCAATGAAAGAGGAAATAGAAATAATAGATATATATTATATATTCAAAAATAATAAACATGTCATGTAAATTTTGAAATGAAATTCTGCGATTAAATTTGAAATTTATTCAGCTTTAATTATGATAAAGATTTATTTCTTTCAAGCGATTATTTTTAAACGCTGAGATGAGCGCAAGCTTTACAGCCAACGTAAGTAGAGGGAATGATATTTTGGGTGGTAAGCAAACCATGATTGGTAATAATCTCTCTAAGACAGTTAATATAGACGAAAGGATGACAATATGTTAGTGGCCGGCTATATTTTCTCCCAGCCCGGATTCGAACCTGAAAACTTCTGCATGGCAGTCAGACCTTTAAAACACTGAGCTACGGCAGATTTTCCCACATTCCGTTGTAATTTTGAAAATATATTCAATAACTTTTTTATAGAAATAATCTTCCGGAAAAATAAAGTAAAATGACAACAATTTAGACTTCAGTTTAGTTCGTCGGAAGAATAATGCCCATGAATATTGAATACGAGGAGAATTTCATAACGTATTATATATTAATGTGAAGTGTTTCGTAATTTATGTAGAAAGTTCTATCCCAAAACTCAAAAAAGTGCTGTGACCAGGATTCGAACCTGGGTTTCTGCGGCCACAACGCAGGGTCCTAACCACTAGACGATCACAGCTGACAGCTACCTTAGCAGCAATGAAAGAGGAAATAGAGATAATGCATGTCGTTGAAGACTATGCAAAATGTTGAACACAAAATCTCGTTCGGTCAATGTTTAAAACAAACAATACAATAAGCATGTCATGTAAATTTTGAAACAAAGCTCTGCGATTAAATTTTTGAAAAGTTTTACAGAAATAATTATACATTTGATATTTCCTTCTTTCAAACGACTAACTTCCAATAACTGAGTCATTCTCCAAAAAATAAGGGCTTTAACCCGAAAACCCAAACTACCCAAGTAGGCATCATGTAGCCTCCAGGCTCGACAAACCCCGACAAACCCCGACAAACCCCGACAAACCCCGACAAACCCCGACATATCCCGACAAACGGGGTTTGTCGAGGGGTTTAGCCTCGGGCCCACCGGCTACACGAGGCCTTCTTGTATAGTGTTTTTCCACGTAAAGCTTGATGACTCCGTCTCGGCTTTTTGTTGGGAGACTCAAAAAAAATTTAAAAAAAAATAAAAAGAAAAAAAAAACCTCCAGGCTCGACAAACCGGAAACCCCGTCAAACCCCGTCAAACCCCGTCAAACCCTGACAAACCCCGACAAACCCCGACAAACCCTGACAAACCCCGACAAACCCCGACGTGTCAAGATATGTCGTATCATGTCGGGCCCACCGGCTACATGATGCCTCCAAGTAAGAAAGTTGCCGAAGAGACATTTTTTGGATGGTAAGCAAACTATACTCTACTGCTATAGTCATGGACCATGGTCGAATACTATAATTAATGATCATTACATTAAGAAACAATAATTTTGAAACCAAAATGATATGTAATGTACGAGTATTGTGTTCGGCTATTTTTTCTCCAACCCGGAATCGAACCCGATACCTTCTGCATGAAATGTAAGCGTATCAATGCACAGAGCTAACTGATCGAATTTGTCAGTTTATAACCCTAATTGATGATATCAATAAATTCAATAAACTGTTTAAACAATACGTGTGATAATAACATGATCTAATTAAGTAACCACAATTTATACTGTAACTCGTCGGAACAATATGCACCATGAATCTTGTAAGATATCTTTTAAAACAACATATCTACGAAAATTTGAGTAGCTACTCTCATTCTTATATGTTAAGAGTTCAAAGTGAAAACAATAAAAGTGCTGCGACCAGGATTCGAACCTGGGTTACTGCGGCCACAACGCAGGGTCCTAACCACTAGACGATCGCAGCTTTGAGCCACCGGGGCAGCGATAGAATAGGAAATTAAAATATTGAGGTACATAGAAGACTTGACAGATATATGAAAACTAGAAAACTGAATCTAAGCTGGTAATTGTTAAACATGTCATGTAAATTTTGAAACAAAACTCTGAATATTTTATGCACCTTTGTGCCACATCATGTTATCAGTACTTATACTTGTCATGCATGATTATGACATTATCTGACAAATTATGAAGCACTTTTGCCTTATCACTTTTCCTTATCTATCTGGGATAAAATGTACTCTTTACTCAATTTGCAGCTAATATAACATTATATATCATAAGAATGCGGAAGTTGATGCTATTTAAGTGCTTACCTTTGGTGATGATGGCGGATACGTCCTTCTCAATATCAGCTAGATCAGTGATGTCGTGAGCCTGGTAGAACGCGTACAATCTCTTCATTGCCACCAACAACTTGAACTCTCCTTGTTCGTTCTCTGATTCTAGCCCTGCAAACCGGATATTAGCATTTTGTCACGTGACATGGTGAACAAGCGGAGAATGAAAATTTTGCACGTTCGACTGATTGTCAAGCTCTAAGTCCTAAGAGTTGGACAAATCATTATATTTAAGCAATTTGTCAGGACTGTGCCTAAAATTAAATCTGTTTGGATAAGAACCGTACCATCAGTGATAAGGGAGTGGAAGCTGCTGACCAGCTCATCAATAAGCTGCCGGAAAGCAACTGCAGCGGTGGTTTGTATGGACAGCTCGTTGTTGATGAAGTAGCGGTATGTAAAGGCACAGTTGCGCAGCACGTCCGCGTCAGAGTGTTTACCCACAATGTCGTGCATGTACTTCAGGAGCAGCTCCAGGAATTTGTTCAGACGATGTTCTACATACACTCCAACTGAGAGGACACAGTTTTACATCTCAAAACGACTAAAAAAACAAAGCTCAACACTATTTAAATATGTGCATCTGGAGACATTGGAAACATGGAAAACAAGAAACACATCAATTAACTTACATGGAAGTATTGAGGGATCTCGACTAGACTGACAATCTTCTGTTCGTCAGTACTGAACTTGCTCAGCAGCTCAGGTAACTCCGCAATGAAATGTTTTGTCAGTGAGTTTCTGTCTGCTTCCAGCTGTCTCCTCTCTTTGGTGTTCAACTCTCTCTGGCGGGGTTTTCCTCGTCCCGGGGGCGGGTCTTCACCAGCTGCACGCTTTATCGCACATGTCATTATCTCTATCAGTGCTCCTTCTTCTTCGTCATTAAGTGCGAGCTCACCTGAAGTTAGGAGTCTCAATCACTGGCAATTATTGGAAATGTGAGGACTTAAATTGGGTGGGTAAAACTTAAGGAGTCAGAAAAGATCAATTTATGCGGAAATGTGCGACATTAATCGACTTTAATTCATACAAGCTACTAACCCAGTTCATCAGAGAGCAGTAGTTCTGTCATACTCTTCCAGTCTCTAAGTACCTCCACTGTCTCCCACAGACTATCTACCATGTACGCTCCGTGCTCACTCACCTGGAAATAGATAGTTAATATTGTGACATTGCCACGTTGACAGTAATCTGCAGTAATTAGCAGGTCAATCTGTGCCATTTAAATACCATTCAAATACATATCTTTATACACTAATATATTGAAGTATACAATACAAAATATCAAAAAGATATCTGGATTCTGGATAATTGTGTTCAACTATAAGTTGCAAAATGTACACAATATAGGCCAATTACCGGGTGTCGGATTACAAATTATTAAAATATCTGATATCTTACATAATGTAACTTGGTAATTCAAATAAATTTCCATTTGGGGTATGAAAAAATAATTCCATCCCAAATTCGACTTTTACAAAAGTGCTGCGACCAGGATTCGAACCTGGGTTACTGCGGCCACAACGCAGGGTCCTAACCACTAGACGATCGCAGCTACGCGCCACCTTCGCGGCGATAAAAGTGCAAATTGTTGCATTACATTTCATTGAAGACTTGACAAGCGCAGTCGAGAGAACATTTTATGCAACCGCTTGCTACTCTACACCACATTTAGGGACTTATTGCATTATCAACAAAAGATAATGTTTTCGATGCTCCCATATTAAATTACACAAAAAACTTATGTGCACCGAACCAAGTTCCATATCTCATACTCGAAGGGAACTTAAAATGTATTACTCTTGTGACTATGTTGCAGAAGAGACAAAATATGGTTGTGCTCGCAAGTTTTTCTTATCAGGCTGACACAAAAGCAGTTAATAATTAAACTCAATAATTATGAAATGGAAGGGAGGATCAAGTAATTCGTATTGAGCAGATCGATTTTCAGAGCCGGGGAAAACTCGCCTTACAGCAGGGAAGAATGAAATGTCTGTACTAACACAATAACTACTTTAACTATTATGATTTATTCTCACCTCGTTTTCTAAAAAGAATCTGAGAAGTTCCTTGAGAATGATATGAGGTTCCCTAATCTTCCTGGTGTGGCGCTGAGCTCTGTGTTCTTTTAGCACTTCCTCCAAATCCTCAGTGAGCAGCTTCTTGTGTAGGAACTCTCCGGCAGCGTGTGAAATGTTCCGGTTATTAGCAAATACCAGCTGATACACAACCTGAGACAGGTATAATATCAGTTCTTGTTGTTCATGTCCTCGTTTACAGTCTGTACCATGCCTGTTTACTCTGAGTATTAAAACCAGTACACTGTACATTTAGTGAAATGATAATGAACATGATTTAATGATTAACACCTTTAAAAAAAGCAGACAATATACACTACAAACCTCACAATCAGCGTTCTCCAGCACATCGAAACTGTTCAACATGAAGCTGATAAGTTTAACAGCTTGAACCGCCACGTTTTCCTCCTTATCGTGTACCATCTCAACTATCCTGTTCTTGAACCTTGCAGTGAAAAGTTCCAGCTGCTGAGCGAAGTCTTCTATCATGTAGAGTCCCTGGAGAGCCAGGACGGACTTCAGCCTGACTTCAGCGTGTCTGTCGTGAAGTGTCCAGCCCACGTATTTCAGGTACTGATCTTTCAGGAAGTGAGAAGGAAGGTGCTTCATCCAATGTCCTGAGCGTTTTAGAAGTTAGAAGATATAACGGGGAAAATGGGTCAAAAGATGTACAATTATCGGCTTGAACTTTCAATTTAGAGAGCATTTTAGGTAAACAATCGGACGTAACATTGAGCTTTTGATTACATACGAATAACAAATCCTTCTTACCGAGTTCCTGGATGCAAATAGACCTGATCTCTGCTCTGCAATCCCTGTATCTGTGAACAAACAAACCACTGAATATTTGACTCATGAAGTCCGTCAGGAACCCGTCAAGATGTGACCTCAGTTCTTTCTGTTTGCTTTGTAACCTCTCAACCTTAAAATAGAAATAATTTGTAGTCAGCAGACCTTGCTCATATTTGAAACACACGACAGGCTTTATTTTTGCAGAAACTCACAATCGTATTTCAAGAAAAAGCCCTGAATAGTGCTAACCAGCCAAGCTCTCTTACCTTTGCGAATGCCCGCTTAGCTTGACCTTTCTTCAGCTCTGTCTCTAACTGACGTTCTGTGTTCTCCAAGTCCATTTGAACCATTTTAGCTATGTCAATAAGTGAGGTGACCAGTGTCATGCCTATCAGGGTGCAGGTGTGCCTGAACGCTCGCACCTGAGATATATATACATTTTAGGTACAAGTACAAGTACATGTAATTAGTAACCGGAAACATTGAGATTTCTAGAATCTAAACGTGTAAATTTGATTGAATCTTCATTTTCAAACATAACATAACCCCAGTTTTAGGGATTTTATTTTTTTAAATTTCAGATCTTTCATACTATTTGTTACTAAAATGCTCATTGTATCCTATAATATTTAGATTTTCATCATCATAACCCCAGTTTTGTGAATGCTAAAAAACTCAACCAGGAACCTACCTGAGAGTCACTGAGGGCAAGGAGCCAGCTAATAACATTATCCATCATATACTCATCGTATATAATGTTGTGTTTACATCCTCTTATCAGTCGCTCTATGAACTCAAGCAGATTACTCTTAAACTTCTTAAACAGCGGACCACCCTAAAAAAGGAGATAAGAATTAGGTTTAAATCACGAAAATTGACCTGTAGATGTAAAAAGATTTCAAACGCGAACGGTAGGATTCGAACCTACGCGGGCAGAGCCCAATTGATTTCTAGTCAATCGCCTTAACCACTCGGCCACGTCCGCATGTAACATTTTGAAAGTTTATCGAGGAATATCCTAAACTGCTGGAGCGCATAAAATACGTGTTTCCTTTGTAGTAAATAAACTAAAATAAAAGTTGGCATGTCGATGTCAAAAGATTTCATCCGCGAACGGTAGGATTCGAACCTACGCGGGCAGAGCCCAATTGATTTCTAGTCAATCGCCTTAACCACTCGGCCACGTCCGCATGTTCAATTCTAAAAGTTAATGGACCAATATCGAACATTGCTGGACTGCACTGCACTCATATTCGAGCATTTCATTTCAATGTGAAACACATCGTTCATAGTATGGAGCCAGGGTGTGAACTGGTTACACCTGGTTAAAACACTTCCATCCCATTGCATAACACTCCATAAATGAGTTGTAATTAATTTAAATTTTGGAAAATAAACTGAAATTTGACCTCTCGGAGTCAAAAGATTTCATCCGCGAACGGTAGGATTCGAACCTACGCGGGCAGAGCCCAATTGATTTCTAGTCAATCGCCTTAACCACTCGGCCACGTCCGCATATGATAATATAAAAGTTTATGAATACAATATCGTACACAACGGGAACGCGCCGCATTGAATCACGGCAATATTATGATCTTTACTCTTTCGTAAACAAACTATAAGTTCGTAGACGGTAGGATTAGGACCTCTTTAATGTGGAAAGAGCCCAATTGAGTCATAGTTCCATGTAAGTCATGGTTGATGCTGAGAGCTGACTGACAAACAATAAATTTACATAAACAACTTGTTTTATGAGCGAGTCTCATTACAGAACGAAAAGTAAGTAAAATCATTTTACCTGAATAAGGGGGTATTCTCCTGACTCCTCGTCGAAAGATTCTGTTAACTTTCTGATACTCTTAACTTTATCTTGATTTGCAAACATGATCTGACTCAGTTTACCTGAGAAGATACGAGTGTTATACACACAACGTCAGTACAGAGGAAGAAGTTATAATTGTAACATGAGATTAATTTCTCACGGGCTGTACAAGATTGTATTGGACTACTAATATGATTATATATTAAACTTTGTACATGGTTGAATTATATTATGTGATACATTTAAGCACTACCGAATATAATATATTCATATTCCAGTACTGTAAAAATGAATCAAATCAATGAATTTTGAAAAAAGTAAACAGAGAAAGTAAACAGAGAAAGTAAACAGAGAAAGTAAACAGAGAAAGTAAACAGAGAAAGTAAACAGAGAAAGTAAACAGAGAAAGTAAACAGAGAAAGTAAACAAAGAAAGTAAACAGATAAAGTAAACAGAGAAAGAAAACAGAGAAAGTGAACAGAGAAAGTAAACAAAGAAAGTAAACAAAGAAAGTAAACAGAGAAAGTAAACAGAGAAAGAAAACAGAGAAAGTAAACAGAGAAACTAACCAGAGAAAGTAAACAGAGAAAGTAAACAGAGAAAGAAAACAGAGAAAGTAAACAGAGAAACTAACCAGAGAAAATAACCAGACAAAGTAAACAGACAAAGAAAACAGAGAAAGTAAACAGAGAAACTAACCAGAGAAAGTAAACAGAGAACATACCTTTACAACCGCAACATTGCACAAAGAACTGAATGAGATCCACTACAGCCTTCTCTCTGTCCTTCTTGTACTCATCAATCCACTCGTCCACTACAACTTGGAGAGCTGCTCTACCGCTCAGAACCTGTGTTGTAGCTTATGTTTGTGTTTATAAAGCTATAAATAGATTTAGCATTAAGTCTACAGTTTCTAATGATAATGTTTATCCACTATCCAACCCAATGATTGTTACTTGAATTTAGTTAGGATCTATTTGTAACTTATTGTTGAGACTAAAATGATAACAGACACAACCGAAATTTAGTTTAAATTTCGGTTGTGTTGATTTGCTCAAATTGATCATAGACCTAGTAACTCGATCATAGATATTAGATATGTATATTGTATAATAGTCTGAATAAATTCTACAGTATAAATGTCAAACTGAGACTTACATATCCGTACATAGAATCCTCAGCTAGTTCAGGAATAATGTTAGAAGCACGGCTGCGTTTACTGACGTTCATACCACCTCGACCTTTTATTGGCATTCTTTTCATATCCAAAGGTTTCTTCCTGAAATAATAGAAAATTGATCGACTGTGCCAAAATCTGTATTTAAACGGCTAAATCTTTAAATTTAGTAAGATTATCCTGCACAGTGAGATATATCGACCACGGTGATGTTTATAAAGCTTGAAGTCACTTGATGAAGAATATATATTATATATGAAGAATAAACTACACGAGCTACACAAACAGTCAACTAGATAGTGCAAGTGATACTATGATAAGAATGTTTCAACTTTAACAAAACAAATAAAAACATAGAATATTCTGGAAATTTCATACACTTTAAAGGACCAGTTAACTGAAAAATTTGTAGTCTCCAATTTGGCTAAGATTTAAATCAGCTGTGACAAACTGGTAAAGAATCGTATCGCCGAAAGAACCAATTCTCTAGCGTACGTGTAACGCGTGTTATTGCAATATAATAAGCTGTGGCGTCGTGACGTCATAAAGTCCCTCAGTGCGCGCTTGCATAGCGTAATACATTGCAAATGTTTATCATCGTCAATAAAACACGTGTAACTCACTCAAATTTTAGAATTATGACTATTACCCTAGTTCTCCAAAATCCTTATAGTTTTGGCTATCATCCTAACTAAAGGAATAGCTGATTGTATGTACAGTGCTCACGTCATGATTTTAAACAGTGACATAATTTCTTGAACAGTGGCGGGTGAATGTACGGTTAGAAAGTTTCTGCTATTACAACTTATGTCATATAATGTGATAATTTTGGATTGTTTTCATTGCTTAATTACACAAGCAGGGAGACTGTACCGATTATTTTTCCCCAGTCCATGAAACTCTAACGAATTTAGAAAGGATCTAGATAAGTAGGAGTTTGTTCAATTCCGAGAGCAATTATATTTATATCATAGCGGAATTTCTAACTTTAATCCACATGTGTCAGCCAGTACAGGAGACAAGAAGTCTGGCTACTTTACGGCCGTTCCTCTGGGATTATTAGTAGAAGTAGCTTCTATCAGAACAGTGCCGTGGGAACAGAATTCCCGCCAAAATACCCGGTCTACCAAATAGTTATACTGATTGGTGTGTACGGTGTGCGGTGTGTTTTGAATTAGACTTACGGCTTACCTAGTTGTTATCCTAATTGCATTATCATCGGTACATAACATAAATAAACTACTACTATACTGGTAAGTTTAAATACCAAGTGCAAACGTGTTCAGTCAATCGACCCACTGAACAACTATAGAATTTCCAAGACCCTATTATTCTCTGGCCATATATTACGGCACGATCGATTGTTAGATGGCTAAACGACCAACGTTACCTAATCTATACAATTCTAAAACTATGAGCTAGCACTTTAATCTAAAAATACACTTTTTATATTACTCCTGATTTTTACATTTCACGTTAAACATTGTCGCCACAGGTTGATCATGGACACTAACAGCTTAATTTGAGATAAATGACTTAAGAGTTTCTCTAAAGTTAACTCTAAAGTTGTGTAGTCCAGTCATTTATGGACATTTATGGAAATGAACCTGCAAATGTTCAAATACTCACGAAACTTTGCACAAACCTTCCCGAAGTTATAAATAAACGATTTTCGTTTGGAGACATTTTTTGACCGTGGAGAAAACCCAGGAGGGCCACGCCCTTATTGACCCAACAACGTAACCGACCCCTTGCTTCTCTTAGAGACTTCTAAATAGGCTTAAACCAAGCGGCATATGCATGTTTATATAGGAGTTACTGAGCAACACATGGCCTAAAATCCTTGCTTTTCGAGAAATTTGCCAAAAACCATTTTGGGCGTGGTACTGAGCCCATTTTCGATAGGATCGTGATAGAGTCTTTAGACAGGGTGCAAAAGAACCGTAATTAGCATATTAATATATGACTTACGAACAAACATATGCCTTAAAGTGCTTACTTTTTCAGTTATTGGCGAAAAACTGATTTTCGGTTCCAGAAATCATGCTAAAATATGGGCATCTCGTAAATTGGGCTATGAAGGCCCTACAGATTTTTGAATGAGTGCAAATTGTGCAGAATGGCCATGTTTATATACAACTTATGAAGCAACATGTACCCTAAAATACTTACTTTTCGAGTTATTTGGGGGAGAAACATTGTATTATGTCCATTTTCTACCTGTAAAATACAGTCTCACGAGCTACCTTGTGCGCGCAAGGGACTTTATGACGTCATCGCCAAAATAATACAAACGCTAATTACACGCGTTAGAGAGCAGCTAGAGATTTAGGAATTTCGACTCGTTGCTTAGTTTGCTATTTGTCACAATCTGTCAAAATATGAGGATAACTTTTTTTTCAGTTAACTGGTCCTTTAACTTTGCACTGCTTAAAGATTTAGTTTCCTACTTGTGGTTGATAGTCTACTTATTAACGAAGTTGCTTAACTAAAACACAGTTTTAAAATAAACCAAGACAAAAGCCCTTAAAAACTTGTCCTGCTCAAACCAATAAACTAATTTTATTGGTTTTATACTGAATTATCACAGCAAGTAAAGTTTCTATAACTCACAAATCTTGGCTATTAATACAAGATTGCTACTTTGACATTAAAAATATTGTAACTGCCACAATCCTTACCCTCCATAGTAGCCGATATCTTCACTAGTGGTACTGTTGATATCCCAGTTGTCATCAGCATCTCTCAGAGGTCCTGGAGACTGCATTGTCCCTCCTAAAGTAATCATTTATAACAGTGACAGAACATAAATACAGTATTTCAGTAATATATGTTTCTCATTACTTGCATGGGTTTATTTGATATTGGAGGCTTTTTTAGGAGCAAAAAGTAAGATTCCAAAAAGTTTAATTTTGGCTATGAATTTGGTGAAATTATCTTTTGAATAACTGCTACAAAGGATGTCAACATCAATACAACTATTATCAGTAATTGTAGCTGGCCCAGGAACTATGAAAGTGACCATCAAGCCAGAGGAGCAAAAGACTCGGAATCTTAAGATCACTATTGTGATCACTACCACGAATTTACAATAAGACAGTAGACACAAAAGAATAAGTGAACAAGTTAAAAGGATTAATATTATACGTATTTAAAGGAGTTGTTTTTTAGTTAAACCAAGTTTTTTAAAAGTTAAAATGACCCAGTTGCAGTTATGTATTTACTAGCGGATATCCCTGTATTTAAATGAATATGAAATGTTCAGTTTTCTTCTAAATCAAGATAATTAGCCAATGGAAAGTTCTTCAAAGGACTGTAAAAAACATCAGCAATTTGCCCGCACTGCACCATCATAGAATGTAGATTATAATAAAGCACTACTAGCCATAACATTTGAATGGGGAATATTAGAGATAACAAGTTATCAGGAACCCAAAACTTGGGTTCTGGTTTTTTAAATTTCTGCCGTTTGTACATTTATTCTATTGGTTTATTTATTTTCGAGGGTGTCTAACCTTAAGCTAGACAATCACCATTGTTGAAATTATCTGTATATTGTTCGAAACATTTTTAACTTAAACTAATTATTAATTAATTAAATCATCAACAACAAGATTACGTTCTAGGGTCATGCAAATTTCAAACTGAAACAATGCTGGTTTGCCTGGCACAGGGGTCACCCAAAACTCCACCCGCCACAGAGGTTTGAATGCAAGCTCACTCAGAATGCTCTTCAGAACAGTAGTACTCACAAAACTTATATATATATTTCATGGCTGGACTTCTACACAATAAAAGAAAGCGGTTGTGATTAGATCGTCGAAAGTCTTTGCATCATTTATTTACATCAATTCTGAGAAATTATATCATTAAAGTAACTACAACAAATACGAATCATATACAATTGAGAATAAATACAAACTAAAAGCAGTGGGAAAATCTGATGAACTGAAATTTAAAAAAGAAACTGAAAGCCGTTAAAAATGTACTCTTATCTTATCTCTTATCTAAATACTGATAACTGATTCTCGGAAAATCACTTAAAATCACAACAAAAAACCTGTAAAATTAATACTTAAGTAAAAAATGTAGTATGCACGTCTCTGGAATAATGGTATAACTAAATAAAATCTACAAAATATACTAAAACTAAAACTAAGCTCCGGCAGATTTAAAAAGTATATGGTTACTATCAAGGGTGTTCATACCCCCAAACCGTTCAAGGGTTTTCAATTGGGTCTGGTAGAACCCCTCTCTAGCTTCCATAGCCTTTTCTTTGTCTACTTTACTAATATTAGGCTAAAATACTAAAGCGTCTACTATAATGACAGAAAGGTGCTTACTAAGTGAGGAATTATAGGAGGCTATGGTACTAAAATTTAAATCATGATCAATATCTAAAAAATGGTTAACTAATTTACAACTTCTTATACCTTTCTTTATGTGACTCTTATGGTTAGAGAATCTCTTAGGGAGATTTGAGGTAGTATAACCGACATACGACTGTTTACAAGTCTTACACTCCATTAAATAAATGAGGTTATAACTCTGACAAGATATATACTTAGTTATAGGGAAAACTTGTTTAGAATGGTGACTACTAAAGTTGGAACAGGGGGACAGGAAATTTTGCTTACAAACATAGCATTTACCACAAGCATGGCACCCTGGGTCGACAGCCCCGGGAACCGCCCTTAGACTTTCGGAGTCTGGTTCCTGGATCTGACTTGCAGTTGTTTCTCTCTCATTATCACAGTTTAAAGTTCCACTGGCACGGTACTTATTGTGTACAAGCATGCCACCGATAGTTTGATTCTTTCGATGACTCACGAATACACTGTCCGCACGTACCAGCTTCTTCTATATGCTCCAGTGCTCCTATATCATATATGGCTAAAAGATAACCTCGATACTTTCAAAAACTTTTATGCCAGGGTCCTCTTGAAGATAAGCTACCACTCAACATTCTCCAAGATTTGACCTCTGTTGTGCTTGGGATTCCACCCCTTGAGATATCCTACAAGATGGTCACTATGAAATTCATAATAAAAGTGACCCACTTATGCAAGGGCTCATCTTGCAGCTAGAGGAGGCAAACCGCAAAGGCCCACCGATACCAGCACCTTATTGACAGGATACGGAAGTTTCTGACGTGGACAACTGGGTCCAACGAACTGAACAGAAGCAAAATAGACCTTCTGACTAGTGTCCAGAACGGTGTTGTCAGCTACTCAATAGAAGAAATAACCTGCTTCATGGACTTGACTTGGAATAAACATCTCAGGTACTGAACCCAAGAATAAATCAGAGTGAGGGTCAGATACTGGATAACATTGATGAAAGGACCAAAAAGTTCTTTCCTTGCTACTCAAGCAGAAGCACAGACACCAAGGTTATAAAATGCGCAATTTTAACAGGTGGTACTAGTAAAATAATTGTTTCTGATATTTCAAAACTAGTAAAATATTTGTTCCAAATATTCCAAAACTCGTCGACAAGTCCAACTCGGGCTAGTTCATTAACAATGGACAACATTGGTATGGCTACTCTCACGACATGTTCGATAATGTGTCAGGCGTGCAAACTGCAAGGCCGGGAAACACTAAAATGAGCACATCCCAGTTTAATTATTGTAAATAAAAGTAAGTAAAGATTATGACACAACATCATCACAAGTGTCTACAAAATAACATTGCACTAAATTTTTTTTTTTTTTTTTTTTTTTTTTTTTATATGAAAATGTGTGTCAAACAGTATATATATACATTCAATTAAATCAAGTGATGCAATTGGCAGAGCACAATCAAATTTTAAGTGTTGCAATTGGCAGAGCACAATTCATTGCTACCAATAATTTTTTCAAAAACATTTTAACAAAACACATGATCTACTCCATTATAGGGGCAGGGATGAGGTTGTATGAAACTTCTGATAGCTGAATCTCACGTTTGGTGTCCACCTTCTTTCCTCGGTACCCTCGTAGAGCAATAAGAGTTGTTCTCAACATTGCAAATCTTGTCCTAGTTCTCACGTGTCTTACTACATCGCAGTACCTTTCCTTCCTTTTTCTTGCAATGAGGTCTGCTACTCTGTTGACGAACTGCTTACACTCTTTAGACATTCCTCCAGATGTGAGGAATACAGCCGGGGTGAAGGTAGCCTTCTCCACATTCAACACTCTCTCCAAGTACTCGTCCTTCTTCTCCTTCTCGTTCTCTTCGTATACTTCTTGAAGAGTTTTTGTCCTGTTTGATAAGCAATTGGGGTGTGAAACCCTTATGTCAAGAAAGGTCTTATCAAATGGAGTCCAAACTCCTCTAGCAGATACATCAAGCCGAGCTTGGTCACCTGTTATAGTCTTGGGGTTGAGGCAGTCACCCTCATTTACCTTCTGTAGCTGGGGTTCAACTTTTACATCATGACATACCTCACGAAGTAGATTTGCCATTGTGTCTCTGATGTTGTTGTGGGTCATTATCACGTAGCCCCCTAGCTTACAGGTGAGAAGGTGGTCAAGATCACTTGTTTTCCCACATCCACAGGTGATGGGAGTGTTTGGTATCCACCAACTGTAGCGTAAGCAGACACTGTCTCGAAACTCCTCTTTGTTCAGAGTGTAGCCATACTGCTGAAGTGGCAATGTGTTAAGCCAACTGGACGCTCCCTTTTCTCTTGCTGTTAGTAGTGCTCTCTTAGAGGAGGTGCCACATCTTTCAGCTATAGCGTTAAACTTGGCTTGGAGCTCGGAATTCTTCAAATTTTTTATCATTTCTTTCCCTGATTTGGTGAGGTTACTGGATGCAGTGTAAACTTCCTGTTGGTCCACTATTGCCTTTGTAAGCTCGGTGGTGAGTAGCTTGGAAGCTGTGTACTCAGACTGGCATTCCTCGTGGGGTTTACCAATGCCCAATCCTCCCAATCTTATTGGTAGACTTAACACGTCCCTCTCTAAGTCTGAAATCTCCCTGCCCAGCATCTTTGGCAGAAGCTTTTGTCTTATTTCATGTTCTAGCGGCTCCATGGCTTCAGAGATATGAGGAACAGTCCTTTGAACAAACTTCCATCGGTGTTGTATGCCAGAGATGTAGGCTGAATAGGCTGCTTGAGGCTCAGATTCTGCAATATCAGCTAGCATCTTGATGTCTTCGCACCACCCTTGGACCTTATCGGCAATGTACTGATCTTTGACACCTGTATTGCCAAGTACTGCACCAAGATGCCTTGTGCCTGATGTTATTTGCATATTGAACTCTCCAAACAATGCCTTGGCCTGGTCGATCATCTGAGGGTCCTTCACTACTAGAATGCTTTTAGATGGGTTAGGAAAATAACCATACTTAGGTCCAACTTGGAGCAACTCCTTCCACCACTTATACACTGCCTCCAATTTCCCTCCAGCAGCACTATCATCGGCAAACCACACCTGTTTGATGATGTTTCTCAGGCGGTCAATAAGTGGCTTGGTGCTAAGAGCATATCCACCAGTGGCAATATTGTCTCCTTGAGTGAAACCTTCGCAGCTCTTGATGATCACTCCCTTGCTGTTTGCCACATAAAGGTCTGTTGGTTCTCTGTAGGTGTTCTCAAAATATTTAGCAAGTGGTGGGCAAACATACTGCATGTTGTTGGTAGCAGCAGTCCTATTGAGAGCGTTGCACTAAATAGAAAAATAATTTAAATAAATATATTTTCCATCAACATTTTAGTAATTTATCAAATTCAATTTTATTAATTAATAAAATCTAATACATTATCTATAAATAATTCATTAATACTTCCCGATCCCAGTGGAATAATAATAATAATAATTCTATACTGTTACATAATTTAAAAATTATGGCCCCTTATTGTGGGCAGAGTATGTGTCTTTATTTAAGTGTCCTGATTTTAAAATCATCTGAGTGACTGCATTATTAAAATAATTTAAGGACAGTACCATAATAACGTTAAAACAATATAAAGATTTATAAAACGCTTCTTTGCCACAAAAGGATGAAACCAAAGATATTCATTATGTCTCTCCTTATTGCTTAAATAACTGGGTCCTTCAATTTTCCCTAAAACTTCATTCGAAACATTCCAAAAATAAAAATCATTTGCACTGTTTCTAGAAATCATTTCTTTCTTAAATCCTTCCAATCTAACTTTAAAGCTTAAAACTGTCGAGCAGTTCTTGACATCTGAAGGGACAATGAGCCGCTCAAACTGACTGTAGGATGGGTTTTAGCGCTAATTTCACAGGCAGCAGAAAGGTGAATAGAATCAAATATTTTGTAAACTTTCCCTCAGTCCAACGATTATTAATGAAATTATCGGATATTTATAATTCAATATGTATTGATTCTTCTGTGGAAAATAAAAATTGTATTTAACTTAAATTGTATTTTACTTGACACTAAATTCTACCACTTGCCATAATAAAAATACTATATAACAACCAAATATGAAAGAGAAAATTTAAGAAAGAGAAAATTTTTATTTACCACAAAACAATCAATACATAATAATATATAATATATATATATATATATATATAATGTTATATTCATAAATAAATTCAAATTTGGATTTCAACCATCTATACAGCCCGCCGCGCACACAGACACACGTATTGGTGAGAAATCCTTAGGTGCGGCTGTATGAGCCGCGCGCAGGATATGTAAATTGTTATCTTACAATTGCATTTCACATTTAA
This sequence comes from Bolinopsis microptera, assembly GCF_026151205.1. Taxonomy (NCBI): domain Eukaryota; kingdom Metazoa; phylum Ctenophora; class Tentaculata; order Lobata; family Bolinopsidae; genus Bolinopsis; species Bolinopsis microptera. The sequence continues at coordinate 8,911,850 of NC_087079.1, forward strand.
TAATTATTAGAGCCAACATTTTTTTCAGAAGCAGGATAATTTTTAAAGAATTTTCTGTCGTTCGCGCAGTACCGATGTCAATTATGAATTAGATTTTAGAAAAAATTTTTTTCCTAGATAATGGAGAGATTCCAAAAACCGCCCGCTCATTATTTGGGATTGAGCGCGCGCCTCTGCGAACATCGGTACCGCTCAAGTTATGTAGTATTGAGTAGTATGCAGTTGTGCATAGACATTTGTAGCACAATTTTCATTCAACTACAGCCAATTATTTGTAGCGCGATGCACTACTGGGTCGCGCGCGCGCATCCAATAATGCTTCTCGCAACCACAGTAGTGGAAATTCCAACATTCGAACTGCCAAAAAAGTGGCAGTTCAACTCGTTAGATCGCGTATTAATTTTACTTCAATTTGGAGTCGAGCGCTACGTCCTAGCCTTATATATAGCTCGTTTCCAAACGAAATTTTCATTTCCTCAATTTGTCCGTCGATTAAGTTGGTATTTGTATTGTGGATCGTGCATCTGTATTCTGTTTATTTATCTTCAATTTAATTAAATAGTTGCTTTCCGTAACTGGTAACAGTACACTAGTACGTTTTTCTTTAGGTTATTCTTACTCAAGAAAGAGTTTAAACTTCAATACTAAGTTTCATGGTAATATAATCAAATATTTATTAACACCGATCATCGGTATATACCCATTATTGGTATCAAAGCCGTATGTTGAGCTGGATATCAAAAAATGTAAACCTGAAAGGCTGTAATTTTGTATTCGTTTAATTGTAGAACTAGGAACAACAACTTGATTGTTAGCAAGAGATTTGAGTAATTATGACCCTTCAAAGAATTTTAAAGAACCTTCCTAGTTGAGTAGTTGCTAGTGCTTTGACAGAACAGTCGTGATCGCTTTATTAGAACTTGAACAATTTGATAAGTTTTGTAGTTTAGAACACGAGCTAAAATCTTTATTGAAAGGGCTGATTGATGACTTCAGTGAAAAGGCTGATGATTTCAGTGAAAAAGCTGGTGACCTAGTGAAAGTGCTGATGATAAACAGGGATTCCTTCGGGACAATCGGGAGCATGTAAGATTATATCCAAAGTTTGTTGAGCTGGGGTGTGCCAATGGGGTGTGTCTGGGTGTCAAAAATCTTCAAGGTGGGTGCTACTTGTGATGAACTCTAGAAGGATGGGATGGTAATACTCGGTCTGGCCGATCTTCGCCACTTCAATAGATATTGGGTCGGCAATTTTGTGAGTGAGTGATTTTATAAAGACATGGATACAAGGATACAAGGATACAAAGGATACAAAAGTGATAATTACTTTACTGAGTACACAATAGTTGTAATTCTGAAATAATTTAGGTTACACAATTCTAATTATTTACAAGTGTGTAGGGATAATTTAGAAATGTTATATAATGCTAGTTTTAGAAAAATAGATAAATCGAGTTTGTATGGTTCAATTTTATTTTAAGGTCCTATAGCATTATGCACTTGCCAGTATTTGAGTGGAAGTCTGGGCTCTTATAATAGGCTGTATAATGTTCGTTCACAGAGAGAAATGAATGGATTGCTCTTGCTGTGGCAGTGAGTGTGGTAGGATCTAAAGTTTTGTTGGAGAGCAAACCGACTAGGTCAACAATGTTTTGGGGATGGAAATTGAATTTTTCCCTAACTGAGGAGTAGAGCAAACAGTCAATCAATACGTGACTTTCGTCCTCAATAGGCTTGAGCCCTTTGCTGAAAAAGCAGTAGGTGCACCAACGTTCTTCACTTGGTACAAGGGGGGTTTCGTATCTGCAACTTTCAATGTAGAGGTTGTGGCAGCTGATACGAAACCTTGTCAGACTTTTTCGAACATCAGGTATTTTGATAATTCGTAGATATGCCTCTTTTTGACGTAGTCTAATACAGAGGGTGTCAAGAGCAGAGAAGGTCTTAGCAGTACAGTCTGGATATTTCTTGACATAGGACGAATATGCAGGGCTAATATAATAACATACTAAAAATAGATCAAAATAAAGCTAACAAAAGTTTTTGTCAAGTTTAACAACAATAATATCGTCAGATTCACTACAAGGCACACAGGAAACACCTTTTCTTAAATCATTTTCAGCAAGAATGCAGACCCCTCCTGAGCGAGAGTTTTTGCGGTTGCTATTAAAGGAAAGGTATCCTTCGATTTTAACCTGCTTCTTAGTTTCTTGGAGACACAGAATGTTTGCTTGTTTGAGGATTGTCAGAAATTCGTTATTTTCAAATTTGTTAGATCCGTCTCCTGTACTGTCCTGAATGTTCCAGGACATTACAGCGACTTGATCTCGTGAGGCTTGTTTGTTTTTGAATTTTAGGGTTATTCTAGCGCTCTGTAGAGGGCTGCATTCTATGGGATCTCATACCAAAGGCACGATAAAGGCCAAGTTTTATGTTAACACAAAGATTTTAGACCGTACTCTGAGACATGACGTTGGTCTTCCTTCAGTGGGTTAGGAGAGTCTTGGGATGACCCGGCAGCAGAGATGGCACGGGAAAAGTTTCCAGTGTTGTTTACAGTGAAGAGGCGCCGGTATAAGTCACTTAGTTCTCTTTTAGTGAACTTTTATTAACGTTTCCTTCGTGTCTTACGTAATTACCAAGAATATTGATTCACGATGTCAGGCCCAGTGGTGCATCTCGCTACAACCAAGAATGTGGCTTGGAGATTGGTTAATTTGTCTTATGGTTATTTTTAGATTAACTAACTATACTAGCATGGATTAACCTGAATTTGTGTGCTCGTTTACATTTTGTTGTGATTTGTACTTCCATTTTTATTGACACTGCAGCATATGATTAGTGCTATAGTTTATAGTGTGTGTAATTTACGATGTTGCCCACGTAAAACAACATACTGAAATAATATCCAAGGTTGATAGGACTTAATAACTACCACATTTACAGGAAGTATGGTAATACATTCTTGTCAGCTGTCTGGGCAAATCTTCTCTCGCAGAATTGGATTACAATTGAATGTCTTTTATCTCTCACTTCTAACGATGTCGCAATCAGGCTAGACTGCACAGGTAAGATTTGAAGTGATAATGAGATTCAATTAATAAATTTTAGATTGCAGCTTGATATCACTAAGTATTTACATTGTGCACTGTAGCAAGGGTAGAACTTATGAGAATGCTATCCTTGCACTATATTATTATGGGTTCATCAAAGTTCGTATCATGATTTTTCACAAAAACCTACCACTCCCTCTTCCTTGATGAGAAGTAGATCCATCTGGAACAGTGAGCTACTTCTTCCCTACTATCCCGTACTAGCCTACTCAGCTCTCTAAAAACTGTTAACAGATTCCAGGTGCTAAAACTTTAAACGCAAAATTATAACAGCACCATTCTTGCGCTTTAATCTCAGTCTGCTGTAAGACTGCTGTACAGGTAGAGTTTTTACTCGTATGATTCAGCAATCTGTTTTTTAGATGGTACCGTTACCTCCCGCCATAAGACTGTGCCGTCTTGGTGACCTTGAGAATATTATAAGGCCCGATATATGACAACACTATCCAATATCGAGACCCACTCAGGATCCCAAACCACGACTCCTTTCGGTCGTCTGTACCTGCTTTTTCCCTCCCAGCCTAGCAGTCAATGAACTGTCTTCCATCGCTGGCCTTGTTTTTATAAGTGTTTTTATTTAAGTGTTCACTCGGCGCTCACAAGATAACATGTTCAGAGATCTGTTGCAGAACCTTGTCGTGCCGTCATTTATATACTCCTCGACTAAGAGCTACTTTACACCTACAGCTTAAATGTACTAAATGGTACCCATCCTCTCCTCACATTACTTGTACTTACCATCCTCATCTTCACCATAGAGGGGGTTAAAAGGGTGCCTAGCATGAACGTGTGTCGAACTACATTGCGTGTACCCTTAATTGAGACAGAATTTTAATAAATCAACAAATTCTTAGAATTTAAAAAAGTAGATTTCAATAAATTCCATTCTATGGCATTTAATGCAATCTACTTTTTAAAAGATGAGAATTGGTTTCAATTTCAAGAATATCACGAAAATGTTGACTCAAAACTGTTTCAGGAAGCTATCAATAGTCTCAAGATATGACATAATTTGGCAGAATGATAGTACTTTGAAGTCGAGTTCTCGATACAGGTATTATAATTAGTTTCTATTGACCGTTTTTGTAGTCTTAACTTATTTTTATTTGTTATTATACGATCAATTAAAACCTAGCAAACCAGACTTCTTTATGTGCTAAAAGTTACTTCAACCTTAATAAAAGCAGCACTGTGGCAGATATCCAGTTACATTTTTTCCAGCCGTTAATCAATCCTTCTTTAAACACGGAGTCCTGTGTCGTAAAAGAGATATTTCATGATTTACTTTATTCCATGATATCGTAAAGTCTGTTATTACAGAGATAATAATCTGCCAATATAATTTGGTTCTAAGTCTATAACTGCTATGATCTTAAGCTCACAATTGGTTTTAAATCTTGAATCTTCTCGTGGTAGCTTGATCTAGGTTAGGCGGAACTGTCCAGCAGCCGACTAAGTCTATAGTTATATAACTGTGTTAACAGAAATATGTTTGACTAAATTTATCAGATTTAATATTAAAACCCTGTTCGGCCCTTGTAAAATCTGAAGTTGGTTATTTAAATTTAGCCGGTTTATGACCGTTTTAAAATGTGTTGGATGGAAACGTGATGCATCACTCAATGTATAGCAAACGTTTGCGGTGTTATCGTTTCAGGCTGGTTAGCCTTGATTGTCATATATAACAGGAACCATCGATCAAACCATCGGAAATGGTTTGAAGGAAGAGATTGGCGAAATCTATTATCTACCCTCAACCTCAACACCAGTTTAAAGCGCCTTGCTTCTTCTTGCAGATCAAGCTATTAAGAACAAATACAGCTGATGTTCTGTGCACAATCAGGCTTTTCTAACTGGGCCCATCAGATCACAATTGAGACTGTCTTGCAATCCACTCAGGGGGCTGTCCTCTTAGGTCGATAAGCCCAGTAAGCCTTTACTGGGCCGGATATTGATACTCAATTTATCTTAGTTATAGTTGCAAGTAATATAACTCATTTTCTAAACGTTTCGTAAACTTTAATCAATTACAGTGTGGCCTCTTTTTCACTGAAAAGACATCATCAGATTTCATTGCATTAATCTGGGAACAATTTTGGTGTGATTTAAAGTATCCTACAAATTGGTGTTTATATTATATATATTACTGTTTCGACTTTTGTAAAATTATTGTAATCTATACTAGTTTCAACTATAATAGTGAAATAGAGGGGGTGGCCAGTGTCCACACCCTCTGTAATTGATTAAAGTCTACGAGACTTTCAGAAAATCTTAGTTCGGCACAGATCTATCATTTCTGAAATTTGTGTGTAATTCGGAGATAAATTGAACAACTTGTTAATGCAATGAGCAGTTATTATCGGCCTATTTACTATCTTACCATGTGTAAACGGAATGTTCTAGCAGACTGTATAATACATTTTCTTACACACACACACACGCACATAAGCTAATCAGAATCTCTGGAATGTTGCTATGATATGTTTTGATACTGTAGGTATATTATGCGTTACTAGCCGATCTCCCGATGGAGTTTTGGTTGCCATGGCAATACATCATTATGATACAGAATTTCTTGACGCAGTCATAACTCAGTCGTGTACGGTACGGGCGGTGATTTTATGATAGGTAAGATCTACTTTTTTCAGCATTTGCGGTATGACCAGTTCACACGTATATTTCCGCAGACGCAAGTACAACTTAGCATAAAATTATGTCCAATTATTCTACGTATAACCAATTATCTACACCGACTTATGTCTAAATATGAATGAAATCGAGAAAACCAAATATTATGTGTTAAATCCCGGAGTGCTTAGTTCTCACGGCAGTATAATCATGATCCTGATAGATATCGAAGTCTCCTTAAATGATCGTCTCTGCTACTTAATAGATCTGGATTGTCGTAGAGAGGCGATTTGTTTACTTTTAAGGGGAAGGTTCTGCTCAGTAGGAGAAAGATCTTAGTATTATGGAACACTTGCAACGCTTGTTACTCCTTGTTACCCCCATTTGAAGGTTTTATTTATTTTCTGAACGAAAGCTTTCAAATAACCTCAGATTGCCTTAGATTTAGAACCGAAGGATCAAAATATATGTTGCTTGTTGCTCGTCATAATGTAAAACATCAATTTTGAGTAAGAAGGAAGTGTTAGTGAGTTCTGAGACCATTTGATCGACATTTTGTCCCGGCCGGTACCGGGCCGGGATTACCTCCATCCCGGCTGGGACCGGGATGAAAATGAAAACCTGGCCGGGATCAGCGTCATACCGGCCGGTTCCGGGAGCGGTACCGGGATTTTTCCAATATTTCTCCGTTACTTCTTTAGAATGACAAACTGAATTATGTTTATATAAGTCAAAACTGACACAGAACTCATATTTGTGATCTGGTATTGGTTACTTAAGGACACGTTCATATGAGTTTGAGGATATTGGTAAACAAAAATGATAGCGTTTTCGACGATAGTGGCTTAATTTTGACATCTATTAACCTAGCACGTTCAGAAGTTCTGAACATTAGCGAGGTAACCCATACTCCCATATGCACTGCTCAGAAAGAAAATCTATTGTTGTTAGGCACTATAATGGTTCAAATGTCACATTTTGTGTGACTTAGTTAACTGCAGTTGTCTAATTATCATTCCTTGGTCTGAAATATAGTAGATTAGGTTAATCTAACAATTATGACACAACATTGGTTAAAGGGCACGGATCGAACGGTTACAAGGCAATATTAGGGTAACTTTGTCACACTCAGAATACCATACCTCTATTCTATTGTGAGGTGTCCTCAAAAACCTTTTAACTCATTATTTGATAGTTGATCTACCAATCATAGCCCTAAAATATGTTGTGTCGAATAGTTAGCTAATACAGGCACTTGGTTATTGGGAAATGAGGTTAATTCTGTCACAATATATGGAATTTTAAATTTTGGGCGAATTATTTATATCTGATTTTGGTTTGAAAGGCGGGAAAACTTTACATGATGACAATGTAGTTGATGCAAGTTAAGATCAGTTGATGTTTACATTGTCACAAAAATAGGTAAATAGGTTAAAAACAATGATTATAGAATGAAATAGTCTGTCATAATAACTGCACTTGGTTATTTGGAAATGAGGTCAATTCTGTCACAATATATGGAATTTTAAATTTTGGGCGAATTATCTATAACTGATTTTGGTTTGAAAGGCGGGAAAACTTTACATGATGACAATGTAGTTGATCAGTTAAGATCAGTTGATGTTTACATTGTCACAAAAAATGATACGAAATCGTAAATAGGTTAAAAACAATGATTATAGAATGAAATAGTCTGTTATAATAACTCTCATAATAACTGATGTGACAAAGTAAACATGTCTTGTCCCTATTTTGAAGATCTATATATTCTTTGACTCTATTAGAATTCAACATTCTTTCAGAAATCAATCGGTAGAATATTGTCCAGAACATCAGAGCTCAAGTTTAACAATTTTAGGTTACATTTTTCAAAGTCACTAAAAATGTGACAAAATTAACTTTTCCTGCCACAACAAACAAAGTAAACATGTCTTGCCTCTGTTTTGAAGATCTATAACTCTATTAGAATTCAACATTCTTTCAGAAACGATTGGTAGAATATTGTCCAGAACATCAGAGCTCAAGTTTAACAATTTTAGATTAATTTGTCAAAGACGCTGAAAATGTGACAAAATTAACTGTCCCTGCCCCAACAATATCAAGATAGTGTGTTAAAATTGGCGTAGTATGCTTTAATGCCTATATCAATCGATCCAAACTACGAAAAAGATCGGTTAATCTGATGATTATTACTCTTATAATAATTACTGATGTAACAAAGTAAACATGTACATGTCTTGCCCCTATTTTGAAGAGCTATACCTCTATTAGAATACTATGTAACTTTATCATCAATCAACTAGTTATTTTGCCAGCAAGGAGCTAACAGAATTATAATAATTTTGTTGTGACGAAATTACCCTATTTTTGACCATGTTGCGGTAGTTTAATTGTGACACTGTTAACATATTATGGGACTGTTAACATATGGGACCCCATCCTTCCTAAAATTGCCAAATCCTTAAAGTCCAGACCAGCTGGCATTTCCTTCTCAACCTCAACAGAAGACTAAATTTTTATTGACATTGTAATGTAATTTTCACTTTCCCACCCACACCTTCCCCACCCTCCATCCCTGACACCACTCAATCACATATAAGCATTGTCCACCTCATCACATTCAGCTGACGACGATTAACACATGTTCATTGAAAGCTTCTACAAGTTAAATCATCGTATCTCTTATATGTTTCTAACCCAACTCCACTCAGTTTCACTGTTAACATATTACCACCGGATAATGATTTATGTGACTTGTGCGTGGTACTAGCAGTGTTGTTTGATCCATAGTACATAATATAAGGGGTTTAAGCTGGTATATCATTATTTGTTCAATTTCACACATGTTCAGATATCATCAAGGTTATGTGACAAAGTAAACTTGTTTGTGCCTTCTGTGTTTTAATTCCTTACGACTATATGATATAATAACAATTCCTAGCACTTCCAGGGCATCAAATAAACCTACACTACTCAGCATTGCTTATCAGGGTGCCCTAAACATTGTTCAAATGTTTTCTTAAATGTGTGACAGAGTAAACCTGAGTGCACCATCTAACGAAAAAAGTCTTCAAATATGTAGGTAATGGTTATATGTACCCATCCAATCAATTGGACACTCAAAAATTTGGTCAAAAACGGCAGCAAGGGGTCCATATTTACTCCGTCACATGTTTATAATGTGACAATGTAACCATTTCCGTGCCGGCCGTATTTAAGCGATATCTTATCACCTGATTAAGATATGGTTAAGTGACAAAGCTAGCCTAGAGGATGAGACGATTATCCTAACCATCAAGGGTTTGTGTTATTTCATAGTGTGACAAAGTCAACTACACTGTGCCTTTTAATAGGGTCACTCATATTTACCAATATTCTCAAACTCAAATGAACGTGTCCTTAAACTAATTTAATTGAACATGGAGTTTGACGTTGGAGCTTTATACTTTACAATTTAAATAACCTTACCTGAATAATTAAATAGGGTGAATACCAGGGACAAAAGGAAATCGCGGCATGTACGGAATCGCGATTTTTCCCATTATTATTATTATTAATCAACTATATACAGCAAACACAAGATAATAGGAAATAAATCATAAAATCGAGTGGCCGAGTAGTCTCGACTCACCCATAGCTTCTCCATAAGCGTCTATCATGAGCTTTGTACACTAAATCGTTGAAATTACTTAAACTAAATCTTTTATTTACAATCACAATAATATTCTTCGTCATAATGTCTTTTAATAATAAGTCAAATAAATTTGAACGAGGTCTGCCCCTCCTTCCTTTGTAGTCAAAACATCCTAAACATGCAAATCTAAAAGATAAGAAAGCGGGAGTGTCATCACCGCTTCTGAGAACGTGCCCAAGCATCTTCCATCGTGATTTCTTGATCCTTTCAGTAAGGGGACTGACATTACATCTCTTATATAAGTTCTCGTTACTGATAACCGTAGGCCAATAGGTGTTGATTATCTGTCTCAGATGCTTCCTTTGAAGAACGTCGACAGATGCCATTACGGTTTCAGGAGCAGCCCAGCTGCTACAGTTATACAACAACACTGAAGTGACAAGAGCTTCGTACAACTTCAGCTTTCTACTCTCACTGATCTGAACAGAACTATTCAACCAGGCTTTCTTGTAGGTGTAGAAGGCAACATTGGCTTTTTCCCATTATTTGCGACAAATTTGATGTATAGTTTAACCCATTAGGGACGATAGGGTCGTTTACGACCCACCTTTTCTAGAGGCTATAGAGGACAAACCATAATACTAAACGCAACGAATCTTTCGCACATATGCTCAAAATTTATTGGGCTACATTATTGACTTTCCAGTCGAGACCCAATTAATTACTAACAACTAAATAATTAGGCTAATTAGTCATAATTGGAAAATATTTCACTTTACTTCTTGCCTTGATTGGGACATTAAAACTTTATGTAGGCTTATTTTGTTGAGGACAAAATAGTTGCGGGCAACGATTTCCTTGAGACATATGAAAAGCCCGTGATAATCAGATGTTCACAAACAGAGCTAGACGCTGTTTACTAACTGCGGTCGCATACGACCCACTCGTCCGGGTCGCAAACGACCCATCACGGTTTTTCGGCTTTAACTTCTGAAACAAAGACGTTAGGATAAAATAAAAACTGTAGCATAAGTTAAAAACATATGGTCAATACTGTGTAACTCTAACCTTTTAAAAATAAAGAATTTGGGTCATTAACGACCCACTCGGCTCACTTGCTTATTACTACATATGTCCATGTAACTTCTTGAATTCAGCCTAAAGTATGACATCATAAGTTCAAAATCGCCTCTCAGCAAGTGATAATCATCATAAACTGCGAAAAATCAGTTAAATGGGTCATTAGCGACCCACTAGGACCACAAAATTGATTAATTAAATATAATGTTGTCAAACTTTTACAAATATTAGTATAAAAACATGTTATATCTTGGTCATTACTCCTGTACTTTGATTTAACTTTTAAAATCGATCAACTGGGTCAATAACGACCCACTCGGAAGTTGAACCACCTCATCAATTATTATCAGTATCATGCTGTTCCACCATCAAGAAAGACACTCGTAGGTCTTAATTCCACGCAAACCACGGGTGGCTGACTACTAGCCCTTCTGAGATCCAGCGCCAACTGAAGGGCCGTCATCACTCATCAAAGAGCTGCGAGAATAACACTACTGCATATGCCTGGAGTTGCGTCCTGACTATAATACTATGGTGCGTGGAAATCTGTACCGAAAGGACCGTGGCCGTGCCGCAAAAGAAAAGGAATCGGCCCTCGTTCCTAACTTGCTAGGTAATAGCCATGCTGTTGTTGTTGCTTATTAGATTCTGTTACCTTTTTCGTCAATTTCGAATCTTGGTAAACGACCTGCTACAACCCACCGCTTGAGACCCAGGGTCCCACGGTGATCAGATCATGTCACTCAAGAAAAATCCCCTGAACGAAGTATACGAGATATCATGTAACCTTGGGTAATACTGAAAGACGAGTGGTCAAATTGCATATTCTAATCCAACATGCCAATATGTTTTTTTCATTCCTAGAAAGTACGAGAATAACTAAACAACTGCTGCATTCAGATGGCTACATCTACAGCTCTGTGAAGAAGGACAAGGAAAAAGCCCCTCCCCCCCCCCCCCCCCCCATTTGGCTGGCGGTGCTGCAACCTGCAATCTCTCAGACAACTACCTCGTTTTGGGTAACAAACCCCGCAACAACGAGGCAGCTTTCAAAACGAAAACAAGTATTACGTAATCGGCCGAGAGGGAGGGGAGTTTCCAAATGATTAAGCTTGTGTAATTTTGACATAATAGCTATGTGGTGGGGGGGGGGGCGTAAAAATTGTCCAATAAGTGATTACGTAATATATGAACGGCCCCTAAGAAGTAAAGAAAGGGAGCTGCGAAGAGAGTAGATGCAGCCATCTGAAATCTGAATCCAGCAGTTGTATAGTTCTTCTTGGACGTTCTAGGAATCGGGAAAAGATAGGCATGTTGTTTGCTGTCTCACGACATTACGGTCGTGTACTAACAGCTGATAAACTCACCTACCTATCAATCCAATTCTGCCCATTATTCGTCAGTCATTGGGTGACGTGATCTGCAGATTACCGTGAGACTCCAGATCTCAGAAGGGCTAGTAGTCAGCCACCCTACCCGTGGTTTGCGTGGAATTAAGACCTACGAGTGTCTTTCTTGATGGTAGAACAACATGATACTGATAATTAATGTCGTGGTTCAACTTCCGAGTGGGTCGTTATTGACCCAGTTGATCGATTTTAAAATTTAAATCAACGTACAGGAGTAATGACCAAGATATAACATGTTTTTATACTAATATTTGTAAAAGTTTGACAACATTATATTTAGTTAATCAATTTTGTGGTCTTAGTGGGTCGCTAATGACCCATTTAACCGATTTTTCGCAGTTTATGATGATTATCACTTGCTGAGAGGCGATTTTGAACTTATGATGTCATGCTTTAGGCTGAATTCAAGAAGTTACATGGACATATGTAGTAATAAGCAAGTGAGCCGAGTGGGTCGTTAATGACCCAAATTCTTTATTTTTAAAAAGTTAGAGTCACACAGTATTGACCATATGTTTTTAACTTATGCTTTTTATTTTATTTTATCCTAACGTCTTTGTTTCAGAAGTTAAAGCCGAAAAACCGTGATGGGTCGTTAGCGACCCGGACGAGTGGGTCGTATGCGACCATAGCTGTATCTTTTAAAGTAAACGAGATACAGATTAGCTTTTTTGGATATCTCATTTTTGCTGTAAAGTGACCTAGTGTGTTAAACGGCATCAAAATCGGCAAACTTTAAAACTCGTCGTCCCTAATGGGTTAATATACCGCGAAATGTAATTCGCGGTATCGCGATTTTTGGCCAAAATCGCCGCGAAATCCTTTTGTCCCTGGTGAATACTGAATAGCATTTATTAATGCTTTATTTACCCGGAGAACTCTGTTTTACTTGTCCCTCGGTAACACAAGACCGTGAGCCGTGACACTTAGTCACAATAATTAAGTCATGAGTCATATTTCTAGCATTTTCCATTATTCGTAAACGAAAATATAAAATCGACGTCATGAAACCCATGATTATTTTAAATCTAGATTGACTCCAGTCTCCATTGTTCGATGATTTCATCAAAATTTTTTAGGAAAATGTTAACAGATTTGCGAATTTTGGACTCAAATTTACGTTGAAAAAAAAACTGAATTTATTTTGGAAAAATCCCGGCTAAAATCCCGGCTAAAACCAAAATCCCGGCCGGTACCGGTACAAAATTGCCGAATACCGGCCTTAGTGGCTCAGTTGGTTAATCCGGGCCTGGTATTGCTTGAGGTACCAGGTTCGATTCCCGACTCTGTCACTAGCCGTGGGGTGAGCGTCGTCGACGCTCAGCTAAGGATCCTGAGTGGTCTATGCAGCCCCCCGGTCCACTCAGCCAAATACTCGAGAAATCGGGTGTGAGGGTTAAATGAGGAGCTGCCCATTGCAGCAAAGTCTCGGGCGAAGAAAGTACGGTACACACTACCTTAACCGTCACTGGCCTAACGTATAATTGAATCCTTCGGCTTCCTGCAATTGGCTGGTTACACACTTGTGTAACAATGTGGCTGTTGGAATGTCCGAAGTAAAATAAGTGTTGAGATTCTTTTTAAAAATTCCGGCTGCGCCGGTATCCTGGTCGAGCCCTGTCTGACGCATAATTTTATCTATTTCTCGTGCAATTTTAGGTCAGACACAGTCATCAAAATGAGTTAATAAGAAGGTTTAAATTATAAGCAATTACAAACAATTGGGACTATCATTGTTTATGAGTACATATTATACGTCTATTAGGTGTTAATATAAGACACGTTAGTGTATTCCTGCATTGTACTCAATAATTTAACAAGTAGTATTATATAACAACCATATTTCTGTTTGTACAGGGAGCTGCTGGTAAACTACCGTCGCTATACATGGACTATGACTACAGTCTACAATCCTACTCTTTTAACAAATTACATACATATATTGAGAGGACTACTTCATCACAAGCAAAAAAATTGCCATCGGTAAATAAGGTAGGTTCATTTAACTGACTTCGTTAAATGAGTTACATATTTCCACACAAATTACGTGCAGTTGCTCGTGTGCGGTTACTTCTGAAAACTCTGTTTGGAGTTTTCACATAAGTAAATTTGCCGATAATACAATTTTACTCATTCTGGGCATATTACCTATATTATCATAATACAAGTATTTTTCAGGTCTGTCTTCTATAACCACGATGAAAAGAAAAGCTGGGCGAAAACATTTGAGACTGCAGAACTGGAACATTCTTTATTTGAAGACAGTGACTGCTGAGCTGTATCAAATCTATTAGCATCATTGCAGCTTCGATCAGAAACATAATTTAAAAACTATGGCAATGGAAGTCAGCCGATGTCAGAGTAAAAGCCAGCCGAAGTCCCGGGGTTGTGAAATTTGCATAAAGGGTAGGCAGCGGTACTTAATTTACCCGCAGACAAGTTTAACTCCCCTCTGCCCGTCTCTATTTTCAGGCCGTTACATTCCATTTTACGGGGAATGTCTGATGACTGCTGCCTAGTACCCTGATTGCCATCCTGATCATTTGGTGTAACTTTGTCCATTGATGCAAGCTAACCCAACCCCACTTCTACCTACCTTCATCACTGAATTTCTTCTCAGTGCCTTTCAAGAGCAGAAAAAATCACATTCTCTCCCTCATTAATGACAATGAAGAAGACTTCAAAGATGCCATTGAAATCCTTCTGGAAGATCATCCGACAGAACCCCTTACCACTCCCTCTACAGAGTCCTTTCTCACTCCCAAACCTATATCACCGTCAACTTCTCCTGAGCCTAAGCATTTTTCGGATCTTGTGAAACACGTCTAGCTTGACCTTCCAGAGCCCCTGGTTGATGGGGTAATGAAAGAACTTATAACGATGAAGACCGCACAACAGTAAAGAAAGTAAAGACCTTGTGGCTGAGTCCCCGCAATGATTCGTATAAGTATGGAAGGGTGGTCAACTAGCCCGAGCCGATCAACGAGTTCCCCAAAATTGTCGAGCTGATGAACCTTGTTAACAGCAATAAGGCCACCTTTGGAAACATGACAGCCTGTCTTGTCAGATGTATGTCCTGTAAAGGAGCTAACCTGAACTACCATGACGACAACGAACCATTGATTGATCAGGACAGTGACATTTGTACGGTGTCGTTCGGTGCAGCAAGAACACTGGACTTTATAAGGAACGACAACAACCCTACAGGCAGGAAAGGTACCCCTTCTTCCCCAGAATTATCTGTGCCAGCGACAGACCAGTCTCTCAATATCATGAAGTCTGGTTGTCAATCCAGACTACTGCATAGAATTCCTCCGGGTGGTGTTAGATACAGTCTTTCCTTTAGGAACCTAACTGACCCACACCACTCCTACCTCTTCTCGTCCTTCTCCTCATCATCCTTCTACCCGTCCTCATCATCCTCCCCCTCCTAACACTGGCCTCCCGTTAGCCCCCCTAAGAAGAAGATCATACTCCTCGCTGGAGATACTTCGAGCGACTGGAAATATAAAAACCCACCAAGGGTGAACAGACAGTTTTCAAAGTCGCTATAAGTATAATATATAAGGGTGGTCGCAAGATTGATGCTGTATTACACAGTACACTTAATCGAGCAATTTGTGAGACCACCTGCACCCTGATTTAGAGATTAAGAAACTGTTTGTGTGTGTAGGAACTAACGACATACGATACTGTCAGACTGGCATTATACACCTTAAAAGCCCTCTGCAGAACTTTATGTCCAAAATTAAATCCTTAGCTCCCTCAGCAAATATCTTTGTCCAGTCCCTTCTCCCTATACCTGCTAACGGTAACCCCCAAAGGCTCAAAGGAGAACAAAATGTGGTCTCTATGAACAAATTACTCTTTAGTCTTTGTTCCAAATTTAAATTATTTTACCTTGATGTCTTTAGTAGTTTCCTTAATTCATGGGGCGACAGGAACTACCAGTTATTTCCTAAGTATAGTCTAGAATCGAAGAAGTGGGATATTCACGCCAATGCTAGTGGTATGGGTGTGTTAGCAAGACACTATATCTTTCTCATTCACTCAACATGGTTTAATCCGTTGGGTTACTAAGATCGGTATAAGTATGATTCACATTTTCTTAGATAAGTTATTTAGATGTAATAAAAAGTAAATTCTGAGTGATAGATACACCTGGGTAAAACACGACCGTGAAATTGCTACACATGGGAATAAAATTAAATGACCAGCAACACTGCATATGAACCGGGAAGTTAAATTCTGTTGCTCGAAAAGTTTGTGGTAAAAGAAAAGTTTGCTACGTGTCTGTGTTGTCCAAGTTATGTTCACCCATTGGATTATTTGTCAGTTCACTAATTGTATATCTGTATATTTTGTTATTTCGTTGGATCTATCAACACGTGTGGATGCAGAAATTTCAACTCTAGATATCATACTAACCTACATAAGTTTAATTGTCTCGCAGTCTCGTGTGTAAACGACGATTTGATTAGGAAAACTTATACGGAGGAGATATAGGTCATGATTTAATATGATAATGAATAATTCACACGCCATTTCAATTTAGGTAACAGGACATCTGTCTGACAGCACTATTTCCTTGTGTTTGAAGTGATATCTCAAATTTGGCACATAGAAACTCGCTCAAACTTACACAGATTATCCGTCCTCAAACCATCATACTTAATGGAAAGTTTCAAGAAAATCGTACAGTAGGATACGAATAAACTATTGTCCGAATAACCTATTTTCTGAGTCGGACAGATGTCGCCCAATCAGTTTAATGTGGTTTAATGTGGTTACCGTCTCTAAAGTTGGCACGAGAGTTATTAATCTCCTATCTAACATCTATTCGAAGTCAATCCTGTAAACTGATACTCCTTTTTTAGTAATTTATACATGTGTTGTCTCCTTCTGATTTCCAGACTATTACCGGTCACGCTAAATTATAATGACATCAATGTGTCTAAAGAAATCGGTGGCATCACTCAGTAAACTGCGCGTCTTTGGCGCGTATCTTGTTGGAATGCATCAATCCGTATGCAGATCGGCGAGATGCGAAGGATTGACATCGTGAATCGAGCCAATTATGTGACATGTACATGACAGTGTAATTGTATTATTAAACAAAAATGAAAAAGTAAATAAATTTTAGTAATAATTGACGTAAACACAAAACATGTGCTTAAGTAACATTTACAATTTAGCGACTTACTATTTGTTTGTATTATTATCTAAAATATGAATTTTATAATTATTTCAATCTTCAACTGCTAAAAACAAATACTTACCAGCCCATCAATGAAGCAGTCACCCAAACAAAGCTCAGAGTTAATTTACCTTCGTATTGGAGGACTTCGCCGCAATTCGACGCACCGCACAGACTAGTAACTATGAACTAGCATTCTTTGTCATACGTTGTATGACCCGCCGCGCACGAGTGCGCGGCTCCCCTGTATCGTAAGATTACTGGGCCGCGCTCAGCTTGTCATTCCGTTAATGAACATAATAGCCTGGGGTCCTCAGGTAATCGTAAGAACGATAAAGTGAATCGACCTTGGGTATCATGACGTGATACAAAGTATTCTCGCTTCGTCGATCGCTGCTCTGCTTCGCAATTGTGTTTTCGATGGGCAAGCACTCGCCAAGCGAGGTTGACCATTGTTAATGATTTGGCCCGGCGCGCGCTACTTCGTAGCACTTGCCATCGAGAAGAAAGCGGCGCGCGCTACTTCGAAGAAATTTAGACGAGTAACATCCGTCAACAAGCGAGGCCGAAACAAACGGTGCAGGCTCCGCCTCGCAACTACGAAATAATGGGTGGTGTTTGCCGTTTATACAGTCCACAGTACGAGACATTTTGAGGTGCGAGACTCAAGTACAATAAATGGTAAGTTCAGGCTGTCAAGGCTGATGATGGTGGCAAAATATAGTGACATGACACGTCACAACAAATATAACCACTATAACACACTACACACTATAACTATTGACCATTGTACACAGTAAAACTAAAATATAAAATATAAACAAGAGACAAAAGAGTTTTACACTGCTTTTTTACAGAATTTTTATATAGGGTCATTGCTATATTATGTGTATATTTTTATCTGTTTTACACTGCTTCCATTGTATGACAGGTCATTTTTCCAGTGGTGTCCCTGAGGGTACGCCCATTTGTATTTTACTTAAAATCGTATTTTACTTAAGAATTTTCAGTTGGTTATTAATAACCATGTCAAGAAAGTGGGGTTCAGATATAGTCAGGTCAGAGTTAAAGTTGTTTCTGGGTTCTTCAATGTCATGTTCAAGTCCAACATCATTGTTAATGTCATGCATGGCAGGTGCATTACAGGAGAGGATATAGTCTGGGAGTTTTCCAGTTCTTGCATTGGCATCGCCACACATGATAACTTTTCCCTTTTGACGTAGTCTGATACAGAGGGTGTCAAGAGCAGAGAAGGTCTCAGCAGTATAGTCTGGATTTTTCTTGACATAGGACGAGTATGCAGGGCTGATATAGTAACATACTAAAAATCAAAATCAAGTTCAAAAAAGGTTTTGTTAAGTTTAACAACAATAATATCCTCAGATTCACTACAAGGCACACAGGAAACACCTTTTCTTAGGAAAACAAATTTTAGGAAAACAAATTTAAATTTTGGTATTTATTAATAACAATCAAAACATATCATATCATGAAAATAAAGCCGCGCGTTGGTTGACTGCCTCAGTAAGGTGAATAATTTAAGCTTGAAGGTGCCCTGCACATTTACAGAACCTTATGCGGCGATCACATATTCATGAGGACCTGCGAGCGCCAAATTTAATTTAAAGTTTCTAGAAATCATACATCACTACGAATTACTCATGCTTTTGGATTATAAGAGTGCGGATTGTCAGGTATTTCATTCATTCATACTTAATCAGTTTAAAGCTGTATATTTAGAACTCACTATTGTTTAAACTACGAAAGCAGAACGTAGATAATGGACAATATACCGACGACAATACCAAGGACCCGAGTGCCGCATTGACTTTTCCGGATCCGTTTTTACCGAAGGCTTATCCACCAGTTACTCATGCTGCATGTATAGTCTGATAATATTTTGCCTTATCTCTAGCAAGCATTCTGTAAATTGAAGTGTCGTATTTATTATAGAAGAGCCAGCCAACCTCCGCATTATAATCTTTTGTGTGCCAAGTTCGTTTATAAAATCTAATCATATAATAAAATTAACCAATAATCTAAGATGAACGGTATATCATAGCTCATCGTTATTAAAATCCGAATGGATGAATTAATCTTAAATCATTCTCAGCAAGAATGCTGACCCCTCCTGAGCGAGAATTTTTACGGTTGCTATTAAAGGAAAGGTATCCTTCGATTTTAACTTAATCTTAGTTTATTGGAGACACATTCATGTTAATTGAAACTAAACATGAATGTTTAGTTTCAATTTCTTTGAAATGATCGACGTTGCTCTCTTACATAGACCTTAATCAGTTAAAATGAAACACTAATTATAACATAAAGTATGGTATTAACATGTAGCATGGAAACTCTTAGATGAATTAAAACGTTTCTGATTAGTTTAGAGATTACCTATTATAAACTTTACAACATTATGTACCCAATTCAGAAGCTGAGATGTTTGTCCTTTATTAATAAATTAGAATTTACTTTTATCCATTAAATATATCAAATACTAAAAGTCTACTAAGTTGATCCTAACCAAAGTCTTATTAAACTTAGATTAAATCGAAATAAAACATGGCAAAGCAACAATACATAAGTATTGACGAGAATCTGCAAATAGATCCAGAGTTGCAGCGGTTGTCAGTGCAAACTTTTATCTTGCAATCCTTCTCGTTGTCTCCAAGGCAAGTTACATCTGAAGATTAAAAGTTTGTTAACTTAATGACAAGGCTGTTATATATACTGGGTTTCAATTTACTGTTCAATCGAATTTCCCCAAGAGGCCTGGTAAACAATATCTAGAACTCATTTGTTTCTGGGATGTGGTTGTATTTTTGGATTGTTCTGTTATTTTTTGCAAGGAATATTTTACTTACACGATTCAGCAAGCTTCTTTGGCTTATTGCAATCTCTAATGATTACATGTGCTCCTTTGTTTGTATAAAAGCTTGTTGTTGTACAATTAGAGCAACCATTCTCCAAAGACTGAAATAAATAAGAGTGACAAGATTGTGACCTCATATCAGTATGAGTATCAGTATAGATACTAATTTGGTACAATTACAAACAGCTTTTTAGCAGACCTAATAATTGTCATGTAAATAGTTGTGTTATCTTACTATGCATGTTTTGTAATCATTTTCTTTATTCCTTGAACATGTAAAGCAAGATATTCCCTTTGGATCATTTGCAGTAGAACTTTTCTCTGCAGTTGGTGTTTCAATCCTGTAACAAAATATCTAGTAAGTGATAGTTTTTATTGCAGTGCACAATCGTGCATCACTTATAACAGTCATGAAGTATGTATACATTACTCAAGCAAATTTACCATCATATCTTTAAAAGTACAGCCAAAACCGATTTTCTTCACTCAGAAACTCATAAAATAGACTTACTATTCTATATCGTCTGTAAACATATCTGAGGACTTAGATATCTCAAGTTAAACAAAACCAGCAACACAAAGCCAGCAACACAAAGCCAGCAACACAAAGCTTTTCTTTGCTTATTTTACAACTTCTTACCGTTGTGTGGTTTGATCGATTGTTACTGTTGGGCCTGCCCTAGATTGTTAAGAAGTTTACTATAGATAATAACCACTGCACTTGTGGTTATCATATTGTTTAGCTGCTGGATCCATGGCTCTGTTTTAGTGCAAAATAAGAGTTTTACATGCGTTTTTGAAACTGATCTATCTTACGTGGTTAAGAAACTCGGCTTTGAAGCAGTACGCAAATTTTCTGCAGTTGCTTTGCATATTATCACAAAGAGGATTGTGAAGAGAAGATGAAACCTTTTATTTCCACCGGACATCTTGTTATTTACTCTATACACAGCACTTGGAGACCTACATGGATAGGAATTAGGATATCACCACGAGATAATATCACGTTTGGCTGTGATAAGTAAGACATAATCAAATTATCATTTGTTTTCAATATAATGTGGTTTTTTATCTGGAAACATGACAAGTTTCAAATTATAAAATTTGCAATAGCACTGCAATGAAAGCTGTATGGACTATTACAAGAATCTGACTCACCCTCGCTATTGTTTGACTGACAGAAGTCCGTATATTTATTAAAATAATTCCTTTAACCACAAAACATTCTTTGTGGGTTCAACGAAACCAGCAAACAAACATGAAGAAGATAGTTGGTCACAGCATCGCTCCCAACAAGTTTCCCTAAAATAGATCAGTATTGAGATACTTTTAAGTTTAGATGACTGTGTAATTGTTTTCTGTTGGTTTACGGTGTGATTAAAAGATTTACTTTGTCCATGACCTCAAATGATCGTTATATCAAGATATCTCGGTATGGTAGATATCGGTTGCAAGCAATATATCAGTATGATGCAACGTCTAAAAGCAATTTTTAAGTAAAAGATGATTTCACAAGCAAATGTAGACAAGTCTCAGTTCAAAATAGATACATGTATACGTTGTATGCTCAGGAAATGTTGGTTAATTAATTACAGGATCAATCAATCAATTTGCAATGCTGAAATTGCTGATTAAACTATGCTTGGTCTGAACGATGCACTACTTTCATGATTTATGCATCTAGAACATCCGCCTAATCAGTATTCATTATAATTGGGTGTCAATGTGCGGTAATTGTCGGTAATATATACAGGAAATTAAACAGTTGTATCCTCTTCAGTAGACTAAATGTCATGGTAATGCAATGTCAAGTGAAGTACTGAATTATCATCTCTCTCAAAAGTTACACCACCTCCCGGCTTCCCAGCAAAAACAGGTAACATGTTAGGGTTTGAAAATATCAAGTATTTTTAGAAACAGAAGGTTCTAAATAAATCGACTGACAAGTCTTGTTCGGAGAAGAAGAGCAATTCTAAGACTAAGAGAATATCACAATGTCATGAACTCATATCATTTTGAGTTGACCCTATAACCTTCTTCCAGAATCAGAGCTGTCCAGCTACTATTTCTATTTGATCTGGATATCCTTATTCTTACAATTATTTTCAGTTTAACTCGTCGTGTTTGTGGACAGCGAAAAGTAACAATGGCTCATCAAAACCGCTGGTTAATTCCCTCAACCGGTACCATGACCGTAGCAGACAGGTAAAATTAGTTAATTAGTAAACAGGTGGCTACTAAATTGAGAAATCTCTTCAGATTGTGTGTAACTAAAAATCACGTACACATTACCCGATGACGCCATCAGAACTTTCCAGATAATTATTTCCGGTTCTGTCACGTGCTAATACAGTGTTCAATAGTCTCCAGGACCTCCCACAAACACCTCAACCCCTCCCAAGAAAGCCCCAAATTCCAGTCCACGCAACACCAAGACATCACCCCGCACTATAAAATCTAAACTTACTCCACAAACGAGCCCTAAAAATGGACGGTACAACAGAGTGGATCAGGGGAGGGGTGGACCAGGGGTGTCACCGCCTAATGGCTCCGTCAAGAAACAGCTCTACAAGCCTGCATCTCAGCTCATTCAAGGTTCTTAATAAATTTACTTCTCTTTCATGTTTTTCTAGTTATTATAATTTTTGTAATTTCAATTTTTGTGATTCCACTTATTCTATGCCCATGGACAATCAATCTATCTCATTAAGCCAACTAAGAAATTTAAATTGGTTGTGAAATGTAAATCATTAATCAATAAATATTTAATCAAACAAATCATTTAAAAACAAGAGTACGATGAAAAAAATTTTATGACCATACAAATTATTAAATTAATTGAAAGCCATAAAAAGGCCACCATATTGCAAAAGAATAAATTTTCAAATGCATGCAGTTGGCTAAATAATTAACACTACACTTTTGACTAATTATTTTCATAATTGCACCGGTTTTTTCAAGGGAGTGCGATTACAAAACTAATTGCACTGTTTTGAGAGCAACCGAAAACATATTCGGTGCGATTACAAAACTAATCGCACTGATTTTCTGAAAGATACTGTGATATATTAATAGCTTTCAGAGGTGATTTAACGGGTGATACTTGGGTGGTCTGAATATCCACAGCAGGCAAGCAAAACGTTCAAACAATCATCACAACTGCAGATAATAGGGACTGACCGATTCTTGGTCCATACCATCCTAGCAGCCAATAGCAATCGATAAGTTATGTCACGTGACTCAGATCCGACCAATCACATAATTAGCATCGAAGGTTATCCTATATTTAGTTACTTGATTGAACAAATCAACCGAGGGAGAGTCGGTGGATGACGTCACTTCGTTTCTCGGAGCACTGTTTTGATCTCAAAACCGTTCGATTAGTTTATATAATCTCACTGTTTTTAGACCAACTAACAACACAGTCCGTGCGATTATAAACATATCGCACCGATTATATAACACCAGAAGCGTGTAGTTATACGCGAATCTAACTGCATGTATATTGTATAATACCATTGCAGAATGCACCAGTTATTGCACTCGGCTGCGCCTCATGAAATAACTGCAATAATCGAACTCGGCTTCGCCTCGTGCGATTATTGTATCAATTTACACTCGGCTGCGCCTCGTGCAATTAATAGTGTAATCGCATTAAACGCAGTTAGATTAGCATATATAATCAAGTTTTCCTTTTAAACAGTTTCCGGACTAGTTACAAAGCCATATCATTAAAATTAAAATTTGCTTCCGTTAGTTCATCTTCATTGTTTATTTTAATATATCACAAAATACAGAAACGCACAAAGTCTATTAGAAGTGACATATCTCGTGTTATTTAGCTAGCTCGAAGAGGTCTTCGTTGCTGTAGATTTCATTAGATCTACTATCTGTACTACTATCTCTCCTACTATATGTACTACTAGCTCACTAACTGTCCTACTATATGTCCTACTAGCTACTAAGTGTCCTTCTATCTGCGGGGCTAGAAACTGTCAGACATCTCTGTTATGATGTTATCTGCGTAGTAATCCTCTTCTTCGTCCTGGACACGACCTCTCCCCCATGCAATATCTCCTACGTGTGGTATAGTGTTGTCCGTATAGTAGTCCTCATCATCTACTATGACGTCATCTGCCCCATTTAGTATGACGTCATCTGCCCCTCCCACTTTCTTCATGGGCATATCTGTCCTGCCTCCGTCTGGTAGTATAATGTCCGCATAGAATTCCTCATCATCTACTTTGACGTCATCTACCTCTACCACGACCTCGTTATCTGTTCTGCCGCCATTGGACTGCTTTCCGTCAGTGAAGCCATTGTTTTTGAACACATCATCAACTATCACTGGTCCTTTTTGTGGTTTCTTTCCACGTCCCAAGCATTTCCGGCAAGTAGCAATGGACAGGATTACAGTGGTAATAAAGAAGATGATGGCTAGGGTTGAAGTTATTGCTGTTATCAGGATTATACTCTTATCTTTCTTAACGCCTGAAATTATAACATTATGGTGAATAAATATTAAATGGTTTTTTAACCGACGGTGTTTGGTACAAATCCTCTACAAATCCTCTACAAATCCTCTACAAATCCTCTACAAATCAGTTCAAGTAATCGGTTTAATCCTTATGTCTAACAGAATTGTCATGAATTGGCTTGAAAAATAAAAGTTTGTTCAGATAACTTGTAACCCAGGTTATACTGATTTTCGGTGTTCTGTATTTCTGCTCACTAACCTGATGTTCTGGTAATTTGGTGAGTTTCAAGAACCTTCTCCCCATCCTTCACAGTACAAGTCACATTATCTTCATTCTGCAGAGTCAGAGTCAGCTTAACCCGAGGTGGTATATCAGTGGTTTTGTTTCCGTTTGAAATATCCCCCGCGCCTCCACAGTCCAATTTAACACCATCTAGTGAGGACCCCTGGATTACCCAGACAAATAGTGAGGAGACGTTTGGCATGCTGACGTAGGAGCAACCAGGACAGCTGAGGATGACAGTTTTGTTTGTGGGTTCTGTTGGCTGCGCAGTTGTTACTGCGGAGACTTTACCATGGTGAAGTACCAGAAGTATCTGGAGAACGATTACAAAAGAAAACATCGCTAGTAGAGAAAAGATTTTGTAATCTACGCGTCTGCAGGAAGTCGAATAAGGATACGAAATATGATCGTTATAATACTTCTTTACCTCGTCGGGTCGTAAACTTTCCTCTACTCAAGTAAATGTTTCAATTTACTCACAACTGTAATATGTGTTGCCCCCGTGACCGTCCGGCTGTAGTGACGCAATGTGTTTCCTGTTATTTGATACCTATTAGTAATACAAAATCACTGACTTAAAGAGTAACTATCAAACATCATGAAGAAACGAAAATAATAGAGCGAGCCTTATTTTATGCATGATATTGTAGCACTTCTAATTTTGTCTTTTAAACATGAATGTAACACTCGTCTTAAACTTGTTGCCTTCGGGAATTTTCTCTGTGACAAAATTTGGAACTGGTTAACGTAGGTTTATTGCGTTGTTCTCGAAAGCAATTTTCTGTGGAATATATAAAATTGCTCATTTCTCATCATACTATAATAGGTACATCATCACTTTTTTTATCAATAAACTTTCAAATTGTTACACAAATACATCATTTTATTTCAAAGAAAATATCGCCGAATGACCTTACATGCCTTGACAAGTGACCGAGTGTAAACAAAATAAGGGACACCGAAACACCAGTTGACCAGTAAACTGATCATAGCAATTACATCGGGCCCTAAATGCACCTATAAGTGAAGCGATGCTGCAACCAAGGCATGCTAGGTTTATTCCATTGAACTAATAAGGTTACAGCCTAAAATATAAA
Source organism: Bolinopsis microptera (assembly GCF_026151205.1). Classification (NCBI taxonomy): domain Eukaryota; kingdom Metazoa; phylum Ctenophora; class Tentaculata; order Lobata; family Bolinopsidae; genus Bolinopsis; species Bolinopsis microptera. The sequence continues at coordinate 8,937,643 of NC_087079.1, forward strand.
TATAATAAATAACAATGTACCATAAATCATAATTATAAACACACTTTATTTAACATATTTTATTAATTATACTTTTTATCAATTTATATTTAAACAATATAGTTACATTAAGGTAAATTGTTTAACTGTCAGAGGATGTTATATGGTCGTTTAGAACTGTCCAGAGGTACTTAATGAAATGGGTTTTAAACACGGATGGTCTTGAGATTTCCCTTAATTCATAAGGGAGTTTATTCCAAAGAATGTGTGCTCTGTAAAAGTAAGACTTAGATATGCCTGAACATCTGGAGCAGCAAATGATAAAAGATAAATAAGATATCACCATAATATTTAGATTTCTTGATCATCAACAAGGCCATCTTTCAGCACCAATCCGAAGAAACTCCTCTTCTGAATTTCCCCCACAACCCATCCGGCGCAACTCCTCCGAGCTGATAGTCTTAACACCACGTGGCGCAACTAACGCACTTCCTCGACCTCCTTCTAGAGCTCCAACACAAGCAGAAATCGTTGGCACTCAAATCAGAACAAAAAACAGACCTTACTCACCAAAGGCTGGTTAGTGAAATTAGTTCTTGAGTTACTCATTACTGAAAGTGGGGAGTTGACGGGAGGTGGCACATATTTGGGATATTCGAGCGCTTGATCAAGTGATGAGACGCAGCTTATGTTTTGTAGCCAGGTTATCTTCGCTGCAAAAACTAAAATTGATATAGTAACTAAATAAAACGATGAAAACGATTAACACATGCATTTTGAGAACTACTCTTATCAGGCGTTTATAAATTGTCTAGATGACTAATAAACAGATTGTCTAATTATCTAATTATCTTGTGACTAATTATAATCAGGCGGTAATCTACCAGATCAGTACCGAGGGTACATGACCCCCGCTCCGTGTCCTACACCACCTCCCTCCTATAAGTCTAGCAATATCAACCATCACAGAGTCAACAGTGCTAAATATAGCGAACAGAGGTGAGCTTCTTGGTGGAAGATATTGCTTTGCTGAAGTGTTTTAATGCCTTTTTTCTAGGTTGGAATGCAAATCCTTTAAAATATAGTTGGTTTTCTGAATCATAGATCACAGAATCAGAAAAAACTGTTTATTGGGCCGGATTCATATCATACACTGAACTCTAGCTCTTTTCCAAACAGCAAGTACAATTTTCTCAGCAGATTTCTCAACTAACCTCCTCTTCAACAGCAGGTTCTCCTCCCTGTCCTACACGATTTCAGAAGGTAGAGTCAGCACCCCCGGTGTAATCCCCCAAGTAACAGGACGTGAAACTCCGGGGGTTATGTCAGGGAGACCTGATAGTGTGGATTATGGGTATGTGTCCGGGATCAGCTCCTCCGTTAACACTCCGCACAGTCCTAACAAACATTCAGGTTAGTGCTTGTAAACAGCTTGTAGTGTTTTAGCTGGTAGTTTAAGACTGGAAACAATATGCGCCATTTAGATCTGATGGGTGCGGTATCTCACAATTTGCTGTATATTTTCTGCGCTTTTATCTGTTTATATGTAATCATGAGCAAGTTCAGGATTCTTGGGAATCGAATAGGATTCGTTAGAATTCGGTGTCAATCATAAATTCTGTAATCTGTATACCGTATGATAAATTTAAATATCTACAACAAAATGTTAGAAAGGTATAGAACATGAAGAAGTAACACGTGATAGAAAGTTGTTTTGTTCACTGCTAGATAAACATGTCACGTGATAGTGTAAACCAGGTCACTACCACTACCACAACCACAACTAATGACCGTACCTTTACCGTTACTTTCACCATTCACTCAGAACTATTAGTGGGCTACATTTTAACAATTCTCCCATTGTTATATTAAATATTTCCATTATCTACGTGGATTTAATGACATAAGGCATTATGTCTATCTAAGTTTTTTCTTAAAACGGATCACTTTCTAAGCGTTTCCAGTATTTAAAACCGTTGGAATATTATTTACAACAAATAAATACAAGGGATATCTATTATCTGGGCACAATATTCCATTTACACACAAAGTGCTTACGTGTCTTGGCGCAATTGAGATTTTAAATTTGGTCGTTTTCGTTTGTTGCTCGTTAAATCGGTTGGTAATTTGTCTCAAAACGTCGAGGATGATTGGGTCCATTGTTCGCCGTTCGAGATTTGATCGAAGTTGCAAAATATGGGGTCTGGCCTGAGAAGTCCCTGATGTACTGATACAGAGACCTGTAATGATTTTAGCAATTTAGTTGTGTGTTTAGTCGTTTCTTTAACATCACCTCACTCAATAGAAACGTCATCAGCCCCGCTCCAGAACCCCGCTCTGGTGCACACAATCAGCAGTTAGTGGACAGGATCTTGATTTAACATCCTGGTCGATACAAATTAACTTTCCATCATGTTCCCGAATTCCTAGCATACAGATAATATTTCCACACAACGATTATAAAATGGCCATTGGTCATCTAGAACCTTACACTTTCGCTGTATAAATTTGTAACCATGGTAACGGTAATTTACTGCAATCCATGAAGTTTGGGAGACGCCTCTCGAGTCTCGGGAGGACAAGTAGTGAGGTGTCATTGTTTAAAAGATATTAACTGATAAGTGCGATCGAACAAGTTGTAAGCACCACTTTGGTCCAACCATTGATAGCCACTTGTTATTGGAGTATTGTTATTATCGGGTCAAGACCCCGATGTCGAGTCTTGGAGGTGATAAAAATTAAAATGATAAGTATTATAATCTCATTCACCACCAATTTGGCACTCCTCAGTATATCCTTCTTTTAAATGCCTTTATTATTATCATAAACTTATCAAACAATATAATTATATAAGTTAAATAAATATCATTCACGTTCGCGCTGAAACTTGTTAAGCTTCAGGCATGAAATAGTCGTTATAATCCCGCAACTATGGCTAGCTAGCTGAGCGTGTGTAAGCGAGTGATAAATAATCACCGTGACACGTGCTCGGTACGTGACCAATAAGATATCTGCCAATATGTCACGTGGTGATCTTGATGACGTCACGTGTCACTGGATGCACTCGAAATTTTGATTTTCACATGCAGGACTATCGAAAATTTTAGTAAAAATTATGGCCACGTGATCTGTATTCAACACGGAGAATCGATGATAATTTGCAATCGTGCACACGGATAGTCAACCGAGCTGTTTAAAATGATGTTTTTGAAAAGAGAATCGATTTAGTTTGTCAGGTTATTATTATTGATAAGAAAAGGAGGAATTTAAAATTCACACTAATTAATAGATAATTACAGCGACATGATTTGATCATTTGATCAGTCTTTTAGGGCATTAATCCGGAATTTTCAATCCTTAAAACGGTACGGGGGAGGACACATATTTCTAGACAGTAAAAACCAAATCTACATCCGTTTCATCCAGACTTCATGGTCGTGGTAAGGACCTCTTAAATTCCACTTTCTACTGATAATATATCGTCCCTTTAAAGCATTATTTCAAGTCATGACTCATTTTCCAAAAATAGATGTACCTAAACAGTTTGTGGAAATCTGAGATCACCTCCCCCACAGATTAAAGAATATGATATATCTTAATATCTTGGCGCAGCTTTCAGTCTGCTGCAGAACAATAACAGAACAGTTAAAAGTCCTGAAAAGTCGCGGTTTTTTACACGCTGAAAAACTTTAACACCCTAGTAGTAGTCTCACTGTCTGCTAGATAAATTGAATTCATTAACATTTCCAATTGTCATCTAACCATATTGTACAGTCCACAAGTTAAAATACATACTGTTTCTACCACACGAAGAACAATCATATTCTTAAAGGTTTTGTACCTGATTAGATACAAGCCAATTAGGATGGAGCCTTGAGACATAGATTTCGGAACACCTTCGCTCAACGTAAAGAGACTCATTTAAAAAACACTTTCTGAAATCGTCTTTAATTGTTTAGTGAGAAAGAAGAATTGTGACGTATAAAATTTGCTGTCTGAGAACGCATTCTTTTCTGATTCCTTAACAAGGAAGTTACATCGGGTTCGGAATAGGCTGCCACTGTTTCAGCAGACGTTGAAAGTTTTAAAGATTAATGGCGATAATCAGGGTTACAATCCTCCTATGAGAATTTACCGATTATTTGCTTCTTCCCAAAGTGGCCTCTAAAAATAGATCTTTAAAATTTCTCAGAATACCGCGGTGATACGCCTCAAATCAAAGAGGAGCCAGGTTACTATGGTTACTATGATAACGGTTACTCTCAACCTAGATACGGATCTTGCCAAACTCCTTATCAGTACCAGGTTTGTTTTATATCTGGTGTATGTTTTTCTTGGTTGTGTTTTTGTAAAAGATGAGGCTTCTCTCTGCACAGGGAATCCTAGAATTTGATAAATAAGTTCGCACATTTCACCTTGTTAGACTTACAACGTAGCGACGGTAAATAAGATCTGGAAGGTAACACTGTAGCACTGGTTAATGACGAGTTCTCGGAACACCGTTTAGGGAGCACCTAACCTTGCTGCTGAGTAAAATATCAGATTACAATCTCTCACCTTCCTCAGTATCAGACTCCAGACCGACTCAACTCGGTGCCAAGTCTGACCATGACAGCGCAGAGCCTGACCCAGACGCTGACGGCGCATAGTCTGACGACAGCGGCGACTGTGGCGTCAAGTGCGATTGGCAATGCTAACACGAGTTTATCTCAACTGTTGAGTACACTGCCGAGTGATAACACCCTACATTCTCTTCCTTGCTTACCTAATGGTCAGTGTCAAAACTAAAAACTAAAAAGTTTAACTTTTACTTCCCACATATTGTACAACAATTTACCGGGGTAATCACAGGGCTTCAATGATCCATCCTACAGTGGTCATCTCGACCATGGCCACAGCTTCCTACTAAGAAGAAGAATGATCAGTGTCATTATTACAACATTTTGGTAGTTTTTCCAAATTTTTGTATAGTTTCCTAATTTTGGGACTGCCCTTTTATGGATATGATTCCAGAATAATCTTTTTGTACATTATTTCTGGAAAACACTGAATATTAAAATGTAATATCCAAATTATTATTAATTCTTTGAAATTACAGATGAAGATCGATCCAAAGATCTCCACTCAACCTTTTACCAGACAGTTAACAACAATAACAATGAAGAATACAACAAACAGAGTAAGTCTGATCTTTCTTATTTCACCTTTTTCCAAACTTATAACTATTGATTATTTTAGCCGATAAAGCTCATAAAACAATTGATAACATCATATCTTCTTTTTCAGTTCAACCTCCAGTACATTATCAACCGGATAACCTATCTGCAAATCCTCCCTCCAACCACGCTGGACAGAACTATCCCATGCACCACCAAATGTCACCGAATCAGGTGATGACGACACAAAACCAGGTGATGACATCACCGAACCAGGTTATGACGTCACAGAATCAGATAATGACAACACAGCATCAAATAATGACGTCACTCACTCAGCATATACCGCAAGGAGTTTATAACAACTATAATGGTGGTTCAGCTGTTCTTCAAACGAACTCCGATCATTCAGGTTAGAATCAGGATTAAAGATTTTCCCGCGGAAACAATTCCTTATATAGGTTCTGGATGTGCCACAATCGTAATTTAATTTTAGAATTTGTAGATGTGTTAATCGCGAAACAATTAGGGTTATCGAATATTAAATATTCGGTTGAACCGAATACCGAACCTTCAAACCACTGAATTGCACCAGTGCTCAAACGAAAATCTAACAGTTCTGTTAAAATTTCTGCGGAATAACTTCTAAAATAACCTCAAAAACAATCTTAAATTTCAGAGTTTAGCGCATTGACTCAGGAGGCATCGCAGTCAACACCTTACAAAGACTACAAGAATTATGAAATCAGTGAAAACCCCAGCTGCATGGAACAATCTCCTCCAGCAGCTTTCATGATGACGTCATCAAATGGCCACTTGACGTCATCAAATGATCACATGACAAACAATCACATGATGTCACAGCAAGCTGCTCCCCCGCTATCTCACATGAACGCCGAACAAGTCAACTCTGATCAGAACAACGTTTATCAGAACATGCTGATGAATTCACCTGAACACTTAATGAATTCACCCCAAAACACCTTATCACCGGGTCACACACTATCACCTTGTCACACACTATCACCAAATGGAAGCATGGTTTCAAATGGTCAAATGGTGTCACCAAATCAAAGTATGGTTTCAAATGGTCAGAATATGGGATCATCGGGTCAAAACATGGTGTCTCCAGGCCAACAAAACATGGTATCACCGGGACAATATCACCTATCACCCGGTAACCAGATCACCTCACCGGGAGGAGTGTCCGTCACCAGGCATGAGATGGATAACCTAAACATCAACCAACCATCTCCAGACATTCCTGATAAAAAGGTTAGTTATTGAGTTTCTCACAGTATTTAAAAGTATTAATGATAACTTACTAAAACTACTCATTGTATTAAAAGTGGGGAGGCGGATAATCCTTGTATAGGTCTGCATTATTAACTCATGTTCTTTTCACTCACAAATCTACAAGTTCAGCTCCCAAAAGTGGATGCATTGTGAAATATTGTCGATTAGTGTGGCTGTAATTGTATCAACCATGTATATTGTATAGTGTACAAGCAGATATTCCAATGGACTCGATTTCAACTGGTAAATAAAGTTCGTGGAATCTTTCAATAAAACTGACATGTAGCCAAGCACCAAAATCAAAAATAAGTTAAAGATATATAATATTATAGAAAAATTAAAGCTCGTACATCACTAATTTGTGTAATCAAGGTGCCCTCTGTTTTTTCGGCCTACCGTACGCCCTGAAGTTTATTGTACATGTCAGTGTCACGTCTATAATAATAATGCACACTTACTTAATGAAATGTGTTGACAAAACTTCTGCACTCCTTGACAGAAGTTCGTCGTGCAATACTTGTGTCCTCTCTGTTTTTATTTGCTTTTATGATAAATATATTAATTTTGAATTCTGATTTGAAAATGTTTTGATATATGTGACACGACGGACTTGTTTGACGAAGGTTTGAAGTTTGGCTCTAATGTTTAAACGTATAAGGAAATGTTTATTTTCCTTCTGGGTAAAGCATGATAATGAGCAGCTAGCTAAGGCTAGTAAAATGGCATTGTTAGATATTGAGCAGCTAGGTTGAGCTATGAGGATGTTTTAGTACAGTACAGTAATCCTCCTCTCCTCAGGTTATCAAGGTGGAGCAGCAAGAATGTGAGCTTGAGTTAACTAGGTGAGTTTCGATTGGTAAAATATTTACAGCACAATCATAGTGGTATAATTACTTTGTTGGCAATTGGTAGATAATAACTATTGTTTCAAACCTCTCAAATTCGAGTGCATCTAAAAACTGTTGGCCAAAATAACATCATCTTATTTTTTAAACACCTCCCATTTTCTAAGATAGCCCCGATAAAAGTATCTCACTTCACTGCTCATTTCAGAGAGAAACCCTCGACCGAAGAGACGAATCTCCTCCACATGCTGGAAACAGAAGCTAACGAATCTAACTCCCGTAAAACTGACACTGAACAGGCCCTGAACGAGTTTATATTCGACTACGAGGACAAGCTCTCTGATCTGAGTAGCATCAAGCTAGATGTGGGGTCGGAATACTCTTTTACGCCAGGTTAGCTGATAGATTTTTGAATTTTAGTTTCATTATCAATATTCTGATATTTGATACTCAGTTATTCGAGCTTTTCATTTAGAATTAAAACTTGAGTCCTTCATATTATTATGGAGCCAGGGTGTGGACTGGCTACTCCTGGTTAACTAAATTATGTTTAGTTGATATTTCATGACTATCATGAACGTAATGAAATTCAGACGATAATCGCATGTTTCCATTAAATTGTTCATTTTCTGGGTGGGATCATTCCTCTATTTCGTAATCACCACTCCTCTCGGGTAATCACCACCTTAAAAATAATAAATATCAAATAAGTGTACAAATTGATATTCTTCAGATGGAGGAGAGGGTTTCTTCCCGGAGGATATGTTAGCGGACTCTCCCAAGCCTCTTCTCAACATGAACCACAGTGCTACCAGGCATAAATACAAGCTTATCAACTCCATGGCAGGTATTGACATTCTACTGATCATCATACTTATCATACTCTTCATGTTAACAATCATTTTAAAATGAGCATTAATTTTTAAGAGTGAGCCTGTCGCTGGTAGGCGGATGCGACAGAGGGTGCGTCATCATGTGTTAGGTGAAGCGTGTGTCCCCCTTCAAACTTGAAGTTGATTGCATTTCTAGTGATGCAGTGTAAATAATGGGAGTTTAAAACAACTCCCACACGGGGGAAACCGAAAACATCACGTGACTTTAATCTCTGAAATCGTAAGAAACGGATAAGACTATCCCATTGGTTGTTGAAGAAATATCATGGATTGCGATTGGGTGTTTTCTCTCATGCAGTCGTTCGAGCCACCTGGGGAACGATATAAGTAAGCTAAACTATAATGTGTACTCAATGTCAGATCATCTCGTCCGATCACAGCTCTGTGACCCTCCCACGTGACTGTGTGTGGACCAATTAGGGACCAGAACTCGGTGAGCTGGTTCTGTGACATTGGGTGATCTAATAAACAAATGAACTGGAGACGCGGAGCGGGATACTGGGATGGAAATAGAAAAGATAATGATGTGTAGAAATAGTGAGAGGTGAAGGCTATTTTTGGTATAAGTTCTGATTTGTTAATGTGGTCGGGTTTCCATTTTCCCGGACAGACGGAACCGCGTAGGTTGCAATATTATGACGTCACAAATTAGGAGGGGCGTGAGCCATTGGTCATAAAATTTAGTCCAAGGCCCTAAAAATTAAAATGGCTATCGTCACGAGACAGCTATTCTTAAACCGTGCGTATGGAGACGCTATTTTAATGAAATGAACTCCTTACAAAAACTGGAAGATTTCCATGTGCAATTAAATTTACTGTGGCCCGATATACCGGAAACCGGATTTCCATCAAGATAGTGTTAATCAAATCCCCGATTGACCGGGATGTTCGATTGAACGGATGTTTCGACGAGAAGTAACCATCCTACAAGTATCCCGGTCAACCTGGGACTATCCCGGGGTTTCTTCCTTTTTTGTTGTTAATTGTCAGTAGAAAAATCAGAGCTAGCCTACTCGGGTGTCACGCCGGAGGTCCTGGTCTATTAATCAAGTGATCATATAACCTGCTCATCACTTTGTTATCCATTACTATGGCCCGGAGGCCACAGGTAAGGATTACTCTACTGATAGACTGTTTTGTAGAATCAGTAAGTTTAGATATGTTCAAACAAAACTCTTGGTTGTGTTTGAAATTTGACAATAAAAGTGTGTTTCATTGTGTTGTTTGTGATACCTTATAATTGACTTACTCCAGGTTGGCTCGTTTCTGATGAGGATTTACCGATGCCAAATTTACAGAATGCGTCATCATGCGCTCAACGCTCAGCACTTGTGCACAAAGAGGAATATTCATGGCGCTCTGTATATAATGTATGTATTTTCTCGGAAACATATATTTTCCAGTTGGTTTTGAATATTAAATCTTACCTAAAGATGACCATGGTCGTGATGATCGTTTATTTGCAACCACACTTTCTGAACATCATAGAGATTTGCTGATTAGCTTAAACGAAATGGACACATTCTTCATTTACAAATGTGTCTTGAAATTAATATACTTATAGCTTAAGCTTTATACTTTTCAATCAAGTGGCTCAAAATATTCTTTCAGCTTGTGCAAATAACCACAAAGAGTGAAACCAGCTTTTTTTTGCCGGTACCCTTAAGGGATTTCAAGTCAACTTATAAAATCAAAAAATTCACACACCAAACAATATCTCACTCCCATCGGGCAGAAATTAACCTTTAATAAATCATAGTAAGTAAATGTATAGTCTATAGAATATGCGTATGAAAACTTAGCCTAGTTAAATAAAACCTACTGGTGAGACTTCCTTCACGATTGCTATTCAGCAATGTATGGTCCAAAAATCATCACGGGAAATTATATGAGTAACAATCCCGTTGGCCATACTTCATCAGATCTCAAAAAGTCTGCACTTCGAGTTGCTATACCAAATTTGAAATTCAGCGAAATCACGCACTTTATTCTAAACTCTTAAACTCAGCCCAATTGCACACAAATCAACAAAGAAGATAACAGATTAATCTGAGTTAATTATCTCTTATATGCATTCACTACACTCAAAACTTTTCCGTCGTTAATATAGTGATACTTCGATGGTTCAGCAGATATTTTCTCCTTTAATTGAGCTACGAGTTTTTTATGTGTTGCTTGTTCCTCTCGGTTTCTATCTGGAGCAACGAACCAGCTGTGGTAGGTTGTACAGAGGGACTTTTTCAAATGATTTGCTCTCGAGAGAGCCTCTTTCACTGATTCGTTACTATTCATAGTCACTTTGATTGGCCTCGGCCTACCATCCTCCCGTTTCTTCACACCGATACGATTAGCAGCTACAATATCAGAGTGGTTATTGTGTTGCAAAATCTTGTCCAGTACTTCATCTGCTAAATCAGCGGGGCACGTGGAGTAATCCTCCGGAACTCCGTGGACGATGAAGTTCCTGCTCCGAGCGTCGTCTTGAACAGCAGACTGTACTGCTTTCTTCACTGTCTTCAAAGTTGGAGCTTTATTGTCGCAGTTTTTCCTGGCAATTTCGCTCCATGTCTTCATCTCCGTTTTAATCTCAGTTTGAACAGTCTCCTGCACAGATTTTAGCTGCTCTCTCTGCACTTTTATCAGTTCTGACTTAACATAATCGATGGTACCGGCTGCAGATTTGCATAAAACAATGTTACTGATCAGTGATTTGGTTAAGTTCTCAATGAGTTTTGCCATCGTGTCCTTGTTACATTTCATGAGTGCTGCATGATTCAGTTCCTCAAATTTTTCAATATTGACAGCGTTCTTCGCAGTATTTGCAGTATTGACAGCTTTTAAAACTTTTTCCACTGATGAATGCAAAGCTTCCTCTTGTGTGTGTAGATCTGCTACGTTGAATTCCATTGTCAATTGTACAACAAACGGGCTGTACAGCACGGTGCTGTGTTAAAATTGATAAAACAGCTGATAAGAGACGATTTAAACCGTTGCATAAGCTAGATAAAATGATTGCTACTGATAAAATGATTGCTACTGCTATTTAGTATTTACGTATCTCACTAGTGAACAACAATATCGATTAAAAGTTAAAACCTACCATCTACGACCATTGAACGACCATGTTCACGAAAATTATAATCCCTGATCTTTACAAATAGGCAACGGGATTCTCGTTGTTTATATATTTACTAAACCTTATTACCTGTTTAGAATAATGATTATTTGGACCCTATAATTTAGTAACAATGAATATCCCAACAGGGTAACATGTCAATGGTCGGTGTTGAGTTGGGCTGTATTCCACATTGCATGGTGGAAACAATTCTCAGCTCTGCAGTCGCTCCTGTCCTGAATGGAATCAAAAGCAGTGGTTTGTCCTCTTTAAAATTTCTCATAAATTTCTAGACAAAACGATTTCATGAATCAAAGATATGTTACTAATTTCTTTGATTCAATTTTTCTTATCTTGGAAATGAGCAGAGTTCTCAAAATTGAATATTTAATTTTTGGCCCAAGGACAAAAATTGAGGTTAGATCTAGTAAATAAATCTTTGGTGTGCACACTTTTTCAAAGTCAGAAACGTATGTAAATATAGTTGGATACGATCAACAGTTCTTAAGTTTTCTAAATTTATCTCAAATTCAGGTTTGATGCATGTTCCTGAAAGCTCATACACGAAGTTTATGTCTACAATTGAAACCCCTAGGGAGCCTTCTCAATGGGAACTGAACGGAACTGCTGGTAAAATCAATAACTTTTTCTTTCCCTGCCCTCTCACTTACACTATTGTTTGACATACGTTGCTACGTAGCGCATACGAAATACTGTATCTGACCTGGTGTGTTCTAGAAAATGTAACCAGGATTTGTTTTCAGCCGTAAAAACTGGTCTGAAGTTGGCAGGACTGGGAGGACTGGAACATTTAGAAGAGGATGAAGACAAGAAACCATTTTCTTGTGATTACAATGGTTGCAACAAAAGATATGTAAAACAAAGTCATCTTGAGGTAAGTTTACTGCACCGTGCAGCGAGAAGTTCTACTAGAGCTGATCACAGTGACGCGCGATCAAAATATATGTGATACTTTTTCATTGCAAACGCTGTCTGTAGCAAAAACTTCCCACGCCGCGCGCACGTGTCTTCTTCCTTTTATGGACAGACGTGACAGAAACAAACAGTTTGACTGATATGATCAGTCAAGCATAGCCTTTTGATAACTTTAAGTCCAAGGTTCTAGTAAATCAAGTAAATTATAACATGGACATTGTATTGTTAAATTATCCTCTTAGTATAAAGTTTAAATTCATGCATATTATTCAACGCAATAGAAAATCACATGAGAGATTTACAGTTTATAAATAATATAGATATTTAATAATATTTGTTGTGGTATGAAGTTCTAATAATATAACTAGGATTGATATTTGTAGATGCACAAACGGAAACACACTGGAGAGAGACCATACCCCTGCGAAGTGTGTGAGAAACGGTTTTCGAGATCTGATCAATTGAAGAGGCACATGAGGCAACATACAGGTACATACTACATGAAGATATTCAATCTACACTGAAATATTCACGAAATCCTTCGCTTTTCATTAACATAACCTATCGACGTCATTTCATGTTAACGTCATTCGACCTGAATCCCTGCAAAGCTCAGTTACTGAATTACAAGTCAGTGAGCTCAACAATTGCTGAATTAGTATGAAGATTGTTCCTTGCAGTCGACTCACTAATTTTGTTCAAATCAAATCAAGTCACTTTATTTACCGATCTTTTCAGGTGACAAACCATTCAAGTGTTCGACCTGCGAGAAACAATTCTCAAGATCAGACCACTTGAAAACTCACATGAGGACACACACGGGCGAAAAACCTTTCATATGCATGTGGGGCGACTGCACCAAGAGGTAATTATTATTTTTATATCACAGTTATACGCGTTTGACACTTTTTATCTATCTGATTCCCCAGTAGTATGTCGTTCAGTGGTAGTTACATGTATGTTTCAATTTGGAGATCTCACGATACCCAAACCGCAGGTTCGCAAGATCGGACGAGTTATCACGACACACGGCGATGCACGAGAAACATCTAAAGAAACTGATGATAACACCCGACATATACCAGACCTGAGATAAGAACGTATTAATTCATGTTGCTATGCAGTGACTTGTAATATTACCGACTCCGACCAAACATACCAGGATGTTTGATTAAGATATTCTTTATGATATGAAACGCCGTAAAAAACTACCAGCTGCGACAAGATACCAGGCACCAGCTGCCAAAGGAAGAAATAGTCTGAAAAAAGAGGCTGAACTTTACGGTGGAGGACCTAATATCGAGGTGGCAGCTCTTGATGAGAAATCTACTCCGTTTTGGAACTGCTGAACATCTCTCGTCGGATAAGCTCAGTGTAAACGTTCACTAGATTTTTTCTTGACGAAAATATTCTTGTGTTTAGTTCTCTTTATTAAGCCATTGCTCTATACAGTCACTTAAAAGTCTTGTCAGTGATCTGAAACATTATGAACAATTTTCCTGGAAACTATAGCGATTTGTACGATTTGAATTTATACTTTGTAAATAGTTATGTTTTTATAAATTGTGATTAGATTTAGATTAAGATCCGCATAGCTTTGAAACAAAATAAAAACCTGTAAGTGGTGAGAAGCAGCCGACAATCCGACTTGGAGGCTCGAGAGCGTGTTGTTTACTTCTCAAAACTTGTAACTGTTAATAATGATTTAAATTACAGACTTTAGCTCATTTGGCGTGTAATTTCAGTTTTCGAGAGCTTGGCACACATCCAATTCCATTTTCAGATTTCAGCAAGAGGTATATTTGAAGTTGTGGAAAGTTGTATTTTTAGATAGTGTTTATATCACCAAGTTATATTATACTCTACCGCGAGAGAGAAAAACTAAAAGCGGGTATTTCCCATAATATTAATTAGCTTATGAACAATAGTGCAAATAAAGATACATTATGACAAGGTACAATATGTGTTAGAGGTTTTATGTTTAAAAAGTTTTTTCCACAGACAAGGTGATATTGGTCACCAGGATGTGATTTAATGTTAAATTCAAAATTGGCAAATTTTTCTTTTTCGTGTTCAATTCCTGCCTACCTGCCTAGGTCGATCCAGATGTTCAATTATGTTCATACATATATGTGTGCAAAGTTTTTTACTGTGAAAGGTTTGAGAAGGTTTTTATGAAAATAGATGTACACAGAGTATGATTGTTTATATAATTAATACTTCATTGTTTTATCTTTTTACAGCATGTTAGAAAAGGAACATCCGATTATTTTACTTGTATTTACTATCGATAGATAATTTTTGCAACCAAAAAGAAATTATATCAATATGAATTACCGTTCTACTTCTCAAATACGAAATGATACTGACAATGAAATCGGTTGCTCGTTTCCACATTCGATTCATTGACGGACTGCATTAAATTGTGACTAGTTTAGGTTAATTACATCAATCTGAATCACACTCTGTAGAAATATTTTTGGATTGCTTTCGGGCCGATACCTAGCGTACAGTAAATAGTGTGTCCAACGAGCTGCAGTTTATTGCATCAATAGTGCCGGCTATTGCTAGTCGGTCGACATGAACGATATATCGTCACGTGTTACGTGATCCAGAGAATAGTACACCGTATGTCGATTCGACATTGTCGAAATATACTGTATAATCAGAATGAGGTTTAAATCACTTTACATCTTTAGATCTATCGAGTAGTGGCAACATTTTGCAGCTCATTGGCGTTTTGTGGGCGACTTAGAGGTGGCGGCATGTTGCCAGCATTGTGATATCCTTTGTAAAAGTTTTACACTATCACTATGTTCGTAGAAATATTTCCTTTACCCTCATGAGCTGTAGTCCATATTGAGTTCGCTAAGGTCTGTAGCTAGGTCTAAAGCGAAGGTCTGTACTTGTAGCTACGTCTGCTAGCTAAGGGATCGTTCACGTATTACGTAATCACTTTTTGGACAATTTTTAACCCCCCCCCTGGCCCTCCCCTCCCCGTAATAATTTTACACATCGCTATTGTGTCATAATTACACTAGTATAATCATTTGGAAAGCCCCTCCACCTCTACTCGAATGATTACGTAATATGTGAACGACCCCCCTCCTCCCCCATCGGCTGATTACGTATTATGCAAACGACCCCCCTCCCCCCTCGGCTGATAACGTAATATGTGAACGACCCCTAACTCTAAGGTCTGTATTGCTAAAAAACTCCTCCGGGTTAGAATAATCAGCCAGGCGGGCGGGATAGATTTTAGATAATCCCGGCTCCCGCTGTTAGTTTTTCCCCGCCTAATAAATAACCCCGGTACGTACAGCTTCTATAATCCCGCCCGGCCCCGCTAATTTGGCTTAACAAAATTTGTTTTGTTTTGATATCCCATGAGAATTTCATCCGCGCAATGTCACGTGTTTTGATGACGTGTATTACATGACTAACTACTACGACGCACATTTAAATGTGGTAGAAGAAGCAAAGGAGTACTGTTTCCCAGATCATGAAATGTAAGTGATCCATCTCGATTGAAATTAGTACCATGGAATAGTTGGGAAGTTTTGACTAAATGTGAGAAAATATATTTAAAGTCACTATTGTGACGGTACATTAGAACTAGACAGTGTTTTAGTTAAAATTAAATGGAGAAGAGTCATATTTCTGCTTCCCTCAAGGGCGGCAGGAAAAGCATTCATTGAGGAAATGCCTAAAGTGGCCAACAATTTTACATCAGGCAGTGCTATGGAATCAGTGACCATGACCCTTTTGATGATAATGCCATCACTACTGTTGCAGAAACCCTCAAAGAGGTCCAAAGCAAAGGAACACACTGAAATGTTGAAGAGAAGACTTGTTTTGTGGCAGGCAGGTAAGTCAAAAGGGGGGGGGGGGGGGGGGTCTAGCCATTATTACGTAATATTGCTGTCAGGAGGTTGGGGTTGGGTCTTGATTACGGTTGATTACGGATGGGGGGGGGGGGGGGGAAGGGGGGCCGGGGTAAAAATTGCTAAAATATTGATTACGTAATATGTGGTACGACACCTTCTTTGAATGTAAATAAAACCCGAATTTAATTCGTTGTTTGACAAAATTCTTTGTTTTACTAAATATACGTTAATGATAGCAAAAAATATTTGTATATTGATAAATGTTTTCACAAAAAGATAAAATTAAAAAAGAAACTATAACAGTGAACTAAAATTATTTTTTGGAAAAAAATGTTTCCTTCGAAATGTCCATTCACTCATCTTCTGCTGGTGTTGGTGGTAGTGTTGGTGGCGCCAGTGTTGGTGGTAGTGTTGGTGGCGCCAGTGTTGGTGCCAGTGTTGGTTCTTTGAAAATTTGTGGTTCTGGTTCACATTCGTGTCCACACATTTTTACCATTTGCTTTTCTACTTTTTTGCACTGCTTATCTGTACTACGGCACAAACCAAAACTTCCTTTGCCTTGGGCTATGCATTTATTGTTCCATTTTCTTTCGATCTTCTTACACTTTTCCAGCAAACTATTTGGTTCGCTCCTACCAGTAACAACTGCAAGTACACCAATCAAGATAAAGACAGTCAGTAGCAGTCTTCCCATTGCAATTTACCTACAAAAATGTAACCATTTTTTATTGAAATCTTTTAAATCAATCAATCACATACAAATTACACAATGGAATAAACTACAAAAATACCTTGAGAGAAAGTGTGCATTTGCAAGCTAGTTTATAATATGGTAACTATCCTATCATAAGTTGTTCACGAACAGCTGTTCGCGAACTACTGTTCACGAACAGGGGTCGGGCTATCTGGGTACTGTACAAAACACAAAACACAAATATCGAGTGCAGAGTGTCAGGGTCAGGGTAAGGGTCAGGGTCAGGGTCAGGGTCAGAGTCAGGGTCAGGGTCAGGGTCAGGGTCAGGGTCAGGGTCAGGGTCAGGGTCAGGGTCAGGGTCAGGGTCAGGGTCAGGGTCAGGGTCAGGGTCAGGGTCAGGGTCAGGGTCAGGGTCAGGGTCAGGGTCAGGGTCAGGGTCAGGGTCAGGGTCAGGGTCAGGGTCAGGGTCAGGGTCAGGGTCAGGGTCAGGGTCAGGGTCAGGGTCAGGGTCAGGGTCAGGGTCAGGGTCAGGGTCAGGGTCAGGGTCAGGGTCAGGGTCAGGGTCAGGGTCAGGGTCAGGGTCAGGGTCAGGGTCAGGGTCAGGGTCAGGGTCAGGGTCAGGGTCAGGGTCAGGGTCAGGGTCAGGGTCAGGGTCAGGGTCAGGGTCAGGGTCAGGGTCAGGGTCAGGGTCAGGGTCAGGGTCAGGGTCAGGGTCAGGGTCAGGGTCAGGGTCAGGGTCAGGGTCAGGGTCAGGGTCAGGGTCAGGGTCAGGGTCAGGGTCAGGGTCAGGGTCAGGGTCAGGGTCAGGGTCAGGGTCAGGGTCAGGGTCAGGGTCAGGGTCAGGGTCAGGGTCAGGGTCAGGGTCAGGGTCAGGGTCAGGGTCAGGGTCAGGGTCAGGGTCAGGGTCAGGGTCAGGGTCAGGGTCAGGGTCAGGGTCAGGGTCAGGGTCAGGGTCAGGGTCAGGGTCAGGGTCAGGGTCAGGGTCAGGGTCAGGGTCAGGGTCAGGGTCAAGGTCAGGGTCTAATTATAGTTAAGACTAGTAGTACAATTTGTGTAAAGGAATTACTCATGGTCAGTCTATAAAACACATGAAAAGCAGTGTGCACCATATACCTTAGTCTCTAGCTTTGTTATCAAAACACGTGATTCGATCACGTGATATTATCTCATTGTAAACAGGGTTTATTTGTTTAATTACGTGTAGTATGGTAATTGTAAAGTATTAAGACAAGTTAACTAATAATATTATGTATATGATCTGAGTACAGAAGTCTGGCGTGGTCTGGGAAGCTGGGAGGAACTTTCGAGATCGTCTGATCTCGAAAGTTCGGAAAGATCGGAAGGGCTGATCTAAAAGAAAGCTCTGCTCAGTATTTATAGCTAATCTAACTACTAGACTAACAAGCTAGTTAATGCGGAATATATAATTATATGACATCTAACTTTGTTCTGCAAATACATTACATGTTTATAAACATAATTCGGCGAAATGACAGGCTGAGCGCCGCCCAGTAAAGGTTGGCATGTCGCGGCGATTTTTGGCCTAAATAATTGCGATTTTCTTTTGTCCTTGATATCATGTGTGGAATCTCGATTATCCCCATTTTCTGTAACAAATCGCGATTTTCTCAGATCCTCGCGACAAATTGCGCATTTTCTTTTATATTAAATATTAAATCTGAACATCAAATTCGCGTATTTTCCTTCAAATCGGCAGGCCAAATATCACGTTTCCTGTAAGTATAAGAAACCAATCACATCCAAAGCCTTCCAAATGAAAGTACGGACTTAAGAAAACCGAAAAATATTCTCGGCTTATAATGATCAGAGTAGCATGAAATATGAACAAAAGTACTAGTAGTTTCCAGAAAAACTTTGAAAATTGTTAGAACATTTTCGGTCCAAGTCATTTTCGATACGTACCTTTTACGAAGGCAGCGCTCCCGCTTCCGAGCTCGTATTGCGAAGGAGAGCTGGAGAGGCCTGCCTTCCGATTGGAGGACTTCGCCGCTTTGACGCACCGCGCAAACTAGCATTCTTGCTTTGCAGAGCAACGATCTCAATGGGTTGACATCGTCAGTCAACCTCCGATCCGAGATCATCGCATTACAAAGCCAAAGGGCCGGAACCCTCGAGTCCAAAATCGTATATCGAAGGGTACGGTAGGTGCGGATTTCGAAAACCGAAAAAACATTTTCGGCTCATAATGATCAGGGTAACATAAAATATGAACAAATGTAGTTTCAGAAAAACTTTGAATTTACAAAATTTTTGGGAAAAAAACCGAAAATATATTTAAAATTTTTTTTCCCAAAAATGTTTAGAAACCTAAATAAAAAAGTTGGCCCTTTTTGGCCCCCCCCCCCCCGCTTCCTGCACCCCTGAACACTGATATACCATACAATTTAGAGAAGGGTAAATAGAATAGTAAATTGTGGTGATATGAATGGCAAACCAGGGTTTGAAACTTGAATCCTAACCAAATGTATTCCTTCCTTCCTAGTAGTAGTAACGGCAGTCAATTAAGGTTTATGGTTAACAAACACTCAAATACCTATAATTATATCAATATGGGGATCGAGGACCAAGGTACATAATCTGATACTGATAGTGATAGTAATGTATTGTAGGTTAATAAGTATAACCTACCAGTACCAAGACGCGCGCCGAGTTGTATACTCGTCGACGGTCTTGCAACAAATATTTTACGACTATCATAATTCATATCATATCAAGTAATGAACAACTCTTCGCCTTTTGTAAAACTGAATGTAAGCCCTAGCCCTACTAGTACTATAATTGAGGCAAGTAAAGAAGGGGAACAGAAATTTTTAACGTTTTGACAGACAACAGAGATGCTGGAGACATGAAAGTAGGAAAAAAGGCCTCTCTGGCCGGCCGACCGGAGAGCACGCTTCGCGTATACTGCAATTACAACGTGTAGCAATTAAGTTGTGTTTGAGATGATTGAATGGGTACTGGGTAGTGTTGCTCTAAGCAGACTCTTCTCCATGATGCCACATTATCAATTATCCACATATTCTCATATAGTCATGATGGCGATGCTTGTTAGCTTAATTATTGATTGTGTTACTCGTTATTGTGTAACAGCTGCTGAACTACTGAACTACCTACAGTAGTTCGACAAACCCGGCCTAAGGTTCGACTCTGTCGAACTAAAGTGCGCGCTACCAGGACTCAAGTTCGACACGTACTAAAATTCGACAAGAGAACTTCTACTGTCGAACTAGAGTTTTTAAATCTCGGATCTCAAGTGACGATCCTTTACGATCAGCTTAAAATCTGTTCGTAAATTTGTTTTCCACTTGTTTCATGATGTTCAGCCATGTGTACTGTAAATGTAATCTCAATTGTTAGTTAGCAGAATTTTAGACTTAGCGGAGAAATAAAAGACTATCGTGGTAACCGTAACTTGTACTCCGTTTTATAGATTTTGTAGAGTACGCTGTATATTTATAAATATCTACCAGATAGACTAGACTATATTAATTCATGAAGGAGTAACCAGCTATATTTAATTATGCGCTGAAGAGGCCGCCAGCAGCTACAAGTAAAATACCCGAAAACTATGTTTTTGGGTAAGTTAAATGTTAAAGGTACTTTTTGGTGACAAACGGATTTGAGTCATTCTCAAAGTAGGCTTTGACAATAGCATGTTTGAAGAGCCTTACTGAAAGTAATAGTAAACTTATACTATACATTATACTATACTAGAAAACCCGTAGTCACAGGGAGGAAACTAAAAGCGTTCTTTGAAAGTAAGTTTTTATCGCATGAAAAAACATCTATCCCAACCGAAAATACAGTCGATCTAAATTTAAAACACTTTCAAAGTTTCAATACAACGTTATTACCACAAAACCGATCAAAATTTCGTAACAAGAATCATTGCAAGTGCACGTGCGCGTAAGTTGTAAGTGTAACGACCGCGTTACTATGCAACTTCTATTTATTTACATAATTTGCACGTGGGTGGTCGTACAAAAAGAATTTTCTGAATTATAGTAGAGATAGTAATAACTTTATTTAACTTGAAACACTTTACAACAGTACTGTCCGTTGTAGTAGACGTTGTATTGGGGAAAGACATAGGACGAACAGAAAGAATTTAAAGCATTACATGAAACATGCAATATGGCCCGCAAAACAGGAGCCATACTAAATTAATCTAAATCTATCGTACCCTGCAACGTAGCCAGTTTTATAAATGGTTACGTTCCTTGCAACGCGTGATCCTTTAATTGAAAAACAGGATTTTATTTCTGGTGGTAGTTGACTTAAGACTGGCATCGCGCTGCAATTAGATTTTGCGTGGCACCGTGCACCGGAAAGGTTTCTGCAACAACTTGATTACTGGGCCGCGCTCAGCATTTCATTCCGCCGAATCTCTATTTATGAACATAAAAGCCTGAGGTACCCAGGTAACAACTTGATTGGTGAGGTGCCGTGCAAGGCTGCAAGCTAATCCACTTGGTATGATTTTCCAACGTACAGAAGGGTCTGATAATAACGTACCGGCTAATCCCGGTCAAAGTAAAATAAAATGAAGAACTAGAAGCTGTTAATAAAAAAACGGTTTTACATAAACCCTTACCCCAATCCAAACCATAACCAAAAACCCGAAGAATCGGAGATAACTTAACGGGTGATACTCGTAAAATATCTGTTCCATATATACAGGACCGTCGACGAGTCCAACTCGGCGCGCGAGTCCAACTCGGCGCGAGTCCAACTCGGCGCGCGTCCTGGTAGGTTGTAAACCTACAAGAGATAACCGAAGAGGTCACGTCAGGATGCCTCAGGAGGTACCTGACGTTTATTAAAGTTTAAGTTACTATTTTAAGTTTAAAGTTACTATGAGTTCAAGGAGGAAAGTAACAGTTCCTGCTTGAACCTAGCAGGACCGGTGCTTTAATCAGCACTGTCAGTAAGACTTTTCGTTTCACTAATTTTTTCGGGGAAGGAGTATTGAGAAGCCAAGAGTGTTCCGCAGAAGCAATATTACGACTACGAGGCAATTGGATCTCATCCGACCTTTTGATTGTGTAATTCAATTAAAATTCCCTACCAGTCTGCAGGAGTGCAGGAGTAGGACTATATGAATATCAGTATATCTGTATATCTTTCGATGAGTCTTAATGCCTGGAAAAACAGTAAAGGCAAAGCTAAGGGGTTAGACTTAGGGGGTATAATAGTATTTTAGGCCATAGGGGGTAAATAGTATAGCGACTGCGAGTACAAATACAAATACAATGGCGGCGGTCGTTGTCATACGTTGTATGACCCGCCGCGCACGAAGTGCGCGGCTCCCCCTGTAGCGTCGAAGACGCTACTATAGTGAAGCGACCGTGGGGGTCACCGCGTGATACAAGGCGGTCGTGCTTGCCAGCACTGTGAGTGTGATAAGTGCATATATTGATTCTGAACACATTGCAAAAGATATGATCTCGATTCATGAAGTTTGAAAGAAGTTACTGCAATGCACGCAATTTGGGCCTTGGGGAGTGTGCTTTCTGTTATTGGTTATGTGGAGATATAACCTGCACCTTTAGA
Organism: Bolinopsis microptera; assembly: GCF_026151205.1. Classification (NCBI taxonomy): domain Eukaryota; kingdom Metazoa; phylum Ctenophora; class Tentaculata; order Lobata; family Bolinopsidae; genus Bolinopsis; species Bolinopsis microptera. Next base: position 8,960,018 of record NC_087079.1, read on the forward strand.
AAAGTACCGGGGCGCCATCTTAGTAGGGGGGCCGGGGGCGCCAAATCGTCGTTTGAATATGGGACAATTTGGAAAGACTTAACGATCTCGGGATAGGCTGTAAATGTAATTTTAATAACCAAGTTTGATGGAAACATTTTAAGAATGTTATACAGACACAGTAACATTCTTACATTTTTGTGTATTGTGCTATATGCAATGTGGTACAACTAACAGGGATACCTATAACATAATTAGACGATCGCAATTAGAAAGTAAACTTACAGGGGGTCAAGTTCAACTGGCTGAACAACTGAGGAGGAAGTGGCGGGGTTAGGATTGGAGAAAGGAGGTGGGGATACGAAATCATCTTCAGAGTCGTTCATTTACTTTCAGTTTTATAAAAGGAGTCTAAATGAATCTGATAAGGGCGTAACTGAAATACCGAATATTTAATATGGCGCAGAGCTTAGAACTATAAGTATAAGAACTATAGACGCATAGCAACGGATGATGCGCAACGATCCAATGCGAAATATTTAAAACCACATTTCAATCGATGCGCGTGAGTGCCTACAAATTTGCTTTTGGCGGAGATATAAACTGCGCCTTCAGCGAATTATTTATGTAGAATGAACGACCGCCCTGACCCCACGTGCAAATAGATTAGAAATAAGAAGTTGCGTAGTTACCATGGTAACGAGGATTGTAACATGCACGTGCACGTGCAATAATTGTTTTGATACATGTTACGTATCCCAAATATCAGAGATATATATTTTTCCGCCTTCGGCGGCGCGCGCCTCGCGCGCGAAAAGTGGCATGCAACGTATGTCAATGATTGTTTTAACGTCATTTTGATCGGTTTTGTTGATACTACGCTGTGTTTAGTACGAGCAACATTTTAATCGGCTGTATCTTTGGTTGTTACGGATATTTTTGACGCGATTTAAACTTACTAACAAAAAATACTATTACTATTAATCTATTAGCTTCCTCCCTATGACCACGGGTTTTCTAGTATAATTATAAACGCACTCTAGAATCCAAATCTATAAAGTGCAATACGCAGCGAGTAACTGGAGCGCCATGGGTAGTTAGCAGTAGCAAATGGGCGAATTAAACACGTACTGTTTTATCTTGAATAGTACTAGTACGAACCGTACCTTAGTACGGACCGTAGCACGTACCGTTTAATTTTATGTTGTGCAACTATGAGTATGACGCAACAAGTGGATTTTACCCTTTTATGTAATTGCCTTTCTATGTCTATTATATGGCCTTTCAATTTTAATACGTATTGAACTTTAAGAAATAGTTTTCATTACCACCCACAATCTTAATTGACGATGTTAATTCATCTCAGCTCGGCGCGGCACAGTAACCGAGTAACGCATATCGCGCTACAACCCACAATCCAGACCGCCACGACTGATGACGTCATACAATTTAGCAGATTGGTTCGTTATTGTGAAAATATAGCCGTGTTAAAATTAAATACTTGGGGTTTGTAGTTGTACCAACACATGTTCGTTCAGTAAGTTGCTTTTTACTGTTTAGCTATTTATAAGCTTGGTTTTTCTGAAATGAATCAATGCATTATGGGTAAGTTTTCGAATGGAAGTAAGTTAATTATAAATACTTTCAGGATGTCATCAGTGACTCATCACTCTCTTTTGAACAAAATTTATTCACAACAGGGTATTTGTGTTGATAAAGTCGTGATTGTGGAACATTTGACTTTGTAGTTTGTTTTCTAGCACACTATACCTTTTAAAGCCACAGCCGATAGATTTAAAATAGTGATATGTGACAAGAGAGACAATTGAATTACATTCGCATTGAAATCAAATCAATTTTTATCATTTTAAAGTTTTTATACCAAAAAAACGCAAGAACGTTTGTACTTTGTAATCTGGTTAAAATTACGCGTAAATGGCAATCTTATTATTTTTCCAAGTCTCAAACAGTATATGATTACAGCTGCTTTAAGCTTTATCATCCAGTAATCAAATTTTTAATTTAAACTTGAAAGGCTTATTTTATCAACATTGAAGTTGAACAGGACCCATTTTTACTCGTATCACATATTTCAGCATTGCTTAATAACTATACAGCTATTTTTAGCTAGGGATATCAATGTAGTTTAATTTATAACTGTGCTTGGTACATAACATTAACAATAACATTATGAAACTGGAAACAATCTTTTAAAATTCCTCAAAACATGCAACAAAACATATAGAAGTATTACTGACTAAGGGCGATTAAGATTCTGCTTCTAAAAGAAAATCTATCTTATTTACAATGGTTTAGATTACACGAGGCACTGTTACAAAAATCAGAGGTTATATATAACAAATGTTCGGATGCGCTTCTTCAATCATTCCGATGAAATTATTCACCCATTATTTCAGTACAAAAATATTAGCATGAAACCCCCAACATATCTAAAAGATCTGTTTTAGCCCATATTACCAGTATTTTACCATCACCAGGATGGTCTTTAAGTTTTAGCGTTAACGTAAAGTAGAAAATACTGAATAGTCAGATTGTCTGTTCTCGCTATCAAGCTCTTTTATAGCACATTTTACGGAAACTAAAGGTTGAAAAGGCGGGTAACACGTTAAATCGAGCTCCCATTGCACTCAAAGGTCACTCGTCTGCAAAGAACTCATCCACAATCAGACAAATCTCTAGTTTATCAGGCCCAGCAATTCGCTCCAAGTTTTTCCTGAAAATGTGAGTTTTATAATTCTATTAATTATAAATAATATGAATATTATAGTAACATGGCGTTTTTGTTTCAATCCAGCGTTATGACTTATGAATATCATTATCTTGACTAAAACGAAATTAAAGAAATTTCGTTTTTATTTGCGTAACGTATTCAGTATTGAATATTGATCTGACACGCACGGATTAAACAGGTAAGTGTATTTTTGATAACATTTCACGTATTTCATGTCAGATTTAGGAAAAAGGCGTGCCGTGATGCATGCGGGACAATTCATTTTTTCATTCAATCTAATATCGACCTTTCATTACTTTTATCAACATTATTTTCTTTCTATCTAAATATCACTATATACTTATATTAACAGAATGGAGTACTGAGGGTCAATATTCCCGTCGGCGATCTCAGATTGTTTTATTTTCTGATCTATCATTATTTATATCTAAAATCGGTTGATTAAAACTAATCCTTTTCTAAGGACTGGTTTAGGTTACGCACTATATTCAAGAAAATTCCCCTTTCTTAGAACAATTCATAGATAAGAGCACTTTTCTGGCCACTACACCAAAAGCCTGCAACACTCCCAATTTGGTCTAAATACGAACCACTAAAGTGAAATTAAAATATAAAAGTGGAAATACTAAAGTGAAATGAAAATGTGAAAGTGGAACTACTAAAGTGAAATGAAAATGTGAAATGAAAGGTTCACATACACAAAAGTGTCGTGACTGTCGTAGTTGTCTTCGAATTCTTGGCATACCACTTGCACATCCCTGAACAGTGCTGGTCCTGTAGGAAAATTAATATTGATAAACAGCAAGAAACTCGACTTTTACTTATTTAAACTTGCATTTAATTGTAATTCTAACAGTATATTTCCATTGAAATAGATATTATCTAATCCCAAAACTTGACCATTTATTTTAATTTTATATTTTTTGTAAAATGAACTGTCAAAAAATGTTTCTAAGCCACTCCCAAAAATTGCTAAATTCTTTAATATTTAAAAACTTAACCGTTGAACTTGAATATCCACCGTCGTCAGAAAATGAACTGTCAAAGGGTCTTTTAAAAGTTCACAAATTGATTTAATCAGCTGATCTTTAAAGATTGTAATAATAGGAAGTTGCTGTCCTCTTTGAAAATTCAACAAAATCTGTTTGACACAGCCTACACACATGGAAAAAGTTAAAGTTGAAAGGATCTTCAAATAGTTGGAGTGTAAAGGGTCTTCAAATATTTGCTGCTCCCTATCATCATAGGCTATAGTTCATATGTTCGCCGACAATGATCCAGATTCGCAGCTATCGTTCAAGCCCTAGCTGGTACTGGTGGTGGTACAGCAGTGACTTGGCTTATATCTTGTTCAAGCCAGACATATTTGCAAAATATCAAACTTTAACGGCCTCAATTCAATTGAAGCATTAGAAAAATACTGCTAGGCTGCCAGTATAAGTCTCTATGAAGTGTTCTATTAAGCTATAGGAATGTTCTTGAATTTAGTGCTCACACATTATAAAACCTTATATCTGACAGGTATATTTAACTTGAAGTTGTGATTGGTAAAGATGGTGCTCCGATCAAATACCCCACTTTGCAATGACTTTGTGACCGAATTAATCATATTTGTCATGGGGGCATGTACCACGATCGGGGAACCTAATCAGTCATTACCTTGAAGCCGAGCTGTTGAGAGAAAAATGTCATTTGCATGATACAGTATAGACATCGCGAATTGTGATATAATTATCCAAGCTTGGCCTTCGTCTTCGATACGAACCGAAAGCACGTACTATAGGTATAGTACGTGCTATTATAGTACCTGACACGTGTTATAGCTTCTTACCTACCTCGTATTAAAAGGTTCGTACTGTTAAAAGGTTCGTACTGTTAAAAGATTCGTACTATTAAAAGGGTTGCGGGTGAGTATAGCTTGATTGGCCATTCAGCATCTTAAACCGTCATCGTGAAATTTCATTATCCATAGTATATTTTGTAATAATTGTGCGACTACTTTGGAGTTGTTTTATTTAAACAAACATTAAACAATTCACATAAAATCTTCGAGAAATATTGCCTAGCGACGAGTTTATCGCTTGAACTTTACCTTCATGTTTAATCATACAATTATTAATTAATTTAGAACTTACCGAGGGTATTAACACAGAACTGCCGTAAAGCTGCAATGTTACCCGCGCTCGTTGGAATAACGTAGTCCTCAACAAACTCTTCATCCTCCTCTGATAGGGCATTTAATGTTACATGAGCTGGTTTACGAAGCACCCAAATTTGACATAAAGTCACGCCAAACTTTATTAAATACGACAGGGTTGGTTAAACAGTCTTGTCTGGGGAGTGCTACTGTCACTGCTGTAACAATTTACTTGTCCAGTTAAGGATTAATTGATGCCAACCTTCTTCGATGTTGTCAAGGGCCACTTTTGCGCTCTTCATGGCCATCTCGAATATTGCCGCGTCCTCCTCGTCTGAATCAGCATCGTTTTCTTCCTGCATCGACTAATTGGTCAGGTCATTAGATGATTGATAGTCATACGATCTGCTGTCTCAGCAATAAATGAAAATAAACCCTATAAATCCAAAACAGTTTGTCCAGGGCCAAATGAACATGAGCCGGGGTGTCAAGCCAACCAACACCTCTCCCACTGAAGTCTCGCTACTTTAATGAAATGAATGAATGGTGTGACCCTGGCAAGCTAGTGGCCGAAGTCCCGATCTTAGTTTCATTTGCAGCCACAGTCCTATCGATATAAATTTAACTGCAGCACAGTCGGGACGCAACTCCAGTCGTATGTAGTTTCCTACCCTTCAGTTTTGAAATATAGTTTTAGTTTAATTGCAGGGGTAAAGGCACGGTTAAGTCTTTAAAACTGGAGGTGAAATGTCGGGAGGATGTAATGAGAGCCACTATCAATCTATCATTTGGTGGCTGACAGCTACCCGTCTGCAGTTTGGAAATATGTACTTGCCCGAGCGGAGTTCAAACTCGTTGTATATTGTGATAAGATTATGTAGTGTCGGAGGATGATTTAACGTAGGAGCTGGTAAAAATATGTCGAACAGCAACCCCGATGATTGGTCGAAAATAATCGTTGTAGCCTCCATATATTTGTAACTGATTCGTAACCCAGCTACGAAAGGAATCATTAAATGTCAGTTAGTTTTAGTACTCACGCCTGGGGCAGTGATGTCCGGTATATCCTCAACATTTTCAAAGTCAGGGATTTCATCGTAATCTTCGAAATCATCCGAATATTGGAATTCATCATCTTCCTGTAATGAAAGGATGATATTTTCTTGGATACGAATTTGAGCATATATATTATATAAGTTATATATCGTGACTGGATCATTTGAGATGTTATAGGAAAAAACAAATGTCAGAAAGAAAGAAAGGAGACCAATTTATTACAGCCGAACCGAACTTTACTGAACCCATGAAATTTCGGTCGTTCATTCATATAAGAATATGCTATTTCCCTATATGAGATAGAGACCCCTTCAATTAGTAACGTAATTTTAGTATAAATGATAAATGTATTTTTCAGCTTCATCTGAAATTAGGCGTAAGATATCAAAGCGTTCGAAGATTGTCCAATCAATAAAAACGTGATATTGCTCTGTACGACGTACGTGTTCAATTAATTTGACATTTCTTTAATTTATTTGTCAGAAAGGTAATGAACTTCATTCAAGCTCAATCTTTAAATGGGTCATCTCATTCACAAATTAAAACCATTCTCATACATCACGAACATGAAATTCTCAGATAAGCATGAAAAGTTTGAAAAAAAAGTTCACAAAAGAAAAATAATTCAATAACCTCATCATACTGATCCTCCTCTGTATCGTTGTCTGTTTTCTCTGAAATTATTTCATTTCAAATAACCAACTGATCGAATATTAATAATTATATAAGTAAATTATCACCAAGAAAAGTTTTCGATCAAGAATATATCAGAATAATGATACATAATTTAAAGTTCAGTACCAGGTACGTTGGGGAACTGGTTGTCAGGAACATCGTCTAGATTCAGGTCCAGATTATCTTCTATCGTAGCATTTTGATCTACGATAAACCCGATTGTGCCTACAAAAAATTCAACAAATAAATTCTATCAGGAATCTTCAGACAAATCTTAAGTTGTCTAATATTAACTGTTTGGGACCTAATTTGAACTGAACTTCTCGGTCTCCCCATATGACACATCAATAAGACATTTTGATAATAGGCGATTTCGTGAAACGATCTTGGTAATCAAGGACAATATCAGGATTCAGGTATTTTTGAGCTATAAAGCGATATGGTATTGGTCAAAACTGTCAGCGAAGATTGGAGACAAAGATTATGAATTTTGCGACACGAAGCAGTCGATTATATCCGAAAATGACAGGCACTCGATCTCAGGTGCACTTTCATACACTGCTGAGATGATTGATTGGTTAATTTTCAGACAGTTTATATCTAATTTTGGTGGCAATTTTGGTGGCTTGTTATTTTTAGATTATTGTTCGCCCATGATCATATTGTCTAGAGCAATTATTCCTTTAGTTAGAACGGGTAATACTAATAGTGAGTGTGCGTCATTATAATGGGTTCGAACAGGAATAATGACATGTTATAGTTATTTCGCGACCACTAAGTGCCACAAGACTATAAATAAAGTGGTGCCTCTTAACATTCTCCGGCACTGCTCACCAGGAGTGGTGGTGATAAGTTTATTTTCTTCTTCGTTAAAAGCACCCTCGATCTCCTCCGGGATGAAGCCGTGTGTTTCCCCTGGACCAGCAACTGACCATCCAACTGCCACCTGCAATTTCTAAAGAATAATGTTTGTTTATTTGTTTTGGGACCAGTTTTTGGTACACCGGCCAATGTTTACAAAATCATATGATACATAACAATATAATTTTGTGAATATGAGATTTGAAAATTATGATGTAACCTTTTATGTTTATTCATTTTTTAAAAACCAATTAATTCCCGATTAAAATCTTCGGGTATGATGACTACTACTACTACTACTATGTCGGAGCTAAGTCCGATCTACGCCAGAAAACCCCCTCCATATATCCCTGTCCCGCATCAGGGTTCGCAGTTCCTCTTTAGAGTTTGTCCCAACTTCCTTCAGTAACATAGACAAGTAGCTTTGTCTTGGTCGGCCTTGCTGTGCTCTACCGTGCGTAGGTTCCCATAAGACTAAATCACTGGCAAGTAGCTCAGGATGTCGGATGCAGTGTCCCGCCATTTTTAATCTCCTGCTTCGTAACTTGTTTGACAGCCTTGGGAGGCTACCATACAGAGTTATATTGCTGACCTTGTCCTTCCATGAGATACCCAGCACCATACGCAACATCTTTGTGTATGTCCCGTCCAAACTTTTCTCTTGAGCCTTTGTCAGTGTCCAGGTTTCTGATCCGTAGAGCAGTACTGATTCACAAGCCGCTATGAACAATCTAATCTTTAGGCTCTTTGAGAGTTTGGATTTCCAGATATCCTTCAGTCTATGTAGGGCACCCCACGCTTTTCCCTTTCTAACCCTTATCTCCCTATCTGTGCTCTCAATCCAGGAGCCTAAGTAGATGAAATCATCTACATTTTCTATGGCTTCCCCGGATCGACTTTGTAGGTCGCTAGATCGATCCTCCATATTCAGTGTCATGACCTTGGTCTTGCCTTCGTTTATGTGTAGTCCCACGCTTGCTGCCGCCGATTCTACTCTGAGCAGGAACTCGTTAGACTTGTCCATGTCCTCAGATATAAGTGCTATATCATCTGCAAAGTCCACATCGGTGATGATCTTGGGCCCCACTCTTCTGCTTTTTCTACGTTCGAGGGTGAGTCCAAGTCGCTCCGCATCATCGCCTATGGCTTGCCTCATACAGTAGTCGATGACTATTGCAAAGAGGTAAGGTGCTAAGGTATCACCCTGTAACACACCTGCAAGTATCTCGAACAATTCAGTTTCTCCGTCTGGAGTTAGGACTTTGGCCATTGTCTTCTCGTACATGAGCCGTATAAGCTGCACGATTTTGACTGGAATGCCGTAAGCTTCTAGAATCTTTAGCATTAGGTAGCATTAGGTATGATGAGGTACACGACAAAAGGGACAAATCATGGGGCGTGGGCCTTCATCAGAATCTAGATATAACATTCTTAGATTTGGACATTGTAAGATGGGTTTCCGATTCCAGCTAAAATATTTCATTAATTGAAGTAAGATTTAACCAATTTCTGGCTATTGCATGTTTTGAACATCTTTATATTTATGGTTATGTTTATCAGTACACCTACGATTTTAGCGGCAGCATTTGTCCGTAAGCGCATTAAAAATCAGTGATAGGTATTACAGCTAACAGATAACATATTCATGATATTGAGTTATAGTTAGCAAACTAGTTCAAATCCCTTTCTTAGAAAATCCTTAATCGCACCACGTTATTATCAAGTAATTGCGTCACGAGGAGGGATCACAAGACTAAGTCTGTTATAAATATATCCGGCAGAAAATGGAAAAGAGAATATCCGGTAGAAAGAATAATTAAAATAAAATATAGTTGTTCGTACTTGTCCTGGAAGAAGTTCCTGTTGATCTTGTATCGCTTGAAAGGGAGCTTTCAGTGTTCCAGTTTCTGCAGGGGCATTTCTTGATTAGCGTTTAAATTTCCCTTTGATATTTTTTTGACAAGGAATTAGGAGGACAACTGTTTTTAGAAGTAGAGATGATGTAAATGCCATTATTCTTGATTTGATTCGATTTAATTTGACAATTTCTCTGATACCCACGCTCCACATTATTTCTGCCAAAATCAAAATGGTCTCACTTTTCAATCAGTTTCCACATGTCAAAACTATCAAATTTTGACCGGTGTTATGTAGGTCAATTTCAAAGCCAATTTTAAGAAACCTCTCTCAACGATAGTAGAACAAACAATTGTTTAATGAAATAGAAGACAAGGATTCTAACCTGATAGCCCGATATCAATGGTATTTCCCACTTGTGGCATACCAGCGCCCCAACTTTCAAGTACCTCCGGAAGCTTGCCTGAGAGCTCATTTTCCTGAGAATCAGAGAGGGGATCTTGAGGAACAGGTACTTGGCAGGTCAGGTCCGGAAGAGGTGTTATGTTACCTTCACCACCCTCTCTGTGGGACATTGTTCTTTATCAAAGAGTTTTAAAAGAGTTTTAAAAGATTTACAAAGAGTTTACAAAGAGTTTACAAAGAGTTTACAAAGATTTTACAAAGAGTTTAAAGAGAGTTTATAAGGAGTTTGCAGATTACACAAATTGCAGCAATGGTCATGTCATCATAGAATCTATAAGTATCAAATCGTGTTGAATATACCACTAAAGCACCTCACAAATATCAACGCAGTTATTGATAAGAGCGATTTAAAGTTTAAACCATTTCACAGATTTTTTGTCTGATTAATTATCTAGCGACTGTAACTCAAACATATGCAATAAAAATGGTTAGTTACCTTTTCAGAATACTGTCAGCGTTCATAGGAGAAGTAATGTGGATTGGGACCTCCACCGTTTTGATCAGAGATCCATCTACCTCAACACTTTCTTCTGATATACTGCCTTTAGAAACTTCTAGCAGCTTAATGGAATTTTTGGTATTTGTGGTTCGTGATTTGTTGCCGTTGGCTTTGGGAATGCGAAATAGGGGTGTTGAAGGTGGTTTAGCGTAAGTCCTACTGTCAACATTACTGTTTGAAAATGTGGGAGAAGAAGATTTGGGAGCAAATGGTGCTGGCTCGCGTTTAGGTAATTCAATAGTCCCCATGCTATGCTGGGTTGATGGTGACGACACTTTACTGTTAGGAACAGCAACAACTTCGTGAGTTACTGGAGGGGCAGGTAGAGGGATTGGAACGACTTCCCGTGGTGGTGTGAAGACACGTGGGGGTGTGAAGACACGTGGGGGTGTGAAGACACGTGGAACTGGAGCGGGGGGAGGTTGGTAATGAGAGGCAGGTGGTCCTGGAGAGGAACCTCTGTTGTCAGACGTTTGGTATTCGGTCATAAACACCTTCTTGTCTTGATTCAGGAAACTGAAAGGCAACAGCATCACAAATTTTGCCATATTTTACCCATGAGTAATTGGTCTATCAGTTCTGCAAGCAATACGTAAGAATTATAAATAGTAAAACGTCTGGTAGGGCCGGAGTTCCACGGTAAACGGTTCCTATCACAGATAGATCCAAACTTCGTTAGCTTTTACCCCTCTTTTTAATCTAACCATTGCCAGGACAGACATTAAGTCATCTTTAAGTGGAAATAGTTAATCGGCCACATTGCCAATATGTACATTATAAGCAACAGTTTCTGATATTAGTTACCAGATTTTAACGGTACGTCATTTATTTCTCAGGTTTCATTATATTTAGATGTATAACGATTATATTTTCAAACCATGTAAAAAGTGTATTCAAGATCTCGCGCTACATACCTTCTTGGCGAAGCCTGTGCAGGAGGAGGTGGTTCTTCTCTCCGGATAGTCGGGGGACTGTATCCTATCAGAGCATTGTGTTTTAAGATGGGCGGCAGATCATCTGCAGGTCTGAAGGGGTCCTGCAGTCTACCAGGGGCTACTGATGTGCTATCTTGGTTAAGAGACAAATATCAATTCGTGTTGAGTTTGGGGTGATACTAAGCGCATTTCAGTTCACAATGAACATTGCGGCTTGCGCAGGTTCAACGTGTGTAACCGTGATGATTAAACAATATTGTTTCAATAACAAAGAAAACATTTTTCTGTTTTAGGACACGATACACCTAACGAACAGAGCTAGTTATTAAAATAATAGAATTATATACCTTTATTATATTTTTATAGCTCATGTGAACTGTTCAACTTCATGTCAGCCACAAACCTGGTCTATAATTAGAAGGAACAATCTCGTCGGGTAGTTTCTTAACATCTTCAGCTTCTTGAGATTCTGCTGTGCTCTTTTTCTTCTTTTTCTTCTTGGTAACCTTCGAATCTGGGACAAGAAAATTGTTTAATTTCAAAATGGTGGGACGTCACCCGCCCAGGCATTCCCCCAGCAAATCCACACATGCATGCTAATGTCATCAATAATTTGGGTTTGTAAACATTATCGTCATGTCAATAACCGCGATTGGATGAACTTTTAAAATTAATTTCCTGACGAACATATTCTTTGATTTGATTTTGTGAACACTGTAATTACTCATGAGATCGTGCACGTACATCTCAGCTGCGCACGTGCACATCTTAGCTCCGCCAGTGGCCGGCTCTACTGTTAATTCTTAATTATTCGTCAGTTGTAATCAAACCAAAAAAGGTGCACTTAAACATGCACTGGTCCATCAATTTAACGTGAACCCACTATATCCCAAAACGATATAGTTACAATAAAACATCACGATTCAGCCTGGCACGAGATACCGAGCTTTTTTAATCATTAATCACCCCACGAAATACCAAGTGTTTTTGTTCATTACTTTCATCCCTATCTTAGACGGGTTTTCTGGGGCTTTGCTGTATTAATTCGTACGAGACTTCATTTTACCGACTTATTATACAACCTTCGAGCAGATTTAAGTGCAAATATTGGTCATCCGATGTTGAATTTGGCGAGAAGGTTAAATCCCGGGTTTACGAGAATCTGACAGTTCGTCGGAAATTATACGCTGAGGAGAGGCCTGACAAGCTGTTCATATTGACATTAGTTTAATTTGAATCGAATTTTTCTTGAAGCAGCAGGAGTAGCACATTGCAATTTTAACACCACTGTCATTATTAAGTCTACCAGTGGTATCTAATAGAATATTTTATCGTTCATGTCGAATAAAGTCGATAAAATCACGCCAACGCGTTAACGCTTGACTGCCAGTGCCTTTAACCTCCAAATTCGGGAAACGGTTTAAGTCGATTTTTCCATCAACTGTTCACTTTGATTTTTAACAATTTATACAGTTGATCATCAAAGCTGTTAGATTTGTTTTCTGAGGCTGTATTACATTAATTCTTTCATCTATGGAAATAAGAGGTCTGACTTTCATCTTTTAGTGGTGTATGATATTCACCGTTTTCAAAAGATTTCGCAGGGCAGTATCCAAATACTTTCTGCTGGAAATTGGAATCGGTTCAAAAGAAAAAACCGGTAACAAAACGAAATTCCCTAAATTTATCAAGAACTTCCCGTTCGAAATATTTTCCCGTTTTCTTTTTGCTTTCTGTGATTCATAGCTAAACAATAAACATATGTTTCTATCCTATATAACACAATGTTTAATCAAACAAAACCCATTATGCTTAAAACCTTAAATATTTTCTTAAAATGTTTACTTGAATTTCCAGTGGACTTCTTGGGCTTCTTCACGGCTCCCCTTAAGTTGTTAGCACCAAAGTTAACCACACTGGGTCGGGCCGTTACTCGTCGGTTCTTGTTGTTGATACCCGGCTTTCCTCTTTTAGCTGGGTGAGCCGACCTGAACGACCATAAGTTAGATCAGATTATACCATAACGTTAGACCATAAGTTAGAGTGTTAGACCAAGAATCGAGCTCGATTTGAAAATTGCGTGCAAGCTATACACAAATAAAAGCCAATATTGAGCTTTATTCGTATGTGCTTTATTCGTATGAGCTTTATCCGTATGTGAGATTCGGAGTATAAAACATTTCCCCATATCGAAAAATTATCTGTAATTGAGTTTCTAAATCTTTCGAGTCTAGTGACAAGACTTGTTTCCCTTGAAGATCCTTCAACTAAGAAGGTAAACAAAACATGACCATGAAAAGTAAACGGAAAGATAGGAATCTGTACCTGATAGTGATCGATGAGTAGCTTCATTAGTCAAGTTTATACTGGATAACCAGGTTTATTCAATAATAACCCATTAGGGAACAATTTAGAACCGAGCAGTAAATTACAATCAAATCAGCATTCCACGACCTAGGATCACCCCATCGTCCGATTCAGCAAATAGCTACTAGTCAGTACTATCGCTATATCTATATGGGGTATGTTTATCGTAGGGAATCCAATCATTATGTCTATGCCAGAAGATTTGTTCCGTGGGTCAGTTAGAGTGTTAGACCAAGAATCGAGCTCGATTTGAAAATTGCGTGCAAGCTATACACAAATAAAGCCAATATTGAGTTTTATTCGTATGTGCTTTATTCGTATGAGCTTTATCCGTATGTGAGATTCGGAGTATAAAAAATTTCCCCATATCGAAAAATTATCTGTAATTGAGTTTCTAAATCTTTCGAGTCTAGTGACAAGACTTGTTTCCCTTGAAGATCCTTCAACTGAGAAGGAAAACAAAACATGACTATGAAAAGTAAACGGAAAGATAGGAATCTGTACCTGATAGTGATCGATGACAGGCACGTAGCCAGGGGGGGGGGGGGGGGCTAGGGGGGCGGCAGCCCCCCCCCCCCCGGAAAAATCGAACCCCAGAAAAAAGATAAGCCCCCTAGTCCCCATGGTCGCCTGGTAACTGGGCTGTGTTTATGACTGCAGTCAGTCAAACAAAACATGACTATGAAAAGTAAACGGAAAGATAGGAATCTGTACCTGATAGTGATCGATGACAGGCACGTAGCCAGGGGGGGGGGGGCTAGGGGGGCGGCAGCCCCCCCGGAAAAAATCGAACCCCAGAAAAAAGATAAGCCCCCTAGTCCCCATGGTCGCCTGGTAACTGGGCTGTGTTTATGACTGCAGTCAGTCAAAGATTTGAACTGTGGATTAGTAAATATATGTCATTAAATCCAAGCAAACATTCTAGAAGACTTCTATAATTATAGTCAATAGTGTCCCCTAGACCGTAGGAAATGTAAAAATCTTAAGACGATGAGGCCTGAGTAAGTCGTAAATTCTGATTGGAGAATGCAGATTGCTGTTGTGAAGTTACCAAATTTACGTGAGTACTTGATTCTTTTCAATCCCAGTTTATTGCTGTCCTACAAATTTCTTTAATGCCAAATGTCGTCTAAAACACCCTGTTTCGCAAAAAATTTCCGGGGGGCTGCGCCCCCCTAGCCCCGCCAAGGGGCTCCGCCCCTGGACCCCGCTGGGGGCTGCGCCCCTAGACCCCTGCCACAGCTTGCTCGCTTCGCAGCTTGATTGGACGCGTCGGCTCGCTTCGCTCGCCGACAGCCCCCCTCAAAGAAGAATCCTGGCTACGTCCCTGATCGATGAGTTGCTTCATTAGTCAAGTTTATACTGGGTAACCAGGTTTATTCAATAATAGCCCATTAGGGAACAATTTAGAACCGAGCAGTAAATTACAATCAAATCAGCATTCCACGACCTGGGATCACCCCATCGTCCGATTCAGCAAATAGCTACTAGTCAGTACTATCACTATATCTATATGGGTTATGTTTATCGTAGAGAATCCAATCATTATGTCTATGCCAGGAGGTTTGTTCCGTGGGTCATTAGCAGTCAGCATCTGCAGCACACAAGCCTATTACTTAGAGGAGGAAATTATAGCAGCTTTAGGAGATAATTAGGTTCGGAGTAATTCCTTCATCGTGTTTTCTATAAAGGCTGGCCTAAACCCTCCAGATCTTCACTTCAAGATGTTGGTCCAAGTATTCGCAGCAACCCTCCTCTCCCTGGCGCTCTCATGCCAGAACATTCGACTCATGGCAGATGATGGAAGTGTCGTGGTCGGACGGAGTTTGGAGTTTAGTGAGGTTCCAGTTCCAGCGAGCAACTCTATCGTGACAGAGCCAGCAGGACAAGAACACGTGATGCCCCTCACTGAAAACTGTGACGATCCTTTTGTCTTTGAGAGCGACTTTGACGTATTGAGGTTCAAGGTATGGTTCAATAATGAATGGGCCAACAGCACTCTAGGAGGAATCAACAGTGAAGGTATGGTTGCCAGTACCCTCTACTTCACCGACTACGCCCAATTCAAAGACCCTGCTTCCTTCAAGGGAAAGAAATGTGACAAGATCATCCCACAGACCAAATTAGCAACATACGTCCTGGCTAAGTACAGTACGGTAAAACAGCTGAGGAAGGATTTGAAGAACAAAGTCTTCCCAAAGGTCTGGACCCAAGGAGATCTTGGACTGGAGTCTGTTCCATTCCACTACGTCTTCCACGACGTCACTGGACAGTCTTTGGTGCTTGAATACACCAAGAACGGAATGAAGTACTTCGAGAACACTATCGGAGCTATGACCAACTCTCCAGACTACGAATGGCACATGACGAACCTGATGAACTACCCTACCATGCAGCGAACAGAGTTCGAGGGCTTCAAATATCATCACAAAGGACAAAAACAATTGATGAACCCCAAATGGGTTGGAACAGGTTTCTCTGGACTCCCAGGAGATTACAGCTCACCCAGTCGCTTCGTCAAGGCAGCGACCATGGCCACTCACAGCGGCAAGACAAAGAATGCAGAACAAGCCGTGACTCGAATGGTTCACATGATGAACGCTGCTGATATCCCCAAAGGAATCATGTCTGCCCACTACGTTGATGAAAATGGTGACAAACATGAACACACCGACTACACATGGTGGATCTCAGTGTACGACCTGAGTGCCAAGTGTGTGTACTACCGAGGTTACACCGACCTCTCCGTTAAGAGGATCTGTCTGGATAATATCCCTGACTTCCCTGCTGAGATTGATGTTGAGAGAACATTTGAAGAGGGTGTTGTGGATATGACGAGTGAGCTGAAGATGAAGGCTGTGAGACAGTAAACTGATCCAGCTTGAAACAATTGTTATTAGCGTTTGAGTATTGAACACGTCTGGAAATGGACATTGAACAGTATCTGTGATTTTAACTGTTTTTTATAAGCTATCTATTCTTCTCGAGAGTTAGAAAGTTTGTTTATCTTGTAATTCACTAAGAAATTTGAAATGTATCTTTTGTGATTTTTGTTTTTGTAGGGTTACATTGTATGTTTATATTGCATTAAGTTTGTATTGCCTTATAGTTATATTGCGTTAAATTGGATAATGTTTTGATATAACTTGTCGTTAATTCTTCACACACACCCAATTTTTCTGAATCAAAAAGTAATAATCACAAAAAACTAAAATTAAATCTTTTAAGTTAAGATTTCCTTGTAAGAATTGGGAACTTAATTTTTCGTCATATATTAACGGCCAGGTAGCGCAGTTGGTTAGAACGCCAGCCTTACAATCGTAAGGTTGCGAGTTAAAATCCCACTGTCTGCCTGGTCGTGGGGCGAGCGTCGTTGACGTTCAGCTAAGGATCATGAGTGGTCTATGCAGCCCCCCGTTCTACTCAGCCGAATATTCGAGAAATCGGGTGTGAGGGTTAAATGAGGAGCTGCACATTGCAGCAAAGTCTCGGGCGAAGAAAGTATGGTACACACTACCTTAACCGTCACTGGCCAGATAAATCCTTTGGCTTCCTGTAATTGGCTGGTTGCACTTGTGTAACAATGTGGCTGTTGGAATACACCGAAGTAAAATAAGTGTCTTGATAAAAAAAATTGTGATCTGAAAACGTATACCATCAATTAGAATGGGTACAGTACGACCTCTGGGGCGGGCTCAGGGAAAATTTCCGAACCTCTAATTCATTCGATAAGGGAGGGTAATCTATTTGAAAGGTCCAGTAACTTGCTTATTTGTTTATGTCATTATCTTACTCTTGGTCCCCAGTTGAAGATGGTGTCATGCTACTGTGCTGAACTTCCTAAACCATCTCGTTTACCACGTGATCAGTATCACGTGTAATTTATATTACCTAGTTCTTAGAGAGACCGGGAATGTGCTGATTGGCACCCTGTCAGTTGCCAGACACACCCCCAGTTAGTTCCTTCATTATTCATTGACAGAATGAAGGGACAGTTAAGCAGTGTCGCAGACTCTATAACGCCATTTACGTCTCGGAAGGCAGGATTAAACCTGTCCATCATTCCACGAAACCAATATACTGACACTAAAGTAATTTCTACATAACAGCTGTTATAAGAGCACGCCCACAGCTACAGGTAAATGATTCCTAAATAGCTACTAGAGTAGCCAATTTAGAAGTCTTGCCATCCAATAATCGTCATTTCTCAAATAAATCATGAAATTTACGTACTGTCTTTCAGTTTCTTTGTCGGTGATGTAAACGGAAAGTTGTTCCTTTACCTCTGGCAGATTCAGGATAGCCGTCGCTCTGTAACGTTGTTACTGTCATTTTTATTGTGACAAGGATCTTAGGCAGTGCAGAACTCAATCTCTATAAAGTATGAATAAAATTCAAAATTGGCGATCGGAACTTGGAATCTGCTGTTCAATCTAATTTATCATTATCATTCCGGGAGAAGAATAGGGAGAGGGAGAATTAAAAGGATTTTGTAGATAATGCAATGAAATATATACTATTAATCTTAGTATGAGTCTTACCATTATACTGTTCTAGAATAATCTTTTAATAAGAAAGGCCGACCCAAGTCATGATTGCACTCGAGCGTTCATCTCGCTTAATCTTATTTGAAGAGTACCATATCGGCTCTCAATTTTTGGAAATAAACTTTACCGTCCTTTTGTCTTCTGCCCAAACTGTTTGCCCTCAAGATGAAAACCGACTATCTTCCCTTGATGATCAGAATTACCCACCAAATAAAAATAATTTAGAATATTTACTTACGTGGGCCGGGACTCTGCGGATTTCTGCAAACTCTTCTCGATCAGCATCTTCACCAAGTTTGAGTACATCACTGGAATATCGTCGTAACTTCCTTTCACTATCTTGTAACACAGGCTCACCTGGAATAAAGTCTCACAGATGTTTCGCAAAGTTTCAAGATTATTTTTTTCAAAGTCTCAAGACTTTCTTTCGAAGTCCCGAGATTGTTTGGTGATTCTAATGAAAACACAATCAACAGTTCTTTCTTATGAGAGCAAGACTGCTTATGAATAATTTTTCAACCGTTCTTCAATTTGTAGATTAAGATTCTAAATCTAAGTAAAATTATCAGACATATTGCCCGAGATTTGATTAAATTGAAATATGATTGGTTGCATAATAATATGGTGTATATATTTAGTTTACAATCTAGCAGATTCAACATATCATGGCAAGATCAGGTCACTGGTGGTGTTTTCGTGATCAATCTGTCAACATCGTAAAATCAAAGTGCCACGTGATGAATATGAGATTGACAATCGATAAGGATTATATTTACTGGGCACGTACACAGGGCCAGGTGAGAGCCTCATAGTCATATTCGTTATTTCAATCTGAGATAATTCTGTGAGATCAATTCTGCGTGACTATAGTGAGTGTTTGACCATTGATCGCGCGCATAGCGGCCGGCCGCAAAAGGCCGGCCATCTCTCGCGCGAGAGATGGCCGGCCTTTTGCGGCCGGCCGGCAAATGGGGGTGAATTTTTACAAATGAATAACTTGTAAAATGTCAAGCTGGATCGCAATTCGTCGACAGATTGAAATTGACTCACTTAATTCATGTTAGTCGCCAACGTGCACAAATACACAATGAGTAGGACTAGGAGTAGGAGACTTATGTTGCATTGTAAGGTTTTAGTTATAAAGTAATAATATTGAATACTTTACTTCAATTACCTTATCGAATGTTATTTGAACGGACATGCAGATCTCTATTGTTTTATGAACTACAGCTACTGACAAAACCATTGGAATATTTGTTCATATTTTTGGGCGTCCTTTTCCAATTTTAGCAGATAATTTTTTCAATCGATTTTTAATACAGTAGGAAGAATCTTGGTATAACTTAGTCCGATAATAAAAATGAAAATCTTGAATTGTCGTGTTAAATATAACAATCGTGTAATATAAGGCAACACTATATAATACTACGCTGTTGAACTTGAATAATCAAACCTGAATTAAATACTTAAAGACTGAAAATTTGGCGATGTTTTTTGTCCCAAAATCTGCCGCTCATAATGAAGTTGTGGGCGGGTGCGGAATCGCACTATTTACAAAATATAATCGCACCTAGCACAATTTACATGTTCCGTCTGGTGATGTATTACTATTATCTGAAGTTACGGTTCACGTTAGAGAAAAACTTACCAAATTAGATGCATTGAAAGCTGGTTTCAATGCGCAAAGCTCGTACAGCAAACATCCCAACGCCTGAAAATATGATCATTTACCAACTGATATTTATATTTCATGAATTAATCTCTCTAAAACGTTGAAATAATGTAACTGTAAGTTACCAATAAACATATAATGAACGATGGGTAATATTTCATAACTTAATTGCATATTAGTTATATATTAGTTTGATAATATTGCCGTGAATTTGTGAACTAACCATATCTCTTAAAGTAAGAGATATCAGGCGGCTTATGTGTCTTTATTTTGATTGTCCTCGACGTTTTGCAGATATATTATCCAACCATAATCTTGACAATGGTGCATTCTCGAAAGTTTTCGCCGCATGTCGAAGTGGAATTTATTGAATGATACCATAAATCGAGACTATTGGAAACTTCTCTACGGTGTAATGTTAGGTGCATCGCCCAACGCCAGTAGTCACTATGCCACCACCATGATATAATACCGCTACTATAATACTGCCACAGGCCACAACAAAACACACCACGGACTACGACAATTCCGACAATGTCCGATGTCGTCCATTTTAACTTGTTAAGGGGGCAGGGGGGGGGTCTTTATGAAATTTCTCTCGAAATTGATTTTATAGTTGTTTCTGATAGAGGGGAGTGATATCTACCAGATATTTTTGGTCCCATGGAAAAAATTTGTTCCTAGCCGAAATTATTGCCGGTCAAAGGTCAGCGCTCATGTGTAATTGTATTGCGCGAGCGATTTTCAATCGCGCGCCCTGAAAATCGAGTCTAAAAATCTATCTTCTCCTACATTTTTTGAGCAATCACCTTGAAACTTTCAGGATAAGTTCTAAGGACCATTTAGAAACTTTTGCTCGTTTTAGAATTTCGAGATAGGCCTTTAAAAATTTTTTATTCGATTTTGAAAATCTTGGACCTGAAAAAATCGTCAAAAAACGAGGTCCAAGAGTTTCAAAATCGAATAAAAAATTTTTAAAGGCCTATCTCGAAATTCTAAAACGAGCAAAAGTTTCTAAATGGTCCTTAGAACTTATCCTGAAAGTTTCAAGGTGATTGCTCAAAAAATGTAGGAGAAGATAGATTTTTAGACTCGATTTTCAGGGCGCGCGATTGAAAATCGCTCGCGCAATACAATTACACATGAGCGCTGACCTTTGACCGGCAATAATTTCGGCTAGGAACAAAATTTTTCCATGGGACCAAAAGTAGCAGGTAGATATCACTCCCTCTATTAGAAACAACTATAAAATCAATTTCGAGAGAAATTTCATAAAGACCCCCCCCCCTGCCCCCTTAATTGCGGAAAGTCAGCCAAATCCAACCAAAACTTGCTAATGCAAAACCAAAATACCACTCATACCATTTTATACGTAAATATCAAGCCGTTATTTTGAGGCAACATCCCATGATCCCAGCTGAAGACGATTTACACATGTATTTTGAAAGCTCCTGCTAAAACAAACTTTTCGTATCACTGCACTTATATGTTTTAAATAATCCTCCTCCAGGCATGATCCCATATTCAATATTTACGGCCGAATCAGCGAACACGTGATGAGTATACTCAATTTATTTATTCCCCCAACACCTTGGCACGACGTTCTCCATAATATTACCAATGGCGAGCAAATCAAAATGCAGCTGGTGAACATTTAAAGTATAACCAATGAGATTATTATATTCTCCGTCAATATAACATTCTTTGAACGAAATTAATCAATTACTCCAGTCGGATCTCAAAAAACGCATTATGAAACTCATACCCAGACGACCGATTTGGCCTGACTTCTTTTTAATATACGACGCGACGTCGTTGCAAAATAACGCGTATTTTACATGTAAATTATAGCGCGCGGTATTACAGTGCCTACTCACCCAAACGTCAGATTTAGAGTTGTAGGGTTTATCCTGGCAAATTTCAGGGCTGAGGTAGCAGGGTGTTCCTACACAAGTACTTGCCATGTCCACCGTGTGCTCTAATACTCGGGCTATCCCGAAATCTCCTGCAAAGATAATTTGTGAAGAAAGTTTCACGTTTATTTCATAGCTCACTCTCAGCTGCAGTGGTCAGAGCCGGCACAGCTTTTTTTCGTGCTATTGATATTAAGAAGCACCGATTAAAATTGTCAATCTGAGTTGCAAAATCATACATTTCATTTGATTAAATAAACCTATTTTGATCATGTTAGCTTTAGTTAAAAACACATTTTGAGTCTTTAGATCTCTGTGCAGTACCCTTTTACCGTGGATATACCGCAACGCCATCGTTATCTGAACGTACCACTGAAAATGAAGAAGAGATTTAATTTCCGCAGTCTTTTGATTAAAAGGTTACTAGTTTTGATATGTCTATAAGATATTGCCGAGAGATGTAATTGTAATCGTCCGCACGACTGGTTATGCGACTGACCACTTAAAGTTAACTATTTGAGGCAGATTGTCCGTCAAGCTGCTTGAGTATATTTTTAAAATTTGCATTTTAAATATTATAACCGTCGCATACCTATGTTTCTTACTTAAATCAGGAGTTGAGCTTGATCGTACGAGGTGATTTAAATTTCCTATTTTAAAGCCTTAAATTTGACAGATTATCGCGGTTCTTATTATCACGGGAGCGATTTTCAATTAGTGGGAGCTGCTTTACCTGATCAAGAGCTATATTTAAGTATTTAACTTAAAGGCACTAGCTGTCTGGTCGGTATCTAAATACTGCAGTTAAGTAGTAAGAAGTGAAAGCTACATCGCGTGATTGAACTCAAAGTTCATCAGTTAAGATTTTGACGACCTTATGTCAGGTTTAATTTCGCGGATAGATGACAGACTTTGCTTAACTGTCCTAGAATCTTGTGTGCTGATACATCAGCTGTTTTTGCTATGCTTTTGGTTCGTAATCTTGTTCGCATTTTCAAGCAAATATTTTAGGAATTTCGAGAATTATCTGCATTGTAATTCATGTCCATGATTAACCTCTTAGCTATATTTAACTATCGAACAGTAACAGCATGCTGCTATATTTGTCCTAGCTGACAGTACGTGATGAGTTAAACTACACTTATTCATCACTTAAGATGAGATATATGTTCTAACTAAACCACTATAGTCCTGCTGACAGTAACACTGTTACTTTAGTGATGCACGTGATGTGCACATGATCAATTTAATATTATTATATCGTCCTGGTTTCTTCTTGACATATTCTTGACGTTTTTTTGTGAAAGGTATATTATACCTTCTAGCAAGGTATGTAATATACCTTCTAGCAACTCCTTCCATACTAAGATACTAGAAAGTCTCGTAGTTCCCTAAGACATAAAACTTACAAGTTCTGGGATCCGGACACGAAGGCAAAGGACACAAGATACTTTTCTAAAAGAGTGGACACCAGGGCGGATCACGTGATACTCACTTCAAAGATCACTTTCTATTAACGAACAGATTAATCCCTGTTCATTGTTCATTCGGAAAATCAGTCAGAAAGATCCATCAAAATATTTTTTTTTGAAAAAAAAATGGATTCTTGCCTCTTGGTATCTTCAAGAATTAAAATAATATCTAGAATGATCTCATCTCTCCAAAAGTTTACACATTAAATGGATTATAAAGTGTTCCTCGTCACGACGTCACAACGTCAAGATTCGCCTGAAATCGTTAAATAACCTCATTAGCAGTGAAAATGTCAGAAAGACTTGCTGGCCAGGACATCAGGACATGTTCTATAATGAGATCTCAGATCTGTGCAATATATTGGATTTCATTAGAACTGCAACCGTCCTTGTCATGATATTGACATTGTCATAAATGAAATCATTGAACCCAAATATAAACCACATCCTCACCGCATGAGCTATAATAGCTGTTAAATATTTTAGTATGTGAGACGTGGTGCGGTGGTGTGTTCAACCTATCCTGTTGACGGAAAAGTGAAATTATGTGAAGTTATTCACAGTCGCGACCCTTGATACCTTGGATGCAGATTGCAGTTGCAGTACTGATCGTTGGTTTAAAAAATCGTCTTCTGGTATTCTTTCGTAGTCAGTACATGCAATGAACGTGATCTGGCCTGTGTTCTTAATTTTACGGTACATGATGCAGCACCTGAAGTGTTGCTGTAATGTGTAATGTGTAGTGAGTATTGTGTAGTGCTTGAGATTCGAAATACTCACAAATTGCAGCAGGCTGGGAGACACAATTTGTTGATTTATTCATCTATTTTACAATATTATCATTATAGTGCGTTATGGTGCAGTCGATCATTTACTTTACTATCACTATAATAGGTAGATCAGTTGTTTTGATTACTGAGATTGACCAGGAACTAATTTTATTTCTTTCAACCATCCGGCTGAACTTTCTCGGTTAAATTATAAAAGAGTTGTGCTTCAGAAATTAAAATTGGTGTTTTATTTCCTGTCTGATAGAACTCTAATAAAACTCTAATCCCTGGGATTAGAGAGGGATTAGAGACAGATTCCCTCCTTTAAAGACTATAAACGTTCATCAAAACCTATTAAAACGTCTGGATCACAGTGGTATCATGACTCCTTATAAAATTTTGCTTTTCAAATATCACAGAATTTTGATTTCATTCGGTGTCTGATATAACTCAAACTCTTTCCTCAAATAAAAGTCAAACACTTATAATCATCGCAGCTTAAACGACGTCTTTTAGTCGAACGAATTTTTTTCGCTATTTACTCTTCCAGTTCCAATATTATTTTAAAAACCATGTCTATTTAGTTTACATTTTCCTTTTGATCTGTTATTAAAATCAGCCAATAGAAATAGTGAACGCCATTCTGTGGGAGCCCATCTTAATCTGTAAGTGGAGCTCAGCTTTGGTCACTGATTTTGGATTAAGACTTTGTCAATTAATCACTCTCCTTTCGAATGGTGATTTGTCTTGACATTTTAATAGGTCAGACAATGGAAATTGCCAAGTTATTAAGAAAAAGCATACTCGATCAATGATTTGATGATATTATTTACAGCGTTTGGGGCCAATCTCTTATTTTGACGAATCTTTTCATACTGTTGATAATGAAATTGAGCCTACAATGACATTATCGCAGCCTCGATTTTGTCCACTCCAATCAGATATTTTTGAGGGCACTAAGTTTCGCGACTTTCTCAAAATGTATTATCCTCACTTACTCTCTAACCTTTGGTTTAACCAACCTCGTATCTTATAACTCATCATTGAAAGGTTGGTTGAAATGTGGTTTCCGTCAAAGCAATTTGCAGGTTCTCCTAAAACTCAATTGAACCCGCTACTTGACCACATATTACGGTATTATTAATTACCAATGATAAAAGAAGAAAAGTACTGTAATTTACACTTTTTAATAAAGCTGCGCTTCAATAGCGACCACAGGACCCCAACCACATCTAATTAACGAAATTACACTACCACAGTTGGTGCCCACTATAATTTCCCCCTCTTATTCTCATTTGTCCTCATTATCCTTTTAAGACTTTTTTCCTTCCGTCAAAACATTTCTTTCTAATTGTTTTCCCTTTTTTTTTCTTCTATTTAATTTTTTCGTATCTTGTAATATTTTCCTACGTTTATAGTCTTACATTTTATTTTATTATCTATTATCCGTATTACCCTCTCCCATTTGTGAGGCTATGTTGGCAACAGGACAAAGTGGACGGTACTTACTCGGCCCTTGTCTTGGCTTAACGCAAATATTCGGTATTTAAATTCTTCATATCGCCAAACTCATTTTAAATGCGTCATCAGTCAGCTGGACCCACGTTTGAGTTAAATGGTGTTTATAAATTGTATCCCACATTGGAACATGCTATTTGAAACAGCCTCTGGTTCTACGTTCTAACTGGTCCGTACTGTATCACAGACTGTGGATGGTTGATTTCGAAACAGCTCCATTCAACAAATCCCTTGGTCAAAGCCTTAAGACATCGTGGACAAGCATAATTGTAGATTAATCCTTTTAGTTATTTACCCGCTTTTTAGAATTTTAGAGCATTTTAACTTTTCATCCTGTAGTTTGGAGGTTATTTCAATCCATCCGATAAACTTTCAATTTGAGCTCCAAACAGCTGACTATAAACAAGGGTTATATGTAATATATATATATATAAATACACAACTGGTTTTCTTCTCTTATAGAAAAAGGGCTCTACTAGCTGTAGCTAGGAGCATGAAATATCGGTACAAAGCAAACTATGCAATTGTCAAACTATAAGTTTCATGTTTGAAAAGCAATCTTCAGTGACATAATTAACATAAAAATGGCAAACATAATACAACACAGTGCTCCTTTATCAAATTTTATAATTAACAATTAACAATTACTCAATACTACTAAACCTATATAAATAACTACAAATCCTAATAACTAATAAATACTAACTAAATATGTCTAACTAAGAATTTCCTAGAGTGCCTACATTTAGAAATAATTTCTGATCTTTTATTAATAATGCCTGGGGTTTTAAGTATGTATAGTTTCTCGTCTAAGCAGAGGCCACAATGCCCCGCTCCAGCCTTATATTTCTTCGATTTAGTAATAATCTTCCAGTCTATGCTATATTCAATCATCTTCTCCTTGAGGTCCCATATCAATTTTGATAACTCGGTACTCAGTCTGTGCTTAGAATTCTTAAAACTTTGTCGATGATTGTACCACCGTGTCTTAAAACTGTTTTCAGTCAATCCAATATAGGCCGTTTCCTTGTTAGATGCCGTTTTAACGGTTGCTTGGTATACTATGCATTTGGCCAGACATTGTCCTTTGAGGGGGCACTTCGAGGCGTCTCTGCAATTACACTCTTTTTCTGGAGCTTTTTTCTTTTCAGATTGTTTCTCTAGGACTGATTTGTTGTGCCCTTTGAGTATCCTTCCCAAACTGGGCATGCAGCAATAGCTTATTTTCACGGTATTCCTATTGATGATTTTATGTAACGGTAGGTTTTTCGGGAAATGCTTATCGATAAGAGCGAAGAACTTTCTTCCGATGTTGGTTGAAACGTTTGCACTGAATGGGGGATTGTACCATAGGATGTTTCTCTTCCGCGATCTCTTTCTCTTTTTAGGCGGTGGTGTTTTATAATCGATGGTGTGACTATATCCGCTATCTCTAAGTGACTTCTCATAATCGCTTTTGGCTTCATTTAGGCATGTCTTGTTGCTGGATATGCTTATCAATCGTGATTCTATCATTGAGGGTAAGTTCTTCAATATGATGGGAGGATGATTGGGTTCTGCGTTAATGTACAAAAGTGTGTCATTTGGTTTCCTATAAGGTCTGTATGACTTGTCTGTTAGGTCGAGCACGACATCTAAGAAATCAACCGAATGCTGACAGAGATCCACCGTTATTTTTAGGCCTTCTAATTTTAGTGCTCCTTTATCAAATTTTATAATTAACAATTATTATAAAACGTTTAAGATGGAAAGCTTTCTGGTTTGAATCATCTGGCGAAGAACCACCAAATTTAGATGTCAACAACCAAAATGAAAATTACGGATTCAAGTCCAGTAATACACCACCACAACACCCTGATCTTTTAAAATTCGAAGCGGACATGTATGAAATGATCAGCAATGTCAAATTCC
This sequence comes from Bolinopsis microptera, assembly GCF_026151205.1. Classification (NCBI taxonomy): domain Eukaryota; kingdom Metazoa; phylum Ctenophora; class Tentaculata; order Lobata; family Bolinopsidae; genus Bolinopsis; species Bolinopsis microptera. The sequence continues at coordinate 8,987,404 of NC_087079.1, forward strand.
AAAATGCCAACAGCAAATTTCAGAGCGAAATGCAGAATGATCTCAAGAAACTAAAATCAGGCGGGAAAGTTGTTGTAGAGGCAGATAAAACATCAAATCTGTACCAATTAGACCCAGAGAAATATAACCAACTGCTACACGAGAACATCACAAAGGACTACAAAGTCGCACCTAACGGAACACAGTGGGCTGTGAGTGGGGGTCATGCTAGCATAGGGTATTTTAGACCATCACACATGCCCCTAACTTTGTTTCTAAGGTAATTTGGGTACAAAAATACGATTCCAATCATTTACAGGGCCCAAAATGTCTTCGAAAAAATTTTTGGGCCGATTTTGGGCACTCCTGTAGTCCAAAAATAAGAGGCTAACCCCAGGAAAAGTTGTTTTTAGAGGTTTAATCAATTTTAAAGCTCTTCTATGAACTGTAAACGAAGGACAGCTATCTTAGGAACTCAAATCTTTTTGAATTATGAAAAAATATTGATCAGAACAAAAGTTGTGCCCATTTATATGACCAAAATTTTCTGAAACACCAAAATTTTTCCTGTTATTTTCAAAAATTTCGTTTAAAATCGCGATTTTTTTGGATTTTTATCAATTTTAACTATAATAATTGTACTATTTTGATTTTTCATCCATATGCTTCTAGTCTAGGATGCAAAAAACGCCACAAACATGGAGAATAACTAAGATATGTCAATTTAATAGCAAAATTGAGCTCATAAATTATCTAAAAATGCAGCAAATTTGACCCCATTTTTGAGTTTCTTAATTTTTTAAACAGATATAACCCAAAGTGGCCCAGACAGATTCCAAAAGCTTCTAAACCAAAATTGTCTCAGCTTTAAGATGAAGTAGGTTTCCATTTGAAGTATTATGAAGTTAGCAACTATTTGTGCCCTTTTTAAGAGAAAAAAATGCTGAAATTTAGTTAAAAATCGGCGCTCCATCAAAAAATCAGCAAATTAGCTAGACCCTTAGGGTTTTTTTCTAGTAACTAGGATGCTTGGATCATCACTAACTCATAAATAACTCAGGAAACTAATACAAAGACATTTTATGGTGAAAGGATAAAAGAAGAGTAAATTTTGGCAGTCAAATACAAAATTTTCACTGCCAAAAAATACAGATTTTAGGCGCGGTGCCATTTTCACACCATTCGTCCTTTTTCATTTTGGTTTTTTTGCATTGCATCAGGATTATTTTTATCTTAAAAGATAAATCAATTAGAAAAGAGGGGGGAAAAGTCAATTTTTGGCCTATGCTAGCATCCCAGCCCACTGTGCGGAACAAAAGAAGACATTGATAGAAGAACTAACATACTAGCTAGAAAACTTAAAATCGACGACAAGATGGAGTGCTACACAGAAACTCCATGCTTCATCACACTGAAAGACCACAAAGATAATTTTACAAGCAACACTAAATGTAGATTAATTAACCCCGCTAAATCCAATTTAGGAAGTGTCAGTAAGAAAATCCTAGAAAAACTGATCTCTGCAATAAAACTCGAAACAGGGGACAATTTATGGAAGAGCACCACAGAAGTTTTAACATGGTTTAAAGACTTGAAAGACCTAAAAATGGCACGATTTCTAAAGTTCGACATACAGGAATTCTACCCATCAATTACGGCAGATCTCCTAGACCGTGCATTAAAATACGCTTCTACGATAGTACACATCCCTGAAGATGAACAAGAGATTATTACACTCAGTAAGGAATCCCTTCTAATGAACAGCAACAAATGTTGGGTAAAGAAATCCGACACAAACTTTGACGTCACAATGGGAAGCTTGGACGGAGCTGAAACATCAGAAATAATCGGACTTTACCTTCTAAGCAAAATAAAAAAGATCATTCCACAGCAGTACCTAGGATTATACCGGGATGACGGACTTGCAGTAATTAATAAAACCAACGGCCAGCGTCTTGATAAAATTAGGAAGCAACTACACTCACTATTCCAAAAAGAAGGCCTAAAAATAACGGTGGATCTCTGTCAGCATTCGGTTGATTTCTTAGATGTCGTGCTCGACCTAACAGACAAGTCATACAGACCTTATAGGAAACCAAATGACACACCATTGTACATTAACGCAGAATCCAATCATCCTCCCATCATATTGAAGAACTTACCCTCAATGATAGAATCACGATTGATAAGCATATCCAGCAACAAGACATGCCTAAATGAAGCCAAAAGCGATTATGAGAAGGCACTTAGAGATAGCGGATATAGTCACACCATCGATTATAAAACACCACCGCCTAAAAAGAGAAAGAGATCGCGGAAGAGAAACATCCTATGGTACAATCCCCCATTCAGTGCAAACGTTTCAACCAACATCGGAAGAAAGTTCTTCGCTCTTATCGATAAGCATTTCCCGAAAAACCTACCGTTACATAAAATCATCAATAGGAATACCGTGAAAATAAGCTATTACTGCATGCCCAGTTTGGGAAGGATACTCAAAGGGCACAACAAATCAGTCCTAGAGAAACAATCTGAAAAGAAAAAAGCTCCAGAAAAAGAGTGTAATTGCAGAGACGCCTCGAAGTGCCCCCTCAAAGGACAATGTCTGGCCAAATGCATAGTATACCAAGCAACCGTTAAAACGGCATCTAACAAGGAAACGGCCTATATTGGATTGACTGAAAACAGTTTTAAGACACGGTGGTACAATCATCGACAAAGTTTTAAGAATTCTAAGCACAGACTGAGTACCGAGTTATCAAAATTGATATGGGACCTCAAGGAGAAGATGATTGAATATAGCATAGACTGGAAGATTATTACTAAATCGAAGAAATATAAGGCTGGAGCGGGGCATTGTGGCCTCTGCTTAGACGAGAAACTATACATACTTAAAACCCCAGGCATTATTAATAAAAGATCAGAAATTATTTCTAAATGTAGGCACTCTAGGAAATTCTTAGTTAGACATATTTAGTTAGTATTTATTAGTTATTAGGATTTGTAGTTATTTATATAGGTTTAGTAGTATTGAGTAATTGTTAATTGTTAATTATAAAATTTGATGAAGGAGCACTGTGTTGTATTATGTTTGCCATTTTTATGTTAATTATGTCACTGAAGATTGCTTTTCAAACATGAAACTTATAGTTTGACAATTGCATAGTTTGCTTTGTACCGATATATATAAATACATATTAGCACAATGTTTTATTCGTGTTTGGTTGATTATTATTTACAATCAATGACATTATCTAACTGTCTAGTCATTGACTACTGATTATCTGAATCTATTGAAGAATTTTCCTTACTCTAATAAAAATCGTAGAAAAGAGTTTAAAAATCTAAAAAAGAATACATTTTTGGACCATCAAAAGGTTATTAATCTAGCAATTCGCTGGATGCTGCCTCTTAATTCACGGCTCACTAAATTTTTGGAGGCAAATTTCTGAGAAACGTATTGTTCCCTCTCCCTCTCACATAGTTCGTTACTAGGCTTGCACTGAGCATTTATCATAGGTCTTCAGCTCTCTAGCTCAACCTTTTACTCAAATAATACCCCCAAACTTTAAAGGTTTTGAGACTGTTACTCAAAAGGATTGCACCCTCTTTTGAAGACCCGGCATAGAAAGGTTTTCTTAATTAAGGAACCCACATTTTATAAAGTTAGTCATTATCACTGGTGAATAGTTTTATCAAAATTAGTAAATGTAAACCATCGCAATCATCAGTATACCCTTTTAAATCATTAAGGAAACAGATGCTCAACCAATTGATGTACAGACAATAAGCTTAATATATTTAAAAAACATTTTGAACTATCCCTCTCGCTGTCTGGTCAACATGTTATACTTGTTTGTAAACAGATTTTAGCCACAGCTGTCACATTTTATTAGATATTGTCTGACATCATGCACAATCGCACATTGCATCACACGCGCACAGACAATCACTAACTGAATGCAATCACATGATATTAACAATATGTGACGAGTGATGACGCACATTAATATAACGTAAGTTAGGCTGTTTTTAATAACAATATACATTGTACGTTGAGCCTAGACCTACGAGTCTTGTTTTGGGAAATATAAATGGCCAAAGTAAACTGGCTTAAGTGGCAAGGATCCATCATCCAACTAGATTACGAAGTCCACGTGTAAGTATGACTTAAGGAGATAAGCTCCTACCTAATTGTTGGGTGTAAATTGCATTGGTTTTCAAATGTCTCAAGAGAAAAAATGTGCTCTCAATAGAACCGTGAACTACTCGACTTGTCAAACCGATCTTACCTATTTGAGTATCTTTGCCATGATGTGTTCAGCTTTCTGACTTGATTAAAGGTTATCAAAACAGCAAATTTTCCGCCGGGGGCATCTCTTGTGATTCGATTACCGCATGCATAACAAGATCGACTAACATAATAAATCTTTGTTAGGCACGCCGCGCACTCGCTTGATAAAAGTCGCACTGCAAGGTAACACTGACATGCTAGACATAAAAATGATCCCGCCGCGGACGTAAAATGTTTCGTTTCTTTCTTCCGTGTCTCTTATATGCCTTTTCATTGTTTCTGTATATCTCGTGACCACTTTCATGAGTCGTGACCTAAGTTATGATCAGTTAAACTTCTTTTGTGACAGAGTAACTGCTGACAAACGAGTAGATTGTTAATCATACTGTATCTAACGTCTTAGATCTTGCGAGTGATTTTAATGTGCAATAATGTAAAATACTTGATAAAAAGTAGGCGATTCTAAATGAATGGACGTCTGAAATTTATCTCCACAGCTAAAATAGGGAAGCCCTCCCTCAATTGGCCCCAGCAACATGACAATGACTACACCCAACCTACCCACCTGGCAGGGGTGTAGGAATGATTTTGACTTAGAAGATTTTCGGTCCGAGTCATTCTCGATACGTACCTCTGAAATCAGAGCTCCCGCTTCCGAGCTTGAATTGCGAAGGGGAGGCCTGTCGTCCGAGATCGCATTACAAAGGGAGAAAGGGGAACCCTCGAGTGCAAAATCGTACATCGAGGGGTGGGTGCGAACTTCGAAAACCGAAAAATATATTGTCGGCTCATCATGATCAGGGTAGCATGAACCATGAAAAAAAGTAGTTACCAAGAAAACTTTGAAAATTTTTGACTTAGAAAATGTTCGGTAAAAAAACCGAAAAAATTTATATTTCCCAAAAATGTTTAGAAACCTAAGTTAAAAAGTTGGCCCCTTGCCCAGATTTTATAGGGGGGGGGGGGGGGGGGGGGGGGGGGGGCGATGGCCCATTGGCCCCCCCCCCCCTGCCCCCCGCTTCCTACACCCCTGTCACCTGGGAAAACCTCAGGTATATTTTAGTCCAGCAATACTGTATAAGTAAGGACCGGTCACTATACCGGTTTATTTTATGATCCGAGTTCAGGAGCCTGATTTCATTACAACATCCCGTACCTGGCACTCCTACAACACCAGGCCATTCCGGGAGTATTGGTTGCGTAATGAGTAAACCATATTTGTTTGACACGTGAAAGTGGTCCTAGATTTATATTGGTTGCTGATTGGTTATTCCCTGTCACTTGCCAGAAAAACGCGATTCACCTCCGCCTCCCCACCAGTATCTAGATCTAGACTCCGACTAAAAGGTACTAAAAAATACTTCACTACTCTTTGCTAATTCAGTATTAAATGTTACTCCATTATTTGTATTAAATGGTTGACGTATTTCCGTTTTGATTCATTAAATATTTTTGTTCGTCCGATCCTTTTCAACAATATAAATTAAACAATTGTTGTTTTGAAGAAAAGTAAAATGGCAATATTTTAATTGTAATTTCAATCGTTGCCTGAATTTAGTCTGGACGAGGTCATGACTTGCATCCGTTCACATGTATCACGAAGGTTCCGAAGGTTGTTTTTCTGGTTCCATATGTCACCGTGTAGACTCCTTCATCCTCACAGGTAAGATATCCATTATCCGGTCTCCACTAGTCCCGTCAAACCAGTCCCGGCCTCCTCTGGAATGCTCATTAAGAGGGGGGGGGGGTTCACCCTGATTTTTTTGTGAAACTTGGTTTCGAGATAGCAGTTGACCAACAAACTAGGACCAGTGACCGCCAAACGGTGCCCGCGGGGCAGCCACGCCCATATTTGGTCCAAATTAGGCCCAATTTATCGAAATACCCTGAACGTTTCCAAAATCCAGATTTTAGGTGCTCTACTTGTAGCTAGTGGTCCCCTGAACTCGTATATGAAATTTCATCAAGATTGGACAAAAAATGATTGAGTTATGTTGACCAACAAACTAGGACCAGTGACCGAACTTTTGAGGGGGTCCCGGACCCCAACCGCCAAACGGTGCCCGCGGGGCAGCCACGCCCATATTTGGTCCAAATTAGGCCCAATTTAGCCAAATACACTGAACGTTTCCAAAATCCAGATTTTAGGTGCTTTACTTGTAGCTAGTGGTCCCCTGAACTCGTATATGAAATTTCATCAAGATTGGACAAAAAATGATTGAGTTATGAGCCAAAAACCATAAGACCATATTTGGGCATACGCACCAAATTTGATCGATTTTGGCCCATAAATTGGTTAAATATCAATATTTTTGAATGAAACCAACTTTATATGGACGGTAAGCTTATACTACACATTATCTATGATTATCAGCTCAGTATCTACCTAACTGTGGATTCTGTGTTCAAATAATCGCAAAAAATGAACAAAATCGCCCATATCTCAGTTCGCGATATTTGCAAAACTGATTTCGCTCAAAGCAATAGAACTCAATAGGGTTTCAATATTTTTACATGAAATTTTCAGAATCAACGTAGAATCGCATTTCGACCTTAAGTTTTGGGACAGAATTTTGAGTTAGGCCTTTAAAAAAATTTAGAATTTGGCCGCCAAATTTTTTAAAGGCTTAACTCAAAAGTCTGTCCCAAAATTTAAGCATGTTAAGGTCATGAGACAATTCTACGTTGATTCTGAAAATTTCATGAAAAAATGTTGAAACCTTATTGAGTTCTATTGTTTTGAGCGAAGTCAGTTTTGCAAATATCACGAACTGAGATATGGGCAATTTTGTTCATTTTTTGCGATTATTTGAACACAGAATCCACAGTTAGGTAGATACTGAGCTGATAATCATAGATAATGTGTAGTATAAGCTTACCGTCCATATCAAGTTGGTTTCATTCAAAAATATTGATATTTAACTAATTTATGGGCCAAAATCGATCAAATTTGGTCATATGGTTTTTGGCTCATAACTCAGTCATGTTTTGTCCAATCTTGATGAAATTTCATATACGAATTCAGGGGACCACTAGCTACAAGTAAAGCACCTAAAATCTTGATTTTGGGCATGTTCAGGGTATTTGGCTTAATTGGGCCTAATTTGGACCAAATATGGGCGTGGCTGCCCCGCGGGCACCGTTTGGCGGTTGGGGTCCGGGACCCCCTCAAAAGTTTGGTCACCGGTCCTAGTTTGTTGGTCAACTGCTATCTCGAAACCAAGTTTCACAAAAAATCAGGGTGAACCCCCCCCCCCCCCCCCCCCTTAAGGTAACTTTGAAGTCCGGTTCTTGGAAGGGCCAGGGTATGGAATTCCCGTTCATGTCCTCTATCTTTTTCAAACGAATCTCAGATTTGGAAAGAGGTTTGTTAGTTTTGCTAAGAGCAAAAACTTTAAATCGGAAAATATAGGACATTTTTTGGTAAGCTTCATGGTATTCTTTCACCTCGACGCGAGCCCTTGGTCGTGGGCTCGCTACCACTTGGTCTTTGCACCCATTCACCTCGAGGAAGAAATTCACTTGGTATGGTCCTGAAGGTGGTACTGGAACTCTGCAGCGGTACCAAGGCAAAATTTCTTAAGATCTGAATATATGATTTTGTTGAAACTTTCCAGATAGTTATATAGTTATAAAACGGAAAATATGTGCAAGTTTGGGTAATCTTCTATGTGCTAAATTTGTTGATATCACTTCAAACACAAGAAAACATCTCCAAATGGGTGGTTTGCATTGTATTCAGGATATTCCGAACCCGTGATTGATCACGTGATCAAAATTTAAAACTATATTTGCAAAAGTCAAAAGGTGTGTGGCATGATTAGTGCAACAGATCCAGGGATTATAAAATACGTAAATCTTTGGCAAAAAATGCGTACTGTATTTTTTGTCGTATTTAAAAAATACGAATGCAGTAATCAGACACCTTGTCTTTCAAAGAACCTCTATCTTGCATGATTGTCTAGAATGTCTAGCCACACACGATCTTTTCTGCTGCCTCTTCAACTTCCTGCGAGAGTTGTTTTGGTTTCTCCAGTTTTACCCAGCCTGTCAACCACTTATCGAGACTTTTGTGGTGATCCAGTTAGTTTTCTTGAAACAAGATCCTTGAATAATTTCCCAAAGCCTGCATTTACTGGTTGCTATAAGACGGTTACACCAGGACTCAGGAGGGCCATACTATTGAGGCTCTCAACTGTCTCTTTCTGATATAGAAAGATTTGCCCTTCAACCATCACCAGTCACACAAATACCCTGTCCCTACATTCGCGACTGATAACCCGAAGCTATTGAATTAAATCTCACGAGGTTGACGAGGGAGGTATTCTCGCTAGTATCTGCTGTGGCGGTGAAACTCTAAGAATTCCATGATTAAACTTAAACCTTCTGTTTTTGTAAACATTCCGAAAAATATCACACACTTGTTCATTCTGACTAAAGGTGTGCACCATGAATATGAAATTATCTTACAATCATCAACCATCAATATCGATATCGTTCGCAAGTAAACACGTGGAATGAGTTAGCACAATACTTCTATAACATCATTATCCATGGACAACATGGTAGCATCATGAATCATCGCAGAAGCATTTGATTAAATGAACTTAGAGCGCTACGAAGCTATCTTCACTACTGTAATGATATTGATCGAACGTTGCGTTTTATTAAAGAAACTGTTTTACTATAGCTAGGGCTATATTTTTTAGACGGGTGCTTATTAAGTTATTATATCAAATGTATTTTAAGCATTATATTTGCACATTGAATCCCTAGGCTTATTTACCTCAATGCTCAGTGATATATTATTTTTATCACATGATTTTTCAATATTATTATTGATTGTGAAAAACTCAACTATTTCTGAAAAACATCGGTTTTTATTGCAATGATAGTTTCCCAAAAATCAAAATTTACCGTAAATCAAAATGACTTTCATTCGAAAGTTTTGAAGTTTTGCACGACAGTTTTATATAAATACAATCAATTAGCCTTCTTTTATCATTGTTATTGTTTGTTTTTTCATCAACTGATATCACATACCTCCATTATTTGCCTTTCCGGAATCAGGACACTCTTCTGTCTTGAAGCTTTAACTTTCTCATGAAGGGAACCTCTCGCACAGTAATCCTGCACAAGAAAATGAAAAAATAATCACATCACGTCTACGTTATGATTGAAAAAAATAGGCTTGCATTTGAAATCAAGAAATTTAATTTAACCACTCAACTTATTCTCCAACAGTTTGTAATAAATTCCATTTAAACGACCTACCTGAATGATGAATAAGTTGTCTTGTTTTCTGTCGAAAAACGCTTCAAGATAGTGGACAATATGAGGATGATCTAATTTCTGGAGTATTTGAACCTGATTGGTCGAGAAAATAGTCAGTTTTAAAAGGGTTAGAGCCAGCTTATTATTTATTCGATTTTAATCTGTCAGCATTGCTGACTCAGCAACTTCTAATGACAATTCAATGGTAAGGTACAAGTTCCGAGATTTTTAATGGGGAACATGGCATCCAAGAAGCAAACAAGTCGGTTTAATGTTGTAATGTAATGATGATGGACATCATCTATGACCTTATTCGCTGGTAAATACAAACAATCAAGGAGGGTCTAACAAGAAACTCATTACCACCATTAATAAGGTCCAAGAAGACATGTCATCATCATTACGTTATAATAAACAACTGAATGTTTTGCTTCGTGGACATATTATAGTGGTCATGTAAGCTTCTTCTTGGACACCATTTGTTTGCTTATGTTCCCAAAAAACCGACGCATATAAAAGGCATGAAGTTTATTCCTGCCTCAACATTACCTCTCTCAAGACAATTTCTTTACTCCGAGATTTTTTCCGTTTGTCCAAGAATATCTGTTTTAATGCATAGGTCTTGTGATCACGTTTCGACTTGCACATGAAGACACTCCCAGCACTTCCTTTTCCAATATTCTGCATGACAGTGTACTTTTTATCGACATCGAAGGAAGGATATGCCATTTTTTCATTGCTGATCTGAAGTAGAATTTAGTTCTAGTAATTCATAATTGATAAAATACAGTTACTATTCCTTTTGATTATATATGCAACTTCAAGTTGTAATATCTTTAAGAATTTTTAAATCACCTAAATTTGTGAGCTGACATATTGAAGTCGGATTAGTCAGAATAACTGGCGTCTCCCTAGTATTTACCACACTACCACAAAATATTTACAAGATATATTACCATGATATTAAAGGATGAGGGGACCTTAGAAAAAGTTTTTTTCTCGTGCAAATCCTTTTATTACATTAATCGTATAAACCACTTTAGTGAAATCCGCAAAGTTGTATTTCATTCGCGCGCCGAGATATCCCGCCAAAACAATTTGAACCTGTGACGTCAATTATGTGAGTTGCTCTGATCCGCGCATATAGAAATACAGGTAAAATGAGCGTGCGGGCCGACTAAATTACTAATTAAGAATACATTAACAATTTACGATACTAACGAGCCTATAACCAATGGAGAGGAGACTTTTTATGACCGGTTGAAAAAAGAATTATCACCCTACGATAACCATGAGCCGAGATACACCTGAAATAAGATTGAAGTCACACAGAAAGGCATGTAAATTATGTATAGTTATAGCTCCCAACGTAACACCTAGCAACTCCCTGTATCGTACCACAGTTGATATATCAACATGTCATATCAACACAACACGGTTCTAATAAAAATGGATCGGGTAGGTATGAAATGCATGTCTTCATTCCAGTTGGACAAGCACCAAGCACCAAGCTTTTAAGTTCTAACTCACTATGTGACACTACTTATAACGTAAGCAAGATTTGCAACTATCACACCAAGCAATATTATACCAAGCATAGCAGACGAACACATCCACATTCGTTACGCTTTACACTCAAGTCACAGCAAACTAAAACGGTAAATTATAAATGAGTGTACAACTAAAGGCCGGTACACGCCGCATTGTCAAACCGCACGTGCGCACTCAGATAGGACTAGAGGCGCCAAGGGCCAGCTAGTAAAATGTCTTCTACTACATCATACATTTAATCGATTTTTAGATCTTTATTCTTGTATGAAGAAATATGCCGATTTTTAATTGTGTCCATATCGGGTTTCAAACAAGTCAAAACAAAATAGCAGTTTGTGGTTTAGTTAGCGGATGCTACTTATCTTAGCTATTTATAAATAGAAATACCTACTACAACTACAAGAAAGCCTTTCTGAGTTACATTTAACTATCAAGGAGAATTATTCGTAACTTAGATCTTGACTAATTCAGTGCAACCAAAGATACCGCTCTCGCAAACGCCAAAGGTAACACGGCGTAATTAAAACAGCACAGAACAAAATGCTGACACATGCGAAGGGTGCGCGCGCACGTTGGTCTTAACACATAATTGACGTCACAGCCCAAAATTGCTATCAGCCAATAGGAGCGCGGCGTGATATTGCACGAATTATCGATTTCACAGTCCGGCGTATTTTTTGATTCTACACACTTTCACAGGACTTAAACGCGAATATTTGGAAGTAAATTCTAAGGTCCCCTCATCCTTTAAAATATCGATGAAGTTGTAAAATACAAATTGTTAAGTATAATCACATAAAATTTGTTAGAAGACACATATAATATGGTGGAGACAAAAGAGCTTTACGACTTTGCACTTGGAACTCTGCTCATCGTTATCAATATTCTTGGGTATGTGAAATGATTTGGCATGGGTACATCTTGCTGAAAATAACATATACATTATACATAGTTTTTAAACCTTTTATGAAACATTATTAACACAAGTGAAATGGCCTTAGAGTTGTTTTGGCTCTGACTCTTATCTTTTACTTATTAAGAAAATTGTCTTACTGTCGATGATAACATCCAATATTTTTCAGGGTTGTGGCGAATATTAAGGTTATTCTGCAGCTGATAATTCTTTACAAACATTCCTGGTCTGTCACACATTTTCTCTATATCAACCTAGCAATATCTGATCTGCTAAACTGCCTTTTCCCAAGCACTGTCACAAGTCTGGGCCTTTTCAACAGAAGAAACATAGATTTCATGAGCCAAGCCTCTCTGGACATATTCGGATGGTTACTGTGTACATTACCAATAGTTTCGTTGTACATTATCTGCTGCATATATACTGCAAGAATGTGGGCTATTTACAAATCCCTAAGTTATAGAGCAATCTTTACTTGTAAACGCATGGCTGCTGTTGTTGCAATCTTCTGGGTTTTAGCTTGCCTGTATGCAGCCATTCCTTTCATGTGCTCAGTCCACTACATCTACATGAAAGAGGTTTCAATCATCACATTCTCTTCAAGCAGAGAATATCTCAACATTAGTAGCCCCGCAGAATCCTTGGTCATGATAACAACAGTAGCAATCATAGACTTTCCTCTGCTTGTGGTGTGTGTCTGCAGCGGATTCTCAGTTTGGTTTCTGCAGAAGAATTCTCTTCCAGTTACAGGTATTTCTTAAGTTTCTAGTTCAAGCTATTATGTGTCTAAAGTTATGCAATGTTTTTTGGTCAGTTCAGGTTGCTCATAAATTGGATATAATCAGTGGTCACCAAAATACGTGCAATCATCTCAGTACAGGGACAAAAGGAAATCGCGGCATGTACGGAATCGCGATTTTTCCCATTATTTGCGACAAATTTTATGTATAGTTTAATATACCGCGAAATTTAATTAGCAGTATCGCAATTTTTGGCCAAAATAACCGCGAAATCCTTTTGTCCCTGTCTCAGTACTATACAGTGGCGTAATGATGCATGTTGGTGGCCCTGTGCCCATAGTGCCCCCTTTGAGCACTCCCTCTCCCTTAGAAAGAAGCGATGTAATATTGAACTAATTAGGTGATTTGTGAGGATTCGCCGATGAAATATTATATAAATTTAAATGTTTCTAGAGCAAGACACACGATTTTGGTAGTATTATAGTTAAGTTTTTTAAAAATTTTCCCACATTCAAACGGTAACTATTATCTCAAAATTGTACTTTATGAGCTATTGTGTTCACAATCTCTTGCCTGTTCAATGCAAAGCTAAAATGATGAAAAAATGGAAGGTTACTATGATTTGAACCCTTTCTATCTAGCTAGTAGCCAGTGCTGTAGAACAGAATTTCTTGTACTTAATCTTCTTTATATCCTTTATGATCTTATCGGATCCCAATACTTATGTATGGTTACTGAACATGAATGGCTTTTCTTAACACTTCTGTCAGAAGACATAAACAAAAAATGTCGGTCATACCACCAAGCCGAACTGTCAGAGTAAAGCTTCCTGAAAGTTTTAATCAACTTTGAACTTACTAGATCGACAACTTGAGCAGAAATCAAATTCGGTATATTTGATGTTTCAATTCTTTTAAGTGCGATCAGCGATGATAATGATATTTGATATTGTTCTCATCAAACAATTCCAACTCATACTTCTCACATAGAAATTGGCAAGAGTAAGCCAAGTAAGGTATACATTGAGCAGCGGTGGATCATCCCTTTATCTCACTTATCCAGCATTTGAATTTAGATAAGCTGTTTCACAAATATTTCTTTACCTTCTCTACTCTCTGTTGTAAACAATGCAATATGATCTTAGATTATGTACCTCAAAAGTTATGTTGATATCAGGAAACTTCTGTGTGACTGTTCATACTAAATGACATCAGCAATCAGCATTTTACTGAAGCGGTGGGATAGGAGTCCCTCAGTCCCCCTGAGATCATTTCATCCGTAAAATTTGTATGCAGTTGATCAATGATCAATATAAAAACTACGATCAAATATTTACAAAATTTACTTAAAAAATCTAAGAGACCTCAAAGCTCGTCTTTTATTTTGAGGGATTAAGTGGAGGATCATTACTGGGCCTCGCCGAGTTGCAAAGGATTTACACCGTCAATTAACAGTTAACTGTATTCAAATTTGTATCACGTCGTGACTCCCATTGTTAGTTTACTAGTATCGTAGCGAAAGCCATGCACTCGTGCATCGTGCGGCAGGTCTACAACGTATGACAATCAAAATTAAACTTATTATATATATAGCTAGCGTTAACATTGTAGCGCGATGCACTACTGGGTTGCGCGCGCATCAAATAATGCTTCTCGCAACCACAGTATGCAGATCGGCGAGATGCGAAGGATTGACATCGTGAATCAAGCGTTAACACATTTCAAAACCCCCTCCTCTGATTACGTAATATTTGCCCCACGTTTTGGGCCGGCCAACATATTGTGGTTTTGATTGTCACAGCATATTAAATGAAATGAGTACGACGAGGACCACGATGTAAGACAACGTAATATGTGAACGGCCCCTTATAGTTAACGTGGCGGTTCTGAAGAACAAATTTGGACATGACTCGACAGTACATCGCTGTGCGCGCGCGTCAATTTAATTAATTTATAGGTACGCGCGCGCGTACGTACTACGTTGTACGTAATATATAGCGCGAATTTAGCATCTAGATGTATGCTCGCGTGTTACATTTTTTACAGATTTCAATGGTGCCCAGAGGGACAGAGGGTGCGTATTTTGTGAATCTTGACCCCATCATGAAATTTGCCTATTATTGAGCTATTACCAGTATTATTCTACATAATTCTAATTTATTTCGACTTAAGCTATTGAAAACTATGATTGAAATCAGTTATCGAGAATTGAGCCAGTAATAATAGGTCAGACATAATAATCTAGATGGGGCAAGCGTGCCACAAATCGGGGCAAGAAATGCTGAGAATACATAGCCTCCTTTTTAAAGGTATTTACTAAAATTGTGGTGCAATTTGCCCCCAGTAACTTAGAATGATTTAAGATTGTCTCCACTGGTTACTATATAATGCTTGGGTATAACTTTAAGAGTAACATACCATACAAGCTTGGACGAATTTCTATAAGCCAAGAATGAGATATCGTTCCTTATAATATAGTAATTTAAAGATATTTTCTTGTGTTTGATTCAATATCTTGGCACATTTATCCAAACTTTCACAATATGTCACTCTTATACCCATCTTAGGTGGAAGAAAATTGTGTATATTTAGATTTCAAGAAAATCGACCTCGTTCCAAATGTCATCCACGGAATAAATGGAACGGAAAGTTATACTCTGGGACTCGCATTTCACTATCTTTAACCTTCCTATTTTCAGTGATTCGCAACGAACGCAGATTTGATTCCGGCTTAACTAACAACAAGGAAGCAGGTATTAGCGATAATTTATATGCAATTTCATGCCTACGATAAAATGAAGTCTATTTAATTCAGGTTTCAGAGATCTCAGAATCAATTAAATGCACCGAATTTCATAACAACTCAAAGTGTTTCGTTCAAATAGCTAGATTTACTATAAATAAAACACGTTATTACGTATAATTTATGAAATATCCGCTCTCAGACACTACAGTCAGCGAGAAAGATGTCGCCACCTACACGATAATAAAACTACTCCTCTGCTTCCTTTTTTGCTATCTTCCCGGAGGGATACTGAGAATCATCTTCCTAATCCAGTCTATAGCTCCGAACTTGTTCGATATTATGCCTACTACCGAGGCTGGCAAAGAAAGATTCTTTTATGTTTATCTGGTACTTAATTTAGTGTTTATTTCTTTAAATTCTATGCTAAATCCTTTAGTATTGATACCGAGTACTGCAACGGACAAAAAAAGGAGGATCACCAAGTTAGAAGTATTAAAAAGATCAGAAACAATTTCTCATAACTATAATTGAATACTTCAATATGTTTTCAAGGTTTGGGATGAGGTTATATTAATATGTATGAGGGGTCGTTCATATATTCGTTCGTGATTACTTCTTTACGCATAGCTATTGTGTTCAAATAAAACTAAATGGATTCTTAAGATAAGAATATGGTTAGTCTTATTTAGGTCCTTTATTGGTTAGACTTGACTGACGTCTAGAAGTTTTACTAGTTGTACGATTAACAATAATTTCTTGCAAATAACAATTAATTGTACAATACAATCTGATTCCTGAGTCCGCTATTTATTTACTTAAAAGATTTAGTTATCCTTTTTCTATACGTACAATTAATTATTTTATGTTGTCAGTCTTCGCTAGTTGAAGAACAGTAATGTACACTATGGAAGCTGAAGTAACCGTCTATGAAAAATGAGTGGTTTTGTGAAATATGATAATTGCTTAAATAGTATAATATTACACGTATTTAACACAATCGTGACTTTTACTCCCGTTTTCCTAAAACATGACGTAGTATGAAAAGAACAATGATAAGAAAAGTAACTCGATATTTGATAAGGCCTTGTACGAGGGCTGCATAGTGCAGCTGCCCTTCCCTAAAAAGTCAGATTACGTTATCTGTTAGCCGACTTTTAAGGAAATAGAAGTGGCAGTTCTAGAAAAATCTACACGCAAGAGTGTCTGGTATGTGCCAAGAAGAAGTTCTAGGTGTTTCTGCCTGCAAAGTGACCGAAGTGAACATTTAGGTATTTGTAAGCAGCCGATTTGCTTGATATTTTGTGAAGAATGATGGGAGGAAGTGTGTAATGATTGTTGTCATAATATGTAATATGCATTATGGCTTATGTACGCATTAACTTTGTTAACAATTTGATAAAAATCGAAATTTTTAAACAATAAACAACGAATGAATTTTAGGTTGAAATCATTTAAATAAAAGAATGTTTAATGCAAAATTTGAACATAAATATTAGTAGCTGTAGTAATGTAAAGTGCTTATTGTTTCAGGAAAACCATCTTTATCTCCTCCATTCGCATATAATCTTGATGGCTCTCCTCTTGTGTATGTAGAGTTAGAAAAAGATCTTGGAGTTGATGTTACTCCTAAGCTAAGTTGGAATAGTCAGTGCGACAGAATTTATACTAAGGCCTGCCAACAACTTGGTATGGTCAGAAGAGATGGCCATATTGTCATTGATCAGAAACGTCGCCGGGCGCTTTACCTCTCCCTGGTTCGTAGCCAATTCGAAAATTGTTCCATAATCTGGCGCCCTTGTAATAAATCACTTAGTGATAAATTAGAAAGTCTCCAAAAGAGAGCTATTAAATGGATTCTGTCTGAAGAGGGCCGCAGTTATCCACCTGAGCAATATGTCAAAAAGTGCAAGCTTGTCGACATTCTCCCTTTGTCTCAAAAGTTTGACTTGAATGATCTTATTTTTTTCCACAAAGTTCTTAACAATTTAATTCCTGTATCGCTGCCTCACTATCTCTCTTTATATCAGGGCACTTCTCGACTAAGACGTTGCCACCTCGACAGTCTGTCTATTGTGTCATCAATTTTACCTAAGTTAAGTCAGAATTCACACACCACATGTACCTCAAATAGCCCACTGGCAAAATCATTTTTCTACAGAACCCATATACTGTGGAATGGACTCCCTTTACAGGTAAGACAGATTGTGTCTACTAGTCTTTTCAAAGCTGAGGTCACTAAGCATCTATGGAAATGTTTATTGGATAGTGAAACAACAGTCTAGCCTAGTCTCTTTGCTCCCCATATTATTATTATTTTTGTTTTATTAATTTTTTTATCTACCTTCCTATACTTTCAACATCATATCACACTTCACCCGCACACCTTCTCACACATTAATGACCATTTCAGACCTGTATCTAATGTATCTGGAATTTGACGTATTGAAATTCCAATTTTGACTCTATATCCACAGTTATTCACCATGGATTTGTTTGTTATTAAATAGTTTTTCATAAATTTTTGGATTTAGATTAATTCGATGTAATGGGTCCAAGTTACTGCGGACATAGTTCACTATGTGTTTACCGTGTTTGGGTGCCCATCATATTTTACAGATGGGGGCGATATTTTGAACGATTCTATTTTATATTCATCTATTGCTGTACTCTGTAAAATTTGAAAAGTATTTAATAAAAAAAGCTACACAAAAAGAAATTGAACGATAAAATAGTACGATCAAACTGCTCGCGGTGATAAAAATTTTGTTTAAAAATTCCAATTTCCAACCACATCATGATTTCATATTTTGATGTAAACTACAGATATTAATCAATTTAAACATAACTGACAGTGATGATTTAATAATGATATAGTATAAACTAATGTAACCAGCTAAATTATTGAAAACAGCAGTATTATAATGTTTAAAAAAGAAACAAAAAGCAGTAAACTCGACCGAACAAACTTCATAATTTTAACCCCAGCACGCACCGAGAGACAAGGAGAAACCTGGCTGACTAGCAACTTATGTTGAGATAGTAAATAATAAGTATTAGTTTCATTTCTTAGTCGTCTTTCTTGTCAGATGGAGTAACCAGATCCTGATGATAATTTCAATTAGAATTATTCGAGCTTTGTCATCTAAACCATGTATTATCAGTTCTTTTAAACCTCAGGGCCACAAAAATGGAATATTATTCAATAGACGTAGTTTTAAACCTTGCAGTAAAATATGTATTTAGCCTTACACCCAAGACAAAGTGATTAAACAAACCTGAAGTTTCTGATGCTCAGTAAGCAGTCTGTCATACTCCATGGTTAGATTCTCACTCTGTTTCCTCATAGCCTCAGCGTCTGCCTTGCTCTGTGATGCCTCTGGGAAATAGATACCAGGTTTAAAAGTTGAAGTGATAGTTATTTTAGAGTGGGAAGTTAGAGTTATAGTGCACTCCCTCGTTATAAGTTTAACATTCATAGCCACGAATAATCTCTAGGTCTATGTAAATTGTATCAGCAAAATACAATCACACGGAACACCGTCGGCTCTATGTATGTAATACGAACCATGTACTATACTTACTACTTGTACTTGATTAGGTCTCCTCAATCATTCGAGTGGCCTGCACCAATGAACTCCCGTTTGTGACGTATCATCTCCCTCCAAAGTTTTCGGTCACTAGCCATCTCGCTCGCTCCTTCTAGGTCTATGTCAGTGTTTCCTGTAAACGATGCAGCATCTTCCAGCAAACATTTCCTCCAGTTCTTTCTTGGACGGCCCCTAGATCTTCTCCCATGGGCAGGGGTCCAGTTAAGCAGGTACTTAGGAAGCCTAGTGTCTGGCATTCTGGTGACATGGCCAAACCAACGCAGGCGGTTTGCTCCTATGTACGTCTCTACTGGATTTATCTTTGCACGCTCCAGCACTTCAGTGTTTCTAACCCGATCGAGCCATCTTATCCTAAGTATTCTCCTCAAGCAACGCTGATGGAACACCTCAAAGCGATGTAGCTGCTTTTTGGTTGTGTTCCAAACCTCACTACCATATAACAATATTGTCAAAACCGCTGCCTTATAAATCCTGATCTTTGTATAAGACTGGATGTTGCGGTTTTTCCATATATTACTCAGTTGATTGAAGGCTCCGGAAGCTTTCTGAATCCTAGCTGACAGCTCACGGTCGATAGTACCGTCGCTGGAAATAATTGTACCTAAGTACGTAAAGTCACTAACTTGCTGCACTGGCGTGTCTTCAACAGTGATGTTCACTGTGGCTTCTTTCGTGTATGGCCGTTGAGAGGTTGCTTTACCAATGACCATAGCCTCAGTCTTTTTACCATTGATTCTAAGACCTCCCTGGGCACCATACATACACAAAAGGTCAGTTGTTTCTTGAAGACCTTCCTCGCTGTTATCCAGTACAGCCATGTCATCTGCATAATCTGTATCTAACACAGTGATATCATCAACGAGCGGACTGATAGATCTTTGAAGAACCGCTCCGTGGGACACCACTTTGTTGCTTTCTGTTCTCTCAGCAGCCACATTGAGGCAGACATTAAAAAGTGGGGGACCCTGAATGTCTCCTTGGCCACTGCCTGAACTTACTTCAAACCATTCTGATAGTTCACCATTGTGTCTAACAGCACTAACAGTTCCATTAAAAAATGCCTGTATTATTCGAATGTATTTACATGGCAGGCCATAATGACTGAAAGCTTTCCAAATATAATTCCTGTCGATGGAATCAAAAGCTGCCTTGAAGTCCACAAAATTTACATACAGGGGGAGATTATATTCAATGCAGTTATGTATAATAGTGCGGAGTGAATAAATCTGATCAATGCATGATCTGTTCTTTCTAAACCCACACTGATTGTCTCGTAGCAGACTTTCTAAACCGTCACTCATGCGTTGTAATATGATGATTTGATACAGTTTAGATGCTGTAGATCTTAGAGTGATCCCCCT
The DNA here is from genome assembly GCF_026151205.1 of Bolinopsis microptera. Lineage (NCBI taxonomy): Eukaryota > Metazoa > Ctenophora > Tentaculata > Lobata > Bolinopsidae > Bolinopsis > Bolinopsis microptera. The sequence continues at coordinate 9,007,869 of NC_087079.1, forward strand.
ATTATTGGAGCAATGAGAGGTATCACCCTTCTTTGGTACAATTATCACGATGCCTTTCAACCAGTCGTCAGGCACTGCTTCTGAATTCCAAACTTTAGAGAACAATTTCTCCATCCTATCCACAAGACCACTTGCCCCATACTTTAACTGCTCATTAGAGATTTCGTCAATCCCAGCACTTTTGTGATTCTTCAATTTTTTGAGACAGTTTAAAATCTCAAGTCTTGTGGGGGGACCATCACCATCACCAAGATAAGGAAAGCATGGAACCACTTCAAGATGGTCCAGGTCAGACATATCCGCATTCGTGGGAGGAGGGTTTAATAGCTCCGAAAAATGTTCTCCCCATCTATCTCTCTGAGCAGAGGGATCAGCAATCAACTTCCCGGATTTGTCTCTTACAGCAGTTGATTTTCGATTCTTCTTACCGGACAGTGTTTTTATCCGTTGCCAGACTTCCCTTTGACGTCCATGGACAGCAGCTGTTTCCAGATCTGCTGCAACTCTAAGAGCCCAATTCTCGTCGTCTTTCCTGCAGCTCTTTTTGACAAGTTTGTTGGCCCGAGAATACTCGCTCCTATTGTTGTTGTCATTAGGCGCCATTTGTTTAATCTTACTGCGTTCTGCAATAAGGATTTTTGTCTCCTGAGACAAATGCTGCTGCTTTCTGCGCCTGGGGCGCTCACCCAGTACCTCCATAGACACTTCTTTAATAGTATCCTTAACTAATGTCCATTCTCCATCAAGATTCTCCTCCATTGGTAGGCAGCTAAAACGATTTTGAAGAGCAATGCAGTACTCTTCAACCTTGGACTGATCTCTAAGATTCTCAATTGCTGGAGATATCCTACGAGAGGCGTTCATTTTTTGAACTGCCATAAGTTTGACTCTAAATTGACCCCGAACCAAATAATGATCGGAGCCAATGTCTGCACCCCTGCATGATCTTACGTCAAGTAGAGAGTGACTCCACTTGGTAGAAATACAGACATGGTCAATCTGATTTACTGTGCGGCCATCTGGAGACTTCCAACTTCCTTTATGAATATCACGATGCTGGAAAAGCGTCCCACCGATTGTCAACTGATGTAATGCACAGAAATCTAATAGTCGAAGGCCGTTGTCATTTGATGAAACGTGAAGGGAATGCTTACCAATCACACCGGACCAAGCTGAGTTATCTTGGCCAATGCGAGCATTTAGATCTCCAAGTAAAAACTTCACGTCATGAGCTGGTAGTTCATCAAATGCCCCAGATAGCTGCTGATAAAAGTCATCCTTTACCCCGACTGCTGCATCCTCAGTTGGAGCATAAGCTATCACAATCGAAATGTTGATATGTCGACTGTGCAGCCTCGCTGCAAGAATACGTTCTGATATCGGACTGTATGAAATCAATGAATTTTTAGTCTTCTTCGAGAGGACTAAACCTACCCCTTGTCGTCTGTACCCATCACTTCTTCCTGAGTTAATAAAGAGGGACCCATCATCCAAGGTAACCTCGCCAGTGCCGGGTCATGTACTATGTAACATTATATTAGGAGAATAGTAAATACACTTTACACTTACTCTTCTCAGCTGCCTTTACTAGATCCTTGTACTCCTCCATCTTCTTTACCTCCTCCAACAGGTCCTCCTTACCCTCGGTCATCTGTGATAGTGGGGTTAACAGGGCAGTTAGTGGGGTTGACAGGGCAGTTAGTGGGGTTAACAGGGCGATTAGTGGGGTTATTGGGGCGGTTAGTGGGGTTAACAGGGCAGTTAGTGGGGTTAACAGGGCGGTTAGTGGGGTTAACAGGGCGATTAGTGGGGTTAACAGGGCGGTTAGTGGGGTTAACAGGGCAGTTAGTGGGGTTAACAGGGCAGTTAGTGGGGTTAACAGGGCGGTTAGTGGGGTTAACGGGGCGGTTAGTGGGGTTAACAGGGCAGTTAGTGGGGTTGACAGGGCGGTTAGTGGGGTTATTGGGGCGGTTAGTGGGGTTATTGGGGCGGTTAGTGGGGTTAACAGGGCGGTTAGTGGGGTTAACAGGGCAGTTAGTGGGGTTGACAGGGCGGTTAGTGGGGTTGACAGGGCGGTTAGTGGGGTTGACAGGGCGGTTAGTGGGGTTGACAGGGCAGTTAGTGGGGTTAACAGGGCGGTTAGTGGGGTTAACGGGGCGGTTAGTGGGGTTAACGGGCGGTTAGTGGGGTTAACAGGGCAGTTAGTGGGGTTGGCAGGGCGGTTAGTGGGGTTATTGGGGCGGTTAGTGGGGCTATTGGGGCGGTTAGTGGGGTTAACAGGGCAGTTAGTGGGGTTAACAGGGCGGTTAGTGGGGTTGACAGGGCGGTTAGTGGGGTTGACAGGGCAGTTAGTGGGGTTAACAGGGCGGTTAGTGGGGTTAACGGGGCGGTTAGTGGGGGTTAACAGGGCAGTTAGTGGGGTTGGCAGGGCGGTTAGTGGGGTTATTGGGGCGGTTAGTGGGGTTATTGGGGCGGTTAGTGGGGTTATTGGGGCGGTTAGTGGGGTTAACAGGGCAGTTAGTGGGGTTAACAGGGCGGTTAGTGGGGTTAACAGGGCAGTTAGTGGGGTTGACAGGGCAGTTAGTGGGGTTAACAGGGCGGTTAGTGGGGTTGACAGGGTAGTTAGTGGGGTTAACAGGGCGGTTAGTGGGGTTAACAGGGCAGTTAGTGGGGTTAACAGGGCAGTTAGTGGGGTTAACAGGGCGGTTAGTGGGGTTAACAGGGCGGTTAGTGGGGTTAACGGGGCGGTTAGTGGGGTTAACAGGGCAGTTAGTGGGGTTATTGGGGCGGTTAGTGGGGTTAACAGGGCAGTTAGTGGGGTTAACAGGGCGGTTAGTGGGGTTAACAGGGCAGTTAGTGGGGTTATTGGGGCGGTTAGTGGGGTTAACAGGGCAGTTAGTGGGGTTAACAGGGCAGTTAGTGGGGTTAACAGGGCGGTTAGTGGGGTTAACAGGGCGGTTAGTGGGGTTAACGGGGCGGTTAGTGGGGTTAACAGGGCGGTTAGTAGGTTCAGTGTCAGTCTTCTCAAATGACATCGTGCTCAAAACACTTGATTGATTTTTTGTAAATTAATAAATTATGTAAAAAACAGTTGAATCGAAATGCTTGAATTTGTTTGTCAAATATGTATATTATTAGCTGTAGTATTAGTATTGGATATTTAGGCATTAAGCACTGCTGACAGGAAAAAGTCTCAAGTTAGGCAATATTATTTGTGTAAATCTATACATCCTTGAGTAAATGTATGTTAAATGTGCGTTTCGTACATGTACATTGTACATATATTATCACCACTGAAGCTGACTGCCTGACGCGGACTTCCAATTATATTATAAGCAGTCATAACATGACAAAATGAATTCTTAAGATTTGCCAGGTGATATTTTATCATAAGATATGGGAGAAGCGATCTCTGATCCAATCTAATAGTGCTAAAGTATTTACATCCGAAAACTTTCGCCAAAATCATCAAAATTCTTGTTCTTGAACAGCGAAAAAAACGCTAAAGTTTAACCCGATAATTTACCTTTTTCAGAGCACTGTTCTCATCAAGAAGAACTTTGTTCATGCTTCCAGCATTGACAGCTTGTTTCTGCATGGCTTCATAGTTGGCTTCAAGACGAGCAACTCTGCTCACTCGAGTCAGCATTGTTCTCAGTACTCTGACGAATACATGTTATGTTACTGAATTGTTTGTATCTACATAATATTGTGTCAACCAAAGAACAACCGCACGGGTCTAGAGTCTAGAGTCTAGAGTCTAGAGTCTAGAGTCTAGAGTCTAGAGTCTAGAGTCTAGAGTCTAGAGTCTAGAGTCTAGAGTCTAGAGTCTAGAGTCTAGAGTTTACAGTCAACAGTCTAGAGCCAACACGGTACATCACGCTATTGTACTACTGACTAATCAAACGCTTGTACACGGTAGTGTTCCAATTTAGTTAATACAAACTACATAATCTCATGTACTTTAATCTGCTTCATATAATACCCACATGAGAAGGAAGAGAGAGATTCCAGTAATGTAGAAGTTGCGCTGAGCACGGAACAGTTTCATCAGGATGTGTTCCTGAGCGGAGGGGCTAGCAGTATTGGTCATGTCAACCTTCTTGTCTTGTCCAGTGTACACGTACATCTCTCTGATAGAATCTGTAGCAGGGTCAAGTGTTAGTGATGTTTTAAGCTGAGTTTTAAACATATATATTATATCTTTAAATTGAACACGACGACTCGATATAATTTAAAAAACAAAGTGATCGTTTATAGTAGTAGTTACCTGCAAAAAGGATGACTAGAACTGACAAGAAACACACAAAGATCCAGTTAACATAGGAAGCGATAACCCCGACAACATCGGAGTTGAAAATCCTGTGCCACCTGTAGGATTGATTTTATATAGTCAGAGATCGGCAAAAATTCTGTAACAGCTGTACAACTAAATGTTTCTTCGAACGTCATGATCGGAATGTTAAAATAAGAAGTTTATAGTTAATGGCCAAAACGTTAAATAATGCTTCAAAGTCTACGACTTTGAAACAGCATAATACCCCATGATGTCGTTTATTTTTAATTCTCTTTGCTGTATTGTATATGTACTATTTGTAAAAGTTTCAAATCAAATCATAGGGAAACAAGTTTTGAATTCTAACCTTTATTTACAATAAAATATAACAAAGCTTCCGTTTTGACAGTTTTTAAAAGAAACTTTACTGGATATATGAGCACACAGAAGGCCACCAAACAACAACCAATAACGAAAAACAAACCTCTTGCACGATATCCATGGTATGCTGATGAGCAGTGCTAATGCTATCTCAGCATAGAGAAACCCAGATACCAAGACCCACTGAATACTCATCCTACCTGTCACGTGGCTAATGGTAAGGATTGAATTATGATAATGCTTTATTGTCAGTAGTATTATTGTGTTCATTTTAAATTACTTAGTGGGTTGTGGGATATCTTTTAGAAACTTGGAAGGTTTGTGACACAGGGCTTCTTCGACCTTACTTGTTTCGACCTTACTTGTTTCAAATAGAGTACTAAAGTAAATTGTAGAGTCGAGTATACTACTAAAAACATGACAGTTCAAGCCTCAGCTCGATGTTTGATAAAGCTGATGTTAGATGGTCAAGTATCACACAGTGATCAGTATTAAACTATGATTGATGAATATGATAATATGCACTAAAGTTTTAGCAGTGGGGAGAAGTTGGTGTTATTCAGATGTTATTCAAATGTTATTCAGATATTATTCAGATGTTATTCAGTGATTTAAACCTGGGAACGATGTTATTGGAGGGTAGATCTGATTATTAAACATTATTGATAGTGACAAAATAAATATACTGATAAATTGCAGAAAATTTGTTGTTCATGATAAGATATTTACAATTCAACAGGGTACATAGTTTAGCTTATTATAACATCAATAAGACGTTACATAAAATGTTCAAACCTAAAATTTGAAATAAACGATAAAGTTATTATATTACAACAATAAATGAGTCTCTATCTTCAGTGAAGGATAATTTAGCATTGTAACAATTTAAATATCAATGAAATGGATTACTTCCATTGCAAAATTGGATTAACTTTTAACAATCAATAATAGTAATACCTTACAAGACATATTTATAACGTACGAAATGTGGCGGTTTTCCGAAAATTTCACCATATTTTCGGACCGCCAAAATTTCGGTCGTCGTAATAGAATCCGTCGCGTTATCTTTTAGCTTATTTCAATGACTGTGCCTTCACTGCTTTATTTTGTTTCTAAAAAGTAATATCAAGTAAAATAAATAAATAAATTCTGGCATCTTGGGACAAATTATCACCACACCAATGACGAATTGAATGTCAAGCCATACAGTTTAAATTTGCATTAAAATACATGTATGTGCTAACATGAAAGTCTTACAGTCTTAATACAGACTAAGTTTGAACATGATTTTACCGAATTTCAGAAATTTCCTTACTGCTTACTGTCACAAAAAATGATGAAAAATACCCTTATTTTCTGTGACGTCCGAAATTTGACGGTTTTTGTTCAATTTCGCCATATTTTCGGACCGCCAAAATTTCGGTCGTCGCAAATTAGGCCGCCATAAATATGTCTTGTAAGGTATCCAACTTACAAAGACAGTTTAAAACCTACTTCTTCTAATATGATTTATTTGGAGCTATGGGAATCGATATATGTCATTAAATATATCTGATATATTCCAATGAATGAAGAAAATACTCCAGCAACTGACCCTGCAGCAGGATGAATCAAACCCAAACTCCCAGCAGGAATACTGCAGTCAACCAATTCCTGGAACATTTGCAACTGCACCTCTAACTTTTGCTGATGAAGTGAGTCTAATTTTGTATGAACATAGTGATTGGAAACTACCAAGTCTGAGCACGTATCAAGAGAATCCAGTAGAGATATTTCCTTCTCTAGGCAACTACTAATAATCCTTAGCTGTCTAGCATACAATGCTATTGATCCCATGTAACCTAGCAGCCAAAGCCAACTAGATATTCTAGCCCACTTAGTAGCTGGTGATTTACCTGATTCTGAAGTTAATACACCAATACGATAGAGTAGTTCAATGTGATCCGAAAGAAGCCAAACACATTTACCAAATCCTGACACAGCCCTACCAATGCCATCTACTTTGTCAGGATTTTGCAAAGCAACAATTCCTTTATTGAAATAAAAAAGATCACGAGTTGTTCTGGTTATCTTTCGAGTTAAAGTAATCTGTTGCTCTAGTTTGACGATTGTGCTACAAACATTAGTCCTGGAGCTGTAGAGAACAAATCGCAAGATATACTGAAGCACACGGAGAACTTTGTCTTGTCCTGCTGTTTGTTGGAGTAGCTTCACTATAGGGTCCATGATTTGGCCCTAAAAAGGGGTTCGGTTTGAACAACAACATTTTGTATCTTTCAGTGAACATGACATAGGAAATCCTATCATTGAATTAAGCTACAAGTTCCTTTTTAATGAAGCCTAAAAGCCACATTCGATATTGATAAAAATAAATGCTCAAGTGCCTGAGAAACTCAGCCTTGTTCAAAGGATTCAGAAAAGAATCTTAAACACTTTGTATTTATGAACCGATTGTCCAGGATCATTTTTGGAACAAAAATAGGCTCTTCTTATAAGAATGTTTGTTACAAAGTGACACATCTGTGAAAGCAATGTTTAAAAGATTGATTCTCACATCCGAATTTTGTAAAACTTATGTCAGTTCAGGCTGTCATATGAACCAAACCTTGTGGATCCTTTATTATAATGGTACTTTTGAAATCCTTGGGGGCCGTCCACAATCCACATGTTACGTAATCAGCCGAGGGGGAGAGCTTGAGGGGGGGGGGGGGGTATTTTAACTGATTGCGCTAGTGAAATTTTGACACAATAGCTATTTGTAAAAATGATTACAGAGGGGGAGGGGGAGTTAAAAATTGGCCAAAAAGTGATTATGCAATATGTGAACGACACCTTACCTGGGGACCTCAGGCTTTTTAGTTCATAAACATAAAGAAGACATGGAAGAATGACAGGCTAACAATGTGAGATCGTTACGCCACTGCCGCCCAGTAACGGAATCATAGTGTGAGTACAATTAGTAAACTTGTTAAATTTATCAACAACAGCTTTTAATTTACAGAAGTACGAAAGGTCATTCAAACAATATTTAAATACAATTAAATCAAGTGATGCAATTGGAAGAGCACAATCAATTTGAGTGTTGAAATTAGCAGAACACAATAAATAGGTAACGGAAATGGTCCATTGCTACCAAAATTTTGTTGAACTTCAAATATATACACACAATTTTCAAAACACATCATCTAATCCATCATCGGGGCATGGATGAGGTTGTACGAGACTTCTAATAGAGATTAGAGGGGTCTCATGTTTGATGTTAAATTTACCCACTTAAGATAACGAAATTAAATGTTGAAGGATAAGTGATATAAACTTTAAACTCTGCAAACCGAATACCGTTAAATTTAACATATATATATCAGCAGTATAGAGTTAAGATAATTAGCAAAAAAGTACGGTAACGCTCGATTCTTTGTCATACGTTGTATGACCCTCCGCGTACGTGGCTTAATAATCTCTGTGCGCGGCGCTCTTTTCAAGCTTCCTGAAAGTTACACGATTTACACGAAATTTGAAAATTTATTTGTTATACTGGAATAACAACAATTTCAAAATATAAAATAAATTACTTCCCTCTAATGTAGAACATATAATGAAATTGACCATTGTTAATGGTCTGGCCCGACTTCGAAGAAATTTAGACGAGTAACATCTGTCAAATGATGAGAAAGCTTCAAACATAGCAATGAAAGGAAGCGGTGTCTCACCGCAGGGAGGTAAATTAATACCTGTATCAGTGTATCGCGATGAAAGTGAACGTGAGAGGAGCAAGCAATTGATTCACGATGTCAATCCTTCGCAGCTCGGTGAGGCACAGTGGTGCATCTCGCCGATCTTGCGAGACGGTCGCGCTAAATCACTCTACAGTCGATTCTTCCATTTTCACCACTTTTAGTTTCGCATTGGATAAGCACATGTTATACGCGCGCGTTACGTGTCAATCATATTTGATCCCGATTTCTTACTTTGGGTTTCAAACTTGCTTGTCGAGTTTTCGTCAATAATCAATTATCATCCATGATTCATCATTGCCACTTGTGTAATACCTTGAAATCCTATAAGTTGAATGAATAGGTTTTAAAATTGTTGACATAGCATAGAAGGACTGTTGTCAGAATGTAGAATGATACAGAGCCGCCTTCAGAAGTTAAAATTGTTGAGCCTTATTTTCTAGTGTACTGTTTCGTATGACATATGAGTCGAGGTACAAATAGAATTTTTCGCTGGATCAAAATGCTGAGATTTTAATATAAAGCTAAGCAAAGCCAAGTATCAATAAACTAGTTTAGATTACGCCTGATTGCTTGAGTCCTATTTAAAAATATTTTTGATATGTGATCCTAGAAGTAGAATCACAAATTTTGCATTCGTTTTAATTGTGTTTTTTTTATGCGAAGAGCATAATATATTGTTTTTCCTTAAGCCAGCTGATCCAGCTATTGTAAAAGTCTACGGTCTAAAATGCTGCTTACTTTAGAAACACTGCGCTTCTTATTTGAATCATTAAATCTAGGCTGCATAAAATGATAGGTTTTCGGATTTTGACCTGAGCAGCCGAAACTGATATTATTATTATTGTTATCCATATAATATACTATTATCGATGTAGTTTAATAGACTATAAATGTATTATATAACCTGGTTTTATTTCCATAGAAGTGTTTTTACCAGTTACTTTAGTAAATTAACAAAATGTACGTCTCCACTCTGCAGTTCCGACTGCAATTCGAACTTTGCCGTCTAGAATCTAGTGTGAATATTATAGATATTTACAACAAATATTTTAATTGGTAATCTTGTTTTGCTTTACTGGGCCGCGCCAAATCTTTATTCAATATGTTAATGAACATAATAGCCTGGGGTCCTCAGGTAAGTTTTGCTCTTATGAGTGGGTCAATCATTTATTTTTAATTGTAGTTGACGAAATCGTAGTATTAATAGATTATTTTAACATTGTATCTTTGCAGCTATGTAAGTTTTCAGTACGTCCTGTTTATGACAAAGGCATGTAGCCGAAACGTCGACAAAGAATTATGTTTTAACACACTGAGTGGAGACTCTCATTTCGTCAACTACAATTAAAATATTTTAATTATCAGGTTCATCAGCATGGGACAAGTTGCAGATCAACCGCCATATAGGTACGTACTACAAGTTTTCATTTATGACTCAGTAATACAATTAAACAACAAGTTAACTTAAGAGTTGCAATTTGATTGATATACAATATCATGCGATAGTTTATTAAAATACTTCGAAGGCTTTTAACTTGAATAACAATATCATTTTTAAAGCAAGGTTTGTAATTGAAGGCAAGCATATCGGTCTGGGTAACACGACTCCTGTCCGACAGCGACATCTGTCCGAATCAGGGTACCAGAAAAAAACGACATCTGTCCGAAATTGTGACCTGATTTGAGATATGATCTGAGCCATAGTTTACTACCACAGTTTATTTTTCGATAGCTTTGAGGAAATCCATAGGGTTGCTGTAGTTGTCGTAACCATCTACAATTTTCTGAAGTTGTCCATCATAACGGATCCATTTGGGTGCACGTGGCTCAGGTAGTTCCCGCCAGTCTCTTTTGGTTTTCTTCACGTCTGTAACAGGAGAGTTTGGAGTCAGGTACTCCTCCCAGATGTTGGTCTGCTTAACATGCTTCAGGAGGGCTTTCTTGTAGTGGAAGTTACATCCTCGTCTGGTAGTGGAGGGCCACACGGAAGCAACTTGCTCGAGATTCGTAACCCAATCCACCGACCCTGACCCTGACCCTGACCCTGACCCTGACCCTGACCCTGACCCTGACCCTGACCCTGACCCTGACCCTGACCCTGACCCTGACCCTGACCCTGACCCTGACCCTGACCCTGACCCTGACCCTGACCCTGACCCTGACCCTGACCCTGACCCTGACCCTGACCCTGACCCTGACCCTGACCCTGACCCTGACCCTGATCCTGATCCTGATCCTGATCCTGACCCTGACTTTAAACTTTCCAGATAGTTACATGGCTATAAGACGGATAATCTGAGCAAGTTTGGGCAAATTTCTATGTGCCAAACTTGAGATATGACTTCAAACACATTAAAATATCTCAAATTGGCGGTTTTGGTACGATATTTGACGAAAGTCGATTATCTCAAGATCTAACTGATAGAATTTCTTTAAACTTTCCAGAAAGGGGGGAGCCAAGTAGATTTTTGTAGATATTTGGATACGTTAATTCACCACTTGTTTCGTGAATTATCCATTACAATAATCTACAAATATCTACATTTATCTACAAAAAATGTATATCTCAAATATGTGCCCAGAAATTCTACTGAATTTTTGGAGATAAATGTATAAATTTGTAGAATTTGTAGAATTTTCGTGAATTATCCATTGACAATAATCTACAAATATCTACATTTATCTACAAAAAATGTAATCTCAAATATGTGCCCAGAAATTCTACTGAATTTTTGGAGATAAATGTATAAATTTGTAGAATGTCAACCACTTTTTTCGTGGATTATCCATTCTACATTAATCTACAAATATCTACAAATATCTACTTGGCTCCCCCCCCCCCCCCCAGATAGTTACATGGCTATAAGACGATTAATCTGAGCAAGTTTGGGCGAATTTATATGTGCCAAACTTGAGATATGACTTCAAACACATTAAAATATCTCAAATTGGCAGTTTTGGTACGATATTTGACGAAAGTCGATTATCTCAAGATCTTACTGATAGAATTTCTTAAAATGTTTCCAAATAGTTACATGGCTATAAGACAGACAATATGAGCAAGTTTGAGCGAATTTCTATATGCCAAATTTGAGATATAACTTCAAACACAAGAAAATATCTCAAATTGGTGCGTTCTAGCGGAACGCGGGCATATATTTTGAGATCTAACTGATAGAATTTTTTTAAACTTTCCAGATAGTTACATGGCTATAAGACAGATAATCTGAGCAAGTTTGGGCGAATTTTTATGAGCCAAACTTGAAATATGACTTCAAACACATTAAAATATCTCAAATTGGCGGTTTCGGTACGATATTTGACGAAAGTCGAGTATCTCAAGATCTAACTGATAGAATTTTTTAAAACTTTCAAAATAGTTACATGGCTGTAAGACGGATAATCTGAGCAAGTTTGGGCGAATTTCTATGTGCCACACTTGAGATATGACTTCAAACACAAGGAAATATTACAAATTGGTACGGTACGCAGGCATATATTTTGAGATCTGACTGATAGAATTTCTTTAAACTTTCCAGATAGTTACATGGCTATAAGACGGATAATCTGAGCAAGTTTGGGCAAATTTGAAATTTCTATGTGCCAAACTTGAGATATGACTTCAAACACATTAAAATATCTCAAATTGGCGGTTTTGGTACGATATTTGACGAAAGTCGATTATCTCAAGATCTAACTGATAGAATTTCTTTAAACTTTCCAGATAGTCACATGTCTATAAGACGGATAATCTGAGCAAGTTTGCGCGAATTTCTATGTGCCAAACGTGAGATATGACTTCAAACACAAGGAAATATTTCAAATTCTATCAGTTAGATCTTGAGAAAATCGAAAATAACCGCCAGCTTATGTAATGTAATCACAACTTGTTTAAGTTGACTATGAAAACCTTCCCCAGTTTGGCTATGATATAATTGATATCTCTAAATAAAATTGGCCTACGTTAAGATTCACCATTGAGCGAGCTACAAAAAATACACAGTACACACTCACATTCCTACCCAGTGCACACTATAACTGTTGCCAGATAAAACATTCAATGACTTGCTTTAATTACAATTAATAAACGATGTGCAGACACGTCATGCTAAAATACATATTCCGAAGTAAGATTAATCCCAGAATAATTTTTAGCAACTTTCAGACACGTTTTCAAACATAATCCAACAGCTACAGACAACTGCTGCAAGGAACTATTTCTTCCAGATGTAATGAATCGAAATTTAATAGGGTCCTTGTGCATTTTTGTCGTACCATACAGATATGGAAGCTTTCTATTCTCAGACTTGATTTTAATTCCATGAGACTTGAGGAAGTCTGCATGTCTGAGAATGATTTCAGGATCTTGTTAAGGTTGATATCCTCAACATATTTATTAGTGTACTGAACTACCATGTAATTGTTACTTTCAGGTTGACTCTTCTTTGACCAAACGTATTTACATCGATACAATTAGTATAATGTAAACAAACAAAACCCCGATTTACCACGAACCCCGATTTACCGCGGATGTTTCCTTTCCCCCAAACTCCGCGGTAAATCGGGGTTTTACTGTATTTAAAAAGTTTCGATTCCGCAATAATTTCCGTTCACAAATTAGGTGGGATCATGATTCATACATATCAAATTCTGCATACATGTATATATTGATATTGTATAACTCAATCTATAGCATATAATAAGACGGGTGTACTCATCAATTAATTTAGTTTAAACACTACTTTATTTAGCTCCTTATTATATTTGAAATCCGAATTGAATATTATTTATGAGAGTCAAATTTTTGTTGATCCCACGTTTGATTACGATGTTGTCACATTGAAACGTTGAATAATTCCTTTCCTCCTTATTTTATTTTTCATAAATATCTTATCATAAATATCTTATCAGGAGCAAAGAAAAACAGTCCTGGCTGTCCAAGAACCCTAACAGGGCCGGAACACACAACCAGTGATAGCAGGAAATACAATAAGCAGTGGCGTAACAACAAAAAGAACTAGAGGGATAGAACAGGTTACCACTTCCTGTAAAGAAGAAGAATAAAAAACATTCCCCCCGTCTCACGTGCAGGCAGATTAAAAATCTTACTGTTATCTATATTTTGAGACCTCATGTGGCGTGTTTTTCTGCTTTTTATACTTATAATACTAAAGATTCTGCAGTCTTAACTCTTATACTTTTCAAGTAAAAATAATTGACTTCGGTAAAATTGTAATATGCCGACTCGCTATAAAGGTTTAAAACATGAGTGATTGTTGGTTGTAAAGTGCTAAGTATTTTTCCTTCTTAAATGGCTATATAAAAAGGCTTGTTATATTAGCCGGAGTTTAGCAGCTCTGAAACAACCTTATGATAGAGCGCACAAATATAGAGCAGCTGTTATGAACAGTCAACTAATAGCCATTTAACGGCCGTGATCATGTCGTTACGATAATACATAATAGCCGTCTCAGCTTTTTTAGCCGGTTAATTAGTTTACCGGCTTACGCAGTGGGAGATTTATAATTCGCATCGTTTTGTCGTTTTAGAACCTAGAAATAGTGCTCAAAGCTGGCTTTGTGGTTAAGTTTTGTAGTTGGAAAGTGTTTTTAATGTAGAGTACTGGGAGCTCTGAGGATTTATTATTCGCATCATTTAGCCGTCTCATAACCTAGAAATAGTGCTCAGAGCTGGTTTTGTGGTTGAGTTTTGTAGTTGGAAAGTGTTTTTAATGTAGAGTACTGGGAGCTCTGAGGATTTATAATTGGCATCATTTAGCCGTCTCATAACCTAGAAATAGTGCTCAGAGCTGGTTTTGTGGTTAAGTTTTGTAGTTGGAAAGTGTTTTTAATGTAGAGTACTGGGAGATCTGAGGATTTATTATTCGCATCATTTAGCCGTCTCATAACCTAGAAATAGTGCTCAGAGCTGGTTTTGTGGTTAAGTTTTGTAGTTGGAAAGTGTTTTTAATGTAGAGTACTGGGAGCTCTGAGGATTTATTATTCGCATCATTTAGCCGTCTCATAACCTAGAAATAGTGCTCAGAGCTGGTTTTGTGGTTAAGTTTTGTAGTTGGAAAGTGTTTTAAATGTAGAGTACTGGGAGATCTGAGGATTTATTATTCGCATCATTTAGCCGTCTCATAACCTAGAAATAGTGCTCAGAGCTGGTTTTGTGGTTAAGTTTTGTAGTTGGAAAGTGTTTTTAATGTAGAGTACTGGGAGCTCTGAGGATTTATAATTGGCATCATTTAGCCGTCTCATAACCTAGAAATAGTGCTCAGAGCTGGTTTTGTGGTTAAGTTTTGTAGTTGGAAAGTGTTTTTAATGTAGAATTAGAATTAGAATTAGAATTAGAATCAAATTTACACAGCAATACAATAAGAATAAAAAATAATTTAAGAAGCTTCAATCTGCTGTGCAGGACATTCAAGTCAGTCGAAAACTGTTAGCAGAACACCCTTCTAGGGACATAAGGATATAGTATGTAAAACATAATGAGTAATAAATTAATGAGTGATAAAATAAGATATGATTTAACAGTGAACTGTGGGCATGAAGGTAACAATTAAGATTACATAGATGCCCACTTTGGGATTACGTTAGTACAGTTATATACAGAGAAGTATAGAACAATAATAGATTGGCAATGATAACAAATGGGAACGAGTAAAGGAGATGTTTAAAGTTCTATACTTCTGGAAATAGGTCATATATAACGCAGGGGGCCTTTCCACCCGACAAAAACTCCAGCACCATAAAATTTGTTTCAGTTGTCACATAGCTAGAGTGTAGAAATAGTCGAAACTATTGTTTATTTCATAGGATGAGACTCCTTGAATTACATCTGACATAAATTTAGATTTCATATATTGTGAGAATTTTACACTACATTCTATAGTCCTTATGTTCTCTGGAATTGTATTCCAACATTTTGCACCTAAATATGTAAAGGTTTTGTGTGTTCTGGATTTGTGAATATAAAGGTTGCACCTCTCAGCATCACGTGATCCTCCGGATACATAAGAAAATTTATCTGTGAATGATGATGGTGCAGCCTCATTAAGAATTTTATACATATACGTTGATAGATGGAGTTGTCTTCTTAAGTGTAAGGGTAACCACTTCATATTTCGATATACATTTACTGATGGTTCCTGCCAATGAACATCCAGAGCAATTTTTGCTACTTTCTTGTATAATATATCAAGAGAATTAAGTTTGGTTTTGGCAGCCCTACACCATATTATATCCAGGTAGTCAAATTGGGGGAGCATAAGAGCATTTACAAACATTTTTCTATATTTCAGTGGAAGAAGATTTTTCGACCTGTATAATGCCCCTATTCTTTTAGCAATTTTTGATTTCACATAATCAATATGGTCTTGAAAGTTCAATAAATTGTCTATCATGAGACCTAAATATTTTTGAGATTTAGTTTCTTCTATAAATAGGCATTCTTTTTCCAAATCCAGAGGGATTGACAACGTGTCCAGATTAGGTGATCTATCAAATACAATGAATGAAGATTTTGCAGCATTTAGACTCAGCTTGTTGATTCTAAGCCATTCATACACAATTTTCATATCCTTAATTACATTCTCATATATGCCTCGGGATATGTTATCAAAATATAGTGCACTGTCATCTGCAAATAAGTAAACAGTAGATTGTGTGCAATTTCTACTGAGATCATTTATGAATAAACTAAATAGAATTGGTCCTAATATGCTACCCTGTGGCACACCTGTTTTAACAGGGAGTGATGTGCTTACATTACCACGTATTTTGGTGTGCTGCTTTCTGTCCCCAAGGTAGCTTTTGAACCACTTTATGACAAAGCCATCAACTCCATAGTACTTAAGTTTTTTTAATAAAATATTATGGCTTACTGTGTCAAAGGCCTTTTTAATATCTAAGAATACAATTGCAGGTTTCTTCTGTGATTCCTTAGACGTAAATATTTTATCAAATAGATTAAGCATTAGAAAAGTGGTGGAATGATCTTTTCTAAATCCATACTGATGGTTGGTAAGCAGTTTATTGGTTTCAACATACTCTGTAAGCTGTTGGTTAACAAAATATTCTATGCATTTTCCAAGTAGGGGGAGTATGGATATTGGCCGGTAGTTATTTGGATCATTAGGGTCACCAGTTTTAAGAATTGGAGTGACTGATGCAATTTTACATGCCAACGGCATTGTTCCACTTTTCATACTAAGGTTTATAATATGAGCTACTGGATCAATGATTTTGGGAATAATATACTTATATACTTTAATGGGCATGATATCGTTAATCGATTTATCTGATGGTATACTGAGTATATATTCTTTTACTTGTTCAACAGTCACCTCTTCGAATACAGAGAGTTTACACTCTGTTGGAGGCGGCATATATTCTAGGAAGTCGTCTGAATCCTTTTCCTTAATCGATTCTTGTATTATTGTACCAACTGTGGCAAAATGCAGGTTAACTCCGTTAACATTTAAGTTGCTTGGGGAAGAGCTACTTATTTTTCCAGGTAAGTTTGAAGCATGTTTGATAGTTTTCCAAATACCTTTCAAATCGTTTTTTGCACTTTTCACAGTAAGGTCCTGAACAATATTTGTACGTCTGTTTTCTTTGGATAATTTTGTCACATAGTTTCTTTGGGGACGATAGTTATCCCACGAAGTAGAGCATTTCTGATGTAGTTCACTTTTTCTGCATTTACATATTCCATTAATACAATTACACTTGAATTTGTTTAATTGTCCTAAACACTTTTTATACTTTCTGAAAAGCATCTTCTTCTTCCGTATTTCTGCCAACAGTTCTTTAGAGGGATTACAAAGAAAGTTACTATTACATTTTATCTGTTTAGGTGGACAGTAATTGTCATACGATTCCTGGATGTGATGATTAAGTCCATCTAGGGCATGGTCTACATTAGTACAGCTTAGAATATTACTGTAGTTACTGCAGGATCCCAGAAAATAGCTTAAGGCTTTTAGATTGTTTAAGGAGTGGTCTCTGATAAGGACCTTCTGGAATTTACTAGCTTTATTTACTTTAAAGTCGAGAACACATTTGAGAGCTTGGTGATCTCCTATTCTATCATCAAGTACTTTACACTCTATGAAATTAGAGTAACAGTTAGTCATTACAACATCTATTGTGCTCTGCGTTATTCTACCATCTAAGTTTGCAAATCTAGTAATTCCTGTAACAGTCTGTATCATTCCAAAGAGCTTCATTGTTATATCCAACTTTTTATAATCTAGATCAGATAAAGAGTTTTGGTTAACATTAACATCGCCAATCCATATTACTTTCTTACCTTGAAATTTCATCATACATTCAGTCATATAATCAAGGAAAGTATCTAGATGACAAAAGTTTTGTGATCTGTAGAAGCAGCAAATGTAAAGATTGGCGTCCTTGAGTTGTATCCATATAGCTTCGATTTTAGAAATATCAGAGTAGGTTATATCTAAATTGAGTAATTTGTGGTTAACATTTTGGTTGATCAATATACCACACCCTCCTCTTCCTCTATCGTTAGGTCTATCACACCTTATAAAATCAAAGTTTAAGGGTAAGTTAAGTGTACTAGTGTCTATATCAGATTTAAGGTTTGTCTCATTAATTCCAATTATGTCAAGCTTTTCGCGAAATATTAGCTCCTGTAGTTCGAGAGTTTTTGCCAGATTAGTCAGGCCACCCTGTATATTACATAGACCAAGAGAGAGATTATCGTTTATTGAGGTACGAATAAGGTTAAACCAAAGCTAATGGGGAACAAATCCACATGCAGTCTCCTCAAGTAGACTAAGTTTCAAATCATGTCATACATATGATTTAAATTGGATTTCGGATCAGCAATCATACTGCAGTTTAAATCATAAAATTTAACAGCATAAAATAGTAACTCACTTCTGTTTGTGATAAATATAGCTTGAGAGATATAAAAACGTTAAGTTATTAGAAATTTGTGCTGATCTAACATTTTAAACCAGATAAAACAGTAATCCTGTTATTATTCATGTTGATACCCTTGGATTATAGAATTTTAATGAAGTTTAACACAAGTGAGTTACATATTTGAGATGCTTACCAAGCCTGGCAATTCCTAACTTATTGAGGTGCACATTGTCATGGCCCCTGCCAAAATACTTGTCCTTTCTATTATAATTTAAAGTAAAGAGATTATTTTCATGTTCTGTGTTAATGTATATTAGCCCATGCTTATAACACATATTCTCTAAGTATCGATTAAGTCCCTGCACTATAATGTTCTTACTAGTGACAGCTCTAGGCAGAATATTTAAGATATATATTTTTGCACTATTAAATTCTGCCCACAATTTTTGAACAAATTCTTCCATGTCATTGGTGGCACTGTTGAAGTTCATTGTGTTGAGGTCAATTGGATCAACACAGTTAGTACCAGTTAGTAAAACAACCTTTTTAACCTTTTCTTTGTTGAGAACTTTGAACTGACTGTCGCTAAAGAGTCTTTGGGACATTTGGATTGAGTTGGCCCCTGGGTAGAAAAATACTTTGGCCTTCTGAGATGAAGAGCTCAACAGCTTTTCATTCAGATGCCTAAACATGCTGCTGCTGATATAAACTGTGCTCACATCGTTGGGTGTCTCCTTTTCGAACAATTGTTGTCTGTTAACATGCCGCCCTGATTGATGGGGTGGTGGAGATGTATAGGGTGGGGTTAGAGGTCGGTGCTGATAAGCACCATTCGTTTTCCTTGATGGATGAACTATAAACTCGTCTTCTTGATAAGGTACATAGCCGCTGGAGTTGGAGATGTTTTCATATGGGTCATGGTAATTGTCATTGCACATGTTGGTTGGTGTACTTGTTAATCTTTGGACAACAGCTACAGGTTTGATCAGTCTGAATGTGATACTGATCCTTTTGTTTGTACAAGATGGTTGAGTACAGATTTCATGTCTGTAATGAAGCTGGGATTTTTTAGACATGATACAAACATCCCCATGCTTTAGATCTAGGGCAGACACCACTTTTCCTGTTTGAATTTCTGTGAGTTGCATCGTCCTAGAGGCACCCAGAGAAACTGTAACAATGTAAGAGTTTTCATCGATGCATTCTTCATTATCACTATGGATAGGCATGCATTCTGTCCCAGTACTGTAGTAGTTTACGAGAGCACTGTTGTAAACATAATCCGGGAGTAACACATCAAGATATGAACAGATAGCAGCCAGATAGGACTGATGTGGTATCTCCTTCGCCTCGTGACTTCCCCCGTTATACACATATGGGAAGTCCCCAAAGTAAGCTGTTTTCCTATTTTGAAACTGGTGGCTAAAATCCAATTCTCTCAGGAAGATGTCTAAGGAGAATTTTTGAAACGGTGCCTGATCAATGAGTTCAACAGGTGGTATGATAATGTCAGGACTTTCGTCATTTACACTTAAGGCCACACTAGATATGGATGTTACATCTATTTCAGCATAATACTTGCCACTCCATGGATTGACAGATCCTGTACTCCCACTGATTTGATTTTCTGTGTTGTTGGAAATGATAGAATCTGGTGTTTCAATGATGCCATCACTATTGATTAGCATGAAAGATTCAGGCACCTCACATTCACTGTCATATTCAATCTGATCGTTTTCAAATTCTGTCTGAACTGCAACATCTGAACACCTATCCAGGACAGCCCGATAATCTATTGACTGATTGGTACTTTGATGTAACAACGTACCATTAATCTCTGCTATAGTCTGAGAAGTTTGAACAATGTCTTCTAGGATGATCACTTTCCGCTCGAGAAACTTGACATGAGATTTGAGTGCAGTACAGTTTTTGCATTTTTGATCACATTCCGACAATAGTTTTCCAAAAAATGTTTCCATTGAATCGTCCATGATATTGAGTTGATGATTTGAATTAAGTTGTTGATTTGAATTGAAGCAAATTGAAGAGTTCACATGTGAGATTTGTTCCATTCCATTAACGTTACATTCGTATTACATTCGTATTACTTTGGTCATACCTCAAATTATTTGTTATATAGTAGTGTTGAAAGTATTAGTATTAGTAGAGTACTGGGAGCTCTGAGGATTTATAATTGGCATCATTTAGCCGTCTCATAACCTAGAAATAGTGCTCAGAGCTGGTTTTGTGGTTAAGTTTTGTAGTTGGAAAGTGTTTTTAATGTAGAGTACTGGGAGATCTGAGGATTTATTATTCGCATCATTTAGCCGTCTCATAACCTAGAAATAGTGCTCAGAGCTGGTTTTGTGGTTAAGTTTTGTAGTTGGAAAGTGTTTTTAATGTAGAGTACTGGGAGCTCTGAGGATTTATTATTCGCATCATTTAGCCGTCTCATAACCTAGAAATAGTGCTCAGAGCTGGTTTTGTGGTTAAGTTTTGTAGTTGGAAAGTGTTTTAAATGTAGAGTACTGGGAGATCTGAGGATTTATAATTGGCATCATTTAGCCGTCTCATAACCTAGAAATAGTGCTCAGAGCTGGTTTTGTGGTTAAGTTTTGTAGTTGGAAAGTGTTTTTAATGTAGAGTACTGGGAGCTCTGAGGATTTATAATTGGCATCATTTAGCCGTCTCATAACCTAGAAATAGTGCTCAGAGCTGGTTTTGTGGTTGAGTTTTGTAGTTGGAAAGTGTTTTTAATGTAGAGTACTGGGAGCTCTGAGGATTTATAATTGGCATCATTTAGCCGTCTCATAACCTAGAAATAGTGCTCAGAGCTGGTTTTGTGGTTAAGTTTTGTAGTTGGAAAGTGTTTTTAATGTAGAGTACTGGGAGCTCTGAGGATTTATTATTCGCATCATTTAGCCGTCTCATAACCTAGAAATGGTGCTCAAAGCTGGTTTAGTGGTTAATTTTTGTAGTTGGAAAGTGTTTTTAATGTAGAGTACTGGGAGCTCTGAGGATTTATTATTCGCATCATTTAGCCGTCTCATAACCTAGAAATAGTGCTCAGAGCTGGTTTTGTGGTTAAGTGTTTTTAATGTCCATGTCGTGTTCGGTGTTTTATAACTCCCGACATGGCTGCACAACAGTCTCCCTTAAGAACACTTTCCACTGTTAATGCAAATTATCATTTACGATCGTTGTTCTACCAATCTGCCTTAATAAATTTGTTCATGAATTCATACACTGTAAGTGTAGACTGTATTATTAGTGCCGTACATTTGATTAGCAATTTACTGGGCATGCGACTTAATTGTGTCATGATGTTGATAGTTGCCAAATTTCGGTAACAAATTAGGACTTAATTTGAGTTTACTGCACGCGCGATGAATAATTTGTGTTTATAGAGATCTGCGGCGCGTTATCAGGTTAACCAGTGAAATCACGGCGTTTTCGTCACGTGACAGTCGAGTGTAGAGTGATTAATTATCATCCCTTGCGAGAAGAATTATTTGATGCGCGGCGCGACCCAGTAGTGCATCGCGCTACAATATATAGCATAATAGGCTAACAAGCTGTATAGGTACTAAAGTATTGACGGATGTTAATCGTCTAATATAAATTTCTTCGAAGAATTAGCGCAGGACGCTTTCTTCTCGAAATATTAGCCCGAGGTAAGTGCTACTAAATCATAGCATAAATAGTGCACGCGGCTGGGTTTGGGGTTACAATGTACATGAGGCTATTGAGGCTTGTCATACGTTGTATGACCCGCCGCGCACGAAGTGCGCGGCTCCCCCTGTACTATAGTGAAGCGACAGTGGGGGTCACCACGTGATACAACATGAGGCGATCATAGTCATACTGGTTTAGCAAATTTGGGCAGTATCCAAGTAGCCCGACATGTGAATTCCCGAACAGGTGTGTTAGGCATTAGGGTTATGGTTATTGGTTATACTTATACTTATGGTTATATAATTCATATAGCCATGTGTCTACGCGTACTGCGTGACGTGCGCTTGTTTCACAGAATCTTTTGCCGCCTTCGGCGGTCGCGCGCTACTGCAAGCGAGAGGGCCGGCTCTGGTTAGAGCAAGTTATATAATAATTTAACGGGTGATACTCGTAAAATATCTGTTCCATTAATTGACAGGACCGTCGACGAGTCCAAATCGGCGCGCGTCCTGGTAGGTTGTAAACCTACAATATAATAATATAACTGGGCGGCGCTCAGCCTGTCATTCCGCCGAATCTTTATTATGAACATAATAGCCTGGAGTCCCCAGGTAAATAATAATAATAATAACCATAATAGTAATACTTATGGTTATGGGTTAAGGTTAAGGTAAACCCTAAACGCCTGTTCGGGAACTCATGTCGGGCTACTTGGATACTGCTTGTAGGTTTACAACCTACCAGGACGCGCGCGCGAGTTGGACTCGTCGACGGAACAGATATTTTACGAGTATCACCCGTTAAGGATACTGCCCAAATTTGTTATGGTTTTCATGTTTTATAACTTTCTTTTCCATTTTCTGTTTTATTTTCTTCGGTGTGTAGTACTAGTTCTACTCATTTTCCATAGTACCAGAAGTACGGGACAAAATTAAAGAACCATTATTTAATGGAGTAATAAAAACTGTTCTGTAACGATTTTACACAACATCTGAACTTGTCAAAACAATCAACAATGTCCAAATTGATCTTCTCGTGAAATCTTGAATGTTGAAACTATCTTTGAATTCCTACAAAATTGGAAATCGTGCGAAACCTTCAATTGAAACAGCATAACACCGAATTTTTCAGTTACTAAGAAATGGTGTTGCAACAAATTAGTAAATTAAGTGACTCCCTCCAAACCATCTCCCTCTCCCTCTCCCTCTCCCTCTCCCTCTCCCTCTCCCTCTCCCTCTCCCTCTCCCTCTCCCTCTCCCTCTCCCTCTCCCTCTCCCTCTCCCTCTCCCTCTCCCTCTCCCTCTCCCTCTCCCTCTCCCTCTCCCTCTCCCTCTCCCTCTCCCTCTCCCTCTCCCTCTCCCTCTCCCTCTCCCTCTCCCTCTCCCTTTCCCTCTCCCTCTCCCTCTCCCTCTCCCTCGCCTTTCCCCCTCCCCCTCCCCCTCCCCCTCCACCTCCCCCTCCCTCTCACTCTCCCTCTCCCTCTCTCTTTGAATATGATTGTGAGGTCACTGAGGTGGTAAAAATGAAAAACATTTTATACGAAGTGAACACAGCACACTAATTTGTACTATTGCACGCACCTTCGAAGAGTCAAAATCCGTCTGACAATAATTTTCTCATGTGAAAAAATGGCCACGTCGCCCTTAAAGTTAAACTTTTACTTTTAGGCCCAATATGATGAAAACTGGACTAAACCACTAAGCCAAGTACACAAAATCTAAAAATGCATATCAAATAAAAACTAAAGGTTCCACTTTTATGGCAAAACTTTTAAATTTTATCTTAAATTAAAACATTAAAAGATAAATAAAATATCAAATTCATTTTGGTCCGAGGAGCCATGCTTTTACACGCGAGTTAACAGTCACATGACGTAATGAGTGACGTCATAACCCCTCCCCTAAATAATCTGACATTAAGAAAACGCTCTCTCAGAGAGGCACATAGTGCCATCATACCCCGTCTAACCAAGGATGTTTGAGAGCTTCGGCAGCAGAAATCCGTTTCTCGTGGTTGAGATCCAACATAGGTTGGAGGAAGTCTGCGAATACCACGGCTTCGTCCTGGGGGCAGCTCAGTTAAAGAGATAACTAACTAATAACTAGAGCTCCATGTCACAGGGCTCCGGATGAATATTGAGCTTACGGAAAATACCCGGCGCGCGGGTCGGTAGGTTAAAACCTACAAAATATCGAGCAATTTGAGAAGGATGAAAGAACTGAAATCCCGGACGGAAGGGTTATTCTAAAGATTAATATTGCTTACCTCCACCCAGTCGTATTTCTCCATGAGCACATTCTTCAAACTCCACGGTCTAAGATCCTTTATGTGCCTCAGTTCGTTTCTCTTTGTAAAGAACTCTTTACTGTATTTTCCTTTCTCTACCAAGTGTTTAGGTATTGGTCCTAGTAGCTCTATTATGTGAGCTAGGTGATCTGAAACGAGTTAGAATTTACGAATGTGGGAGAGATTAGCTGCGTTTCCTTTAAGAATGGGCGATAACTCGACAGTTTTAGTTGAATTCTGAGTAAATTAATGAGGTCGCACCTTCGTCCCTGCTGTAGTTAGAACCACTGTGAGGGTCGAACAGGTATTCACCACATGCCAGTTCAAATACCATACACGCCATGCTCCAGATATCTGCTGAGGTGTTGTAACCGATCCCTGAAGTCAGAGACAAGATTTAGTATGTAGTCTCTTATAGTCTTATCTAGGATATTACTCGTTTAAATAAATGATTAATTGATTGATTGGGGACTGGACCGTGGTGCCAGTCAATGTTTACTCAAAAATATATAATTATAATAATATGAAATCTCCGCAGGACACGCATATGTAATATGTATATATCTGTGATAACTCAAAATTCATTTTAATGATTTGAAGAAACATACTTTGAGCAATTTTGTCACAGTACTTTTATTTAGAGTCCTAGAATAGAATTAGAAGCCACTCAGCAATACGTTTTGTGCATGATTCAAACATGATTTATAAATTATGTCTAACACTATAAATATTGAATATTATGAATGGCACATGTCTACCCTGAGCACATTGCAAGGAAATGTGTACACGCAAACCGTGGTTTTAGCTTATACAGTATACAAACAATGTCACGGAGTCGCACAATTTACAAAATATTACCGCACCTACAATCTACATATTACCTATCTGGAAGGAAGTGGTTCTGTCGATTTACGTGTACATCAGCACTTCCTTCCAGAGTTCCAGATAGGTAATATGTAGGTGCGGTAATATTTTGCAAATTGTGCGACTGACATTTTGTGTATACTGTATAAGCTAAAATTCCTGTAAACTATGATATTATCACCGTCACAAACGTGTCGCCTCGAGATACATCGTTTTTACTTTTCGTGTGTACATGACTAGTGGCTACAATCAATTATCTAACTTTAATATACATTATACAATATACATATCTGATGCTGACTAAAAGTAAAAGGACTCAAATTCAATCTGTTGATGGATTACGTTCCAGGTTGACGAGTTATTCACTATCTTTTGGCATTTATCAAATATCGTTAATATTGAAAGTTGCTGTATTATCAACTTGCCATCTGATCATAAGATTAAGAATAATAAACTTTTAAGAGATATTATTGAGAAGAAATTGCTCTTTTTGAGTGTTTTTCCTGGTTTTAATTCTTCTTTCCGATGTTACATTAATTAGCTAATTAATTAATTACGTCTTATCATGAAAAACGTTTGACCCTAACCATAATTTTAGGCAAGTTCACAGCGGTATAATTTCTGCACCCGTGCACCGCACCTATATAATGTTGCCTCTGATTGCAAGAAAATGTCTTAAATTGAACGTAAATCATTTGAACCACTTCCTTCTATTTATTCGATGTAAATTGTAACATTCATTCCATCTCGCCTGCATGAGATCATTTACAGTCAGTCTTAATACCATACAACTATCTACACTCAGCGAACGCATAATTTATCACGTGTAATATGATACGCTAGTCATGTGCCGCATCCCTCATTATATTACACATGAGGTGAGGTCAGCTTTGTTGTTCGTTCTTTGTTTGCTGTCGTTTCGTTATAGAGGTCAAGTAGTTTGTACATAGTCAAATGTAGATTGTACAAGGTTAAATGTACAGTTTGCAGTAGGTTAAATGTATAGTTTGTACAAATCAAATATACAGATTGTACTAGGACAACTGAAAGGTTTGCACCAGACCAAATGTACATCGCACAGTTTGAACATCAGTACTCACAGTAGTCAGTACATAGTGAAATGTACAGTATGCACAAGATCAAATACTCAATTTGTATATGGTCAAATGTTCAGTTTGTACAATAATAGATATATGCAGTATATGACGGCTGACACGAAGCCATTAACCCCAGTAACTGACACCTGTTGACCCGTGTGTGTTAACTACGTTCGTTTTATGTTTCGCAACACAGGATTATTTAATGATCTTAGTTGAGAACATTTACGTCAAATGTTTTTAATTTCGGTCCACTTCTAGTTCTAGTTGAGTCGTAATTTGACGAGTTAGGCTGTTGAATAGACACCCGATATTAATTTTTTCTTTGATGTAGTTCAGACAGAATTTTTCTGTTACATCTAAGTTTAAGAAAATAAAATTGAACAAAAACATTTTTACCAAATACTTGGTGTTGACCACAAGTACAGAAACATAACCCGAGAACTTTACACAAGAATGAAGTGGTACGTTGAGATCAAGAGCAGCGGCCAGAATCCCCCGGACAGAAAGTTGAGTGTAGGACACCAAAATGACGGATCAGGTGCCTACTACCCCATCATAGCAAACACACCACACGGCAGGATACCCGGAAAAGGACAGTGTGGCAAGGGCTGGTACTCCTTCGGAAACAAGGAGATGGTTGCTAATGACTTCAACTTCGTGAAGTGTAACCCAGGTCACACAGTACGACTACAAAAGTCTCCCCACCCACCTGAACCAGGACTGATCAGAGGGCACCAGACCAACACAGGGGTCATGTATTCTGTGTTGTGTCACCACACCTCTCATGGTAAGATACCGGGTAAGAGTAACGGTAGATCTGCCTGGTATAGTTGGGGTGGTAAGGAGCATCAAACTGCTGACTTCTCCTACATTGTCATCGTACCTCCTGCTGTACCCTCCCACCCTAAACCTTGTCCTCAACCTCATCGGGGTCATCGTCATCCTCAACCTCAATACCCTCCACCACCTCAATGCCCTCCCCAATATCCTCCGCAACCTCAATATCCGCAACAACCTCAATATCCGCCACAACCTCAATACCCTCCTCAACCTCAATATCCTCCTCAACCTCATGTTCCCTCTCAAATTCCTCCCTCATACCCAGGATCTGCACCAGGGTGGCGTCCCGCTGTTGCTCCCCAGTACCCACCAGCTGGCCCGGCTCCGGCCAGACAAGCTCCACCTCAAGGACTGGCACATGGCCAGAAAGTAAGATTCCGCTGTACCAAGACAAGCAAAACCCTTCGACTGACCGCAGCGAACCAGGTGAACGGAATGGGAGGAATCGGAAAATGGGCAACATTCCAAGTGCACGTGTTGGGGCCAGGAACGTACGCATTCCTGAACGAAGTAGGAAACTGGCTGGCAGTAAAAGGAAGCATGTGTACTGGCAGTAACGTTTACAGAGACCCCGACACTTTCTTCCTCCTTCATCTCAACCCCCAGGACAGGTCTCTTTCTTTAGAGGCTCAGAGTTGTCCTGGGTGGTTTGTTGCTGTCAAGAGGGATGGGTCCACTAAACTTATCTTCGCTGACAGAAAACCTTCTACTAGATTCCTACCCGAAATTGTTTAGTGCACTTGTTGGAACGGTTGTGGTATTTTTAGTGACAATGACGATTATATTTTTCTGTTAAATATGATTTTGATTTTAACGTGTCCAGTTTTTATCAACAAATGTATTGCTATTTGCTGAAAGAGTGGGTGTATTCTCAATTTGAGATTTTCAATAAAATATATCGTAGTATTAGCAAAAAGGAGGTGCAAATAATTTACTTTTGGCTTTAATTTAGTTAGTTTTGTGAAAATAAAGTGTTAATTAAACGTAAGCATTTTACATTCTTTTTGATTTAATTTTTTTGTATCGAAGATAATACTTCTATCCTGGCAATCTTTTGACGAACATTTTGACTTTTTTGAATTTTATGTGTAATGTGTATGTATGTTAGATTCACAGAATGTTTCAATCTTTAGATCTAATCATGTTATTTTTCCTCGGTATATCGTTAAAATTCGAAAATATGATAAATATGGTTACATTGGGTTCAGTGAATCATAAAACCTTAAACAAGGGTAATCAAAAAGGGTAATCAAAAAGGAACTTGAAGGTGTCTTGAATTTATAATATCAGGAGCTGCATTGCTTATGACTTGTGATACCCAGCGAACCTTCTAGTTAAATGCTCAATTCCTTGAATTTCCCGAATAACCGAAATGTCAACAATAATTGCACTAATTGCACAAACCTAAGAGCACCTCTACTGATCTGTATTGTCTGGTCTGTATGTCCTCAGAGTAGTGGTGGTCTATCCAGCAAGCATTACCAAGATCTGCTATCTTTACGTTTATATCATCTGAAGCAGCAAGGTGTTATAGAAGGTGTTAAACATGGTGTCAACAACGTTCATTACTCGACACTCCTATTTCGAGGAAGTTTTAACAGTTAACCAGGAGGTGATTAGTACATGATATAACCTGACGAGGGTCATATATCACACTTTGAGGACCCCAGCTAGTATAAACTGTGGAGAATGTTGTTAGTTTATTACACCATAAATCGTGTAGTTAAATAAACCTATACAGCCGTTTTCAGGAAGCTCTGATTTAGTTTCCGTCTTCTCGTTTGAGTTATCCTCCTCCTCTTCCTCCTTGTTCTCCTTAACAGCAGTCTCCTTCTCATTCGGGGCTTTGTTCTCCTCATTCTGTTTCATTACCTAGGGTTATACCGCAACATGAGCCAAACTGCTTTAACAGCAACACGTCTATTTTGAAAGATAAAAATCCGCTTGCCAGCACAACAGCAATTCTAACTGCATATCAAAATATTTGGTTAAAAAACTGATGATGAATCATATATTTGCACAAATTTGTATGTTGTCTGCACACTAAACTTTTCTCAAGGCATGAGGCTTGGTCAACCCAGTTTGAAATTTAAAAGGATCCGTGAATGCTTACCTGATCCTGAGACTCCTCCTGTTCATCAGTCTCCTTCTCATTAGGCTCCTTGTTCTCATCGTTCTCCATATTATCAGTATCAGCAGTTTCTTCTGTGTTACCATTGGAGTTATCATCAGGTTGTGACGTCATGTTATCAGTCTGTGACGTCATATTGTCCTCTGCTATGACGTCATTGTACAGAGCGGCGTGATCTTCTTCCTCCTGCTGTTCTGTACAGTTATCATCTTCCAGTTTTGTGTTGTTCTCCTGGATTGCTGTTTCTTCTGGAATATTCTGGTCATCCGGATTATTCTCATCTTCTGGAATATTCTGATTTTCTGTCTTCATATTCTTCTCGTTTTGATCTTCTGTCTTCATTTCTTTATCGTTCTGATCCTCTGTCGTCATGTCGAGTGGAACTGTGCCGTTACAATTGTCGTTGTGGACCTCGTTCTGAAGGTGAAATTAAAATAGAATAATACTGATTTGGTACCACTCAGTGAAATTAGAGAAAATGTTCCGACAGAAATATTTGGGCAGAAGGTAGAACTGAAACAAATAACGATAAGAAGTTAGCTGAATTACCATATTTTTCTCGTTGTCAGGACTACTGACATTGATAAGCTTGTTATCTTCTGTAGACATATCTGATGTTATACTCTCTGCTCTTCCGTTCTTCTCTCCTCCTCCCGACTGGTGGAATGTATTGGTTCACATTTTTGTAAAGATCAGTGTTAATAACAGCAGCTTCAATGACATTTATAAACTTTATAACTAATTAAGATCAATAGTTTTACTCTTACCGCGTTTGCTTTCTTTAATTTCTTCTTTAACTTTTTCTTCTGATTCTTGGTTAGTTTGACTCCCTCTTTTTGGAGCCCCTCTACTTTAACTGGTGCTGCAATATTTGTAAATGAAGGTTCTTGTATCTAGATAATAGACAAAAAAAGGTTTCACCAGCAAAAAAATGTCTGAATAGATTTCGTGTTAAGTCTTAAGATCAGTCATTCACAGGTGTCACAGACCTTGATTAAAAACAACTATCTGATCTGGCAGCTCTTACCTTGTTTTCGCTCTCTAAGATTCTTAGGAAGATTAGCTTTGAATTTAGGATCGTCCTGTGCTCCAGCAGCAGCCCACTGTTTTACTGTACTCTCGCTAACAGTTAACATCACGTTCTCAGGCTTTATGTCCGTGTGTATTATACCACATACTGTGTGCAGGTAGTCAAGTCCCATCAGTACCTGGGAATGTTTCGTTAAAATAAAAAAAAAAAACTAAAAAACTAAAAAAACTGCCTAAGTTAGCTTGTTTGTTTGTTTTTATTGGTGGTTAAACTGACGCCTAAAACTAGAGCAATTCA
Source organism: Bolinopsis microptera (assembly GCF_026151205.1). Taxonomy (NCBI): domain Eukaryota; kingdom Metazoa; phylum Ctenophora; class Tentaculata; order Lobata; family Bolinopsidae; genus Bolinopsis; species Bolinopsis microptera. Next base: position 9,038,391 of record NC_087079.1, read on the forward strand.
TGGTTGTTGAGGGTGTTGAAGTAACTTAGTAACCTTTAAGTAACTTAGTAACCTTTTAAGTAACTTAGTAACCTGTTTAGTAACTGAGTAACCTGTTTAGTAACTTAGTAACCTTTAAGTAACTTAGTAACCTTTTAAGTAACTTAGTAACCTGTTTAGTAACTGAGTAACCTGTTTAGTAACTTAGTAACCTTTTAAGTAACTTAGTAACCTGCTAAGTAACTTGGTAACCTGTTTAGCAACTTAGTAACCTTTTAAGTAACTTGGTAACCTGTTTAGTAACTGATTAACCTGTTTAGTAACTTAGTAACCTTTTAAGTAACTTAGTAACCTGTTTAGCAACTTAGTAACCTTTTAAGTAACTTAGTAACCTGTTTAGTAACTTGGTAACCTAGCCTGTTAAGTAACTTGGTGACTGTTTAGTAACTTAGTAACCTGTTTAGTAACTATGCAACCTGTTTAGTAACTTAGTGACCTGTTTAGTAACTATGCAACCTGTTTAGTAACTTAGTAACCTGTTTAGTAACTTAGTAACCTGTTTAGTAACTTAGTAACCTGTTTAGTGATGCGCTTCACCAGAGCCTCATTCATCCCCCGATAGTTACTTCTAATTATCAGCTTCAGCAGGTTGTCTCCGAGAACCTGTCGGAACAAATTGTCACAGGGTTGTCTTCTCAAAGTTATTTATAACTAGATTGTGATTATATTGATGATGTGGATTTTACTATTAGATAATTGACATTGGCATCAAAGTAAGGCGTCAACCATATTTTGCGATGATCATTATAACACATACAGATACACTGCTACACCATGCCCTGTGATAGCAACAGTGTAGTTTACTGATTCACAGTCGATATTTTACAGTCTCAACACCATACCAATCCAACTCACCTCGAATACCATGCTGATATGGGTACCATGGATACCGACTATTTTGTGATCGTCTATCATCTGTACCACGTGACTTCTACCCACATGGGCGTGGTCTCCTTCTCTCACCTGGTGTTATCATGTGAGGTACTGTGCAGTGTGCACTGAGGCTAGTGTACTTGATTGAAGCTGATGACAAGTAGTAAAATATACTTGAAGTACCATGACCAAATATAAGTATATTGTAGCAGTAGGGATCACAGTTAGTACATTGTTTACCTTGGTCAACAACTTGATCTCATCAATAGCTGTTTCTGTGTACTGTGACGCACTCTTCACAACTTTAACGGCTGTATACGCTTTCGTTCTGAACAATAGTGGGATAAGATAAAAAGACATTTCAATCCATTGCAAAGTCCATATTATTCCTTCAAACATTCTCAAGCTTACTCTCAGAATATCACAAATGACCGACCCTAATTACCATCTCTAATCAGGAGTGTACACCGTTAATTATGCTCCTTCGTCGTAATTGTCCTTATAATGAGCAATTAAGGTTCATCTGCATTAAGGTCCAAGCTAACGAGGCCCGACAAGTAACACAGGTCTCTGTTGAAATACTATAGACTAGTTGAACTAATATAGACTAGTTGAACTTATCTATACTAGTGCTACAGCATTACTAATCTACCAGAAACTGAATGGAGTTGGGTTAAAAACATATAAGTGATACGATAGCTTAACTTGTAGAAGCTTTCAATAAACATGTGTTAATCGTCGTCAGCTGACTAATCTACCAGCAAACTAACCTACTGTCCCTGGCGAGCCACACGGTGGAAAAGTGGCCCCATCCCAGCTTTCTCAGGACCACATATCTGTTGTTGTAAACATCTGATATCTTGACAGGATGGTAACCCCCTGGGAGCAATTAAATTTAGTTTAACACGGGAATACAAATTACAAACAAGATGAAACAAATTTAAACGTGAATAATTTATCTCAGTTCCACATAACCAGATTTATATAATTCAATTTGTATGTATATTAATAACAATTGATATAATATATTAATACCTATATAATCAATATTTAATTACCCTTTTTGTAGTCCTCCGTGTCCTCCTGCTCCTCCTCTGAATCCTCCACCTCGCTATCATCCTCTTCAAACTCCTCCCTGTAATTATTTATTTAGCCAATTAATTAATAACACTGACAAGGTAACGTAATACGTTTTTATAAATACTCTACAGAATAAATTCATTAAGAGTTGACGAGTAGTTAACTGCAACATTTTCCCTTTAATATTATTATTTATATAATAATATCATTATTAATCAGAGTTTGACAACCCTTTAATATGAATTTCCTGGATTCTTTTTATTAGTTATAAGGGCGTACAAGTTATGGTGAATTATCGAATTTATTATGTATTGATAAGACTGATATAATATGGAAATGAGTAAAGTTAGTTTTCTCAAACATAATTATCCACCAAAATTTTTGAAGTATGGTGGTGAAGAGGGTAGCTAGTATTCTGACACAATATACAATTTAATTTGTGCTCCATGTTTTTTTGGTCGTGTTAGGGCTATAGTTTAGTAACAAGACCTTGGGTTATTGTGGTTTAGATATGTCAGAATCGGGGTCATAGTGTTGGAACTCGGACAGACTAGTTGGATTAGAGCTAGCATTAAGGTGTAAATTCTGTAGTGCTTGGCAACGTGTTACAAGAAAACAAGAAATATATTATATATCTCGCAGTACCCGTCAATATCTAGATGATAATATCCAACAGGCTCCACAGGGATACAGTCCAGCTGCTCCTCCGTATCATACAAGTAGCTCTCAGAGTCAGTACCGAACAAACTGTCTACATCGTACAGGGTAATGTCATTCAGTGAGAAACACCGTCTTTCTATCAGCATCGGCACCTGGAACTGTTCTGGAACCTTCTGTAGCTCTTTTAAAACCTTCCGTGGTTATTCTGGAATTTTCTGTAGTCCTTTTAATGGTTTCTAGGAATGTTCTTCTGCTGCCAGATAGTTATTTGAATAGTTTGGCCGGTGTAGAGATTAAACTTTGAGTAGACGATGTTATATCAGGTTAGGAGGAGGATGTAAGACATTTCCTTGTACAAGTGAGATCGAGATATTATCTGGGTAAAGTGGGTGCCATCTTCTGTGTGTGCGGGGCGGCTACTAGGGAGTATTAATTTGCACATGTTTCTTTAATTAGTGAAATATTTACAATTCTGAAAATTCTAACTTGTAATTAGCTGATAAATACTGAATAAATGAAAAGAGTCTCGCAAAATTTATAAATGAAGGTTTTTATTTAAGACACAGTGCACATCAATCAATCTAATACTGGATCATTTAAACTATTTAAACATCGGACAAGCTAATCGCACATCAGAAAGCACCGGAATACGGTTTTCTAACAAACAAAAAAAAGCAGAAATACGGAGAAAACAAAATCTTGAAATATGATTTAAGCAACAAAGCAGGGTTAATTTTGTAATTACTAAATTGCAACCTACACATCTACCACCAGTAACAACAAACGTGCCCAACTGACTACTTGGCGGACGTGATTACCGCTAGAATAACAGTATTTCTACTGAGAGGAAGTGTGTTGTAGTGACGTGGTATAGTGTATAAAATACACCGGAGATAATCTACCCAGTAATATTTACGGGAGCTTAATAGGAACTTTGTGATAAACTTGGAGCCTAGTGGCTCGTGCACCTGTATACGCGTGCAATGCAGCTGATTAATAATTAGGACAATTGATTGCTAATTAGCGGAAATGATTGGATAATTGGTAACACACTTAGCTTCTAATTACAAATATTTGGCTGGACAGTTAATCCGCCATTTCACTAAAATTGTATTGTCGTCATTTTTATCATTAAAATGCGGTACAAGCTGTTATTATTGATGTTACCAGCTGCCAGGAACCGCACCCAACCCAAGCAAAATAAAGAACCATTGAACGTAGTATTAAACAAGAAAATATACGCTACTGAAACAAGAAAATATATGCTATTGAAACAAGAAAATATACGTTATTTAAACAAGAAAATATATGCTATTTAAACATGATGTCAGGTGAAGAGAGACACAATCAAATCGAGTCAAATTGCTTGAGAATGCAGGAAACGCTAAAACGAGACCATTGATTTAACTTGAAACAATTATTCATGCTCCGTCAGAATACTTTAAAGTCTGAGTAAGATTCAGAAACATGAAGGATGTCAGATGAACGGTTAACGCGGCATTTAACGTGACTACGTTTGGTTATATTATATTACATTATATATATAATATTATACAAGTGTAATTGTTGCAAGCACTAGAGGTCAGGGAGCAGGTCCCCCCTTTGAGAGCCTGTCATGCAGGGACATTGACAGTCTCGCAGTGTAGCGCAGTTCATGTCTTCTGGGGGAGCTGGGTGACGGGAATTGTGAGCGCCATTGTCAGGGTCGGAAACATTGCACGTGACTTGAACTCAACTACCACGTGACTCAAAATGAACAAACACAACTTGGAATAGTAGCTGGTATGGTAGCTAGTTAAGTAGCTGGCATGGTAGCTGCTTAAGTAGCTGGTACGGTAGGTGGCATGGTAGCTGGTATTGTAACTGGTATAAGGCTAGTTGAATGATCACAAATTGTTGTCCATCTCAAAATAACACTGTCAGCCCTACTAAACATCAGCAAATCCAATTTTGGCAACTGAACATGGGTTTAACCCGAGAAATACAATTATAAGCAAATCACCAGGCGGCTGCAAGTGTCGACTAGTTGAGTGGTACTTGTCAAGTTGTCAACATGCCCCAGTTTATTCTATGTAGGGACTCTTATAATTTATTAAGAAAATAGGATCTGATAGTTCACAAATTATGTCTAATCTTATAGGCTGACGCTTAGCTTGATTAGAATGTGTCTTATTTATTATTGAGCTCAAAACGAACGTGACTATTAGACACTTCACAAACGATGTGACATTGGTCACAAAACACAATGTCACAAAACGATGTGACATCTGTCACAAAAGCTATGAGAAAAACTGAACAATAAGACGGATTACAATGGTAAGTTATAAAGGTTCACAAAATAAATTACGACCGATCGCAAATGGACGGCTTAGGACGGCGTAGTCCAACTTTAGAGTTTATAATGTTAAACTTATGTTCAACTTGGATATTTGAATAACGTAATGTGAAATATGACTTGTAGGAATAAAAGAACTTAGGTCAGCACAGCAATCAACAGCCGGGTGTTGATAAGTCTACATTTAGTATTCACCAAGAATATGCTGATGATAAAAGGGGTGACTAAGGGGTGCCAAGAACGATTACAAGAAGAGACGATAAGCCGTGGCGTGCGGTAAACTCTAAAATATGAGATAAAGTAAACACCGTAACATTTAAAAAAGATTTAAGTTGATTTGAGCAGGTGCTGCGTGAATATAAAAATAAACACATGACATAATATCGAATAACACTGGTTAGTGGTTACTGGTTAGGAGGGAGAGATTGTACTGAATATTGAGGAGGAGATTGTACTGAAGGAGGAGGAGGAGATTGTACTGAAAACAGAGGCGCAAGGTGATATAATATTGTGATTTATACTCAGTATTATAGTAATGGGGGTGGTCTAATAAAAGAGAAATTTAACACCAACATCCGTCAGAAGGTATTACAAATAGTATCCTTCTTTTTGCCGGGGTGTATTTTAACACTACTCCTACGGTATTTCAGGTCAAATTACAGGACAATTTATTTTATAGACAGGTGAAAACAGAGGGTGGTGATTTAAGGTATTTTAAGGTATGTTAAGGTATGTTGAGGTATTTGGCACGTACGTCTTGAGGAAGCCAATCAGTGGAATTATGAGATCATAGAAAAATAAATTATATAGTAAAAATAACGAGTTACAACCATGGAAATGAGCGTTATTTAACGATTATACACGATCAAGTTAGTGATTATAACAGATAATTACGGAGTAGGAGATACTGTCAGCACGCCGTGACAATCTCCAGTGAAATTTATCAAAATTAAACGGGGGGATCACGTTCATTGTGGACAAAAATAGACAGAAAATCAGGACCCCCCTTCAATTGTACCTCGTGTAACAAGGATCACAAAGTTATATTACTATCGGTGGTGAGGTGGTGACTATCACTATTTCCTTTAACTATGATTTGCAACCCAGCAGTGGTAACTTGTTAATCAGCATTAGAGCAGGTGTGTCTGATCTGGTGACTTGTACGGAGGAGTGGAAGTGTCAGTGATATTTACCTTATCGCTCATACGTTGAACTGATAATAAAACGCCGCTACATTATAGCGATATTATAGCGATCAACCAAGATAAGACTGGTTGGACACATAAAAAGCTGTAGCGAATATGGTATGGGAGTGAGAATGTCGTCTAATTCACAAGGTTGATGTTTACTGGAGTATTTTCTAGCTGGTAAACGGTTGAAGGGTGTCGAGGTGACGAGGTGGTCTGATATACTGAACTTGTCGGGAATGGTAATATAGCAGAGAACTTCTCTCTCCTTATATAGATGTACAGAAGATTATATTCTCGACACTATAGATTGGATATGACTATTGATATGATTGAAATTTTACAAAGAACGGGCCGTGTATTTCTACTGTATGGGGTCGAGGAACGCGCGATGGCATTTCCAATTAGATATATCGGATCGTAGGTAACAGCTGATCAGTGGATGGTTTTTTCAAGCAAGAATAAGCTGGATATTTCTTTGTAGACAGAAAAATACAATAGACATGCAAAAATGGGGGTGAAGGGGAAGTTGGGGAGGGGGGAGGTTGGGGGTTTAAATAATCTTGACTCACCAAATAGCAGAACAGCAAGTAGACAGCAGTTTGATAATAGGCATATTGTCAGGTATCACACATCTCACTTCTCACACACACTCACACAGTCACACACTCACACTGTCACACGCTCACTAGTACTTAGTTGGTGTCCTCATTGTCACTCCGCTAAACCGGGGATTTTCCTCATCATTTCAACCTTAATTTCTAGGTCTTTTACAGGAGATCTTTAGTTAACGTAAGCGATATGTTTAAGGAAATGACAACTGTTTTAAATTTCATTAAGACTAGAAATTTAAATTTCGTCTTCAATGGAGACAAGAATATTATGTATGGTACTTAATATGGACTGTTCATTTCAACAAAATAGAATAACGGCAACTCGTTCGAACTGTTCCAATCGTTACTATCTGAAGATCCCCAAAATGTTCATTAGCAAAGTTCATATTTAATTATAGCCGACAAAGTAACATGTTCGTCTTATAGCGATAAACAGAAGTTCAAAAATGATGTGGTTATGAGTGTTACATCACGCAATTTGGTGGGCAAAGTAGGGTGACAATTGACGAACAGAGCAATTAACAATTTGGACAACATTTAATATTGAGAAGTTTTTTCGTTTGGAATTGGCTACAACGGTAGATAATATGATGTGTCAGCAATATGCAATGTCAATATTTAATCCAGCATTAAATGGGACAATTTAATTGTACAATTTTCAATTGCTACCTAATTACAAAACGGCACTATGACATTAAATAACTATTAACTAATTAAATAACTATTAAATCTATTTAAGACCGTTGCTTATCCAGAGAGATATAGTCAGGAACAAACGCACAATGAATGGGGGACTAGGTGGTAACATTAGACATATTATCAAGGGGCGGCTTACTTTTACACAGGGTATGACAGCCGTTATTTATTAGCGCCTTTATGTCTAGCATCCGGGACCGGGTGATCAACATATATGCGGAATATTCAGCCCAGCTGATCGCTTGTTCCGCAATTAATGCACGTGATGTTTTACAAATCAGGCTTTTGTTTAAGCACACGGAAAACGCACCCAAATTTCCAGAAATAGCGATTATTGGAAATTTTCACAAAATTAATTACCTCGAGCAAACGATCACATACGAACAGTATGTGAGTTTATGGATATATTATTATAAACACTGATAAGCACTGGTTCTAACTTCTAAGCATGTCGGCACAAAAATATGGGATTTTCTACGAAAATCAAACAATTATAGTTCAGCGAACAAGCCTGGGTTTGGCTAACAGCGATATGAAACAGTGAAAATGTCACATTAGAAGACAGAAGCTTTGCAGTAGTTTTGGCACATGTTTAATATGGTTAACACCTGATAGTGAGATAAAGTTGTAAATGGTTCATTTTGGCATGTAGTTTTAGATATTATTTTAGTATTTGATCACTGAATTCAACACTTCAAATAGGAAACATAATTGTTATCATAAATTAATCTTAAAAGCTATAATCAATACATTAAGGATGAGTACAATGAGTAACAGTAACTATCAATGATCTGCCAGGGTATATAATTCGAAGTAAAAATAGCAGAACTATTTTGACATGATCACAGCTGATTATTGTCGTTGATCGATAGGACGATACTAACATAGCAGGAAGTAAGCCACAGAACCATGAGACGAACAGTGATTTATTGTGCTGTACGTGGTTCTGCACATTCTCCAAAATAAGCCTACTTCTACTACGGAAGTTATACATAAATTAGGCACTTTCATGTTAATTTTTCAAGCATCATAATGCAAAACATTGACCTCTTATTTCTAAAGTTTCTTAATTCTATCATGGGGTATTGGAATGAGATAAATATCCAGTGGAGACTGGAGATAGAAGTCCCAAGGTTCGGCTACAGGACTGAAAACAGAGTTATACATGAATTAGGCACTTTTATGTTTTCATCATAATGCAAAACATTGTTATAAATTATAAAATGCCCATATTTAAATGAGATCTCTTCTTTGACCGAGTTTTTGAGCGGTATTTAAAGCTTATTGCTTTCAATATCAAAAGCCAATCTGGGTAGTGTTTGCGCGGCTTCTTCTTCATTTCTTGGAAATGTAAATACAGAATTGTGCGGTAGACATTACAGAATGTACAGTTACATTACATGTGACCAATGGAGAAGGTTGAGAAATCCGTGAATAGCTGACGAAGTTAACCCATTTAAATTCAGTTGTTTACATCATCAACTCTGAACTGACCGCTGCAATATATTACACCAAGGAGTTACATTGCCATGTAGTTCAATTCACATTTCATAGTTTGATCATATCATGAAACCCTTAACGTACAAATCCAATCACTTACCAAAATTCACGTACTTCACTCGCATTGTTCATTCACGTACCAAATCTTATAATTCTGCTCACGTGCGCGCAGAATATTATACAATTTTCCCACGCGCGCGTTTTATGCGCGGAAAGTATTACACATCTTTGACATCGCGCGATACGCAAAGTTTAGTTGGATTTCGTTTAACAGTAGATGTTTTCTTCTCAAAACTGTAAAAATGTCGCTTTTCAAAACTATGATTATGCGGACAAATTTGATTCTAAATATTACAAAAAAGTAGGTGCGTGCGCGAGTTTACGTAGATAATCAATACTGTCTGGAGTAGTGAAGTCAATCAAGATGTCGATTATTATTATGGACAGGGGCGAGTTATTTTATTATTATTTTTATTATCTTGACAGTTGCTGTTGCAATGTAACTTGAGATTTGAAATTTATATTCCTTTATTCCTTGTATTCCTTGTATATATTTTAGCAGACACAAAAAAAGTTCGACTCAAACCTTATCAAATGGTTTTAATTTTATTGAGTCGGTATATGGTTCTGTGAAATCTGGTTCATTTATTTCCGGTGGATTGGTCTTTCTATACAGTATTTAACTGGTTTCATGGTACACCGTAGTTATTAACTGAAAGTGATGAATCTATAAGGAATGAAGTTCCGAGCCAATTTCTTCATTTAAAGTTTGAAAAAGTGACCTCTTCAACTGTAGAAAGTGACTTATTAATCCTAGCAGGTAATTAACTCTGGATCCTCATCACATTGATTCCATTCTAAATTCTAGCCATAAACAAAACAAACATTACCAGATAACTCCGTTTACCATTTGACATGTTCCAGTGCGAACGAGGCCTTCCCCGGACAAATCCTTGAAGGCAATCCTTCCCTAGCTAAAGTTCGAACAGTATAATTTATCTGATGAAGTGTATTACTAAGGTGCTCTGCTGATAATTGTAGTAAAGCAATTAATAAATGCCAAAAAAATGACCTCCGCCGAGGCTCGATCCGGGGTGTTCTTCTTGGAAACGGCGACTAGACCGCCGAGCTACGAAAGGCTCAGCAGATTTACAATATGTAACAATTTAAAGTTCATAAAAATACGCGCACGCACGTAACTTTTCGTTATTTATGGATCCAAATAATAGCGACATTTTTACAATTCTGAGAAATAAACCTCGCGCGACATAAAGCGACATTTTTACAATTTCGTTTACAATTTTGCTAGAACACCTCCTCTCGTTTAAACCGAAAGAAAGTTCACATTTTGTTTCAATTGGGTGTCCTAACTGAAAACCAAAAGCATATAAAACACAATCGCTATTGTTAATTGACGAACACCTTTATTTTGGTATTTACAGATATCATGATACTCATTTATTTGAATTGATGTCTTAATGAAGTTGCGAAGGAACCTCATGGGTGATGGAACAAAGAAACATTGATAAATTCTTGACATTCCCTCCAATGAAACATAAGAATGGCAAACAGCCAAGTAGTCGACATAAGAGACTAGACACTCGGTTAACTTGACCGGGTTAAGTCTTTAAATATCAAATATTTCTTTCGCAACATTTGTATTATATTACTGGTTACCACTACAAACACGTACTTCAAATATGAATCTAAACCGCGCCGTTGCGATGTTATTGATATAGTCTCTTATTTCAAAACCAAACCATTGACTCAGAAAGCAGTACATTGAGATTACTTGAAAAATAAAATAGAACAACTGAGCGAATGAATCGATTAAGAATTCATTGTTGACCTCTTATTTCTAAAGTTTCTTAATTCTATCATGGCCCATGGGGTATTGGAATGAGATAAACATCCAGTGGAAATAGAAGCCCAAAGGTTCGGCTACAGGACTGAAAACAGAGAAAACACTACACTCCTAAAAAAATACGAACAGTCTTACTGGCAAGGGAAAAAGAAAATGGAAGAAATAAATATCAGTAATCGATGTGCGTTGTGGCTACTCAACTTATAATTTGTGCAACGATGCGTAATTATTTACGGGATATAACAGACACTCACAAAACGAGAATATAGTTAGAGTCTTATTTGTGGGAGTAACCAAAACGGTTACAATAAAGCCATGGAGAAGGGAAGCGCTATGAGAAGGGATGCGCTATGTTTATAATGTAAAAGCATGTAACCCACATGAACATTCTGAATATTAAATAAGTTAAGTAAATATTTTTGACGTCTGTTTATTGTTACTTGCAGCGACACATCAAATTATTCAAGCGTGGCTGGCTTCTTGAGAAAAAATAAGTAATTCTTGACGTTTTATAGGGGGGGGGGGGATCATGTTATTTTTTGTCCGTTTTTGTCCGTTTTTGTCCGTTAATTTTTGTCCGTTTTGAAAATATAGCTGCCAAACGGACAAAAACGGACAAAAACGGACAAAAATTGTAACTTTTGATTTAAATTTTCTCCACAATTTGTAACAGGCTATCTGCAGAAATGGGTAGCCCGGTTAATGACCATGGTCCTTTCTCAAACTTTTAATCTTCAATTAGGCACAAAGAATACCTAGTCTACACATTTTTTAATTACATAAAAAGGGATGAAAAGTTTTATTACTGGAGAGTAAAACTTTGTTAAACACAAAGATTCTTGAGCACATTTTGAGTCAGACTCAAATGCGCTTAAAAACATTTTAGTATATAACAATAAATTATGTTAACAATAACACCAACAATAATTATAAATTGAACAAATTATTGAGAGATGAAAGAGAGGAAAAGGAGGAGGGGGGACTGAGGAGGGGGACTGAGGAGGGAGAGGAGGGGGGCTGAGGAGGAGTGAGACTGAGAAGGAGAACTGAGGAGGAGGAATGAATAGGAGGAGGAGAAGAAGGACTCAAGAGAAGGAGGACCCAAGAGGAGGAGGACTTAGGAAAAGGCCCCATGAGGAGGACTGGGGAGGAGGAGGACCGATGAGGACTGATGAGGACTGATAAAGAGGACTAAGGACGAGGAGGAGGAGGAGGAGGAGGAGAAGGACTGAGGAGTGAGGAGGAGGACTGATGAGGAGAAGGAGGTGTATGAGGAGGATGAGGAGGAGAAAGGAGATAAAGGATGAGGATAAGGAGGACTGAGGAGGAGGACTGGTGAAGAGGACTGATGAGGAGGAGGACTGAGAAGGGGAGGACTTAAGAGGACTGAGGAGGGGAGGACTTAGGAGGAAGAGGAGGATTGAGCAGGAGGAGGACTGAGGAGTAGAAGGAGGAAGAAGACTGAGGAGGATCAGGAGGACCCAGGAAGAGGAGGAAGAGGAGGAGGACTGAGGAGGAGAAGGAGGACCCAAGAGGAGGAACCAGGAAGAAGAGGAGGAGGAGGACTGAGAAGGAGGAGTGAGACTGAGAAGGAGAACTGAGGAGGAGGAATGAATAGGAGGAGGAGGAGAAGAAGGACTCAAGAGGAGGACTGAGGAGGAGGAGGACTAAGGAGAAGGATGAGGAGGAGGACCCAAGAGGAGGAGGACCCAAGAGGAGGAGGACCCAGGAGGAGGACCCAGGAAAAGGCACCAAAAGGAGGACTGGGGAGGAGGAGGACTGATGAGGACTGATGAGGACTGATAAAGAGGACTAAGGACGAGGAGGAGGAGGAGTGAGGAGGAGAACTGATGAGGAGGAGGTGTACGAGGAGGATGAGGAGGAGAAAGGAGATGAAGGAAGGAGATGAAGGATGAGGATAAGGAGGACTGAGGAGGAGGACTGGTGAAGAGGACTGATGAGGAGGAGGACTGAGAATGGGAGGACTTAGGAGGACTGAGGAGGGGAGGACTTAGGAGGAAGAGGAGGATTGAGGAGGAGGAGGACTGAGGAGTAGAAGGAGAAAGAAGACTGAGGAGGATCAGGAGGACCCAGGAAGAGGAGGAGGACTGAGGAGGAGAAGGAGGACCCAGGAGGAGGAACCAGGAAGAAGAGGAGGAGGAGGACTGAGAAGGAGGACTGAGAAGGAGAAGGAGGACTGATGAGGAGGATGAGGATGAGGAGGAGGGTGACTGGGGAAAGGATTGAGGAGGAGGAAGACTGAGGAGGAGGAAGAGGAGAAGGACTGAGGAGGAGAAGGACTGAGGAGAAGGAAGAGGAGGAGGACTGAGGAGGAGGACCCAGGAGGAGGAGGACACAGGAAAAGGCCCCAGGAGGAGGAGGATGACTTGGGAGGAGGAGGACTGATGAGGACTGATGAGGAGGAGAAGTAAGTGGATGAAGAGGATGAGGAGGACTGAGGAGGAGGACTGGTGAGCAGAAGGAGGAGGACCCAGGAGGAGAAGGAGGAGGAGGAGGATAACTGAGGAGGAGGAGAAGGACTGAGGAGGAGAAGAGGGATCCAGGAGGAGAACCCAGGAGGAGGAGGAGGAGGACTGAGGAGGAGGACTAAGGAGAAGGAGGACTGATGAGGAGGATGAGGAGGAGGGTGACTGGGGAAAGGACTGAGAAGGACTGAGGAGGAGAATGCGGACTGAGGAGGAGGAACCAGGAAAAGGAGGAGGAGGACTGAAGAGGAGGACTGAGAAGGCGAAGGAGGACTGATGAGGAGGATGAGGATGAGGAGGAGGGTGGCTGGGGGAGGACTGAGGAGGAGGGTGACTGGGGGAGGACTGAGGAATATGAGGAAGACTGAGGAGGCGGAGGAAGAGGAGAAGGACTGAGGAGGAGAAGGACTGAGGAGGATGACTGAGGAGGAGGAGGACTGAGGAGGAGGAGGAGGACTGAGGAGGAGGAGGACTGAGGAGGAGGAGGACTGAGAAGGAGGAGGAGGAGGAGGAGGAGGAGGAGGAGGAGGAGGAGTGAATAGGAGGAGGAGGGGGACTGGGCAGGACTGAGGAGGAGGACTGAGGAAAAGGATGAGGAGGAGGACTGAGAAGGAGGACTGAGCTGAGGAGGAGAACTGAGGACTGAGGAGGAAGAGGAGGAGGATGAAGAGGAGGTGGACCCAAGAGGAGGAGGTCCCAGGAGGAGGACCCAGGAGGAGGACTCAGGAGGAGGAGGAGGATGACTGAGGAAGACTGAGGAGGAGGAGGAAGCATCTAAATATTATTTCCATTTTTGTTATTTTTTGTCCGTTTTTGTCCGCTCTATTTTTTGTCCGTTTTGATAATATAGGGTTCCGAACGGAAAAAACGGATAAAAAACAGGATCCCACCTGGAGGAGGAGGAGGAGGAGGAGGAGGAGGAGGAGGAGGAGAAGGATGACTGAGGAGGAGGACTGAGGAGGACTGAGAAGGAGGAGGACTGAGGAGTACTGAGGAGGATCGCTGAAGAGGATGGCTGAGGAGGATGGCTGAGGAGGATGACTGAGGAGGATGACTGAGAGGGAGGAGGAGGAGGACTGAGAAGGAGGAGGAGAAAGAGGACCCAGGAGGAGGACTCAGGAGAAAGAGGAGGAGGAGGACTCAGAAGGAGGAATGAGGAGGACTCAGAAGGAGGAATGAGAAGGAGGAGAACTGAGGAGGAGGAGGAGGAGGACTGAATAGGAGGAGGAGGGGGACTGGGGGAGGACTGAGGGGGAGGAGTACTGACGAAAAGGATGAGGAGGAGGACTGAGGAGAAGGACTGAGGACTGAGGAGGAAGAGGAGGAGGAGGACCCAGGAGGAGGAGGACTGAGGAGGATGATGAGGACTGCAGAGGAGGAGGACTGAGGAGGACTGAGGAGGACTGAAGAGGATGGCTGAGGAGGATGGCTGAGGAGGAGGAGGAGGAGAAGGTGGAAGAGGAGGAGGAGGAGGAGGAGGAGGAGGAGGAGGAGAAGGAGGAGGAGGAGGAGGAGGAGGAGGAGGAGGAGGAGGAGGAGGAGGAGGAGGAAGCATCTAAATGTTATTTCAATTTTTGTTATTTTTTGTCCGTTTTTGTCCGTTTTTGTCCGTTTTTGTCCGCTTTATTTTTTGTCCGTTTTGAAAATACAGCTGCCAAACGGACAAAAACGGACAAAAAAACATGAGCCCCCCCCCCTTTATAGCGATGGTAAGAATTTAATCCTTGGTATTTTAATACAAGCTAACTTTTTTGTTTGGATCCGGATCTAATGAATGATTATTTTAGAAATAATTCTAAAATTTGAAAATTGAAGTAAAAATATTTTACTTAGTTTAAAGTTTGTAAATAGACTTTGTAGACTAATTGATGACTTCATACCAAAGCAGTTAAATTGTAAATTAAAGATAGCTTTCAGTATTTTTGTGACAAATCTTTAGTCCTGCTTCTCATCACATTGTATGCTTTATCATTTGAGTATCGCAAAGTTATTATCTTGGACTTATTTCATACAATGTAATGTGGCAACTATTGTCTTAATAGTAATACAATTTTCGATTATCATAATACAAATTCATGTAATATCCTATAAAGGCTCATGCTAACCCAGCGCGGGTTTACTACTACATTTATATGAAACTATACGAGAAAATTAAAACAATAGCTGTTCCCATTCCCCAAGCTTCGCGATAAATCGAAGTTTTCGACTGTCTTTTTTGTTCTTATTTCATGTTTAGGGGGGGGGGGGGGGCCAAGTGGATATTTGTAGATATTTGTAGATTAATGTAGAATGGATAATCCACGAAAAAAGTGGATGACATTCTACAAATATCTACATTTATCTCCAAAAATTCAGTAGAATTTCTGGGCATTAACTTCAATTTCATCACGTTTTTATATATGCTAAGTGATATTATCTGACTACTTGCACAGTTCTTCTATGTTTATTTGAGTGTATTTACATGGAGATTATGGTCCATAAACACTATCATACAATAGAGAAAAGCAATGATCTAAAAGGGTGGAACTATCTAATTTAATGTTGCATATTATGGGGGGGCGGCGCGGGGGGGGGGGGGGGGGGGGGGGGGGGGCTAAAGTTCTGATCTCTAGTACCGGTGCTGTCAGTCTGAACTTCCAACCATGCCATCCGCCTGACTAGGGAGAGATAAAAGAGGTACTGTTAAATATGGCAAAATAAAATTGTCACAAGGTGGAATGAGGAGGAGGAGGTGGAAGAGGAGGCTAGGAGGACTGTGGAGAAAGAGGGGACTGAGGAGAAGGAAGAGGAGAACTGAGGAGGAGGACTGAGGAGAAGGAGGAAGAGGATGAGGACTGAGAAGGAAGAGGAGGAGGATGAGGACTGGGGAGGAGGACTAAGGAGGAATATTGAGGAGGATGAGGATCACTGATCGGCTTAGGGCGAGGCCGAGGGGTACTTTTTTATCTTAATAGCCGAGGCCGAGGAGTGCCATCTTAGTTAAGACCGAGGCCGAGGGAAGCCGTGGGGTGCTTTTTTGACCGAGGCAGAGGTCTATCCTAGTATATGCCCTTTGAATAAACGCCATCATGTAATTAGGAAAAAAAATAGGAATACTGTTTTCAGAAATGAGAAATAAGAATGTGTCGTACATATAAGGACTGAGGAGGAAGAGGATGACTGAGGAGGAGGAGGACTGAGGAAAAAGAGGACTGAGAAAGAGGTGGAGGAGGTTGAGGAGGACTGAGGAAGAGGAGGACGGAAGAGGACTGAGGAGGAAAAACACTCAAGAGGATCAGTAGGACTGAAAAGGAGGAAGTGTTAGGAGGAGGGGGACTGAGGAGGAAGATTAAGGAGGAGGTGGACTGAGGAGGAAGTTAGGAAGAGGAGGACTGAGGAGGAAGAGTTAGGAGGATCAGGAGGGGGACTGAGGAGAAGGACTAAGGAGAAGGAGGACTGAGGAGGAGGATGAGGGGAAGGAGGAGGAGGAGGTTGAGGAGGACTGAGAAGGAGAAGGACTGAGGAGGAGAAGGAAGAGTAGGGGAGAAGGAAGCATCTAAATTTTATTTCCGTAACAGTTTTTGTCCGTTTTTGTCCGCTTGCGGATGGGGAGACGGAGGACTGAGAAGAAACTGTACAAGCGAGGACTGAGGAGAACTGAGGAGGAAAAGGATAACTGCGGAGGAGGACTGAGGAAGAAGAGGACTGAAGGTGAGGTGGAGGGGGAGGAGGTTGAGGAGGACTGAGGAAGAGGAGGAGGAAAAATACTCAGGAGGAACAGTAGGACTGAGAAGGAGAGGACTGAGGAGGAGGAGGACTGAGTAGAAGGAGAATGACTGGGAAGAAGGAGGACTGAGGAGGGGACTGAGGAGGATGACTTAGGAGGAGGTGGAGGACTGCGGAGGATGATGGGGGAAGGAGGAGTGGAGAAGGAGGAGGAGGAAGCATCTAAATGTTATTTCCGTGAGAGTTTTTGTCCGTTTGTATCCGTTTATGTCCGTTTTTGTCCGCTTTCTGAGGAAGAGGATGCGGATGGGGAGACGGAGGACTGAGAAGGAACTGTACATGCGATGACTGAGGAGGAGGAGTTTGAGGAGGACTGAGGAGGAGGGAAGGAGGTTGAGGAGGACTGTGAAGAGAAGGACTGAGGAGGAAGAGTTAGAAGGAGGACTGAGGAGGAAGAGTTAAGAGGAGGGGGAATGAGGATGAAGAGTAAGGAGGAGGGGGACCGAGGAGGAAGAGTTAGGAGGAGGGAGACTGAGGAGGAAGAGTTAGGAGGAGGGGGACTGAGGAGGAAGACTTAGGAGGAGGAGGCCTGTAAAAATGTCCGCTTTCTGAGGAGGAGGATGCAGATGGGGAGACGGAGGACTGAGAAGGAACTGTACAATGTACATGCGATGACTGAGGAGGACTGAGGAGGGAAGGATGACTGAGGAAGAGGACTGAGGAAGAGGAGGACTGAGGATAAGGTGGAAGAGGGTGAGGAGGACGGAGGAAGAGGAGGACTGAGGAAGAGGAGATCTGAGGAGGATGATAAGGAGGAGGATGTCAGGATGAGGAAGAGGATGAGTAGGAACACTGAGAAGGATGAGAAGGAGGATGAACCATCTAAATGTCATTTCCGTAACAGTTTTTGTTCACTCCGGACTGCGGAGGAGGATGATTGAAGAGGAGGAGGAGGAGGTTGAGGAGGACTGAGAAGGAGAAGGACTGAGGAGGAGAAGGACTGAGGAGGAGGGGGAGGTGTAGGAGGACTGAGGAGGAGGAGGAGGAGGAGGAGGAGGAGGATAAGGAGGTGGTAGACTTGGGAGGAGGAAGAGGACCAAGGAGGAGAAGGAGCAGTGTGGTTGACTATTTCGTAATCACCTCATGGGCAAGAGATCATTGCTTTGTGAAATTAGTATGAATTTATCTTGAGCCGTCCTGCAGGACATGCAAACTTTGCTGGAGTATAGTTTTGCGAAACAAACTTAACCCGACCCTTGGAAATCATGACATTTGAACTCCCTCAGCTTCGCTTTCTTGATCGAAAGCTGATGCTAAAATCCCCCCCCCCCCCCCCTCCTGAAGAAGAGGAGGTCTGAGGAGGATGATAAGGAGGAGGATGTCAGGATGAGGAAGAGGATGAGTAGGAACACTGAGAAGGATGAGAAGGAGGATGAACCATCTAAATGTTATTTCTGTAACAGTTTTTGTTCGCTCCGAACAAATCATGAACATTTGAACTCTCTCAGCTCCGCTTTCTTGATCGAATGCTGATGCTAAAATCCCCAAAATTAGTTTTTCCCCCGTTCAGCAACAGAGTTTCTGCCGATCTTATGTCGATCGTTCCGAAGAGGGTTGTGCTGACCTCAGTTGCTGCCTCCGAATCTGCTTCCTCCGATTCTAACATATTATAAGTATACTTATAATATGTTAGAATCGGAGGAAGCAGATTCGGAGGCAGCAACTGAGGTCAGCACAACCCTCTTCGGAACTTAAGTATCATCAGTGCAAGTGGGACAGTCCACTTCATCATTCTCACACTCAGTCAACTCTGCAGGGTCATTTATATCCTCCTCTCATTCAATCGGATGATGTTTTCATCTTCAAATATTTGCAGGAAAGGTAACTTGAACTTCTTACCATCGTCCACGACAGCCTTGGTACCTCGTTCCATGGCTTTCTTCAAGCTATCTATTTTGATGTCACTTGAACTCAAATCGTGGACCTCCTTCGTATCATTCTTCCATGTCTCGTGTGGTAGTGGAACTTCTTCCCTGAAAATACTGCGTCCACGGGAATGGGCATAGGCTGTCATGTCATCTGCAAGAGCGAGCTCTGAGCGAAGATTTATTTTCTCGCAGCCGTATGCTAAAGTTATGGCATCGAGATTTGTGCGGCGACCAGCAAAGATACCAGTTCGAATCCAAGCAAAGAGTTGTTCATTAGCATCAGATCCTAGTAGGTATGTTGTTACTTTTGCAGAAAAAGGAGATAGAGAATGAGTCCATCGCAAGTACATTTCAGATCTTTAAACGTCTGCCAAGTTATAAACTGACAACTATCAGTTATATTAGATTTCCAGAGAACAAAAAAAGACTTGCAGTAAGAAAGCCTCAGCTAGAAAATGGATACTCTTCAGAAAAAGTCCTGTGGCTGAATATCCTTCTCTCAAAAAATACTAGTATAAGCAGGACAGATCCAGAACAAGTGAAGGATCTTGACGGTCAGTCAGATTCAAAGCACTGAGAGAAGTATAGGCAAGCATATAGGGGTTGTCCTTGATGAAATTATAGATGAGTGGTTACATCAAATATGGAACCTAATTCAGGTATTTAATGACATGTATAATTACTAGAAGCTTTCTGGAATCCAATAGATAAAACATGTAATGGATAAGAAATCACACAAATTTCTATACATTTTTTGTAGATAAATGTAGATATTTGTAGATTATTGTCAATGGATAATTCACGAAAAAAGTGGATGACATTCTACAAATATCTACAAATATCCACTTGGCCCCCCCCCCCCTGTTTAGTTATGTTGAGGTATTTTATGTTGAGGTAATTTCTAAAAATGCAGGAAACATGCATATTGTCTGTGATCAGAACATAATGACGTTTAATGAAGACCGCAGTAGAGATAAGTTGACACATTGCTCTATACACAATTACACTGTTATATAACAAGATTGTGTGTAATAGGAGCCATCATGTTAACTGTGCGTAGAAGCATACAGCATTTTCATCAGGGTCAATATTTGATAAGTATTTGAATGTATGTGTACATGATATTATATGTATCACGGAGGGAGTCGTGTGAAATATTTATTTTGTTTGGCAACTGTCGAAAATGTTGCATTTCAATCTTACTATGTAATATTGGGGGGGGGGGGGGGGGGGGGCCAACCATATTAAAGTATATTAAAATGTAGGATTTTTCCCGATTTTGACCCGGGGATATACTTTAATATACTTTAATATACTTACAATATACTTTAATATATCCCTATCTCCTTGGAGGCCTACATCAAAAATTGTTTCCCAAAATAAGCTTGAAATGCAATTCTTAATCGATTCCAAAAAGTTCTTGAACAAATATTGAAAACTGATGGAGTTATTTCAATTTTAATGAAGTCATTTTGGCTAGTATTCCGAACCGAGATATTATGTGCAATTTTCCCAATTTTGTTCATGGAGGTCTTTTTACTTAGTATCCACTATATTCAACAAACACTGAGTTATATCTTTCACATAGAGTTAGTCTCATTAAAAAATATTGAAATTTTATCGAATTTGGGCAAAAGCGAATTTGGGCAAAAGCGTATGCCCAAATATGGGCATATTTTTTAAAGCTCATAGCTCAGCCAATTTTTGACCAATCTGGATGGAAATTCATGTACTAGTCCTAAAACAGGCTTATCTTGCGAATCTGAGTGAAAAATATAGTTCATCATGTAAATCTTAACGAAGAATATAAATCTTCTAATTGTAGGTATATTAAAGTATATTAAAATGTAGGATTTTTTCCGATTTTGACCCGGGGATATGATATACTTTAATATACTTTAATATGGTTGGCCCCCCCCCCCCCCCCCCATATTAGTATTCCAATAGAAGCTCAGAAAATATTTGAAAAAATTGAAGGTGTTTATATATTAACATCGTTCACGTAAGTTTAACAGGTAAACGTAGCCAAGATGCTTCAACTGTTTATGTCAACTAAAGGAATGCCAACTAAAGGAATCTTGGCAATTTTTCAACATTTCTCAAATTCAGATTATTTCAACGTAGCATCGGTCAACTTTAATGTTATATGCTGTTATATGCTGTGTTTCTAAGGGTGGTTCAAAAACTAAAAGTTGCTCAAATCTAGCTTTAACCAATGTAGAATAACAAAATTCTGAAGCGTTGTTAGGTGTTGAGAACTAGAGTATTTAATAGGGTTATTCAGGCCCACCAAATTAAATGTCATTTTAGTGTAAGTTCCAACCATTACGTGCGGTGACTCTCAATCATTGACGTTTTATTTGATTAATCATGTGAACAATTAAGCGATCGGAAAATTTGCTAAAGCAAACAAGCCAATAAAAAATACTTTAAGAGTTTAAGCTTTGGTACAGCAAGAATTGAGCAACTTTGGGTTTTTGACCCACCCAATTACTATTTCTTGGTAATACAATTTTATACACTTTATTTGATACAGTTAAACCCAAAATACCACGTTTGGCCAGATTATATAGAAATATATCGCATCTAATAGTTACTTTGATACTTATTTGGTTTACTAATTTGAGTAATTAGTTATGTATGAGTCTATATTGAAACGAGCTTTACTTAACATTGAAGGAATATACATCAGGATCAGCTAGGTACATTATACATTATATTTTGTGGTACGTGTTATTTGGTACGGTGATTGTAATATCATAGTGTATATGAACAAACCTTTCTTTTCTCTTTTCGTCTTTAGCAGTCATAGGGGGCTTCTTGTTCTTCCCCTTGTTAGCACGTCTCTTCTTTTGCAACGCCAATACTGAAATTATTACGTCAAAATAGTGACATGAGCAATTAAAGATGGATATTTAATAGACAACTCCTTTAATTTAAGATTAGCTGACTGTTAAATAAACGAAGTTCATTAGTTACGTTTTAGTCTGTGCCACCCTGTACACAGTACACATTTCAAGTACACAGTACACTATGTAACTAATTAATATCCAAAATTTAGATCACATACGTTAAATTGAATTTAATCATAAAATTTCGCAACACGAGTGAATATTCAATAATTCAGAAACATGAAATGGTGCATTTAATGTGTAGCAGGATGCTTCCAATAAGTGTCCTGTTCTTTTCGTGGGGAAACCTAACTAAAGACAAAATT
Organism: Bolinopsis microptera; assembly: GCF_026151205.1. Classification (NCBI taxonomy): domain Eukaryota; kingdom Metazoa; phylum Ctenophora; class Tentaculata; order Lobata; family Bolinopsidae; genus Bolinopsis; species Bolinopsis microptera. The sequence continues at coordinate 9,060,575 of NC_087079.1, forward strand.
TATATTATAAACTTATATTTACGTAATTATATACGTAGTAGGAACGTCTCGACTGTAATAATTGTCCAACAGCTTAGCTGATTTCTAGCAGAGAAAGATTTAAAAGTAGAGGTTCAAAATTATATTTATGCTTCTCAGATGATCACAAAATTTAACAATTGCATGCCTTTCAGCAGAAAAATTGACGATTTTGATTACAGAGATTTGACTATTCATTTATCTACAATTATTGGCCAACTATCCATTCAGTACCGAAAAATGTTGATAAAGAAGTACATAGAGGTTAAAACATTGTACACTGGGCAATTTACGATTGATAACTCTGTACCGAATGATGTAAGTACACGTGTAAATGCTGACTTATAATGACAGATTTAAATTGCCATAACCTAAATTTAATTTAACATGAAATGATTTGGCGAAACTTACCCAAATAATCAATGCTGAAATCACACAATCTGCTGAACTCTTTAAACACCATTATAAAAACTATTGAAGATGCATTAAAATAAACGCTACTAAGCTAATTAAATTCTTTGTTGATCATTACATTTTATGTGAAAATTGTAGTTATACGTGTGAGGAGGACTAAAAAGTAGGCTTAAAAACTACCCATATCATAAACTAGATACTAGATAGTATAGATAGAAACAATTAATGAAGAGACTCAACTAGTTCACGCCCCCTTATACCGTTGTGACACTGCCAAGTTGGCAGTGGCACAAAATGTCGAAGTTAAACTATACGCTAATTAACAATAAGATTACTGAGCGGAGAGGTGGGAAGTTGGCAACCAGTTCCAAGGTGGGCGTGGGCGAGATATTGAGGTGACATTATGTTGCAAGATGAAGGAAGAACAAATTTCCTTAGCTGACAGTTTGATAACTTTGCATTGCAAAGAGGGTAACAGCACAAGCAAATCAAGCTGCTTGCATTGAAAGAATCTTGGTAAGAACTGGTAGTTGAATATCAAGAAGTTAGATTTCTATCATATAGATAATATTGTGCTAGTACCACTTCTATACTCCACCTGAAGTGGAAGTTGGTATTTTTGACAGATAATAGATATCGAACTGCTTGCATCTTTAATTCTAATCTCTAAACTCAGAGTAGGGGGGGGGGGGGGAAACCCCGTTGATGCCCAAGTTCATTTGACGAAAAAATAAAGTATAAATGGGAGAAATTTGTATCATTTTCAACATTTTCCGGTAGAAATAAAATAATAATCATTTCTGACACAACACTCTATTTAGCTAAAATATAGCTGCACTTACTAATTAGAATGAACACGATTTTGATGATTATTTTCATCATAACTCAAGTTTTAGCTGTTATTTAGCCGATGCCAATTTGACCAAAAATTGGGGATTAAATGGGCATGGAGTCGCCTCCCTCCTTTCAAAAACTAATGCAGAATTTGACAGTTTCTGTGGAAGATACAGAAAGCAATATCCTCTGCAAAATGAATAAGAACGCATAGGCTACATCCAACAACTCCAAATCCACTTCCCCTAAAGTAATTTAATATAGTATGTAAAAATACCCCAGCGGGAGAGATCTATTTATAAGCTAGATTTGATCTTCCTGCTTCTCTTGTACACTGCTACTAACTACTACTATACTACTAACTGCAGTTTCTTTTGAAGTGGAAGTGGTAGTTACTCTAACCACCACTTCTCTGCAGCTTTATCTACGTCACTATTAAAAGGGCGGGTTAAGGGGTGCAACTTTACTGTCAGTGTTGTTAAGTCATAAACTCTAGTCCAGAGCTAAATTAGGTGCTATGTTTTCTGAAACAAGTTCAACTGACGACAGATTTTCAAATTACTTGTTTGATTTTGAAATTACTTGTTTGCAAAGTTGAAAGCGTTAACCATTTGAAATTTTGAAATAATTGCCATTCTTTGCTGGCACTAAATTTCCAGACGCAAATCTAAAAGTTTCCATTTCTCTTTTCAGACACAGAACACTGACTAGAGCATGTGATATTGTGATAATGTCAGACACTTGTCACTTGTGCACGGTTGTGTTGGTGCCTAACCTGCACTGGTGAAACTAGCAGACATCCTGAGTGCATGGAAAATACCTGGGAGGTACAGATCAACATTCAACCCCCAGACGAAACTAGAACCTATACGGGTAAACCACCCCTAAAACGTCACGTGTTTTTTGGGCCCAGATTGCCGAGTTAGGGCTAAATTTACAGGGTTCTGAAGTGTCTAGGAATAATATTTAAATCTTTTTCTAGCCTGCCAGACAGGAATCGACCGGGACATGATTTCAGGCCTGACCGGGACCGGGACCGGGACCAAGAATCCTGAATTAACCGGGATCATAAATCAGCATTTTACCGGGACCGGGACCGGGATGAAAAATGTGACTTGACCGGGACCCGGACCGGGATAGCTCAAAATTGCCGATCCCGGTACCGGGATTCCCGGTACCGGGAATTCCGGTCGATTACTGGTTAATTCATGATCATAATTTATTACTCAAACTTGTTTAGCAATTTTAATCATTGTTTTATTTGGCTCAGAGGATATTTAAAGATGAAATTCACAATGAATGAAAGGAAAAACTTAAAATCACAGTGAATGAAATTATGTAAAAGATCCAGTAAACGACCGGGGGTAGGATTTGGCCGGGGCCGGGGCCGGGGCCGGGAATGTCCAAATTTTGCCGGGGCCGGGAATTGGCCGTTCTGGAATTTGGCCGGGGCCGGGGCCGGGAATTTAATAAATCCACGGCCAAGTTATTAAGATTTAAGGATTTAGGTGGAATATTGTAATTGTAAAAACTATCAGAGGTTACAAAAACAAAGGACTGCTCTTGAAAGTTGGCACTCTGGACATCATCCTTTCAAAATTGAAAATCCATTTTAAGATTGATATGAAAGTTTTAGGCCGATTTCGATCAAAAATTCCCGGCCAAATTCCCGGCAAAAATTGAAAATCGGCCGGGGCCGGGGCCGGGAAGAAATAGCTCCCCCGGTGCCGGGATTTCACGGCGCCGGGAATCCCGGTCGCTTACTGAAAAGATCCCGGTCAAAATCCCGGCAAATTTGAGTGATTGACTGGGACCGGGACCGGGACCGGGACCAAGAATCCCGAATTAACCGGGACCGGGATCATAAATCAGCATTTGACCGGGACCGGGATCGGGATAGCTCAAAATTGCCAATCCCAGTACCGGGATTTCCGGTACCGGGAATCCCGGTCGATTCCTGCTGCCAGAAAGATTTGATAATTTGAAAATAAAATCAGGTACAATTTTTTTGACGTTGAAATGGAGTTCGTTTTAAAACACCACCCCTAAAATGTTATTTCTATATGTGTGATAATTCAAAATGTACAGGAGGCCTGATTTATCTTTTGTCACTAGTACTATTTGTTTTGTCTTATTAAAACATTAAGCTACTTGAAAACATTCACTCACCTAAGATAGCACCTCAAAACCGTAATCACCCCCTAAAATGTCACGTGCCACACCCCTAAAACGTCAGCTAAAACAGGTTGTGTAGCACTCACAATGTTGCTCAATTATTAATTTTAACCACTTCTGGGACTAATATTACCTATTTCTGAGAGGTGTTGACCAGAATTTCTCTCTCTGTTGAAAAAAAAATGGTGGAATTTAGTCAATTTACTTTTTGTGACATTTTGGGGACTTTTTTTTTGAATACCCAGAACTTACGGCAAAACACTAACTCGGTCAACAAAATTTACACCTGTAGTTAGATTATCTAGTTATAAACTAACAATTGGCACTAAAGAAATGGATTCAATGTGATTTTAACCTTGTGCAAATCGCATGTTTTAATTGCATTTTTTGGGATTTTTAACATCATCCTGCATCTTGGCAATTTTAGTGACCTGTAGTTAACTAAGCCAACACAGTAATCGATCTGACCTTCTCTATAGACTAGATTTGACTGCTTTTAGCAAAATTGAATGTCAAAAACTACTAGTTTATGGTAAACCTATGATATGCCCCCTATGATGTTATTTTTTTCTCCCCTAAAATGTCAAATTTGTATTTTGTTCGCATGGTGTGCGATAATAGCTCTTGTTTTGGCACTTGTTAATTATTAACATCAACTATTAACGAAATGTGTAGTAGGGACTGGACAAATTTGGCTGGAAGGAGCTGTTCTTGTATGTAGCAATGCATTGCATCTTAGGAAAAGCCTGAGTAATTTGATCAGGTTAAAATGACATTTTAGGCTAGGGGGGATAATTAGACATGTTAGGGGATGTTTATTGCGATTAATAAAATAAAACTAATTCCTTGAGCTGCCAAAGCTTTCCAATGCGATATTACCATTAGATGCTAAATATGATGTTTAATAGGCTGGTACCTCCATTTTATGGTGCTTGTAGTCTCAAAGCCAGAATCTGATAAAATGACATTATAGGGGGCGGCCAGGTGACATTTTAGGGGAGGGTAGTAATATTGAGTAATGTATAACTTTCCATATCTCCAGTCATATGTACAAAGTTGCTAAAATATGTAAATATCACTATCCTAGACCAAAACTGAGTTAATATTAATGAATTCCAGAATTATAAAATTGTGCGCTTTTTTTCAAAAGTAAAAAATTCGTACAAAGTGAAAAAAATGCCCTTATGGCATCATTTAGATTCAATTTCAGGATGTGGCAGGGTCTGAATGATATTTTTTTATGTTAAGGAGTTACAAATGATTAGGTAAGATACTTTCTAAGAAGATGGGATCCAATCAATCAAGAGTGGCGTTTTAGGGGTGGGTGACATTTTAGGGGGGGTTTACCCATATAACTTGAACTCAGAAAAGCCGAATTGTTAACATTCTCTATTTAAACTCCGTGGGTGTATTTTAAGACTAATTTAGTAAAATCAAATTGACCAAAACCCATAATCATGGGTAGAGTGGACCGCTGCCAGTGTCTCTCTTTCCCGAACAAAAGGAAATGATATTAATTTGATTGACCGTTCTCAAATGCAAAATGATACCGAGAATGAAATCGGTCGCTCGCTTTTCCCATTCATTCACGGCTTACAATCAATCACATGTTGTAAAAATTCCTTTGGGTTGCGTTCGGGTCGATATACCTAGTATTTCGGGATAAGGGTTGTACTGGTAGTTAGTGAATTAGCTAGCTAATTCACTAACTACCAGTACAGCTATAGCTGAAGTTTATTGATTCTTTATTGCTGAGTACAGCTGCCTTCGGGTAGTTCTTCTTAATCTATTACAATTGTAAATTAATGGGAAAAGCGAGCGACCGATTTCATTCTCGGTATCATTTTGCATTTGAGAACGGTCAATCAAATTAATATCATTTCCTTTTGTTCGGGAAAGAGAGACACTGGCAGCGGTCCACTCTACCCATGATTATGGGTTTTGGTCAAATATCATCTCTTTTTGATTATAATGTCAGGGTACTTTATAAAGTCGAAATATAAACTGATGTCTTCATTAATAAGGAGGAAGTTTCAACGATTTCGAAATTTTTCCTTTAAAAACATTTCCTTGTGTTTAGGTAAGCATATCGGTCTATCACTGACTGAACATAAAACATTATAATCATTCAAGTTGCCATTAAATTCATATATAATGACATTGAACTGTCGTGGTAAAGCAGAATTTGTTCGAAATCACGAATGAGCAAAATTCTCACCGTTCGCACGTGCAAACTTTGAGCGGTTGTTGCGTGCGCATCCAATACTGAATCGCCGTAAATTTTTGCATAGCGGTATTTTATATATAGTTTGATAAGAGTGCAAAGTTTCAAAAGATTTCAAATAGAACTTGGATCACAGCGGGACTCCAAAGTTGATAAAAATCGTGAAAACACCAATTTTCAGTGATTTTAGCAATTTTTAATCAATTTGGGCGTGTCCCCACGTGTGCAACTTTTCGATTTTCAACTTTAAAACTAGCCTAATGCACAATTTATACCTATAGAAAGCATAACTGAGCTCCACAACCCAAGGGATAGCCCAACACCAGAGAATACTAAATCGCAAAATTGACGTTTTTATAAAATAATTTTTCAAAAAAGCACTAACTTCAAAGGCAAATATCTTTATGAAGGAGTAAGATAAGAAAACTTTCCAGTAGATTTTCAGAATGCCTATACAATTATCTAATATAAAAATTTCCTCAGATGTTGAAAAAAATTACTTTTAAATGGTGTAAAATCAATTTTAAAAGTTATTACTTTGTCGAAAATCAAGTTTTAAAAACGGTTAACTTGATGACGTCATCAAGGGGTGTTTATGACGTCAAATAATTTTGTTATACAATATAAACTAAAGTGTAAACAATTATTTTCAAGATCTGTGGTCGGAAATGGCTGTATCTTTTATACTTTTGAATCTATGGACACTTAAATTTAGGATACAATTGACTACATTTGACTGTCAAAGCGTCTATCCCTGAATATGTATATATCACGACAATCTGTCGTAAAACAGGGGTTCTAGAAAACCCATTTCCCGATGCTCCTGAAACCTGAAACTTTTTTTGCAGTCGATTTGGTCAACGTCTAGACGCCCTGAAAAATTTCAGATCTTTAACTCAATTTTAACATGGTTTTTAAGGCACCTGAATATGGCGATTTTGGGTTTTTTACCGAATTTCGTATAACAGTGCTGGCGAGTATTTTATGCAAATTTCTTAAAAATCTCAACATAACTATTTTTTATTCCTGTCATCTTTGACATCAAATTAGAATGTTTTCAACTAAAAATAAATCTGCTGAACGACTTCCGATTAGACTTAATGCCTGAAAAACTCCTGCCGGAGGCGGCGGCCTTCGGCCGCCGCCTCCGGCCGGAGTGCACGCTTCGCGTGCACGAAAGAGGCGTGTAACGTGTACCAAAGGGGGTATAATAGTAAAGGGGGTATGATAGTAAAGGGGGTACATAGTATACCCACAATAAATGCAACGGTCGTGCTTGCCAGCACTGTGATAGCCGAACATTCCATATTATACTCTTTCTATCCTTCATTACATACATCCCTCATTCCGTATATTACATTAAAATATTGTGTAATAATAACTGTTCAAATATATGTCTCTGTTCGACTGAGTATAAATTCTGGCACAGTTTAGAAAGTTAAATTTATAGTTGGAATTTGTACAAGCGAATAGTGTTGTACAATAAAATAATATTAACATAAGTAGCATGGATGCATGCTTATCGTCAAAACGGACTGGCAAGGTGATAAAATTTGACGACCATGAACCATGACTGAAAGTCCTGGTAAAAATAGCAAAATTTAGTCTGTCTTATGCTCTCACAAATTTGGCATCAGTTGTCATTGTTGACAGTCGTCAAACACCCAAGAAACACGCTCACACTACTCGCGTTCTAGTTTTTTTCTACAACAGCTCATTCCAACTTGTTTAAGATTATAACTTTTTGTTAAAAATATTCACCACGTATGAACGTATGTTTTGAGTTGAATTGTAAAGAAACAGTGTTGTAATTATGTTAGATAATAGTATATTACAGTGTGGATAGTTCTTGTAAGTAGCACATCACACATGACATCATTCGGTCAGCTCAATACTTGCACAAGCAAGTTACAACATAATAATATGCAGTATCTTTACACACTTTTTAAACAGAGTTTTATTGTTAAATGTGTTATCTTTTCAGTTATTTGAGGTATTTAGTTTAATGCTTTCGACCGTAGATTAGTATCGTTACAACATTGGTGGCACCCAGCCAAGATGGGTTGAACTGGTTCACTTGACTTGATTAAGTTACACGCATACACACGTAATGTAGATATTGCACATGAACCACTGTTCGAGGTTACATGTTATGTCAGACAATTCTACACACATTCAAATTACATGGGGGAAGATTCAGGATGCAACGAGCATGAAAGGGCCCTTAATCGCCCACCCCATATAATAACGATCTAAAAGTATCCTCCTAGTATATAATGTTATGTTATGTACTTTCAACCCAAGCGAATACAATTTCATTATGTCTGAGTTTGAAGAACATATCTGCATTATAATACGTATAATGTATAATACATTATTCTTGAGAGATACTCGCGGGACTTGCAGTAAGATTTGTACTTTAGTAAACAGGAAACAGACGGAGTTAGGCAGCTCGTGGTTTAAAGAGAAAGGAGCTGATTATTTGGATCAGCAAGTTGAATAGGCCTAGTCTACAATGTCTAAAGTTTATAATGTCTCATAAACGTTAGACATTATAAACTAAATGAGTCGAATAAGTTTACTAATCATGTGAATAATCCGGAATAATTTCTATAAAATGCTTTGTGGATCTCAAATTCTCCTTGTAGAAGCTTTGTGCTATAATATTGTATAATATTATTGAATTATTCGTGTACCAAGATCGTGTTGTCAAAAGGTTACAAGGGAAACTGACGGAAATTTCCTAATTACGTTTCGTGGCTGGTGGTAAATATCATTTTAAAAACTATATTAATTTAAAATTTGAATATCCTTGTGAATATAACGACGTATCAAATAAAATATTAACGAAATAGATTTATTAATATATATTTATTATGATATTAACTGAATAATTACAAAATCTGATTATTTTTTAATTGAGTCAGGATTATTTAATAAATTTGATAGTTTAAATAACTCTTCACTAGTTATTCGTACTCATTAGATTATGTTGTAATCTTGCTGCTATGTAAGCGACCAATAAATGGATTCTAAAGAATATGTTCTATTTATGGATAAAAAATATGAAATTTACTTGAACTTGAAATTGACAGCTTAAAAATATGTAAAAGTATGATAATAGTTATTTAAAAGCTTACCTCTCTTTGACACATCAGCCATTGTTCCTAAAACATGTTGAAGATTAGAACATATTGTATCAAAAATAACTGGAAAGAACATTTGACAAAATCTTTCACATTAACAGTGTTATGATAAGTCTAGCTAAGCGAGTTTCTTTTCTGGTGTTGACTCAATGAAAAGCAATATTGGGATTAAAATCAAATGGAATTTGAAAGAAAAAAACTCGCTTAATCAGTTATTATAAGATGTGATTCCAGAACTATCCGAGGAATCAGTCACCAACATTTTCAAAATTAAACTGTTGGAGGCCACACCCTTTAAACATTACATAACTTATTATATATATTACTGGAAAGCCCGTGGTCACAGGGAGGAAGCTAGTAGGTTTCTATTTACATTGTACAAAGGGAATTCTCTGAATTATAAGTAAGATATTATAACTGTGTGATATGATCTGCAAAAAATCATAAAAAACGGATTCGAAACGACAAAGTTATCAAGCATTTTGTATACTAGCAGGAACCCATATAATAATCCTAAAATGGTGACAAGACTCAAGAGACTAAAATAATTATTACCTATTTAATTCGCGTTTTTGACACCACTTGGGGGTCCAAATTTAGGGTTCTAAAACTCCCATTTCTTGGCCAATTTATTTTTTTTTCATGCTGATTTGGAGGCCATTAAAGCATTTGGCCCAGAGAAGCCGCCTGGCATGAGCCCTGGTTTCCTGCCGCATTGGTACCTCTGAAAGTACAGAAAGGTGGTGGATTTCGGGGTCCAGGATCCTCCCTCTTTATTCTTTAAGGTGTTATCATTTCTCTGAGATGTTTACAGAGTATTTGTTTTATAGTCTTTCTAGTTGGCTAAGTCCTGGAGAGATTCATTTTGTTCCTTAAGAAATTCTACTCTCCTAATGAATGCTTTTTGGCTGCTGTTTTTTGTTGATATCAGAACTTCTTCTAGATAGGAATATGGTTCAGTTCCATTTAGTTCTTGTTTAAGTTGGTGACTGGTATCTTGGGCTTCTAGACATAGCAGAAGCTGGTGTTCAGGAGAATCATCGAAGTTGTTACAGAAACGACAGGTTTCACCACTGTTTTTACCCATGATCTTCTGGATACCCGCAAAGAATGGTGAGCTGCCGTGAATATAATCCATTATTCTGCTGCCTAGATATTTACCTGTGTTGTGCCCGAATATGAAGTTATTCTTGTCTAGGAGCAGCCCACTGTTCTTCATCTTGGTGATGATACCAAGTATCTTGGTCTCCTTGCTGTTACCTATAGTTTTGCATAAGAGATTTGTCTCAATGGTATCAAACCAGACCTTTTGTTTGTAGCTTATTATGTCGGACTGCGTGTAATGAGCCAGATCTTTGTATTGTGGCTGCATTAGGTCAATCATCCTAGTTCCATGAGACTTATTTTCTTTCCAAAGGAGGTACTTTTTAAGTGACATGGTCAAAGCATGAATGCTTGGTCTTCTGCTTTCATCAACTTGGTAGCTGTAAGATTGTCACCTTGTGTGAGTATTTTGCACATGAATTTCGAGTTGCACATCCAGTGGCGTAACGAAGGGCCCCCGCTGACCCCGCTGTGAGGGGGGGGGGGGGGGGGGGGGGGCGTCTTAGGGGGGCGCCAAATCGTCGTTTGAATGTGGCAGTGGCGTAACGAAGGGCCCTGCTGACCCCGCTGTGCAGGGGGGCGCCGTCTTAGGGGGGCGCCAAATCGTCGTTTGAATGTGGGACAATTTCGAAAACTTAACTAAAGTACTAGCAAAACTGCGCGTTTTGCTCTAGATACACACTTTTTTAGAGATTTTACCAGCATATCCTCTTAAATCGCCTAATTTGTTCAATTTTAGGGAGGGGCACCAAAAGGAGAGGGGGCGCCAACAGGGGGGCGCCTTTTCGGCAGGGGGGCGCCAACAGGCAACGTTACGCCACTGGAATGTGGGACAATTTTGAAAACTTATCTTAAGTACTAGCAAAACTGCGCGTTTCGCTCTAGATACACACTTTCTTAGAGATTTTACCGGTGTATCCTCTAAATTCACCTAATCTGTTCAATTTTAGGGAGGGACACCAAAAGGGGAGGGGGCACCAACAGGGGGGGGGGGGCGCTATTTGGCGGGGGGCGCCAACAGGCAATGTTACGCCACTGTGCACATCCAGTGGTGGGAGGTGGATAGCAAGTTCGGTTAATTCCCTTTGTGGGTTCAGGACTGATCGAGATAGTGATCAGACTTGAAGAAAGTGATCAGACTTGAAGAAAAGCAATTGAGTCTGTGTTCCATCACGTACCTTCCTCTAGCTATCACCTCCAGTAATTTTTGGCTACTAAATTTAGAGTTTATCATCATTATTTAAGTAATATGTTTAAATATGTCAATTATAATCATTTTATCTATTTGACTGAACCTAGAGTATATACACAGTATGGAGAAAGATCGTTTCAGAAAGTTGGCCCTAAATTATGGAATGAGCTGCCTCTAGAAATTAAGAATTGCATGTCACTGGAATCTTTTTAAGTGTATCTGAAAATGTTTCTTTTTAAACGTGCTTATGATATTAATTAATTGATAATTTATTCAATGTGAAAAATGGCCACAGGCCTAAATATTACATATCAATTTTTTTTTTGTGCTTGTTTATTCAAACAATATACACATAATATAACAATTACCCTATATAAAATTCAATATATAAAATTCAATATAAATTCAATAGAAAACCCTTGAACACCCTTTAAGTAGTATAAGTAAGCCAGTTTAAAGAACTGGCTCCAAATTTATATCTAATTCTGCTATTTTTACTGCACTACTACTTTTAGACCCTCTCTCTCCTCTAAGAGCTATGATTGTTGTTCTCAATAGGTCAAATCTTACTCTCTTCCTAATAAATGTCATTGCCTCACTATATCGTTGGCCTGATTTCCTAGATAGTTTATCCGCTAACTTCTTGAAGAACTTATTAGCTTCCCTTCCCATACCCCCAGTGGTTGATAGGACTATCGGTGTAAACGTCCCATGTTCGACTTCTACAATCCTTTTATTGTATAAATTCTTTTTCTGTCTCTCGTGGCTATTGTACATAGTGGTTGGAGATCCAAGAGCCTTATTGGAAGGAGCTTGAGCATGAAATACTCTTACATCTAAAAATGCCCTTTCCAATGGGTTCCATACACTCCTAGCACTAACATCTAATCTAGCTCCATCTGCTTTGTTGGCCCCTGCAGGAAGTTCTCTCCCATTGACAGGAATGAGGAGAGGTTCAGTGGTAACATCTTTACAGCCAGCAGTTTCTAATAGCTCTGCTATCACATCTCTCAATGAATTGTGGCGGAGAGATACATACCCACCCCTTTTGCATATCAATGAGTGGTTTATTGAGTTGTCACTTCCACATACACATATCAATCAATTACAATTCATTAACATTACCAATATTAAAAACTGTCAAAAATATCTAAGAAAGTATTCTCTAGCCAAAGGGCTCAATATTTAAATCTAAATCTTCAATATTGTCTGGTTTATATCGCAACTTGGGCCCTCTGTCCCCCCTTATCGAAATAACTGTTGTCTTTAATACCTCAAAGCGCAAGCGCTTTCTAAGATATGTTTTATTTTTTCAATGTTCACAGTTCAATGTTTCTATACTACTACTCTGAAGTGTATATATAATACCCTTAACCTTGTAATTTAGTGAATCAAGTCTTTACAATTTTCTATGGTTTGGAACTTAAATGTGGATTGCTTTTCAGGTTTTCTTGTATCCTGACTTGTTTTCGTGGCACACCTGTGCATTTTAACATGTTGTGCCACTATAATAATCTATAAGTTTAAATTATTATTATAATTATTTATCAAATAAGTGAGTTCCATGATAACTGAAGCCGCCCTATCAACAATTTTCCTAGGTCAACCATTTATTGTTATCAAACCAACTTGTACATTTTGTGTACTAATAATAATAATAACAAATTAATGTAATTTTTATACAGCACCAAAAGCTTAAATAATTTGAATTTAGCTCAGCTGTAAATGATGCTTAATTGACAAAATCGTGCATCTAGGAGCTGTGAAAGTTTTTAAAAGAGATAACTACAATTTAGTATTAACAAAATCATGTCGCCACAACTGCTTTAAGCACTTTTAAAATTGAAAATGTTCATTGACCGTGACGATTAGTGTGGTTGGTTTTATCCGATTTTTTTAGATTTTTATGGAGGTTGTACCATTGTAAAACTTACATTGTGACAGTATAGATGGCGAAATATTTTTGAAAATGGTCCTAACACAGCTTTGATAGTAACAATAACATTGGGTGAATAGATTGGGTGAACAAACTATGAAGCAGGCAATTATATGTGCTCATCCATCATTCTGCATATGTAAGCTCAGTAGTTTAATTGCTGATTCATACTCAATGGTGAATCGATAGAATTCATGTGTCGGAGATCTCGTGAGAACACCTTTTAATAATTATAGCCCTCAGGATCGCATTATCCCGATCCGGCCGTAATGTGTATTGAGGTATGCACTAATTGTAGTGGTGAACGGTTGCAGCTCAGGCTATGTTTCAGTATAACTATATATCAGAGATCGCAGTATATTTACATTCTACTCGGATTGCAGATTGAAATATTTTCCTGTTGGAACCATGACACATGCAGGGGAATACCAAAATATTAATTGTAGTTGTACAACTAATATGATCAATAATTAATAACGGCAACGCTAATTTGTCCTTATTGGACTTTATTTTTACGGACATAAGTTAATAGTTGCTGCAAATGCCAAATGCTACAACTACAAGTTAAGCCCTAGGGTTCATTTTAATGTCCGTTCATTTTAATTTTAATATCCGTTCGAATATTGGCGGACGTTTTAAATTGTAATTAAATAGACCATTGAGCGGTCGCGTTTATTTTAATGTCCGCTCAAAATTATTCCCGTTCACATTATTTCCGGTTGCAGTACGGGTAAAATAACGTCCGAATAAAGCTATCCGATAAGCTCAGGCAGAGCTTTCGGACTGCGTAAAACTAAACAACTTGAAACGTTGAAGAACGCCGTTAAGACATCTGTTGTTAACTCACCTAAAACACAAACATACAGTCCAATGGCGAAGAATTCACAGCCAACTGAGCAAGTCATAAGCTCGGAAACGCTCAAAAGCGTAGTAAAACGTGTTGTCGAGGAAGAGGACCGCAGTCTAGTCGCAACGTCATTGTATTTGGTCTGTTACAAGGGAGTGAGATATATAGAGAACTTATTGACACAGTTAGCGTGATTTTCCAAAACATTGGACAGAAACCGAAGATTGTTGAAGCGTGCAAAATTGCCAGAAAATCTAAGGACAATTTAGTTACAGCATCATTAATAAATGAGCAATTACGTTATTCGTTTAAGTTATTGCAAAATATTTGATTCCAATAAATAAAATCCGCCTTGTGCCGCGTGCGCTAATTTACTAATTCTGTACTCGCCTGCGTACACTGTACTGTACAGTGTACAGCAGGAGCAGGCCTGCAGGCATCATGCTACATCAGAGGCACATTTTAGGTGCGGTAAAAAAATCGAAATTATGCGGTACCGCACCCGACTATAAAGGTAAAATGTGCGGTAAGGTGCGGCAAATTTTTACCAATTATGCGGCAAATGTGCGACGATTTTTTCGAAATTTGTGCGGGAATTGTGCGGTTTTCTTTTGCATTTTCTGAAGGACTTTGGAAATTCTAAACGTATAACCGCCGCTCTTATCAAAAATAGGTCTGTTTATGTGTTACTGAGGGTGTAGTTCTTTACTAAGACCATGATTGAACCTATATTGAGATTCAGTTATCTGAGAACAGTGACTTGATCTGGTAGAGATCAGGAGACAGTTATTTGAAGACGCCTCTTGATAGAGTCGATCAGATCCCATGCGTGATCGCAAATATGTGACACGCTTGTTGGCATTGATCGTCAGTACTTGTAAACCATTTGATCCAAGATCTATTAAGCCCACTATAAAGCCAACGCTACAACGAATAGAGCTCATTACTCGATAAAAAGGGCTGCAGGTATGATCGAAGTACGGTAACGACGTGGGTTCCATAACGGCCTGGGTCACGGTCCCGAAAGGGCCTGGGTAACGGTCCCGAAAGGGCCTGGGTCATGGTCCCGAAAGGGCCTGGGTCACGTGGTAACCTGGTCATGTGGCCTAGGCATGAGTTCCAAAAGGGCCTGGGTCACGGTCCCGAAAGGGGTTGGGTCAGGGTCCCGAAAGGGCCTGGGTCACGTGGTAACTGGGTCACGTGGCCTAGGTATGAGTTCCAAAAGGGCCTGGGTCACGGTCCCGAAAGGGCCTGGGTAAGGGTCCCGAAAGGGCCTGGGTCAGGGTCCCGAAAGGGCCTGGGTCACGTGGTAACTGGGTCACGTGGCCTAGGTATGAGTTCCAAAAGGGCCTGGGTCACGGTCCCGAAAGGGCCTGAGTCACGGTCCTAAAAGGGCCCGACTTTTAACATATTATGGTTTTTACACTCGAAAATCTTAACGCGAAAATTTCAAAATTATGCGAAATTACGCGGAAAATGCTAGATTATGCGGAAATATGCAGAAAATTACAAAATGTGCGGAAAACAATAAATTATGCGGAAATGTGCGGAAAACGGTAAATTGTGCGATCCCGCACCCATCGCACCTAATATGTGCCTCTGTGCTACATGCGATTTTACAAATAATGTTCGACTTCAATTTAGACTTTCAGTTGTTGTAGTTGTACTGTATACTAATTGTGTCGGTTTATATATTTACCAGGCGGCGCTCAAATTGCATGATCAATAACGTTAATTTGTCCTTATTGGACTTTATTATTTCCGGTTGCGGTACGGTAAAATAACGTCCGAATAAAGCTATCCGATAAACTCAGGCAGAGCTTTCGGACTGTAAAACTGGACAACTTGAAATGTTGAAGAACACCGTTAAGACATCTGTTGTTGACTCACCTAAAACACAAACATACAGTTCAATGGCGAAGAATTCACAGCCAAAGCTGAGCAAGTCATAAGCTTGGAAACGCTCAAAAGCGTAGTAAAACGTGTTGTTGAGGAAGAGGACCGCAGTCGCAACGTCATTGTATTTGGTCCGTCACAAGGGAGCGAGATATATAGAGAACTTATTGACACAGTTAGCGAGATTTTTCAAAACATTGGACAGAAACCGAAGATTGTTGAAGCGTGCAGAATTGCCACGAAATCTAAGGACAATTCAGTTACAGCATCATTAATAAGTGAGCAATTACTAATTCTGTACTCGCCTGCGTACACTGTACTGCAGCAGGAACAGGCCTGTCTGTCTATCTGTCTATCTGTCTGTCTATCTGTCTATCTGTCTGTCTGTCTGTCTGTCTGTCTGTCTGTCTGTCTGTCTGTCTGTCTGTCTGTCTGTCTGTCTGTCTGTCTGTCTGTCTGTCTGTCTGTCTGTCTGTCTGTCTGTCTGTCTGTCTGTCTGTCTGTCTGTCTGTCTGTCTGTCTGTCTGTCTGTCTGTCTGTCTGTCTGTCTGTCTGTCTGTCTGTCTGTCTGTCTGTCTGTCTGTCTGTCTGTCTGTCTGTCTGTAATTTCCGAGCGGCTTAATTAAGAAAACGGTAAGAGTTACGGCAGTCTCTATATTTACTAGGCGTTTTTAATGCTAAATGTGTTTCACTTTCAGTGTTTATAAACACAAAAGCTGAGGTCCCCAGGTAATGAAACATATTAACATAATATTAATATTATGAATTGGGTCATGCCATGTGAATTTTATATGCTAATCTGCATTCATCACGCTTTTTATACTAATAAATTATTCTTATGTAATGAGTAAGCACGAGAATTTACCTATGATACTAATACTAATAATAATAATTAGAACCCATAGATTTATTTTTTCTGGCATTACCATTTAGTGACAAAATTCGTGCTACCCAGGGTCTGCAGGCCACCTGGCAGACAGACAGACAGACAGACAGACAGACAGACAGACAGACAGACAGACAGACAGACAGACAGACAGACAGACAGACAGACAGACAGACAGACAGACAGACAGACAGACAGACAGACAGACAGACAGACAGACAGACAGACAGACAGACAGACAGACAGACAGACAGACAGACAGACAGACAGACAGACAGACAGACAGACAGACAGACAGACAGACAGACAGACAGACAGACAGACAGACAGACAGACAGACAGACAGACAGACAGACAGACAGACAGACAGACAGACAGACAGACAGACAGACAGACAGACAGACAGACAGACAGACAGACAGACAGACAGACAGACAGACAGACAGACAGACAGACAGACAGACAGACAGACAGACAGACAGACAGACAGACAGACAGACAGACAGACAGACAGACAGACAGACAGACAGACAGACAGACAGACAGACAGACAGACAGACAGACAGACAGACAGACAGACAGACAGACAGACAGACAGACAGACAGACAGACAGACAGACAGACAGACAGACAGACAGACAGACAGACAGACAGACAGACAGACAGACAGACAGACAGATAGACAGATAGACAGACAGATAGACAGATAGACAGACAGGCCTGTTCCTGCTGCAGTACAGTGTACGCAGGCGAGTACAGAATTAGTAAATTAGCGCACGCGGCACAAGGCGGATTTTATTTATTGGAATCAAATATTTTGCAATAACTTAAACGAATAACGTAATTGCTCATTTATTAATGATGCTGTAACTAAATTGTCCTTAGATTTTCTGGCAATTTTGCA
The DNA here is from genome assembly GCF_026151205.1 of Bolinopsis microptera. Classification (NCBI taxonomy): domain Eukaryota; kingdom Metazoa; phylum Ctenophora; class Tentaculata; order Lobata; family Bolinopsidae; genus Bolinopsis; species Bolinopsis microptera. The sequence goes on from NC_087079.1 coordinate 9,078,151, forward strand.
CGCTTCAACAATCTTCGGTTTCTGTCCAATGTTTTGGAAAATCACGCTAACTGTGTCAATAAGTTCTCTATATATCTCGCTCCCTTGTAACAGACCAAATACAATGACGTTGCGACTAGACTGCGGTCCTCTTCCTCGACAACACGTTTTACTACGCTTTTGAGCGTTTCCGAGCTTATGACTTGCTCAGTTGGCTGTGAATTCTTCGCCATTGGACTGTATGTTTGTGTTTTAGGTGAGTTAACAACAGATGTCTTAACGGCGTTCTTCAACGTTTCAAGTTGTTTAGTTTTACGCAGTCCGAAAGCTCTGCCTGAGCTTATCGGATAGCTTTATTCGGACGTTATTTTACCCGTACTGCAACCGGAAATAATGTGAACGGGAATAATTTTGAGCGGACATTAAAATAAACGCGACCGCTCAATGGTCTATTTAATTACAATTTAAAACGTCCGCCAATATTCGAACGGATATTAAAATTAAAATGAACGGACATTAAAATGAACGCTAGGGCTTAACTTGTAGTTGTAGCATTTGGCATTTGCAGCAACTATTAACTTATGTCCGTAAAAATAAAGTCCAATAAGGACAAATTAGCGTTATTAATTATTGATCATATTAGTTGTACAACTACAATTAATATTTTGGTATTCCCCTGCATGTGTCATGGTTCCAACAGGAAAATATTTCAATCTGCAATCCGAGTAGAATGTAAATATACTGCGATCTCTGATATATAGTTATACTGAAACATAGCCTGAGCTGCAACCGTTCACCACTACAATTAGTGCATACCTCAATACACATTACGGCCGGATCAGGATAATGCGATCCTGAGGGCTATAATTATTAAAAGGTGTTCTCACGAGATCTCCGACACATGAATTCTATCGATTCACCATTGAGTATGAATCAGCAATTAAACTACTGAGCTTACATATGCAGAATGATGGATGAGCACATATAATTGCCTGCTTCATAGTTTGTTCACCCAATCTATTCACCCAATGTTATTGTTACTATCAAAGCTGTGTTAGGACCATTTTCAAAAATATTTCGCCATCTATACTGTCACAATGTAAGTTTTACAATGGTACAACCTCCATAAAAATCTAAAAAAATCGGATAAAACCAACCACACTAGTGACGATGTCAATGGTCAACCTTACTGGGCCGCGCTAACCCTGTCATTCCGCCTAATATCTATTCGGAATGTTAATGAACATGATAGCCTGAAGTCCCCAGGTAATGGTCAACCCTTCCAGATCATTGCTCTACGAATTAACAAAACCCAGTAACAAAACAACGATATTATTTGTTATTTTTGATGCGAAGCAAGAATACTAGTTTGCGCGGCGCGTCAAAGCGGCGAAGTCCTCCAATTAAAATACTTTATTGTGTCGACTGTCATCTCATTTGACTGAACAATATAAGTTTTTCGTGTTTATAAATTGCAATGATCCAATATTTCGCGTCAAGTCATTCAGTAATATGTTGTTCTTTTTGTGGGTAACGCAGTTGTACCACGATGTGACCCAAATTAATTTCATTTGATCATATCCAACATCCATTTTCAGCCACGATCAACGATACAGCCGCGCGCACTCTTATTGGGCCGCGCTCAGCCTGTCATTCCGCCAAATTTCTATTTATGAACATGATAGCCTGAGGTCCCTTGATTCACGATGTCAATCCTTCGCAGCTCGGTGAGGCACAGTGGTGCATCTCGCCGATCTACCGGCGAGAAGCATTATTTGATGCGCGCGCGACCCAGTAGTGCATCGCGCTACAAGAGGTCCCCAGATAACGCGGCGCGCACTCATGATGCGCGGCGGGGCTGCAACAAGTGCAAAGTAACAAGTGATACCCTACAATGTCAAATGTATACATAGTATTAAAGTATTTATTTGTAAAATAATTATAACTTCGCGTCGGTAGACAGTATAGTAATAATAATCAAAGCTTCATGAATGTGCAATTCTGCACTTACCAGGCCAGTCAATCCCCAAACATAACATACTAATTATACCATGCGCGGCGCTCTTTCTGAAATTTTGTTTTCCGCCTCAGTACAATAAAGTATAAACCTAGAAGTCCATTACACTTATCAGTTATAGCTTAAGGGTCTGGAAGATACTGATAGCTCATCTGACCCACCATGCCCTTATCTTAGAAATTATAGAGGATGCCGACCAGACGGCAGACAAGAATGATTTATGACTTAACGATTCACCTAACCATGTGCTTTCGCGCCACTGCAAGCGCAAGGGCTCTGGATACAGCAAACTTAACGACGTGAAAGCAAAAAGCACTTTTGAATTCCATCACACGAAATCTGTTTTTAAAATCATACACTTTAAATTTGGTCGTCCAAAAAAGAGATTTCAAAATAAATAAATCAGTCTTTTACAGTAATCCCGGGTTTAAACAAATTTTGTCGAAATATCATTATATAAAGACACATAATCTAAAATTGTTCAGAAGAACTGCATAAAATTCTCAAATCAACACGTTTACCAACAAAATGTCTGACACTAATAATCTCTTCTACGTTTGGAAAAATTCGTAGGTCATAATTCAACAAAAGTTCACATCAATTAAAGTGTACCAACAATCAATCAGCTATGGTTTGTGAAAAAAAAACACAATTCACAATGAAAAAGTTGTCACTTGTCAAACACGCCAGTAGTAAGCACAATAACTCAGTAATCTTTTGGGGGAGGGGAAACTTTTTTTGCAAAGGTTGTCTGCAGCTTGATAATCAATGTTTAGTCATTAAAGTAAGGGAACACGATTGCTAAGTTGTGCAGGCTTTCTACAAACATCAATCACAGCAAAAAACAATGAACAAAGTGAATATCCAGTCACAGTTAAGATTAACCATTGGTAAGGGGAGGTGGTGCATATAACAGTAGTAAGTTCTAGAAAGTTCCAAATGGTATGGCTATAAAATGGTATGCAATTGCACCTCCTACTTACAAAATGCGTATCATAGGCTGAAAGTAAAATCATAATGTAAACCGCTACCCCACAAAACATCATCTATATTTATACTAAGCTGCTATCTAATGTTCGTATTGATTGGGCTTTGATTGTGGAAAAATTGATAAATAACCGGTTCACTTCTCAAGGAGAAATTTAAAACTTGAAAAGGAAGCTCCCACTCCTCCTCACTCTCTATTGTCTTGTTGTTCTGATTCAGACCCTGAGCATGAGGCTGTGCTCCTTTGTTATTGTTATTGTTATTGTTATTTTTAGTCACTCCTGGTGACACTCCAGTCTCAATAGTGGGAAGTGCTGGAGCAGATTTGTCCTGGATGCTATTACAGCTGACCATGGTCACTAAAGTGGCCTGTGGCGTGAGTTTAGGTCTGGTTCTTTGACCGGTGTTGAAGTTGAGATGTTCATCAGACTGATTATCTGGCGTTTCGTTTTTACCTTCTGAAAGTAGGTCGGCTGCCTCTTCTGAGTTTTCTGTCTGTTCCCCCTCTGATTGCTGTTCTGTCTGTTCTCCCTTTAGATTGTCTGTTTGTAAGGAGCTGAGCCCGGAACTGGTCGGTAAAGTGATCTCCTCAGATAGTTGGCAAAGAGTCTCCACAGCATCATACCCAACTTCAGTGTCACTCGAGGCTCCACCTCCTTCAGAGGAGACAACCTCTGTGTTCTGTTGAGATGGTGGTGTTGGCAACCACTCACCAGCTTCTCCCATCTTGGTGACCTGAGCTCCGAATCTCCCGATGGCGCTGTAGATCTCAATAACGCTAGCTTCATCGTCTGGATACAGTCCATACAGACTCTTCCAGAGCTGGATAAACTGCTTCTGTTTTATCGGAGGCGTGTGAGAGGACTCCACCAGACTCACCAGCTGCGATGCCATGTTCGGGTACCGCCTGATTCCCACTGTCTTCCAGTACCGGGCTGGTCGCTCCGCAGATAGGGTGGACAGAAGCGCTGGGTCTGGTTCCGAGTCAGTTGAGCTCTGAGAGACAAACCCGTGGTCAGAGCAGGAGTCTCCACTACTGTTGTATGCACTGCAGTCACTTCCGCGCTTTTCTCCCATTTGGTCGCTGTAAGATTTCTCCACCACTGCCGCTCTCTCCCTCTCCTCCAAGTGCATGTAGTAGAACAGCTTCAGCTTCTGGTCCAGAGATCCGTTGCACATGATGTCGAACCCAAAGACTGTCTCGTGGAACTCCACTAGCCCATCTTTGTCACTGTCCAACACGACGAATAACCTGCCAGCCAGGACACTGTCCAAACAGCCTCGACCCCAGGGTGAGAGCTGGGTGAACAGCTCGCAGTACCTCTCCATATCCACTACAAACTTCCCCGATATGTGGTTGTTTCCTTTTGTGCTCTGACTCATCTTCCGTCGGCATTCCTGGGGATTATTGTTCTATTAGGTACTTACTTAATTGACGGTTTTATCAAAGTAATTACTGTGATAACCTTATAATTACAAGTAATATTCCCTATTTTATAGGTGGCTTGACAAAGAAAAGTGCACTACCTCGCCATAATAGTGACATCAGGGATTTATATGTACCTGGAATTTGCGGTAGAGGAAGTCAATCTCGTGAGGTTGAAATGAGGTTATACCTCGAACACTGCGCAGAACACTTCTCTTATCTTGGTCCTCTATAGACTGTACTACCTGATAAGGAGAATTGTTAGGATCTTTACATTAATTTCATGTTTGGAGCCATAATAAACCAACCAATATTGGGAAGTTTGACGTTTTAATACAAAGTAAGCGTTGAAGAAAGAACGACAAGCGACCAAATACGTCAATACGATTTATCCGGGAAAGCTTTATAATCATATTTGGTCAAGGGCGTTATAACGTTTGTCAGGGTGTATAACGGTTATCTTAATCAAATACATTTTTATTGTTCAAAAAGCTTTATATTCATATTAGATCAAAGGCTGTCTAACGGTCCTTTTAATCAAATGACATTTAATAGTATAACCTGTCCAATGCCAGGAATAGAAATGACATTATCATTATGGCCTCCAACCCCCTGTCAAGTTATTAAATATATAACTTTTCACTCACTTCATTTCACTCATTCACTTTATATTTTATTACCACAGTATCTGCCAAAACCAACATGGCCTAAGTAGAGAGGGGCCTTGACGTTGTTTCCCGCTTGGCCCTGCATCCCAAGCTGACGGTTGGCCTCCACTCTAAAGAAACTTACCTTCAGTGGAGGCCGATGGTCAACAATTAGCGATGTAAGAGCTTGGCGAGTACAAATCCTGACCTCCTTTTACACCTTTGGGACGACTTTCGCAAATGCGAGAGGAATGACCCCGAGGAGGGCTCCATTGGTTTTAGTAGGTTGCATATTATTTAAAAAAAAAAAAAAAGAAAAAAAAAAAAAAAAAAAAAGTTATTAAATATATAAATTTTTTACAACACACATTTCCTCACCTTGAGTCGCTCCGAGTTACGTAAGTTCTCCACGTGAGTCATTGAGATGTGCCCGAAGTTCCGGTAACTCATTGAGATTAGGAGTCCTATTTCGACTGATTTTGAGGAGATGGTCTGAGAAAAAGGGGACGTGTTTCATTAACTGTAAACTAGTTTAATACATGAAGCTATCAAGCGCAATCAGAACACAATAATAATCGCTAACAACTAAATTAATGAACGATTACATCACATTTCACAACAATAAAATCATTACAGAGACAGAGATATAGTAAGAAATAAATTATCAGTAATATCTTTATACCTGTATCTGTAAAGGAGAGTCCTTGTTGCAGATGCTCTCTGTGAACTCAGTGAGAAGCTGCATGGCCTCCCCATCATCATGCACCTCCAGTAGTGCTGCCTGGTTGTATTGCAGGATCTGTATTGCTATCTGGAACAGGAACTTTGTACCTGTGGGACTGGTGGTTATTGGCTGTGATAAAGTGGTGAGCTACAGTTGGAACCATTATAAATAATCAATATCGATCAAGATGTACATTACAATTCATTCTTAAATAAGTCTTCAAGCTTGAATATTTAAAATACTTAATTAAACATACCCTCGTAAAAGAAGGAGTCCACAATGTGGATAGCAGAGGAGAAAGGAACAATGGAGAGGAAGAGAGTAAGGAACCAAGACATGGTAACCATCTTCAGTACTCCCAGATTAGCCAGATGTCGGTGTAAATCCGGTAAGTTCTCTTTCAGCAATATCTCGAAGACATTCTGATCCACAATAGCTCCCACGACCTTCTTGTTATAATAGTCAGGAAGTAGTCGCTCCACAACAGCTACCAGCAGCCAGAAGGACTCCTCTTCCGAGCCGTACAGAAGAAACACACTGGCTATCATATTCATAGCTTGACAGTATCCCACGTTGGAATTGTAGAGGGCGTAAGAGAGTAAGACCCGTCTCAGAGCGTCAATACCTTTCTCAGATTGGTAGGCTGGGTGTTCTGGTAACGACCTGGACGGGAGGAGTTGTTTAGAGTTCTGGTCGGAAACTGTTTCGTACAATCTCTAAATGGTTTCTAATTAGAGTCAGTATTCTGCTGTGTACAGTAGTTTTTATCAGTCAATGTATGTTTCCAGTCCGAATTTAACCTAAAAGGCATCACCAATATTTAGACCGTACGTGTTTTAGAACCGTACGTGTTTTTGGAGACTCTAAATTAACACCGGTATGACGTTAATAGCTAAACTAATAACTGTTGTAACCGGATAACCGAGCAACAACAGATGCAGATAGACCTAAACATTGTTCATTCTCAAAATTGCAAAGTAACCCAATAAGTAAAAACATGGGCTTAGACTTGAAATGTCGTTTTTATTTAAAAATCAAGAGACTTGGCGAAATGTTAGTTTTTTAACAGTTTTATTATTATTTTAATTGATTGATGGGCAAGCAAGCATGGATCCATATCATAACATGCATATGGATAATCGCCTCTGGTTAGAGTTAATATGAACACGACACACATCATTCAAAGAGAGTATGACAATTTAGAATATTGCACATCCTGCAATTCAATACTATTTATTGATGTAGCGGTGATTAACAATAATTTAATAATCACAAATCATATTACCACATGATATATCACTGTCACGTTGTGCTAGCTCAGTCTAGTCGGTCAAATAAAGGTTTATTAAAAGTTGAAATTTATTATGTCGCGCGATGTTTCTACAAATATATTTTTAGCGCGTTACATATATTCCATTGCCGCGTAATTCCAGGATAGGACACACGAATGAACAAAATAAAAGAATTTTGCACCGCTATTCTTGATTTGATGAGCGACAATATGGCCTTGAAATCGGTACTGTCAATATGTATAACACCAACCATGCTGATAAACAAGTCAGTTCTGATTTTATTAATTGCACAGAGTGTAGCAAGCTATACATTGCACCAGCATGAACTATAACAGACCTCCAATTATACAGCAGTTACTATTGCGGCATTGTATGTATAGCCACCATTGTCATTTCACCAATAGAATGAAGAATATAATTACACTCATGCAGCTCACCTGTGCAGGTCTCTTTCGATCTCATCAGCGACAATGGGCGACACATTGCCCGATTTCTCTACCAGCATGTCGTATTTTCCCCGGTATTTCTCCATGTCGAATATAGCTCCGGACAGAATTAACCACATCTCAGCTCTCAGCTTGTCTGGTATACCATGAGATATCAACTCTTGGAGCCTGGGGAGATCTTAGCTATTAAATAATGTAGTATATAAATTTAGAGCTCACCTACTGCTAAAGATCAAAGAGGTGGGGCAATGATCACATACTTGATCAAACAATTGATCACATACTCTTACTCAACATGCCCAGATCATAATAAATTTTGCAATATCTTCTAGAAGCTTGTAGAAGCTAAGTTGTTGCACCATTGACAGTTTGACACCAACTTTTAATGAAAGGGACAAATTCACATTTTAACCTTGATCATAATCGATGAAATATGTCAAATAACCGCTACCTATGAATTTACTTATTAGGTAGCAAATTTGTCACAATATCCCGCAAGCTGCACACCTACAACTTTCTGCGAAATACTGGAATATTCTCCGAACATTCAACTAATATTGAAGATAAAATTATGAATTGTGAGAGCTCACCTTTTAGTCCGGTACATACAGACTCCTCTACCATACTCAGAGAAATGTAGCTGCCAGAGATGCTCCTTTACAGCTTGTCTGGGCGAGATTATGTCTACAAACTGGACCTGTTGGATATTTTACATTATTACAGGAAGTAACAGGTTATATTGTTTAACCATTCAGTCACCCTTCAAACTGCTCTGTCACAGCTATAAAGTGAACCTCTGCACTCTGAAGTAGTAGTGACACAATTTTGATTCAACAGAGCAATGGAGCAGTTTGACTCAAACTGAGTTTGAGTTAAGGGGCTATGAACTAAACAACAAGTTGTTTTTTAGTGGGAGAATATTCAATAATGATTAAATTAATGTAATTTCTCACCACAACATAGAGCCTGCAGGGAAACAAGTAGTTACAGTAGAGCATAAATCTAGAGATGTCATTTACTGAGGTACACAGCTTACTACGAATGTGCTACTGAATCACTTGACCATTACATTGCAACCCGGTGAGAGTGAGACAGCCTATTACATTATTACAAAGTTCGGTTGAACGACTTTCTAACCCCTGCTAGATTATTATATTAAATAACCACCTATATTATTAAATAACCACCCAACTGACATCTCCGAACCGTCTGCCGTCACGTCTTAAATATCTCTTAAAGCAGGTTACCCCGTCATAATTAGAGGGGGGTTCTTGAACCTGATTATGACGATACAAATTAACCATGTAACAGTCTCTCTCCCTCATGTTCAGGTCAAATTAGCATAATATGCAGATTCGCAGAATAATGACAGCTTGCGAAGTTTAGTGCAGATTCCGTGACCTAAACCAGTATAATGGTGCCCCGATAATAGCTGAACCGTAATTATAAACCCCAGGCTATTAGTATCTCAGACGGGCACTACTTGTTAACTTGAGCAGAGCGTTTATAATATCCTGCACAAATCTGCACTCAGCACTCTCTGTACAGTGCACAGTGCACAGTGCACAGTGCACAGTGCACAGTGCACAGTGCACAATAACCATTAACCATTAACCATGATAGCAGGGTGATTACTTTATAGAACAGTTATGTTACACAACATAACATATTCACCATACCACTGTACTTATACCTTTATACACCACGTCAACTACTCAACTAGTAGTGTTACAGTAGACTGCACTTACTGGACAATGGCAGCTTGTAAGCTCGGTTTGTAAGCAGGTACGGTGCTTTCAAGGCACTTGGTGTGGTTGTGCTAAAATCCCCACCACCGCTATAAATTTCTTTATTGCAACAGCGTATTGCTTAACATTTCGTCATAGTAATTGTGTTAGTAGACTGGTAGACAATGCTTTAAGGGTGATAGGGGGTGGTTGGAGCGTGCTGCAAGGGGCGGACAAACTGACAGACAAACAGACAAACAGACAGTACATACCTGTAGACCACGCTCCGTTGGTGAGAGAGGTTTGATGCTATCAGTAGCTGTAGAGTTGTGCAGAAAGTCTGATATCTTACAACAGAGATAGTCTCGCTGGGGAACACTCCCAAACATGAACGTTATCTTGTTCTTAGCTGTAATGTGCAGAGCGTCCGGACACACTGAGCTATCGACCTGATAAAAGAGGAACATTTAAATCACGTGATCAGGTATATGCAGCATTCTCGGGAGAATCCAATCAAGAGTTTAAAATATGAAGCGTGTTAATTCGCGAGATTTGCCATTTACCCTCAACCACTGTCATTATGTCGGTAGTTAATCTCGAGCAAAGTGACAGTTCCGATGGATGATAAATCTCGACCAGCTTGATATCTCAACGTCTTAAGAGCATAATTAATTTTATGTCGCATGCGTGACAAAGTATACTGCATATAATCTGTCATTTCTTAATTCCCTCTCCTTAGTAGCTGGCGAGAGGAAACTGATAACTCTTATATACTTATATATGATTGGAACGTATTCCCTTACAATACACGCTTAGCAAAGGACAAATTAGGTTTGTAGCTACCGAATATTGATAGCAGCAAGCCTCAGAATCAACTGAGGTTAACTGAGGTTAACAACACGAAAATGAGGTAATGATACTTTACAAAAATACAAAAAACTAACCTTTTCAACTACTGCTATTTCCTTCATGGGGATGATGACTTTACATCTGATGTCGTATTTAGAAATGAAGCATAAGTAAGAGGGGCTGCAGTATAACCGTCCTAAACGATAATAAATGTTAACCAATATTTCAAACTTTCAAAACATGTTACAAAAGTGACAATAATCAGCAGAATATTAGCATTTTATAATCTTATAAAAATACTATTACTAACCAACAAATCAGTCAATTAATTATATCTAAAAACATTATCAATAGCCAATTAAGCAATTAAGAGTTAATTACCAGGCACATCAGATTTAGTGTAAGGGAACCAGAGGTTGCAGTTGACAAACCCGTCGAGCCGCTCCCACAAGGGCAGGTTAAACCTCTTACAGTATCCTTCACTCTGGGCTTTCGCGTCAATGTACTGCTTAACGTAGTTTTTATCTAGGGTGTGGCTAAGTTAGTTACGGTTATCAATTAGCAAAGTATTTACCTAGGGGTTAACATATGGTATAAAAGCTTGGCTTGCACAGTTAACTGTCGTCATAAGGAAGCAACTGGAATGATGATCATGTTAATTGGGGGTGTGTTCAAAATGATGACTATGTTTGGTGGTATGCATGGAATGATGACTATGTTTGGTGGTATCATGAAGAACGCGCCAGATAATAATAAGATGTAAACCTCTGACTACAGATTGCTCCAAGATCTTGCAAAACAAGATCTTGCTAAACAACAAGCAGTGCTTAGTTTGTGTTCAGTTTATTTCAGAGTTGGTACTAAGTTAAGACTTAAAGATCGTTCAGATAAATTCATACAATAAAGAAATGATTAAGAAATATCAAATCCTGTAACCAGACAGTTTGGGGCTTTTAAAAAATCATTTTAACATTTTAGTAGTCTGTGATCGAGCTTATATGATACTGTTATATAATGATGCATATAATTATAATTTAGAGTTCAACAGTGATGCAAGAAGAGAACGGTATTAGAATAACCTGCACAATCAGAATTTTGTAGAATTTATGATTATTTATAAGATTCCAGGAATCGAGATCTTCAAAGAATTCTATTAGCAACAGCCACTAGCCAGTGTGCGCTATTGAAATACGCACCCGAGAGAGAATTATGTTAATTTAAGGGTCAGGACGATTATATTTTATTAGATTATTGCAGTTAGATATTATAAGGTTGTACAGTTGCAATTAATATTCCGCCCAATCTAACCTAGGTACTAGAGCAATATCACGAAGAATATGCAGCAGATATTTTCTATTTTCCAGATAATCAAGCTGTTCAACCTGGACAACTTAATAAAATTATAGATTTTAAAAGAAATAGTGATGTCAAGGTAAATAAGATGGAAATATACATATTAACAGAAAATAACTCCATATTAAACGACAGGTTACAATGATGCTGTTCTGGTTATTAGGGCTCTTAAAGCCAGTACGGCGGAGAACTGTGGACTTATATTTAGATGCTCACTGCACATTGTATGGGCACTTGGCACTGGGCACTGGGCAGCGTGGCTGAGTTGCATCATAATAAAATGTATGTAATGAGCATGCAGCTGGAGTACTGGTGTAGGTCTGACTCTAAGTCTAACTCTAAGTCTAACACTAAGTAATAGTCTCTAATATAATGGTTTACTCATTGTTTGTGTTTTGTCATTATCTTAAACAATGGGAGAAGTTATAACAATTGGACAAGAAACATTAAAACTAATTCAGTACCAGGAATGACCTTGCAAGTCAAAGGACTAACGCGAACAGTTGTATTGTATTGGATTAAAAGTTAAGATTAACTCGGAGCCAGTAAATTCGGGACCAGTAAACTTGGAGCCAGTAAAGTATTATTTTAAGACAGCTATAGTTCATACTTCATTATGCAGTCCAACTAATTATAATTTGTGTAGCCAAAGTTCTCAGGTAATTGGCAAAATGTTCCTCCGTATTAGCGTATGTTCCTCCGTATTGGCGTATTACCACAGGAATGCAAATTTGTAACTAGCATGTTGATGCTGTCCACCGCAGCGCTATTCTGCCTAGACTCTTATTTCGGTGTGGTCGCATCAAATGATCTATGTACTTTGTATGTACATGTATTATTTAGATAATTTAATGTATATAGATCGTTTAATTTTATGTATATGTTTAGTACAGGAGCTAACCTTACTACAAGTTTAGATTATTACAGAAAGTGGTAACATGGTGGTAAAAGTGGTACAGAAATTAAAATCTAAAATTACCATTGTTCATGATCTCCTCGTCAAACTTGTAATAATCATTCTTATCTTCCACTCCGTTCAACAAACTCTTAACTGCCATCTTGCTCAACTCCTGGGACAAATAATTTCTATTTAGTACATTGGCGTAAAACTAAAACTTTGAATTGGAAACCAGAAACTAACAGATTGAAATAGGACAAATCCAGTGCTAGTTAAAAGAAGACAAATCTCACCTGAACTAAGTGAAGAGTTTCCTCCAAGTTAAAGAAGAAGAGGAAAGCGTGTCGTTCTGTTCTGGTTAGTATCTTGAAACCTCCAGATATCTTCTCTATTCCTACTAGTTCGGTCCAGGGGATACAGTGCTGAACTGTCTTACCTGTCATTAAATTAATTAGTTGTAAAACATTTTTAAAGTTGTTTTTTAGTTTATATGCTCCTTTACAAGTAAGCGATTAATTCACACCAAAAATGTATGTAATAATGACAACAGACACGCGGATTCTGTTACGTTTGTAGCAGTCGAAATATTTTGGATTTTGAAACCTACACTTTTTACTTTTTAAAAACTTTTTACTTTTTTTCCCATAACAATTTCCTTTATTGCTTATCTTACGCTGAGTAATTATAATCTTACCTAGGAAGTAAGAGTGAAATGAGAGATGTCGTAGCGAGAGGTAGAGCCAGCCCTGCTTCGGGAAATTACCTACAAGAACATGCGTGTTATGTTACATAAGATTAACTGTTTACATCCAAAAGTACAGACATGTTTACTTTTGGAATTATTTCAAAACAACAGAGATAATTAAAATACATGACGCATCCTGATACACTTTCTAAATATTCAGATAGTACTGGCAACTCAGCAAGGGATAACAGTTAATTGTAATTATGTAATTGTGATTATGTGATTGTGATTATGTAATTGTAATTATGTAATTGTGCTTGACGTAGACGACTCACCATGCCATATGCTGCAAGAGTAATAGTTGACCAATCTGTCATCCTCCGTAAGAGCAAATATCTTGTGAAACTTTTCAGAAGTCATCTGGAATTTGACCTCCGCTTTACTCGCTTCCTCTCCTGAGAATATAGTGTGTTAAAGCGGGTTGTCATTACTTTGTCATCAGTGTGTCATCAGTTTGTCATAAGTTTGTCAACAGTAGGATGTCTTATCAACACGGAGTTAATATGTGAGGTGAGAACTGGTCATTTGTAAACTTAGTTGTACATTTAACATGTTTGTAGTTTGTACAGTATTTAGTTGTTATGATTACATGGTACTAGCTTTACATTGGACGACTGACTAGTCTTACTAAGAGTTTTAAACTATCATTTACTATGATCTTATTGCTGACAGCATGGTTTTCAATTAGAGCTTTTCCTGGACAACCAGATAAACTACTAACATGATAAGTGAACTGACAAACTTACCATTCAAAAGGTACTCAATACCAAGATCATATATCTTCCAAAACTCCTTAAAAACCATCACAAGTGCTGCTGTCGGTAGTAACGATTAAAAATAACAGTACGTACATTAAAGTAAATATTTTTTAGTAAACCTAAAAAACACTAAAGAAAAATCTCAGGTATGGTTGAAGCAGGTAACACAGTAGCACTAATATCAAGAGAGAAAGACTAAGCTTAAGAGAGATACAAGATACAACAAGATACAAGGGCAGGTCTCTCCCGCAAGTTAAGATGGCCTGAGGTGCTTATCTCCTTTTTCAGTAACCCTAAGCCAATCTGTGCCGAGGCACTATACTAGCTTTAGGGGGTAAGTCCTACGAGCCAGAGAATGTATATCACCAGCCGAAGCTGTACCAAATCACAGCTTGGTAACGAGCTCAAGAGAGAAAGACTTCAACTAACCGGAGCTGGAGCACCGCTTTATATAGTGTGTTGCTAAACGCATCTGCCTCCCCCGCTAAGGACCGTTAAAGCTACTGTGCAAGCTATTAACTGGCACGTCAAACTGAGAATCAAGTTCCACTTCTATAACCTCAAACAATCCTGATCATGACAAACTAGCTGCATTCTAGCAAGTAGCGGATATTCCCACCATTTAACTATGACTTCGTGGACTTCCACTTCCATATTCTCAAACTTTATTCCTACCATTTGGCCATCGTAGCTTATTTAGCGACATTTAACGTTATCAATCCATTAAGTAGCACGTCGATAAAATTAGGTTCCACTTCCATGTTCCCAAACTTTCTCTCAATGTTGGCATCACAACCTCTGATAGTGGTGATTAAGACCATTTATCTGGAGCAGCATCTTCTTGAGCCTCACGTCATGGTAGTGCGCAAACTAAATATCAAACTCGGGGATAATTGGCGAATTATACCCTGGCATCGGAAATGTTCATATTTGATATTTTCTGAGGTTCATAGGTTATATTATGTAGTAGATATAAGCCTGTTCTATCATGATTGATGCGAACACGTATGTCCTAATGCTATGAACAGGGATGTTGGGAGTCCCCAAAGTGACTTTTTAAAAAAGTCTTTTAGTTTTTCATCAAATTGAAAAAAACGTGACAAAACCCCTTCAGCACCCAATAAATAAGTGTTGGGTTGAAGACAAGCGTCTAAACATCCACGTTTGAAATTTTAGAAGAAAAAAATCTTCTTAAATATAACTCCCATGACAATAATTTCTCGTTCCTATTGTGAAAATGACAAATGATATTCTATCAGCCATGAGTCACAGATGTCGATTTAAGTGTCTGAAGGTTGACTCTATTTCCCGAAGAATTCAAAGATATTGGTGCAATTTATTTTTGCGACAAAATAGCATCCATCAATAATGGCCAGGCCCATGTACAAGCTGACAGATGGAACTTAGGTGATTCCTACCGTTACAAATTTGTCAACGACATTTAACGTTAGCAAACCTACGCAGCAATCTATTAAGTAATACGTCAATAAAACAGGTAGGACAAATCAGTTCCGCTTACTTAGTCTCAGTCCATTTATCTGAACCGCTTCCTCTTGAGCGTCACATGTTAGTGCGTAAACTAAATATCAAGCTCAAAACTTAAAGAAATTGGTACAATTCATTATTGCGTCAAAATAACATCCATCATGACCCTAACAATTTCCATTTACAAGATGACAGATGAAACTCTGGCGCTAAACGTTCTTCAACGACCGATAAACGTTCTTCAACGACATTTAACGTTAGCAAAGCTACGGAGCAATATATTAAGTTACAGGGTCGACAAAGCAGAACTTCCACTTTCATATTCCCAAACTTTGTTACAGTAATATGCATGCTGGCATCAGAATCTGTGGTAGTGGTGACTAAATCACCAGGTGATTCATGAATGGGAAATTCACCGTTATTAAAGTATTAATTCAACAATTCTTTCGTGCTCGAGGTTCATTAATTTAAGAAACGTTTACCAAAACTATCTGAGAAACTCTTGGCAAAATACTAAAAGTAATGGTGCTGGGAAAATCTTACTATTTAAACTTTAAAGGTTTTTAAGCAGTGGTTAAGCAGTTTAACCACTGCTTAACCACTGTTAACGAGAAGTATGCAGTATTTATATATAGTGGAGCACAGCAAGTTATAACACATTATATTACAATTATTGTGGATTTAACCTTTTTATACGCTATCGGACCAATAGTTCTGTAAAGTGTTTTGTGTTACAGGGGTTTACAGTGTAACAAGTGTAACAAGTGTAACAAGTGTAACAAGTGTAACAAGTGTATCAATGGTTTTTGGAGTTACAATTTAGTGTTACAGGTTTACAGTCTCATAGGTTTACAGTGTTACAATGATAAACAGGGGCCGGGACCGCTCTAAGGGTACTTGTTTTAGTATAAAACCTAGTAATCGTGTCTGCCTTCATTTCTAATGTAATCTTAATAAAAACCAATCCCATATATTTCTCATATTACTATAAAAATGAAAGATTTAAACTGAAACCAAAGCTAAAGCCTTGGATTATGCAAAATAATTAGTGAACTTACAGTGCGGCGAGAAACGTCGCCTAGAACTGTGATTAAATAATGATTTCTACTACTCTAATAAGTTTAGTGTCAGACTTGCCAAGGGAGGTAAAACCTGACAGGTACTCCAGTCCGAATGGCAAGAAGTTAAATTTTAAGGGCGATCTTCACTGAAACGTTGAATCTAACGCAACTGACATAAGGAGGTGACTCAGTGAATGTCTATATCATGGTGTTATAGCTGATGGCTCAGACCACCTCCCTCCATTAATTAATGAACCACCTGAGTATGTTAACAAGTACACCATAGTCAGACTTACCTTTCACAAGTATTTTTCTTCCCGGAACTGCTACTCGCCAAAAGTTCTCACGCTCGAGCGGATCCCGAAAGTTCTCACCAGCTTGCTCGTGCGGATCCCAAATTTTCTCGGGCCTGCTCGGGCTAATCCCGAGTTTTTCGAAAAAATTCGATTTCTCAAAATATTCCCGATAAATCAACAAACCGAGTGTAGGCAAATTCAGGTAAGAAGTCAGAGACGTCATGTAGGTGCGGAAGTATTTTGCAAATAGTGCGATTCCGCACCTGCCTGAAATTAGGTGCAGCAAATTTGTAGAGAAGAAATCATAGCAATTAAGCTCAACAATTCGCCAAATTTTCAGTCTTTAGGTACTCTCAGGTTGGATTATACGAAAGCGTTCTAATACTATAAAACTGTGCATTACACGATTGTTGAATGTTGACAAAACAAATAACTTAAAAGGTTAATGTCTTACACCGAGTTTCCTGGCATAATTGTAAAATTTTCCTCATGGAAGTTTTAGATTCCAACTCATTGTGTGTATAAGCTAAAACACCTGCAAACTATAATACTATCTTACTAAAGATACAACCTTAATACATTTAATCGCGACTATGGTGACTTAGTTTTAATGTGTTGAGTGATTGCGATCCAGCTTGACGAATTTTTAATTTGCCAAGATTCACCAGCTTTTGTTTTTTAATCAAATATCGACAGTATTAAAAGTCGCTGCACTATCAAATTGCCGTTTGATAATATTAATAATGACCTTTGCTTTAGCTTTCCGGGATTGTTTTTTATGAATGCTTTTCATACAAGTTACAACAAAGTCTTCATGTTATGTATCCTGGATTTGGACAGGATATTATCCACTTTTCCTGATTTAAAAAAGTATTTCTTTCTTTCCGATGTTTTTGATGTTACGTCATGACAAATCTTTTACCGTAACCATAGTTATGGGCATTTTGATCCTATCTAATTGTACAGAGCAGTACACAATATCGGCCGATGGTGCGAAGATGTGCGGTATTAGGTCAACTAGCAGGAAGTAGGAACCCGTATAATATAACCCTCAATGGTGTCAAGACTCAAGAGACTAAAATAATTATTACCTATTTAATTCGCGTTTTTGACACCACTTGGGGGTCCAAATTTTGGGCTCTAAAATCACTATTCCTTGGCCAATTTTTTATTTTTTCATGCTGATTTGGAGGCCATTAAAGCATTTGACCCAGTCAAAAAAGTTTCAGTTGTATATCTTTAACGGTTTTTGCTGAAAGTCGCGTTAAAGTTGATGCCGTGGTGTCTGTAAAATGGCACAGATATATATCGTCTCGCTTTATATAGAGTAAGATAGTGCGATTCTGCACTTCTGGTCAGAGTGTCCATCAAAAGCTGCATGTTAATTACTGCAGTTCTCTAATATCTACGAAGAAGATGTCACCAGTTAAAGATCTACAGAATTTATAAGAGAGGTGAGAACTGGTCACCAGCCATACAGCATGACCTGATGACCTGCATCTTTAAATGTAGTTGATGTTATAATATTATATTATGATTTAGTACAAAATATTTATATTCTGATTATAAACTACTCTAATAGCTAGTCCCACAGATATTATTGATTGATCATACCTGCCAAAACCTGTGCAAATGTAAAAGATAAGAGACTGATTAACTTTGTTAAAGATACAATAATCTTGAATCCCTCTAGTAAATTGTATAGGCTGTAAATAGCACACTTTAGGAAGGGTCAGCATGTACTTTAGCTCTGTAGGACCCGCCCCTAATCATATTGTCTTGGCAATCATTGAATCCTACATTGATATTGAATGTGTCCAATCGACTGCCAGCAGATATTATAATATAGTGACCATAAGAACATCCTGTATGATCTCAAGAAGGTTCCATGTTGGTTAAATGAATATTTCTACTAAAATGCAAGCTCTCGTATTCTGGGAAGGAAGTGAACAGCTTTACTGCCACTGAATATGGCAGCTATACTTCTTGTCTGTTAAAACTAATTCAGAATCTGTCAGACTGTCAGGAAGTAGTGATTTTCTAGTAAACGTAGAACTAGAAGTGGGATTATGTAATATAGGGGGGGGTGTCATGTCCGTCTATGTCCGCCTATGTCCTGTCCTTTTTGGATTCTATGAGACAACGGACGTGTTTTTTGGGACATTGGCGGACACGGACGGACATTGGCGGACTCGGACGGACATTGGCGGACTCGGACGGACATTGGCGGACTCGGACGGACATTGGCGGACCCGGACGGACATTGGCGTACTTGGATGGACATTGGTGGACATTAGCGGACATTGGTGGACATTAGCGGACAAACATTTTGAGGACTGAAGAGTACTGAAGAGTACTGAAGAGTACTGAGGAGGATGGCTGAGAAGGATGGCTGAGGAAGATGACTGAGGAGGATGACTGAGGAGGATGACTGAGAGGGAGGAGAAGGATCAGGAAGACCCAGGAGGAGGAGGAGGAGGAGGAGGACCCAGAAGGAGGACCTAGGAGGAGGAGGAGGAGAACTGAGGAGGATGACTCAGGAGGAGGAGGACTCAGGAGGAGGACTGAGGAGGACTGAGAAGGAGGAGGACTGAGGAGGATGGCTGAGGAGGATGGCTGAGGAGGATGACTGAGAGGGAGGAGGAGGAGGAAGAGGAGGAAGAGGACTGAGGAGGAGGAGGAGAAGGACTGAGGAGAAGGAGGACCCAGGAGGAGGAGGACCCAGGAGGAGGAGGACCCAGGAAAAGGCCCCAGGAGGAGGAGGAGGACTGGGGAGGAGGAGAACTGTTGAGGACTGATGAGGAGGACTGAGGACGAGGAGAAAGAGTAGGAGGAGGACTGAGGAGGGGAGGAGGAAGAGGACTGGGGAGGATCAGGAAGACCCAGGAGGACCCAGGAGGAGGAAGAGGAGGAGGAACCAGGAGGAGGAGGAGGACTGAGAAGGAGGACTGACGATGACTGGGAAGGAGGACTGAGGAGTACTGAGGAGGATGGCTGAGGAGGATGGCTGGGGAGGATGGCTGAGGAGGATGACTGAGAGGGAGGAGGAGGAGGACTCAGGAGGAGGACTCAGAAGGAAGAGGAGCTGAGGAGGACTCAGGAGGAGGACTTAGGAGAAACGAGAAGGAGGACTGAGGAGAACTGAGGAGGAGGAGGAGGAGGAAGACTGAATAGGCGGAGGAGAAGGAGGGGACTGGGAGAGGACTGGGGAGGAGGAGGACTGATGAGAAGGATGAGGAGGAGGACCCAGGAGGAGGAGGACTGAGGACCGAGGAGGAAGAGGAGGAGGATTAAGAGGAGGAGGAGGACCCAGGAGGAGGAGGACTGAGGAGGAGGACTGAGGAGGACTGAGGAGGACTGAGGAGGAGGATGGAGGACTGAGGAGAATTAGAAGGATGAGGAGGAGGACTGAGGACTGAGGAGGAAGAGGAGGAGGATGAAGAGGAGGAGAAGGACCCAGGAGGAGGACTCAGGAGGAGGAGGAGGACTGGAGAGGAGGAGGACTACATTGAGGACTGATGAGGAGGACTGAGGACGAGGAGGAGGAGTAGGAGGAGGACTGAGGAGGGGAGGATCAGGAGGAAGAGGACTGAGGAAGATCAGGAATACCCAGGGGGAGGAGGAGGAAGAGTAGGAGGAGGAAGCATCTAAATGTTATTTCCATTTTTGTCCGTTTTTGTCTATTTTTGTCCGTTTTTGTCCGCTCTATTTTTTGTCCGTTTTGAAAATATAGGGTACCGAACGGACAAAAAACATGATCCCCCTATAACAGCAAAAATTGAACTTTTTATTTAGCAATTTAGGTGTCCATTAATGTCCGCCTATGTCCGCCTATGTCCGTCTATGTCCGCCTATGTCCGCCTATGTCCGCCTATGTCCGTCTATGTCCGCCTATAGGCGGACATAGACGGACATAGGCGGACATAGGCGGACATAGGCGGACATTGTCCGCCTATGTCCTGTCCTTTTTGGATTCTATGAGACAAGCGGACATAGACGGACGTGACACCCCCCCCCCCCCCTATATTGGGGGATCAAGGACCCCTATTATTATGTATTATGTAAATTCCAAAACATCGAGTGCCCAGCGATTTCTCAGCTGTAGGGAGCTGTAGGATGTTCTTAATCGCTCCGATGTTAATTAGTTTTGTTGCAGCTCCAAATATTTTATATAACACAGTCTAATCAGTGGCGTGGTTAACACGGGTCACGGAGTGCAAGAAACGGAGAGAATTGGCATCGATTTTACACGATAGAAATTTATATTGGCTGCCAAATTGGCTGCATCTAATCAATTAATCAATAAAGTTAAGAAATGTTAGGACCTGATCACTTCTGAAAATAAAAATAAACTTAATGTTGCTATTTCAATATGCCAGATTGTAACACTAACAGTAATGTTTCTCTAAGTACTCGTCAAGCTCGGCCAGAGTTGGAATTTCGTGATCTAATAAAAGCTTTGAGCAACACTGAATACATATTTGGAGGCATGTAGCTGTAGCTGCCTACTCTGAGCAACACTGGATACATGTTTGGAGGCATGTAGCTGTAACTGCCTACTCTGAGCAACACTGGATACATGTTTGGAGGCCTGTAGCTGTAACTGCCTACTCTGAGCAACACTGGATACATGTTTGGAGGCATGTAGCTGTAGCTGCCTACTCTGAGCAACACTGGATACATGTTTGGAGGCCTGTAGCTGTAACTGCCTACTCTGAGCAACAATGGATACATGTTTGGAGGCATGTAGCTGTAACTGCCTACTCTGAGCAACACTGGATACATGTTTGGAGGCCTGTAGCTGTAGCTGCCTACTCTGAGCAACACTGGATACATGTTTGGAGGCCTGTAGCTGTAATTGCCTACTCTGAGCAACACTGGATACATGTTTGGAGGCATGTAGCTGTAGCTGCCTACTCTGAGCTACACTGGATACATGTTTGGAGGCCTGTAGCTGTAGCTGCCTACTCTGAGCAACACTGGATACATGTTTGGAGGCATGTAGCTGTAGCTGCCTACTCTGAGCAACACTGGATACATGTTTGGAGGCATGTAGCTGTAACTGCCTACTCTGAGCAACACTGGATACATGTTTGGAGGCCTGTAGCTGTAGCTGCCTACTCTGAGCAACACAGGATACATGTTTGGAGGCCTGTAGCTGTAACTGCCTACTCTGAGCAACACTGGATACATGTTTGGAGGCATGTAGCTGTAGCTGCCTACTCTGAGCAACACTGGATACATGTTTGGAGGCATGTAGCTGTAGCTGCCTACTCTGAGCAACACTGGATACATGTTTGGAGGCCTGTAGCTGTAGCTGCCTACTCTGAGCAACACTGGATACATGTTTGGAGGCATGTAGCTGTAGCTTCCTACTCTGAGCAACACTGGATACATGTTTGGAGGCCTGTAGCTGTAGCTGCCTACTCTGAGCAACACTGGATACATGTTTGGAGGCCTGTAGCTGTAGCTGCCTACTCTGAGCAACACTGAATACATGTTTGGAGGCATGTAGCTGTAGCTGCCTACTCTGAGCAACACTGGATACATGTTTGGAGGCCTGTAGCTGTAACTGCTCCTCTTATATCCGCTCTGTCACGAGTCCTTTTTGAAAGTCTGCTCTACCAACTGTTAACTAAAACCTGTCATTTCTTGAGCAATACTCAGCAATACCAAATTCTGCAGAATACTAAGAGTTATGTTTGAATCTGTAGAATCTAAAATCTTAGACTTTCGGTCAATCGACAGTATACATGTTCAGGGTTTCAGCTACATCCCTAAATTAGAATCAAACCATACGAGTACTGTGTAGGTGTTGTACCCTAAACTACCTACCTCACTGGGAGAAATAACACGTGCTCTACAGCTACACATGCTCTTAGTAGTACTACTGCTCTTATTAAAAGTGCACTTATTTGGATATGTTCGCCTATTAAAGGGATTAATCAAGCCCTTGGGGTAGTATTCTCTCAATATTCCACTTATTGGAGGATTATTCTCTCAATATTCCACTTGCGATGAGGTCCAGTGGAACCCTTACAAGTATCCGCCATTAATTGACCCATCATCAATAATCACCAAATTCAGTTTTAAAACCAGTTCAACTATGTGCATGAAGTTGAAGATGGCACGTTGGTCGGCAGAAGAGACACAGGTGACCTGATGCCCGTTTAAACTTCTTTTAAACTCCTCTACACTCCACCATCTACACTCCTTTTAAACCCACACTAGCCCCCACACATGTCGACACACGCGAAATGAGGATATCTCACAATCACCAGGTCTCAACAGAGACAGGACCAATAGTTGCCATGGTGATTGATCACGTGACCATAGTAACGAGCGCAGACACTACGGTCGGCTACTGACCAGACAAAAGACAAGGAGTGTGTAGTCTACAGCTTATTACTGAAGAGGCTGCTGGATTTTTACACAGGATTACACAGGATTAAAATTAAATTATAGATCCATTATCATGGACCGTCATAATTGTACAGAGATTAATGAAAACATTCATCTTTTCTTGAAGTCAGGGCCAGGGTTATCCTTAAATCTTAATTATGACTAATTCGCGAGGTTCTCACCAAGTTGATAGTAAAATTGTTTAAGTTTCGTGCATTTGAATTACGTTGACGCATATCTTCGGTGAAGCTATTTCGCTCTTCGGAGCAGCGAAGGAAATAAGTGCACACACAGTTGACAGCATAGGAGCGCCTTTCTTGAAATTGAATATACTGTGGGGTGTTTGGTTGAATATTAAGTGAACGGTGGCAGTGAATATGGAGGCTCTGGTGATTTTGAGGAATTACAGTTGAGTTAGGAGACAAAATTTCCATAAGATGGACTTTGAGATTTGTCTGTTGTGACAAGGTGTGTCCCAGGTGATGTCCGAATATTCTCATATTTTATCTGGTTTTAACTGTAACGCGCGAATGTCACTGATCTGGGTATTCCAACTTAGCTGGTCTGTTTACTAAGGGTCATGTAATTTCATGTATCAAGATAAGTGGTAAACTGAGTTAACTTCTGATTAAAGAGACTCCAGAACATTCCCCGTAATTAGTGCCCGTAATTAGAGGAAGGAGAGTGGAAGTAACACTAGTAATTACAGGAATAACAGTCTAGGAGGCTGCTAACATGGTGATTACCTTATCACTAATCCTGCTCACTTATCAGGCTCGTAAAGTCACTCTGACACAACAATAGTGTTAGTGATATTAGCCAACATAGAAATATGGTCATGTCTTAAAGGAGATTGGAGGTACTCCGTCTAAGATTGGAATAAAGATTAGAGAAGAACAAGTCTTGTGACTTGTCGTTAGATAATGGGGGGGGGGGGGTGTCATGTCCGTCTATGTCCGCCTATGTCCTGTCCTTTTTGGATTCTATGAGACAACGGACGTGTTTTTTGGGACATTGGCGGACACGGACGGACATTGGCGGACTCGGACGGACATTGGCGGACTCGGACGGACATTGGCGGACTTGGACGGACATTGGCGGACCCGGACGGACATTGGCGGACTTGGATGGACATTGGTGGACATTAGCGGACATTGGTGGACATTAGCGGACATTGGTGGACATTAGCGGACAAACATTTTGAGGACTGAAGAGTACTGAAGAGTACTGAAGAGTACTGAGGAGGATGGCTGAGAAGGATGGCTGAGAAGGATGACTGAGGAGGATGACTGAGGAGGATGACTGAGAGGGAGGAGAAGGATCAGGAAGACCCAGGAGGAGGAGGAGGAGGAGGACTCAGAAGGAGGAGGAGGAGAACTGAGGAGGATGACTGAGGAGGAGGAGGACTGAGGAGGAGGACTGAGGAGGACTGAGAAGGAGGAGGACTGAGGAGGATAGCTGAGGAGGATGACTGAGAGGGAGGAGGAGGGGGAAGAGGAGGAAGAGGACTGAGGAGGAGGAGAAGGACTGAGGAGGAGAAGGAGGACCCAGGAGGAGGAGGACCCAGGAGGAGGAGGACCCAGGAGGATCAGGAGGACCCAGGAAAAGGCCCCAGGAGGAGGTGGAGGACTGGGGAGGAGGAGAACTATTGAGGACTGATGAGGAGGACTGAGGACGAGGAGGAAGAGTAGGAGGAGGACTGAGGAGGGGAGGAGGAAGAGGACTGGGGAGGATCAGGAAGACCCAGGAGGACCCAGGAGGAGGAGGAGGACCCAGGAGGAGGAGGAGGACTGAGGGGGACTGAGGAGGAGGACTGACGATGACTGAGAAGGAGGAGGACTGAGGAGTACTGAGGAGGATGGCTGAGGAGGATGGTTGGGGAGGATGGCTGAGGAGGATGACTGAGGAGGATGACTGAGGAGGATGACTGAGAGGGAGGAGGAGGAGGACTCAGAAGGAAGAGGAGGAGGACGCAGGAGGAGGACTCAGGAGGAGGACTTAGGAGAAATGAGAAGGAGGACTGAGGAGAACTGAGGAGGAGGAGGAGGAGGACTGAATAGGAGGAGGAGAAGGAGGGGGACTGGGAGAGGATTGGGGAGGAGGAGGACTGATGAGAAGGATGAGGAAGAGGACCCAGGAGGAGGAGGACTGAGGACCGAGGAGGGAGAGGAGGAGGATGAAGAGGAGGAGGAGGACCCAGGAGGAGGAGGACTGAGGAGGAGGACTGAGGAGGAGGACTGAGGAGGAGGACTGAGGAGGACTGAGGAGGACTGATGAGGACTGAGGAGGATGGCTGAGGAGGATGACTGAGAGGGAAGAGAAGGAGGAGGAGGAGGACTGAGGAGGACTGAGAAGGAGGAGGAGGAGGAGGAGGACTGAATAGGAGGAGGAGGAGGGGGACTGGGGGAGGACTGAGGAGGAGGATGGAGGACTGAGGAGAAGGATGAGGAGGAAGACTGAGGAGGACTGAGGACTGAGGAGGAAGAGGAGGAGGATGAAGATGAGGAGGAGGACCCAGGAGGAGGACCCAGGAGGAGGACTCAGGAGGAGGAGGAGGACTGGGGAGGAGGAGGACTGTTGAGGACTGATGAGGACTGAGGACGAGGAGGAGGAGTAGGAGGAGGACTGAGGAGGGGAGGAGTAAGAGGACTGAGGAAGATCAGGAAGACCCAGGGGGAGGAGGAGGAAGAGTAGGAGGAGGAAGCATCTAAATGTTATTTCCATTTTTGTCCGTTTTTGTCCATTTTTGTCCGCTCTATTTTTTGTCCGTTTTGAAAATATAGGGTACCGAACGGACAAAAAACATGATCCCCCTATAACAGCAAAAATTGAACATTTTATTTAGCAATTTAGGTGTCCATTAATGTCCGCCTATGTCCGTCTATGTCCGCCTATGTCCGCCTATGTCCGTCTATGTCCGCCTATGTCCGCCTATGTCCTGTCCTTTTTGGATTCTATGAGACAAGCGGACATAGACGGACGTGACACCCCCCCCAATATAATATGAGCAGTTTAACTTCTACTCTTCCTAACACTCTGAACTATTATATGATACTACAAATAAATGGGTTGCTGGATTCCAGGGTAACTATATTACCATTACTTCCCTGTAGGTCGTACTTTAACACACCAAGTTCAATACTACTCGATTTCTCAAATCACTATTTCTCAGTACTTGTCGGCAGTTAACAATAAACACGTAACTGTTAAAACTGGGTTGTGATTTGGTTGAGAAATGACAATTTTAGTGGCCTTTTTTGCTTCTAACCATGTGAATTCAGACGAATCAGTATAATTACATTCCCCCAGTATAATTACAGTCCCCCAGTATAATTACTTGTTCTAGTTAAATCAGGCTGCTATCTGAAGCAGGTAGTGGTAATACAACTCTGCACAGCTTACATGTATTTAGGCAGATCATTATAATACCCTGTAACGCTTAATCCATGCATGACGCAGACTAAATAGTTGGCCACCCACTGAGATATCAATATCATTGAGATACCAATATCACTGAGATATCAATTTCAGACGAATACTCAAAATGCTTATAATAAGGGAATTTATCACTTGCAAAAGTCAGGATCTGCACAGATTCCAAATGGTTTCACGTGTAATGGTAAGAAGACAATTTCGCTTAATAATTGAAGCAGATTTTTAAATTATTGAGTACATGACAATTAACCAATAAGATCTTATATATGACTTGGGCTGTCCAGTCATATTTTTGTAGTCTATGGCAATTACCATAATCATAACTTCTGAATTCTGAATGATGTTCAAAAATATCGACACAACTTTGGACCAAAAAACAAGGATCGTCCAAAGTAAATCATAAGCACTAAGCAGCTTATTTCGTGCAAAGTATTTTGGGCTAGCAGTGTTTGTAATCCTAAAGATTAAAAAGTCACTTCTTCAATACTTCAGTCTGATTTTTGCTTAAACACTAACCTTATGTAATATTTTGATGCCCACCTTTTTAATAACGGCTAACTGGTCATCATACAGCTTCGTGATGTTATCAACCATGGGAAACAATTTGACTGCACTTAATTCCAACGACACTAAAAACCAATGCTAAACCAAAGGCGAATTAAGGATGTATGGATTACCATTTACCATGTGTCCTTTTATTAAGAAGCGATCTGGCGAACTTACCAAGAAAATAATCAATGCAGAGAACTCATAAAATCTATTGAAGATAAAATGAAATGAAAGATATACCAACTAACAGACTGACTAAGCAGTTTGCCGATTGCTAATACTCAAATACTGTTACAAAAGCATGGAATGCAATTTTAACCGGGCTGCTAGGCCCGCCACTTCAACTTCTTTATATAACGCGGAACTGGTAGTGGCAAAAAATGTCAAGGCAAAGCTAGACAGCTTATTTGAATCACTACCGTCGACTACTGCGTCAGCAAAATGGTGAAGTACGGGTACTGGGTACTGGGTGTTCAGCACCACCTCTACACACAAAGGTGGGCGAGTAAGGGAGATGTTGGAACGCTCTTAAAACATCTGAACTGGAAGATGTTGCGCCCTTATAACATCTGAACTGGAAGTCATTATTTTGGAATGACAGGGAACTGCTGGTGGCATCTTGAGAATTCATATTAGTCTAGCAATTATATTCCTTGACAGAATCTGTCAGATGGAAAAGGTAATATCTTAGTAATATCATTTCCCAACCCTCAAATCAATTACAAGATCGAATCTGTGATGATTGATAAATCTATGCTGGGAATGTTTTAATCGAGTGTCCGATTTAATAACTCTCTGACTCACTCTGTGATGTAAGAACTGGTAGTGGTGATATGCCCACTGACAGAAATGGAGAAATTTAGAAATAAGGTTCATAGCCAAATTCATTGAGAAATGTTTTTCATCAAAGTTGGAATTTTACCACGATTTAAAAGGCTGATTGATTTGGCTAAAAGAAGTTGGCTGGCACTGAATATCTAAAACTGAATATGGTTCTTTAGGCCTATTTCAATGGAACTAGACTGAAAATCGCTCATGTTTGGACCAAAGTCCTTGCCAGGGGTTTAGAAATTAGAGACAATCTCCCTTTACTGCAAATTTTTCGCAATAATTCAAAATTTAAAAATATACCCGAAAAATGCTTACTTTTTAGTTGATTGGTCAAGCACTGAGCCCAATTTAGCTAACATTTGATAAAAGCATGTTAGAAACTTCTCCGTAGATGCAAACATATACCTTCAAATTCTTATTTTTTGAGTTAAATCGAATCGCAAATGTGAGCGTATTTATGCGATGGTGGCTCTAAATAATCATTTTACCCTTGAACTGCTCTGAAGCCGACACTAAACAGATGGTTTAGCGAAGACTACTTCTATTAATTGCATACGCTAGTCACAACTATAAATAAAATGACACAATCTCTTAATATCTTAAACAGCATTGGCAAAGCCACCAGAACAACAAAGTAGAAGGTAATGTAGTACTCAGCTGCCAGCCAGGGATTTTTATTAGTAGTGTTGCTGGAGGTGTGGCGAATCTAGAGCCATGTGTTGCAACTCTAGTACTAAGTAACTAGGCCAGGGACATGTGCACTGTGCAGTATTAAGTCCTGTCACCTCAAAAAAGCGGGTAATTGAGGATCTGACGCCGCTTATAGAATATATCCTCCTAATATATCCATCAAAAACGGAGGAGTGCTTCACTGGAGGCTACTATTTAACGTCATGACTGTCAGGCTGAAATTAAATCGTCGGCACTGACG
Organism: Bolinopsis microptera; assembly: GCF_026151205.1. Taxonomy (NCBI): domain Eukaryota; kingdom Metazoa; phylum Ctenophora; class Tentaculata; order Lobata; family Bolinopsidae; genus Bolinopsis; species Bolinopsis microptera. The sequence goes on from NC_087079.1 coordinate 9,106,989, forward strand.
TCACTCTCTTAGAGGAAATAAACTTTACTTTCAGTTACATGAGAAGAGGTATTGGTCAAATTATTAAATACAACGGTCACCAGATATATTGAAAATATTGCTCTCTTCTTTTGTACCCGATTCATTGGGCCAATTTCCCGGTTTGCCTCTTTGTTTAAGGTCATGTCACATGGCTCAAAATTTACTTTCGTTAAGGGAATTTAAGTTTATTTATGTCTATAGTACCATCATAATAATAAAATGCATTTCGAAGTCAAATTTGAGCCTGATTCTCTAATACTTTAAGACTGAAATTGCCATGTTGCAAACGGGCTCTTTGTGAGCCTATCCTAAGGTTGGTAAAATTATAAAGATGTAACAAATTAAAATGTAAAGGCTAAGTTTACTTAGCACATCTTTTAATTTGTCATAACAGAATTGATTAAATAAACTCACCATAAATTAAATCAATGCTGAGTTCGTACAATTTCCAGATATCCTTGAGAACCATCGAAAAAACTACTGGCGATATATTTACATAAATAAACTACAATGTATATAATTCCATGAGAATAATTGATTTCAAAAATCGAAGACGTTCAAGCAATATGAAAATCATCTGCTAATTAGATAATAGATTCAATGTTCAGGAACATATTATACTGATATAGTTCGAAGATCATCTAAAAATACTGAATTGCCACTAGTTGAACGCTTATATATAGTGCCGCCGAATTGGTCCGGGACTGGTGGTGGTAGAGCGAGCATGCAAGCGAAGCCAGGGAGCGGGGACCAATAACAAACTAGAGAAACTAGAGAGACGGGGAAAATAAGACGTCAACTTGGCGCGGCGGAGAAATGAGGATTTATTAGCTCGTACCACTTCCAATTCCATATTGGTATGGCTCGTATTATCAAATTACAGCGGTAGTGGTACCATGTCAAATTATATCAATTCTTCTCTGCAGCATTTCTCTAACGTCATAAGTGGTAGACATCATCTCAGTTCATTTGCTTCCAGTTCAGGCTCGAATTTACCTACCGACGAGGGATAGTAAACTGCTTCTAATGTTCGGAATTAACCATGAATAAAACGTCGTTAAGCTGCTTAAATTGTTGTTTACTGAAGCATGGAGAGTAGAGAATGGTCCGTCTGGTTAAGGTCTAATTGATTGGTAGTCTGATGGTGAATAGTGTCAGTAATTTTACTCTTTTTCGTGTTAGAATTAAGGAAATTTCATTTTTCATAGAGCTAAAAATGTAAACGTGAGATTATTATAGCTTTATAAAATATAAATTACATATCAAAACTTCTAGAACTATGTGCTGTCAAATTTTATGACACAAGGCAAAAGATCGGTTAAGGTATGAACACTACAGACTTGTGTTTATAATGCAGAGTAAATGCTCGAGCTACGCCCTTGTAATTATAGTAAAATACTACCAGTAGTAAAATACTATTAGTTAAATATGTTATCACATTGGTAGGATGATGTACAGTAACGACCATAAAACAGCTGCTTCTTTAGAAAATCAGGGTCCATAAAAAGCAAAAGTCGAAACTTTACATTACGTCACAAAGGCTGCACTAAGTGAGTAAAGAGAAATTCGTAGAATGTAGATGGTATTACAACACAATTGATTATCTAATTAATCATTATACGTATATAATAATATTATATTAATGTTTAAACATTTACCCTGGGGTTGGTGTTGGGCGAGAAGACTCTCAATCTTAGCCCGAGCAAACTCTGCTGTGTCGTGAGGATCTTCTATAGTTTCTGAAATTAGAATAGAAGAGTGAGGAGTACGATTTCCGGTAAGGTTAACTATAAAAGGTTCAAATTGTATGTGGCGTGTTATGTCCGGATATGGGGTGTAATATCCGGATAGGGGGTGTAATATCCGGATAGGGGGTGTAATATCCGGATAGGGGGTGTTATATCCGGATAGGGGGTGTTATGTCCGGATAGGGGGTGTAATATCCGGATAGGGGTGTTATAACCGGATAGGGGGTGTAATATCCGGATAGGAGGTGTTATATCCGGATAGGGGGTGTAATATCCGGATAGGGGGTGTAATATCCGGATACGGGGTGTTATATCCGGATAGGGGGTGTTATATCCGGATAGGGGGTGTTATGTCCGAATAGGGGGTGTTATATCCGGATAGGGGGTGTTATATCCGGATAGGGGGTGTTATGTCCGGATAGGAGGTGTTATATCCGGATAGGGGGTGTAATATCCGGATAGGGGGTGTAATATCCGGATAGGGGGTGTTATATCCGGATAGGGGGTGTTATATCCGGATAGGGGGTGTTATGTCCGGATAGGGGGTGTTATGTCCGGATAGGGGGTGTTATATCCGGATAGGGGGTGTTATATCCGGATAGGGGGTGTTATGTCCGGATAGGGGGTGTTATGTCCGGATATGGGGTGTAATATCCGGATAGTGTGTGGTACAAGACGTGTAAAAAATTTCCGGGACATGATTTGCTGCATCTTCTGTAGCACCTTTAAAATGCTCCATACTATAATATATTAATATATTATATAATGGCGTGAATTTTATGAAAAGTATGTAATATGTAATATGTATCGATATAGGGCTATATAATTTGACTTTATCGTAGGAATAAGTTTGTGATTTAAGGAACTTTATTTATTGTAAAGTGAAGGAATAGAGTATTTACTTAGTAAGGTTTGGGGTGTCATCCCATTCCAGTTCCCACTATGGAATTACAGACAGTTGATGTAAATGGAAAAAGAATAATAAACGTAAATAAAAGCAAAAAGTGTATGCTGTGAAATCACACCCTGACTGTCTAAATTCCTGCTCGTCTTATCTAAACTTGTAAACGTTTTACATTCCCAAACCACATTAAACACGCACGTGAAACATGATATTATCAAACAGCCTGCAAGTAAGCAGTTGCTCCATGTTGTGTGTTAACTGTCTCACTGTAACCTAATGCCACGTACAGGTCACAAGCTGTATGTACCTTTCTCATGAGATTTAAATGTGAGGCCAGGTAGTTAGCTGTTTTGGCAGCTGTTAACTATATTTCTTTTTTGTTGAAAACTTTCAATTATTATCATCAATGTTATACAGGACACAATGTAATGAAACAAGGACTGAGATAACTTGAAAATGCTTTGTCACGTGACAGATGATGACAATCAGCATTCAGGGGACATCAATGCACCCACATAATTAGAGGACTAATGACTAATCGGGCAATAAAATTGAGCCCCAAGAAATACACTTAATTGGCTAGCCGGGCAATTGATTTGAGATCGCATTCCAGACGTAGTTATGTAAAGTATGCAGACATCTAGAACAAAGGTTTTAATTAATTATGTTTATAATAGAGTAGTAGGGACCTTTATAAAGAATGTCGTTAAATATCCTCAAAAGTATCTTGATCTATAGCCACCATTTACCAAGTTACCAAGTTACCAAGTTACCAAGTTACTAAATCACCAAGTTACCAGGTGAACAAACCTTGTCTCGTTCCATTGCGCGAGGGAGAAGACTTCCTTTTGAAGAAGATGATGAAGATAAAGGAGAAGCAACTGAAGCATGTTTCACACACACACAACACAATACTCCCAATACTTCTCATGCAACCTTCAGCAAGCAGTGCTCATAACATGGTTAATTTATACTCTTCATCTGGGGTTTAACTCACTGCCTATCAATATGTGGGTATCAGGCAATAGAAAGCAATACAAAGCGAATAAGGAGATGTAACGAGAATAGAGTCTCCTCCAAACAAAACAGTTGAACAAATGTAACAGGATTGTGTTACTGATGTTGTACTATAAGTTACACAGATGTGTGGTGTATTAACCATCATATCAGACATTATAATAGATTAATGTTCAAACCAAGCCCACAGATGGAGTTAACAAGGCAACTACATTGTCCAATAACAACTCGGTAATAGCATCACGTGACCGTAATTGTGAAGAGCAGATGTTCACATATTACATATATATTACGGTCAGAAAGTGACTGAGCACCGCCCTTCTATTGTACATTCTGTTGTTAAAGAGGACTGTCAGTAGCTCGGTAATTATCTTCTGTTCAATGGAGTAAGAAATATAAATATAAGATATGTTATCATAACAAGTGTAAATTTCAAAAACTTTTGAAGGACAAATTAAGAAAATTAAGAATTAAACGCATGATTGGACGAGTTGCAGTTTAACAACAAACAGTTCAAAAAGATAAAGAATAATTGTTAAGGTCGACAAGACAATATCATGTGTAGTTTGGTAATTATGTAGGCGACATGACCATTATATCATATGGGTAGTTGTTTGTGCAGACTAAATAAAGGGGTCTCACGAAGTGTTAAAATATGATAATATTAACACTATATTATTATAACGTAACAGTGTACAACTGAAAGGTAAAATATTATTACCTCCCCAGACCCCACTAATTAGCGTGGACATTAGACAATAACCCGACACAAAATACAAAGGATCTGGCCCATGTCCTTGTTATATGAGGGACCCTATGTGAGCTCGAGTTAACCCCGAATCCTTGGATCGAGTAGAAGTAGGGTCAAGAGGGTGAACATAACTATTGAAGTGTAATAGCTCCAATTACACAATCAGTCAGATAATTGATTGTTTTTGTTCTCTAAAACTTACCCAGAACGGGAATCAGGTTTCTTGTTAACCATATCCAGTCTTTGTGTATTTCTTCTCGGTTTCTTCCACATGATATCTCTGAGGAATGTTTTTGTTTTAAATCGGATTTAAGCTGATGATTAAGATATTCTTTAAAAAATCCAGTTTTGCAGCTAGGACCGCTGAAAGTTTCTATGATTGTTATATCAGCTTCAAAGTTAATTAGGATACGAATTTGCACGTTTCCGAAAAAAAAGTTAAATCAACACACAAAAATATAGCTTTGTTAGTTAATTTAGCAAATAATATTATTACTTACGATAACTGCCTTCGTCTGACACAGATACTTGCAGGAGGATACGAAACAGAAAAGGCTGAAATTAAACTGGTTCAAATAAGGGTTAGGGACGTTACTACTACTAGCAGGAACCCGTCTTACTATAAAGTGGTGTCAAGACTCAAGAGACTAAAATAATTATTACCTATTTAATTCGCGTTTTTGACACCACTTGGGGGTCCAAATTTTGGGCACTAAAATTCTTATTCCTTGGCCAATTTTTTATTTTTTCATACTGATTTGAAGGCCATTAAAGCATTTGACCCAGTCAAAAAAGTTTCAGTTGTATATCTTTTACGGTTTTTGAGGAAAGTCCCGTTAAAGTTGATGCCATGGTGTCAGTAAAATGGCACGGAACCATATATATCGTCTCGCTTTATATATAGTAAGATATTACCTCAATAGTAGGTCATATCAATGTATCAATATCATGAATAAAAATTAGGTGTTAAAAATAATATATTAAAAATTGTGAATTTCTTAGAATCATTGGGACATCAAATTCACAACAAATTCACTATTACCAAGTTACATTTTCAGATTGATGTAATTTACCTTGCTGTCCAGAACATTGTCAAGTGTTCCTAAAACTTTTGAGGTGATGCCTCCAGTTTCACTTTTTCTTATTTGCAGTATAAAGTACGGGTTTATTTGTTCTGTTGACCTGAAAACATATAAATGTTATCGTATATTCAATATTGGTATGTAATGTGAAATTGAATATTCAATATTGGTATGTACTGTGAAATTGAAACAGAATTATAGCAATGATTGCCAATGATGACAAATGTGAGATATTATCATAGTTTTAAAGAAGAATTGCATACCATAGTGCATTTGACAGGCCCACTAATTGAGGCTTCAACCACATTTCATTCCATCTTTTCAAAATAGTGACCTTTTTCGTGTCATAGTTTTCTGTTTCTCTTAAAAGCCTACATAAGGATGTTATATATTATAGGAAACAGCATATAGAAATCAAAAAAAATTTAAAAGGTTACCTCCTAAGGTTAAAACGTTAAGAAGTTCAGAAGAGCAATTGTTGAGTATGATGATGATGAAAATCTTTTAAAAATAACTGGCTACAATGCACATTTTAATAACAATAAACAGTAGATCAAAAACTTGTATTTCCAACAGACAAATTTTTTTGAAACACACCTAACAAATTCTACCCTGCTAACAAGCTATTAAAAGCATTAAAAATGTTAATGTAACAAGTCTCTTGACGTTTCAAAATGAAACTTAGGTTGAAGATGCAGTTACAAAAGGCCACTGGTTCTGAATGGTTACTGAAACAAACTTTTTCCAAAATAAAAGTTTTAAAGCAGTCCATATCACGGGTCTGTATTGCCCGATTTAAGTTATACAAAAGCCAGCGGATGGCTAGCGGGAGCCTAACGGAGATGCACTAAAATGCAGCATTTATACCTAGCGGATGGCTAGCGGAGTATAGCGAACACCGCGCGCAAACTAGTGGAGAATATTACTAGCTTCATTAACACATAATCCGCTAGTTTCCGATAGCTATCCGATATTGCCGCTAAGTTCCCTAGTTTTTCTGTAACTTAAATCTGCAAACTCGGCTATATACGGACCCGTGATATATGCTTTTCTGTGAACTAAACAGCTCAAATAAAAAAACTCATTCCCTTGTTAAATTACAACAATATTTAATTTAAAGGTGTTTGTTTTCAAAAAAACATAGTCCAATAACACGTTACTACACTTCAATGTACTTGGTATTTCATCCTTTATCATAGTAGTAGCAAAGTTAGCAAAATTAAATGCTATATTAAATCCTTATCTTTTCGAAAGATTAATCTTACGCTTAAGATTTAGCCCCTTACTTTCTACAATTTCAACACACAAACTTATAAACATATCGTCCCTTTAACAGTTCAGTATGATGGAGCCCTGCTCAGCTGCTAAGTCGACAATGGACCTTCCACTATTACACAGAGTGACGATGCATTCAGTTTGACACTGTAGATTCCTATTATATACTAGCTCACAGCTTGAAAGTAGGTACAGACCTGTTTGCTCATCACTAAAGTCATGGTTTTAGTGTCTAAATACAGTATCAATCATGTAAATCTACTGTAAATCTGCTGCTACCATTAAAACATCGATACTACTGTATTTAGTGGTTTAAAAATTGCTTCAAGTTAGTAGTGTAATGAATAATTATGGGAGCTGAACATCCGGAGTACACTTTGATGAAAGAAAAATTATATCAGATATCAGATATCAGCTTTCCGCGACCCAAATTTCACTGGTTTAACTGAATTTTTTGAATGACCATCTAACAAGGTCACTATTGATCAGTGGCGTAATGTTGTATGTTGGTGCCCCCTCTTTTCTCTAGAATTGGACAAATTAGGTGACTTTAGAGGATACAGTGGTGAAATCTCTAAGTGTGTCTGCCTTTTCTTTAACCGAAATTTAACCCTTTTGACCAACGTGTTACCACTGACCAATCAGTAAGGTCAGTGTTGTTATTGAAAGGTAGTACAGAATCATATCAAGTCATACAGGTACTAGGTCATATACAGCAAAGCCCTGGGATAAGATTGTTAGTCATAAAGGCAACTTACCAATCTTACCCCTTTTCAAACTACAAACAGAGTTGGCTAACACACTTAAAAACCAACAAGTATTATTGTGAAAATATGACAGTATTTGCGTTAGCGCTCGATTTTCATACTACGGTGTAACTTCATGTAGAAAATATGCGCGGCGCGCCCAAAATTTTGTTTTCATTAAAACATGTTGACTCATATCTTGTAGGTTTACAACCTACCAGGACGCGCGCCGAGTTGGACTCGTCGACGGTCCAATATATGGAACAGATATTTTACGAGTATCACCCGTTAACTCATATCTCACACATTTAAATTATTTCACATATTTTAATTAGTACTTATGACAAAACAAACAAAACTTTTTCACGATATAGACTTAAAGTACCAAAAATGAAGTACGCGCAAAATACCTAAATTTTGATTACATTTTTTAGATTTTTAATTTAAAGAATTTTGAAATTTTTTTTTTTTTTTTAATTCAGAATAAAACAAATATTCAGAATAAAACAAATATTATATTCAAATCTCTTTATTCAACAATATTAAATCATTATAAAACCTAATTTGTGGCTTGATCGTTATGTTAGGGCTATTCTGTTAGCTGATGCTGACAGGCACTGCATGGGGCAGAGACTTAGGACCATTACGCTGGAGGCTTACAATGACCCTTTTTGAACCCCATGGCAGTGCTAGTTTTATTATGGTACAAATTGTAAATCGAAGTTATGAAAACGATCAAGTCACTCCTGTTTTACACTATCAACAGCTACTTAAAACAACCTAGATTGTACAACTCACTTTGAAGATTAAACTGTTAAGTGATGAGTGATTGGGCTCATTAAACATTTTAGTAGCGGAGACATGCGGATCAGCTTCTTGAGGTTCTAATAGTTCATTCAGACAAGAAGTTTTATTTTTTCAAATTTAGTCGTTCAAGCTGCCTGAGTTCAGAAAGTTTGCCAAAGGGGCCCAGGTATTCTTGTCACCTTTACCCTGAGACGAGAGAATGACTTTTTTTACCTTTGATTTGAATACACCATGAGTGATTTCAAGGTCGTTCAGTGCCAACATCTGACGGAATGAATTCCAAAGGCAACTAGATTTGTAAACGAAACTGTTTGAGGGCATGGTTGTTATAAGAAGAGTTTCTTTGCCGGGTCTTTTAGACAAACAGAAAAGTTCAAATAGTGCAATTGGTGTTCGATATTTAAAGACTTTAAAAAGTTCATTGCAGCAGTGATACGCGTATAAATTATGCAATGTCATGAGTGATTGACGGGCAAAAATTGGCTTGGTGTGCTCTCTCTCAAAGAATTTGCTAGTAAGTTTCTGTTCACTGATAGGTCTAGTCCTAGCACATGTCATAAATTTATCAAGGTATGCTTTTTTGTCACCAAACATGATACGAACACACTTTTTCTGGGCTACAAATAGTGGTTGAAGTTTATTATTACTTGCACCTCCCCAAACGGTAATGCCATAAGATAGGTGACTTTCAAAAAGTGTGTGGTACAGGTCCTTATGGATAGATGATGGAATTTTATCCTTAATCATGTATAGCCTCCCAGAACAGGACGAGAGTTTTCTAACTAGTTTGTCTCTATAGGGATTGAAAGTTAGGCCTTCGTCGACAATTACTCCCAGGAATTTCGTTTCCTGCACCTTTGAGAGAGGTAGGCCGTTGAGGTAAAGTCTATTTTCAATTAATAAAGATTGATCATCAAGTTTTCTTTTAGCTGTATTGAATTCTATGTAGCAACTTTTCTTGGCGTTAACATGTAATTTATTAGCCAATGTGTACTCGTGGACTGATCGTAGGACCCTATTTGCATTATTGTAGGCCTCTGCTCTAGTTTTGGCAACTACAAATATGTTTGTATCATCAGCAAATAGGACATAGCTAGTGTTATCGAGTTGAGAGTTTGTTAAGTCATTTATGTATATTAAAAACAGGAGAGGCCCAAGGCAGCTCCCCTGTGGAACGCCATAGAGAACAGGAAGTCTGTCTGATACTTCGCCCAGGACGGACACACACTGATCTCTGTCCGACAAGTAACTTTCCAGTAACTTAAGTGGCACTCCTCTAATCCCATATATTTCAAGTTTCTCAAGCAAAATTGTGTGGTCTATTGTGTCAAAGGCCTTGCTTAGATCAATAAAAATTCCTAGAACATGAAGACCTTGCTTTAGGGCCTTTTGGATGTGAAAAACTGAGTAGTTAAGTGCATGTGATGTTGAGTGACTCTTTCGGAATCCGAATTGACTGTCGTGAAGGATTCCTTGACTAACCAAGAAGCTGTAAAGACGTTTGTATATTATCTTTTCAAAAATTTTACCAAAAATTGGAAGTGTGGAAACAGGCCTGTAGTTCTCAATCAGTTCTTCGTTATCTTTTTTGTATATTGGGGTTATTTTGCCAAGCTTCAGAACTGACGGAAATATCCCTTGAGATATTAGGCGATTAAATTGAACAACAAGAGTTGGGCTAAGAATACCCGATAGTTTTTTGATTACTCTTATGGGAAAGTCGCTAGCTTTCCCACTCTTCAAGTTGGCTATAATCTCAGAAATTTCATCTTCACTACAGTCATGGAAGTAAATTGAATCGAGAGTTTTTGGTGGCATGAATTCGAGGAAAGAGGGAAGAGGTTCTAAAAGAAGGCCATTATGAGTGTTTTCATTCATTTTTGAGGCAATAGAGGCAAAGTACTCATTAAATTTGTTGGCTATCACCCGTCTTTCAACAACACGGACTCCATCTACCATAAATTGGGGTTTGATGGTTTTTTTCCTTTTCCCTCTTATCTCATTTATTACTTCCCACATCTTTTTAGAACTATCAGAATTTTCAAGAATTTTGTTACAGTTATAGGTATCTTTTTGGTTTTTTATTATCTTTTTAAGACAGCGTCTGTAATCACGAAAAATTTTGTGGAGTTTCAGATCTCCAACTGGCTTGAAGTCAGGGAGCGTTTTTGAGTTCACCCAGTTATCATACAGCTGACCTTTCTTTTCAATTGCTTCAATTATGCTGTCGGATATCCAGGGATTACTTATAGGATTTCGTTTGGTGAGTTTGGGTTTGTCGAGTTTACAACATGAGTCAATAGCTGAGCTAAAAATTTCAAAAAATTCGTCAAATTCAATTGGATTTTCATTGTTTGTTAGTATGCATTTCTTAGATAGCAAGTGTTTTGTTAGTAGTTCAACATTTCGGTTTGAGAAATCATAGCTTTGCAATTGCTTAGGCTTAGGGGAAGTTTTCCTAGAAGTTAAATGACTGATGTCAAAGAAAGCAAAGATTGGTTTATGATGGGAAGAAGTGTCTTCAATAACTCCAGAGAGGGTTACCAAGTCAATCTCATCAGTAAAAATGTTGTCAATGCAGGAGCTTTGGCCTACATTTACTGAGTGAGTGGGACGAGATATAAGAGGAAAGTAACCATAAGAGAGCATAGTGTTCTCGAAATTCTGAACCTGTTTTTTATTTTTCTGATTTTTAAGCAAATCGTAGTTGAAATCTCCAAGAGTTATAGTTTTTGCATTTTTTGGAAATTTGGACATTAATTGTGTGTATTCTTCATCAAATTTGACTGAGTCTCCGTTTGGAGATCTGTACAACACCCCAACATTGAGTTTGCTATCTCCATGGTTGATAGTTACATATAGGGTTTCTAAATTTGGTGTGATTGTGCAAAGTTGGTCATTAATTGTTGCATTTAGGGAATCATGAATATACAAGCACACGCCTGAGCCTTTAGCTTTGCCTTGGAGTTTATCTCCGTAAAAGTGTGAATATCCATCAAGTGCATAAACATCACAGTTCTCAGCATCTGTATTTGTTTCCGCTAAAGCTAGAATAGAAAATTTCGTTTTTTGAGTGGCAAGTTCCGAGAGGAATAAGTCGAAATTCGATTTATTACCATCAATGTTGTAAAATAAAGTTTTTAAGCCAGAGTTTTCAGGGGTGTGCTGGTGTAAGGATTTCAATCTATAATAGCTGCATTTGTCCAAGATAGAGGAGGCAGTCTGAAGACTTCCAATAGCCTCAGACCAATTTTCGGAGTAAAATTTGTCATTCTCGCTATCCTTGAAGAGATCCTCATTTGTGGTACAAAGGTCCTTAAACGGGTTGTAAATTAAGTTTTCTCTTTTTGAGCAAACTTTACAGAGAAGTATGGAATCAGTCAGCTTGAATTCAGATGTTTTGAAACAAATTTTGTGGATAATATTTTGGCAACTTTGGCACTCAAGAAATCTTTGGCCAATATTAATGTTTTTGCTACAGCATCCGCATTTCTCCTTAGTTGAGTTAAACTTAAACATTTATATCAGACTGCATCTGGCGGTCCTCCTCTTAGTGTGTTGCTGTACAATCTACTACCTACTAACTTGTTATGATCCTTGGATGTAAAAATACAGTTCTTAATTAACTTGACTAGTGCACCAACGCCCTTGCCATTAATATGAAGAATATCATTCACATCAGACTTAGCTAGACTGTTCTTAAGCAGGTTGGTGCTTTTATCTAGAAATGTCAAAAAGCTATCAACAATTAGAACTTTAAGATTAGATTGACTGAGATCGTTGTACAAATACTGGTTAAAAACATTAACTTTTCGATTGATCTTATGCGACCTTGTTGGCAGCACAGGACAGATTATCAGTTTAGTGGTGATATTCCTGGTGATACTCCCGTGCGGTTGAGAAGGGATACTTGCAGAAGGCTTCGGTTCTCTGAACTTGTCGGTGTGGTAGCTAATGTTGAGTTAACATTCTTCTGGTCACCTTCACTCCTGGATCTACTCCGTGTGGTGCTACCCTGGGATTTGCCGTACATTGGACTCCGGATTTCAGGCATCTTGAACTTCGGGCTATTCAGGCTGAGCTTCTTCTTGTTGTTTTCTGTTTGCTTATTAACCATTATCAGTAGAGGCGGGGGCAGCCGGTGGACCGTTCAGGGTGGTGTCCCGTCAGACAGGCCTCAGGACCTGGGAGAGAGAAGAGTAGTATAGAGTATAACAATGAGCAACGTGAATAAGAATGTGAGATATTATAGATATATAGAAATAATTATAATAAGAATCCATAGACTGACACACTGACATACCAACGTAGACAGGAATGATATGAAAGTGAGATGATATGGTTGATGATGTGAGGGATGGTATGGAGGATGTTGTGGAAAGTGAGGGCTGGCAAGCACAAATAGCAAAGCCGAAAGAGTGTTAATTATTCAATATCAAATCTGGGTATATTTCAATAAGACAGATAAGATACAATTCGCATACTTTCAACACTACTATTTTAATGATGGCCGGAGGGAGCACCATGAATAAACTATGCTGTGAGCCCTCCAGGTGTGGTGACTGTGATGACTGTGAGGATGAGTGAAGTGTGTTTACATAACAACAGCACAACAAGTACTCAACTCTCAAGCAGGGCCATCAGCAAGTCTTCTGTTTCACCACCCCTGCAGGTTCCACACAGGCTACCCCATTGCCAACGAGTTTAGAGATTCATGGTCATTGTGCATTCATGGTACATCCTCAAATTATTTGTTATATAGTAGTGTTGAAAGTATTAAAAAAATAAATTAACTTAATACAATTTTGCGCGGCTGTGTTAAAATTTAAGATCTTGCTATATTTTCATTTCTCAAACGGTAAACACAAAAACTTGAGTGTTAATGTTCCCAGGTAAAATCATGAATAGTTGATAGTGCATGGCTGTAAATTGTTTTATTTAGCGGGTAGACATCTGTTATCATTTTGACCAGATCCAGTAACGAATACAAATGATAAATAGGTTGTATCACGTTGCGACCCCCACGGTCGTTTCACTATCGTCCTGACGATACAGGGGGAGCCGCGCACTTCGTGCGCGGCGGGTCATACAACGTATGACAATAAATATAAAATAGGATAGTGAAAAAATCTTTTGCATAGCGCACTGATTGCAATATTAAGAATACTAGTAAATGGCTTGTTTGTAAAGTGATTACAATTTAATTCACAGTATATTGAACAACTCCTTTTACATTTAATTATCGATAATTAAATGTAAAAGGAGTTAAATAAAAGCAGTATTAGATCTAATACTGCTTTTATTTAACGGGTGATACTCGTAATAAATATCTTGTAGGTTTACAACCTACCAGGACGCGCGCCGAGTTGGACTCGTCGACGGTTCCAATATATGGAACAGATATTTTACGAGTATCACCCGTTAACTCATATCTCACACATTTAAATTATTTCACATATTTTAATTAGTACTTATGACAAAACAAACAAAACTTTTTCACGATATAGACTTAAAGTACCAAAAATGAAGTATACGCGCAAAATACCTAAATTTTGATTACATTTTTTAGATTTTTAATTTAAAGAATTTTGAAATAATAAATTAACTTAATACAATTTTGCGCGGCTGTGTTAAAATTTAAGATCTTGCTATATTTTCATTTCTCAAACGGTAAACACAAAAACTTGAGTGTTAATGTTCCCAGGTAAAATCATGAATAGTTGATAGTGCATGGCTGTAAATTGTTTTATTTAGCGGGTAGACATCTGTTATCATTTTGACCAGATCCAGTAACGAATACAAATGATAAATAGGTTGTATCACGTTGCGACCCCCACGGTCGTTTCACTATCGTCCTGACGATACAGGGGGAGCCGCGCACTTCGTGCGCGGCGGATCATACAACGTATGACAATAAATATGAAATAGGATAGTGAAAAAATCTTTTGCATAGCGCACTGATTGCAATATTAAGAATACTAGTAAATGGCTTGTTTGTAAAGTGATTACAATTTAATTCACAGTATATTGAACAACTCCTTTTACATTTAATTATCGATAATTAAATGTAAAAGGAGTTAAATAAAAGCAGTATTAGATCTAATACTGCTTTTATTTAACGGGTGATACTCGTAATAAATATCTTGTAGGTTTACAACCTACCAGGACGCGCGCCGAGTTGGACTCGTCGACACTCGACGGTTCCAATATATGGAACAGATATTTTACGAGTATCACCCGTTAACTCATATCTCACACATTTAAATTATTTCACATATTTTAATTAGTACTTATGACAAAACAAACAAAACTTTTTCACGATATAGACTTAAAGTACCAAAAATGAAGTACGCGCAAAATACCTAAATTTTGATTACATTTTTTAGATTTTTAATTTAAAGAATTTTGAAATAATAAATTAACTTAATACAATTTTGCGCGGCTTGTTAAAATTTAAGATCTTGCTATATTTTCATTTCTCAAACGGTAAACACAAAAACTTGAGTGTTAATGTTCCCAGGTAAAATCATGAATAGTTGATAGTGCATGGCTGTAAATTGTTTTATTTAGCGGGTAGACATCTGTTATCATTTTGACCAGATACAGTAACAAGTAACGAATACAAATGATAAATAGGTTGTATCACGTTGCGACCGGACCCCCACGGTCGTTTCACTATCGTCCTGACGATACAGGGGGAGCCGTGCGCGGCGGATCATACAACGTATGACAATAAATATGAAATAGGATAGTGAAAAAATCTTTTGCATATCGCACTGATTGCAATATTCAGAATACTAGTAAATGGCTTGTTTGTAAAGTGATTACAATTTAATTCACAGTATATTGAACAACTCCTTTTACATTTAATTATCTAATACTGCTTTTATTTAACGGGTGATACTCGTAATAAATATTTTGTAGGTTTACAACCTACCAGGACGCGCGCGCGCGCCGAGTTGGACTCGTCGACGGTCCAATATATGGAACAGATATTTTACGAGTATCACCCGTTAATAAATATCTGTTCCATATATTGGCGCGCGTCCTGGTAGGTTGTAAACCTACAATGCTTTTATCCATATATTATGAACAATGAAATTGAAAAGTGTTTGGCAATACTTGATCATTACATATAAAATTTTAACTTGTGCTTTTTTGGAATGTTTCTAATGAAGTTTTGGTAAGAATTGAGGAAGCCAGTTATGTCAGTTATAAAGAAAAAACTTGTCATACGTTGTATGACCCGCCGCGCACGAAGTGCGCGGCTCCCCCTGTAGCGTCGAAGACGCTACACTATAGTGAAGCGACCGTGGGGGTCACCACGTGATACAAAGAAAAACATAACAATTATCTTTGGTTCCATCCTTATGTGGCAAAGACAAAAGAAGCGTTTTATAAATATTTATTCCACTGGGAAGTTTTTAAAATAGGATAATGTTTTTGATGAAATTGTTTTTAAATATTGTATTTGATAATTAATTAATGTTGGTGGGGAAATATTTATTATATATTTTTTCACACAGTGCGATGATAGTTTGTAGACATGTGTGATGATGTGATGTCATAAATTTTACTTTACTTTACTTTACTTTGTATTTTGTAGCCAAATGTCAGCAGAATACGACAGAGAGTGGATAATTAAAATACATAAGGCATTTGTAAGGGGCTTCATACAAACACTGAATATTGCAGAGTTGAATTTAATTAAATTTTACCTTCGTTTTGAAATCTTTAGAACGACGGTAATTTCTCTCCGGGGCTATACAGAGGGCCGAGAAAGAACTTTGTCAATATAGACAGTTTAGATTTAAACTTTGAGCCGCAAGGCCAAGGTTGATTTTCAAAATATCGAGTTTTTGAAGGGTTATTTTTATATAGGGTCATTGTGGCATTATGTGTATACTGTTTGAAACATTTTATATAAATTTTACCAGCTTGAGATAATGCATCGGATCATTTATGATGTGTATATTATGGATTAGGTAGTTTGTATTTGATTTGAAATGATTTTATGTCCCCATATGTAGAGAATAAAGGATATTCTAAGAAAGTTTTTTTTTCCGCTTCAAAGTTTTTTTTCTTGCTCTTGCTTTACCTTTTGACCGAAGCTTTTAAAAATGATTGTGGTGTTGTACTCGAAAATGATAGGCCAAATTGTTTAGTATGACTAGTTTTTGTAATCTGTACATGGCAAGTTCTATCAACCTCTGAAAGTAATCTTATTCTGGTTGAGACTGTTTTTAAAACAATATACACATAATATAGCAATGACCCTATATAAAATTCTGTAAAAATGGTACAAATTTAGAAACTGAGGTAAAAATAAAAATAAAACCCTTTGTAATAATATATATAAAAACCACTAAATCACATCAAAACAAAAAGTAGTTTAGACCCCCATCCAACTAGAGCACTCCATGACCTTTTAGGGTTTAAGAGTGTTGATCAGGTTAAGGTCCAAATCACTTATTGCCGTGGGTGGAAGGGTTCTGGTACCTCTGTACCCCCTGATAGAGATTATACAGGTTCTGAGTAGATCAAAACGCAGTCTGCGTCTGACAAATGACATCACATCACAATACCG
The DNA here is from genome assembly GCF_026151205.1 of Bolinopsis microptera. Taxonomy (NCBI): domain Eukaryota; kingdom Metazoa; phylum Ctenophora; class Tentaculata; order Lobata; family Bolinopsidae; genus Bolinopsis; species Bolinopsis microptera. The sequence goes on from NC_087079.1 coordinate 9,123,927, forward strand.
TTGGCCTTTCTTTAGGCTGATCTTTTAATCCCCATGTTGCTAAAAACGTTCTATTAACTTATATAGTAGCGGAAAGTCCTTGTACCTAGCATTCTAGTTTGCTTGATTAGGATTTGATTTGATTTTATTTTTTTCAGACAGTTTTGTCGGAATTTGTCTAAAATTTGAGATTTTTGACGTCCATGTTATAAAATCTTTGAAAACGATACCAGGGTAGCCCTCAAGATATATCTGTCCAGGTCTGATTATGACAGGGTACCAATCAGTGGCGTAACAAAGGGCCCCGCTGACCCCACTGTGGGGGTGGCGCAATCTTAGGGGGCACAAAATCGTCGTTTGAATGTGGGACAATTTTGAAAATCTTAACTGAGGTACTAGCAAAACTGCGCCAACAGGCAACGTTACGCCACTGGTACCAATTGATTTGAGAAGGATCAATTTGTACTACAGGAGCAATTTGTGATCCGATGTGAACTTATTTAATACAATTTTAAGAACAAGTGATATTCACATGTTCTAATGTGTTGTATCATGTAATATAATGCAAAGGCAGCGAGAATTTAACTCAATATTCATAAGTTTAATACTAGTATTACATTGCTTAGTATATTCGTGTGATTACCAAAAATTTCATATCTATAGATTAGAGATTATCCATCCACCCATTTTGACCAATTTTGGACTGATTAAACAAAAACTACCACAAATCCCGATTTACTGCAGGTTTTTGTTTTCCCCAAAGTCTGCAGTGAATTGGAGTCTCACTGTATTGTGTTGATGAACTATTGGATAATATTATTGTTTAGAGTGTTATTGCACATTCATTTTTACTGAGATTTCTTTATAATGGCTTAAATCCAGTTTTTGTATTAACTTAACAAAACAATGTTTAGAAATGCCCCAGTTCAAAGACAACTCATAATCTGCAAGCATGAGTAGGACTCCAGGTATAGTGGCATCTTCCACACCTGTTTATGTTGAAGCTGTTCTGGAAGATGGAAGGATCATGATCATACCAGCTCAAGCTATTCCTACCTCATCTGTTCCTCAACAGAATGGCCAACCTATTCAGATACAGAATGCAGTTGTTTCACAAGTGCAGAGCACCAACATATCTGTTCCTGTAACTTCAGCTGTATCTACACAGTTAAGTAGATCTTTTCATGTTCGTGAGCAGCAAAATAATCCTAATTCAATACAGTTGCAACCCCTTGATAGACAATGTACCAGCAATAGAGCCTCAGTTCAGGTGTCTCGCCATCAAGAGGCACCCAAGCAAGAAGACCTCTATGGAACACTCTCTAATCAACATGTTCCCTCCAATATCGATATAACTAATATAGTTCAGTCTATTCATATTGAACCTTCAAATGAAAAAGGCCCCCAAGGTGAAGATCAATCATTGCATCGGACTACTTGTATGATGAATTGTGGAAATGACCGAAACAGTAAAGGTAGTGCAAGACTTGTCACTGATGATAGGTGTGGACATATTGTGTGTTTAAACTGTCTCATGAAGTCTCCTAATTGCTGCCCTATCTGTGATAATGGTCATGATCATGTTTTGAATAGAAACTCAGTGATAACAAATAAAAAAGAGCAAAATGAATGCTCTACCTGCGGCAAAACCTTTAAAAGACCTTCAGACCTATTGAGACACCGCAGAATTTGTCATGGTGACAATGACGGAGCATTTTCTTGTCCAGTTTGCAACAAAAAATTCACCAGGGCTTTTGATCTCAAAAGACACACCATCACCCATAATACTGAGAAAAAGTATGAATGTGGAAAATGTGGGGCAAAATTTAATAGAACTGAGAATATGAAAAGACATTTACAAGCTCATTCAGGAGAAAAACCTTTCCAATGTCCAGAGTGCAAAAAAGAATTTGGTCAACAAGAAAATTTGAATAGACATATTCTAAGTCACACAGGAGATTTTCAGCGATATAAGTGCAACAAGTGTGATAAGGACTTTACAAGACTAGCAAGTCTCAGAAGACATGAACACCGGCACAATGGTGATTGGCCTTACACTTGCCATGACTGTGACCCACCTCGTGGATTTTCTGAACCTGGACTTTTTAGAAAGCACAGACTAACACATAAGGGAATAAAGCCATATGTTTGTAATGCTTGCAACAAAGGTTTCAACAATCCTAAAGCTTATAGAAATCATAGGCGTATTCACACCGGAGAGCGTCCTTATGTTTGTAAAGTGTGTGAGGTTGCATTTTCTCAGTGGGGTCACCTCAAACGTCACAAGAAAGTTCACGAAAAGCAAGATGCCAAAGCTGCAGGATGTTATATAAGACGCCCTCAGGGATACCCTCGCAGGCAAGCTGATCCTTACAAGCCTAAATTACCATTATCAGCTTACTTCCTGTGGTTTATGGACGCTAGAGAGAGGATTTTAAAAGCAAATCCTCATCTGAATATGCCTGAGCTAGCAAAAGCTGGTGGTCGTCTATGGAAAACTATAAATCAGGAAGAGAGAAAATTTTATGAGAAGAAGGCTATTTCGGAAAGAGAGCGTTACAGAAAGCAGTTAGAAGAATACACAAGGAAGCGTAGACAAACCTTCAAGCCTGCGAATGTTAATGGTGTTTTGTCAAAGTCTGACATGTGTGTCGGAACAGATACAGAATTTGATCCAAATTCTAAAGAAACCCACTCATCTCCTCTAGTTGCCCCTGAGAATCAGGGTAAAACAAACTCTAGTGGTGGGTTTGATGGAAATCTTTTAGAATCTGCAGGGCGAAGTGTGGGTTTGCTTCCTGATGCTTACTCCGGAGAGGTGGTCCAGCTTGACTCTGCAAACACCTTCAATCACTTCCATTCTACCAGTTCAACCTTCTCACGAGTACCTGCTAGAACTTATCAAGACTTTTCTGAGTCCAGACACTCTGTGACTGATGCAGCTATGCCAGCTAGAACTGTCCCTACCAACGTAACTCTCACCACACTTTCCAGCAACTCCCATGGTCCCAGACCAAGCGTATCCCATGAAGCTCACTCTGGTATGACTGCGCCCCATTTCAATACTTTTAACAGATACCAGTCTGGCGAGGATTTTGTAGTTGCTGATTATCCGTTCACCAATTCTCCAACTCACATTTTAGACTTCAGCAACAGAGTCGAGGGTTCCGCTGCAGAAGCCACGTGATAGTGTAGTGATAATTGTGATGCTGGTTTATTCTTTCATCAGGTACCTTGTGTGAATTAGTGTGTGTAAATGGTAGAGTAAAGAGATGTATTCTGAGTTCTGACTCTTAGGATATATGATTTTATATTGACTCAATTTGATGTGATTTACTTACACGTTTTTACTTCAGATAAGTTATATAATGTTGATTTTTTAATGCTTGGATGAGTTCTGAGGGGTGCGAATTTTATAAAAAATTGAATTTTCTTCGTTATTATAATTTTGTTGGGTTATGGGTTTATGATATGACGCTTTATTAACACTCTATTTTCTATCCTTCTAACAATGAACCTTGCCCAATATATGTATAAATTCTGCTATTAGTAATTTAGTAAAGTAATAATTATTTATGTAGCTTCTATTAGAATGGAGCTTATGATACAATAATTGCACGTGTAATATAAACGTATGCTAGAGGTATGTGGAATGTGGATCATGTACTGATTCTACTCTGTAGAGTTGTTAGAATTTAAAATGAAAGTAGAACCAAAATCAAATTTTACAGTATCTGTAATTCTTTGGCAGGGAGCCACCTGTCAGGGGTTACAAATAACCCTATCATCCAAACGTCATCCTTTACTTCTTTCATCACATGATGTTGTTGTTGCCCGGACGGTGTCGGTAATTCTAAAGTTCTAACGACTAATTTACAAAAAATTTGAAGTTATACACATTTAATGATATAATATTTAAGAATAACTGCACCAAAATGGTTGAGTTTCTCCTAATCGTAATGCTATCTATTTGAAATTTGGAAGCATCAGGTTGCACAGCAATTGACTAACAAATTCCAAATTGCATTCTGTAATCAAAAACCCAATACGGCCTTTAGGTTAGAACAGTAATTTGTTGGGCATCATTCAACTATTCATTTCTTAGATATAGTTAAAAACTGATTGCCTTATAAAGGTGTTAAGATATCATGTTGTTAAGTTATTTAAGCTTGACAAGCCCATTGATATGTCGGAAAAGTTTCATCCTGTTATCTTAAATTATGTCTTAAATTGTTTTCAAGTTGCTGAGATTTATCATAAACAGTGAACTATGTCCAATGTACAGTTGTTTATATAAAAATGTTCTCATGTTCTGGTCTGTATGTTATATTGTTATGTGTACAATTTGTTCACATGCAGAGCTTGTATTGAGTGGTATATGTTGTTCTTATAATTATCTGATCTCCAAATTTATAGTGCACAACATTTTTCTTGGCTGCGTTTCACTATAATTAGAGTTTGTTAACTGTTCCAATAAAATTAGATATTAAATAAATCAAACAGGACTTTATTTGTGAAACTACAGCCCCTCAATAATATTCAATATTAGGAAATAAACGGAGTTCTGTTAAATAATCTAAAATGCGACAGTGACAGAAGAATAAATAGTTATTAAATTATTCATCAGCTGTTAAAATGTCCTCCCCATCGCCTGGGAAGAAACGGATGGACACAGACTTCGTGAAGCTGTAAGAATATTAATTACTGTTTTTAACATGATAATATTATGAATAACATCTTTAGCTAATTTCATCTATTATACTGATTAAATCGGAACATCAACGCAATACTCCTTACATATTATATATTATTATACATACTAGAAAGCTCGTGGCTCAGGAAGCTAATGTTATTCTTTGATAATCATTTTTTCGTATCGAAAAATTGAACACAGCGTAATAACAGCAAAACTGATCATAATGCCGATCCAAAATCTTTGCACGTGCGTTATTACTCTTACTTACTTACGGTTACTTCAGGTGTACTCTCTCCGTGTTCTCAATCTGTAACATTTCAGAATTGAGAATAACTACGAGGTTCAAATCCTGGGAGGAATCCACGAGTTTGTCGTTAAATTTGAAGGCCCTAAAGATTCTCACTACGAAAATGGTATCTGGAAAGTAAGGGTTGATCTTCCAGAGAAATATCCCTTTAAGTCGCCCTCTATTGGCTTCATGAACCGCATATTCCATCCTAACATTGATGAGATGTAAGTTTTAAGTAATCTAACTTTTAGATCTTGTTTTTATCTCATTTCTAAAATTAATCTTCACTTTATTACTTAAAAAGTTAAAATTCTTGCAGTTTTACAAATACATATGTTGCAGGTCTGGCACTGTTTGTTTGGATGTTATAAACCAAGCGTGGACTGCTTTATATGGTGAGTACCTGGTCACATACGTTTCTCTTCAATAGACTAATACCTTATTGGAATATTGGGCGAGAAATAAATTAGAGAAGTGCCAAGAACACTCTTATCTATGAATTTTGGTTAATCTTGTTTAAAATATGCAAAATGATATGAAAACTCACGCACTCAGTTTTGTGTGATTTGGCACGCAATGTGCGGAACAAATTCAATTCCATCTATGTATTTTCCACGCCTAGAATATGATGTACCTAGCAGGTGCTTTCCTTGGCGTGGGTCCTGGCAGATTAAGTAGCGATTTGGGGACAATATTTCAGCCTAATAGTCGACTAGATAGTTGTTAAGTAAAACTGGATGGATCACGTCATCTAGATAAGAAGGAAAGTTTGGTCGATATAATCGTGGTAACGTTACTCCAATTTACTGACCTAGACATCAGAATAGAAACTGAACTTATAACTTAACACTTGGTTCATGGTTGTGAGAAGATACTAGGATGTAACCACGTGGGGATCGAATTGCGCTGCCGGAATGTTTACACTCAGTAATACTACCTTGTATTAGTAGTAAAAGTAGTAGAAGTATAAGTAGTGATGAGAAAAGTAAAATGTATACGTAGTTCGGATATTTTACTCCAAATTGCCTGATAAGTGAACTGTAAGTCGTTAATAATAGCCTAAAATCTTACCTATTTTAAGCGCGCGGCGTTAGTTCTACAGTCGTTAGCATTCAGAAACAGGTTTTATCCTGTGAAAAGTGAATAAGTTTTCGCGCGCGTTTGTTTTTCTTTTTCAGATCAATTTATATAGATCGCGAGCGAGCGCGCAGAAGATACGCGCGTTCCGTTCGGCAAGATTGAATTATCTGTCATTTCGCGTCGGTTGTAACTCCAATTGTAGGTTCTAGGAAGCTATATTACAGCTATAGTCTGTACGATGCTCTTGGAAATTAGAGACAACTGCATCTGACAGATCGGGAAAATTCCTATGCGGTCGTTATCAAACTTGAATAATTGATTTAAAAGACTTTAGTATCTAACTGTAGCACTGTCACCTAACAACCAAATTCACCCTAGATTTACGGAACATATTTGATACCTTTCTCCCACAACTCCTGACGTACCCAAATCCAGTCGATCCTTTGAACGGTGATGCAGCAGCTTTGTATCTTCACAAACCTCAGCAATATAAAGAAAAAGTCAGAGGTGAGTCAAAGCCAGTCAATATTTTAACCATTTTTCCAGGAAATTCCAAAATTTGGATAGAAAAAATTGCGACGAACCTACCAGTAATAGTTCGCTTATAAAGTTTGTGAAACATGTTTTAGTCACAAACTGACACTGCACCCTCACAGAGTATGTGGACAAGTACGCCTCACCGGAATATGTGGACCGAATGGAGGTCACCAGTGGAGGGCAAGTAAGCCACCACGTTGAGGATAACGATGATGAGAGTTCTATGAGCTCAGGTGAGTCGAGCGATAAAACTGGGAAAACTCCATTTTCTCAGTATGGTCGAGATTACTCGTTTTTGTCATTTTTGGTTCACTGAGATTTGAGATCTTATTATCTAGAAATCGTGAGTTATATCTGAGACTCTGTCTAGACCTTCGTATAATTGTAACTATGGAAACTAACGATCTTCTAGTTACTGTGCATCAATTACCAGACTAATTTGTAGTTTTGATGAAATTTGTGTTATCTTACTCTTTCCCACTTTGACGCAAAAATGTTCCGAATAAACCTATAATAATTTCATTGTGGACGATCACTTCTTAATTTTCAATCATGAGTAAATGCCTAAGATTCCATGAGGGGTCAGGGGAATGTTACCATAAAACGTTTACGGAGAGGCAATGAAGCGAGCCATTTCATGACTGTTCATTAAATCTTAATATTTCAGATTATTCTGAAGACGAATGCAATGGGATGGAGCTGTGATAAAAGCCCGTATTTTGAATTCCTTAACTCCAGACTCCAGTGTTTGCTTCAGTGAGAGAATGAGTTTCCCGGATCCAGCTGCCGGAATCTTCACCTCGACCCTACTAAAACCACAGTCTGCATAGTAATGCCAAATATACAGCATACACGTCGTCCTCTGCGATCACGACGCCGGAATGCGCAGCTGTTGCTAACCGGGGGACTGCAGACTCATCACTCAATGGAATTTATTAATATTTTAAACTTATAATGCCTGGGAACCCGATTTGTAAATATATATTTAAACTTTCGATATCCAATTGTTACTATAGTCGTAACTTGCTGTGTGTTTATTTAAATTGTGGGTCCGAACTTTGCAGCAGTTACTGCTCTAAAACTGTTTTTGCCGAAAATGTTATCAATATGGACGTGAGTGGTAATAGTGGGAACTGGGAAGTGGCTTGTATTTATTAGGAGCTAGTAAAACTTAAACAACCCTTTCAATATTAAAGCATTTAAGATCATACGTAATGCGTATATATTTTATATTCAAATAATATAGATTTTGCAATTCTGAATATTTTAAACTCCTTATAGCTCCCACCGTTACCAATATCAATGCATTGTCTAAAATTTGGATACATATTTTCTATGTTTATTAATATCACTATAAGTGGCGATGATCTTTTAAGACTAGTTAAGGATACTTTCTTATTCTTACTAATACTTAGGCTCACTCAGATCAGGGGGTATTACATAGTAGCTTAGTTATCATTTGGTCTTTTAATAATTTGCGTTGTTTAAGTGGGATACGTTTCCTCTTACCTTGTTGATTTTTATGTAAACCGCAGAAATCTGCCTCTTAAAAGATAAAAAGACTCCAAATATCTTTCTGTAGTATCTTTAGTTGGAATGATACCGATGAATGCAGGGTGTACAGTATTTCTATGAACGCATCTAACTGAGAATTCCTAAAATCTACAGACACTTTCACCACTGCTTAAGCAAAGATAATTAACCTTAATCCTTATTGCCTATTCCTTTCGCGATGATGTTTCGAAGTTAGATGCGTCTCCCTTGGTTTGTCATGTTATGTGATATTTTGTTTTTTTAGTTTTCAAACACTAATTCCTGTCCCAATTTTTTCGCTCTCCCGAAATTGTGAAGCCAAATTCTTCAGAATTATTCACATAGTTCAACTTCATAATCTAAAAAAGTGACCTTATTTCCACTTCTCAATAACAATATTAGGCAAAAATCGGGATTTTGCTGACGTCAGCATCGCTGTTGTAATATTTGAACGAGGGTTTCAATTATATCGGGTTTCGGAATTCGGTTAAGTCGTCATACCCTTTAAGGGGGCAGGTAAGGGGGGGTCTTTATGGAAATTTTGAAAATCCCGGACCTGGAAAAATCGTCAAAAAACGAGGTCCAAGATTTTCAAAATCGAATAAAAAATTTTTAAAGGCCTATCTCAAAATTCTGATCGACCAGAAGTTTCTAAATGGTCATTAGAACATATCCTGAAAGTTTCAAGGTGTTTGCTCAAAAAATGTAGGAGAAGATAGATTTTTAGACTCGATTTTCAGGGCGCGCGATTGAAAATCGCTCGCGCAATACAATTAAACATGAGCGCTGACCTTTGACTGGCAATAAATTCGGCTAGGAACAATATTTTTCCATAGGACTAAAAGCAGCAGATAGATATCACTCCCCTCTATCAGAAACAACTATAAAATCAATTTCGAGAGAAATTTCATAAAGACCCCCCTGCCCCCTTAACTTTAACGTAAGCTTATCATAATTTCATTGTGGGTTCCATTGAAATTACCGGATAACCCGGTTATGTCAAAGCACCGACTATTAAATATCTGGTGATTAGGTAATAATGTGATTTTCGCACCTGTATGGCTGCATGATTCGTTCGCCATTTGGTTATCATTGATTGAAATTCATAGACAAAATTCTCAAAGTTTTAAAATTCAAAATTTAGCAACACATTAGTCACATTTTTGTACTGATGAATGTCCTAATCGACCAATCATCTGAGTCTAGTTATTAAGATAGGTATCACTATAAATATAATCGGGCATTTAAATCGACTAGACCATGCGGTAACCCATTACAAAACTTCCAAAACTGAGCGTGGAAGTTGCAGTAAAGTATTATATCGGGTAATGACCAGTGCTTCGCACTTCAGTGCAGATAATAACCCGCTGTATCCTGTTTCTAGGTGATTTCATTAAATTCAATGACTTGGTTATCTTTAGTCGACCTTTTAGAAACGCTGTTAATTTCGCACGAGAAAACCTTTCTCAACATTGTTACTATTGATCACAAACTTAGTAGGGGTCGTTCAAATGTAACGTTATCTGCACTTCGTAATCAGCATTACACATAGTTTTAATTCTAAATGGAAAGCTCCAATAGTTGTTGTGGCATTCGAAAAAACCCTCAGTGATTAAGTAATATGTGGACGACATTTAATCATTTGCTTTAGGGAAAGATTAGACTTGGACGTTGTTTTTAACTTAAAGTTAAACTATCTCCTGTTTAGAACTTTTATTTAATAAACATAATATAAGTTAACGACCCTTTATTGCAGGTTCTTTTGTTCAGGAAGTCCCTCTTTTTGATGATCGTATCCAATCGGCAATAGTTCATACTGAATTTGATTATCAGAAATATTCTCTAGGCAGTACTTCAACAGACTTATTTGGAAGTGCAATGATACTGGAAAACAAGCTGACAACTGAAGATGATATGAACCTGAAGAGAAGTAACGGAGCGACGTTTCAACCTGGTTATAAAGCTAAGTTAGTTTGTCTTTAATTGTGACCAGTTTGTTAAATTGGCTAGCTATCTAGGTAAACTATAGGTAAAAATATAATATTATTAATCATAAGCTAAAATGTACTAATCTTTGTATTCTATATTACTATTATGTTAACAAATAGTTTTACTCATATTGATGGTAGAAGTTTGGTATGAACTATCATTTAATATTAATTACTGTTGATGCATGATAAGAGATTGGGGGCCCGCGTTCACCAAGTTTTTGATAGATATGACTTGGTGGAGATATCTGCAAACTATTTGCTATTGAAGTTTGTTTATCTTTTAATGTATTTTAATTTAGCCGATGTGCTGCTTACAGTTAGGCGTTAGCTGTTCTCATTCGTAAACCTAGAAATATTGACAGCACAGAAGATCAAATTAGACGATGTGGATGAGGTATCATAAACCATTTATTTTTATTGAATTTATAATATTATATAACATGAACTAATTAGTTGTAATTTGTACTCTTCTATATTTAGATTATTATTTTAGTCGATGGTGAAATGGTTTCCCTACAGTGATTCCATTCTATTGCTTCGAATGGGAAATTGTAATTTTAACCAGAGGAACGAATATTTCATCTCTCTGTTTTTACTCCCTGCCACTCCCAAACAAGGCATGGATGCTATAGCACCACCGTGCATCAGTACAAGCACAAACTTCACACGTACACGTGGGGCCGTGCACAGTATGTAATATATATAATATATATGGTACCAGGTACCTGACCATGTAATATATAAGGAAGAGCACCCGGTCCGGTTAATGACGTTAATAGTTCCGGGTAGCAGGTATAACGCGCGCACACGTGCAACTAAACACCGGTGTTTGTTCTCTGAAACTGCAGGGTACTTTAACCTACTTCCTCCAGTGGAGCCAGCTCGTGCTGCTAGGTTCTCCGGTAGTGTAGTGGTTGTTAGGGAGGTTTTGACACGTGACTTTTGTTTGGACATATGACCTTGGTCCATTGTTTTTATCTGATGCAGTTCTTATATAAGCTGTTTGTCTCGTGACCAGCCACCCCACTATAAGTGTTGGAGTACACGTAATAGTGCATATTTAGTGGGAATCTACAAATAAGTTATAAACGAATTCAATTTGTCCATTATATTTCTTTTCCAAAGACTTTGTGCTCTTGGTCAGGCATTCCTTTTTTGCAAAAAAGTAGTTTGCAATGCGACTTCTCGGCAGTGAGCACATTAGAGTCTAACTCTAGACCTACTTAATGAATATTATATGAGCACACGAAATTGTGATTATATTTGCTTGAGTAAGAACACAAGCTTATGTTCAATCACTTCAGACTTTATATTTAAGCATGCATCTCGATTCTTACTACATACTACTATTACTATAATTCAAACAGAAGTGGTCGAGTCTGATTGCATAACTAAAATGCAAATTCTGGCATGGGGATATATATATTATATAGGGTTCGATTCATTATACTTTTTACGGTCTGGACCTCTGTGGTTTCATTCCTATGTAGCAAGTCTTACGCGTAAGACTTGCTACATAGGAATGAAACCACAGAGGTCCAGACCGTAAAAAGTATAATGAATCGTTGATACGCGTATCAACTATTATATATTTTATATATCAAATTGTTTGTATTTCTATCGTTTTTTTTGTTGACATTCTTGTTAACAACTTGATCAATTTGTTCCCCAGCGTGGTCATTGGTAAATGAAGTTTTAGTCCACTATAGATATTTGTATCCAGCTTTAAGTCTCTTATGATTAACGAGCGTATAATAAATTGATTGTTTTTATGTACAAAATTTGCGGCGTTGATATAAGAGAAAACGCATATTCGAAAGTTCTTATTCATGACAACATATTCCGAGGTCTGCTAAATGCTACACGTCGCAAGATTTAGTATTAAATTTAGATCTTTCAATCTTTGGACAGTATCTTCTCATATTAGCATATTTTGTTCTTCATAGTCTATAACTGTGATGAAAATTGAACAGGCTATGATAACTTCTGGATCAGAGCAAAACACATATTGCACCAATTTCAGACATTACCAAATTTACATTCGATTACTTGTTTTTTTAAAAACAGTAACTTAAGACGACTAAACGTTAAATGTTTACATTTATTAGATCACTAAACTTTTCTGTCCATAATTATCTGGGTTCATTTCATTTCGATGTTTCAGTTCTGAATATTTTGTGGTTTGCTATCACCTAATCCTTTAATCTTATAAGTCAAGCGGTTGTACGATTGCTTACTAATGAAATTGCGGTATTTTAACTTTCCGCCCGATAACATTTAATCATTACCGATTACTACGGAAACCAATACATCAATTAAGCCCAGAAATTGTAATGTAAATTGCCTCCGTTGGTAGATACAGGATCAGTGTCGTGATGACGTCATCATTTTACCTGGATAATGGTGTGGGGAGTGGTGGGCCCCCCTGGCCCCAGCTCTCAAACGAACACCCGCTAGTCTCCAGAAGTACCAGGTTACACCCTGCTCAATATCTGCTGCTGTTATGCTGCTTTTAGCTGCTCTCAACTCCGCTAATCTTCACCTTCCGCTGCTCTTTTTAAGCCAAATTCAATTTTACTATATTCGGTCACGTACTTTGAGCTCTATAAGTGTCGCCAAATTGATTTAGCTTCGTATCAGGTCATGCCTTAGAGACCAGATCAGTGGCTCCCAAGAAAAACAAAATAGCCTCGAAGAAAATTCATTTGAAATTGTAGTTTTACTGATCACCGGAGGCGGAATACGTGACTGATACCCGCACTAAAGGTCTAAAGCTATCCAAGTCATTTTAAGTCAATTAATTTCTGCATTTACATTATATGCAGCACTGACGCCCAACTCCCAAGTGAGATATTCCAATTGGTCCCACCCACTAAATAAGCCGGCCGGCCGGAGTGCACGCTTCGCGTGCACGAGAGAGGTATACAGCTTGTAGCAACCACACCCGCTAAATAAGCCCACACTACACATCGAATTACGGTATCAGTATTCAGTATGCATATTAAAAAACGAAGCAGGAAGGCGGTGGGCTTCCAGAAGGCAACCTTTGCTTACATAAACACAATGAATACATTTTTGATTAGTGAACATTCTAAGTTATCTGTTTGGTTATTTGTTTGGTGCCGTGTTCTCAGTGAACCTGTTCGTTATCCGTATTTTGTCTGTAGAATGCAGGATACAGACACAATCATATTTCAGTCATGTTTCTTAATGCCAATGCTAGTAGTAGTATATCACTGCGTAGTAGACGTTGGCCGAGCCTTCCGGTTATCTTCTGTCAGCTCTATTCATTATCTAATTACGGATTACAAGTATAGGGCGTAAAGTACGATGTCTAGTGTTTACTCAATTTGTGTACTAGATCTCAGGAACGAACTTATCCAAAAAACACTTGGATCACTTTGATCAGCAGAAATGGAGCTGCAAAATATGTTAGATGGGTAATTAAATAGGTTAGGGGCACATACACTTACAGTATACACCGATGTCCGATAAGAATGTATAATTTTCCGGAATCTTAGGAAGCACTTTTCATTACTTCATTGTTAAGGTTGACGTTGTTACTATATTCTGTTATCTGTGCGAGTTTGAGTTTCCTCAGCTGATCTGAGAACTATCACAATGCTGGCAAGCATGACCGTGCCTTTTATATTCACAATACTATGCAATGATCAGAATATGTTGGCTCAAGCTAAGACTGAGTACCTGAGACTCGTGCGCTTACACAACAAAAGCCGTCGTAATGAGCTCAGGAAGAAGAAGAATAAGGAGAGCAAAAAGGAACAGTCACAGTTTAAACAAAACCCATTTCAATTTGGAAGGAAACTGCTGGACGGGGATAAGAAGAACAAACCCCCTAATTTCTCCAAGGAAGTGGCTGACAGATTCTTTAAGAATGAGTACTGTGATAAGGAGAGAAGTGCTCTATATGTAAAGCTTAAAGGACTGCCCGATGCCCCAGTACCAAAGACTGCATTTGAGATGGAGAGATTGGACTGGGATGAGTTTCAAACGAAGCTGAAAAGCCGTAGAAATAAATCATCACCTGGTCCGAATGGAGTCCCATATCTGGTATATAAGAGATGTCCCAGAATGGCGAAAGCAGTATTCAAATTGCTGGATTCTCTATGGGAAAGCCAGAGAGTCCCGCTGCAATGGCGAGTAGGTGAAGCCAGCTGTTACCAAAAACCGAAGACGAAGATGAAAAGAGAGAGCCCTTTTGAGAAAGACCAAGATTGGCAGATTATCTGGGACGAAGATGACCTCCCAGCACAGTTCCCCCAGCACATCTACGGAACTGCAGAACGTCCCGATATTGTAGTCTGGTCTGATAAAGGAAAGGTGGTCATATTAGTAGAGTTGACAGTTGGTGACGAGAGTAACTTTAGTGACCAAGTAGAACGTAAACAAGCACGTTACAACAGAGAGCTTATTCCTGGGCTGCATGGCAGTGGGTGGAAAGCTCAGCTTTTTACGGTAGAGGTTGGGTGTAGAGGCTTCTGGCATCATACCTTACCAGCCCTACTAAACTACTTTGGTGTTACAAAGAGAGTAAAGAAAGCAGTGTTCCAAGAGGCGGCTTTGGTTGCTCTCAGATGTTCCTATGCAATCTGGTTAGCAAGAGAAAACAAGAAGTGGAGTCCCTGCTATAACATCGCACAAAGACCCACTGTTCTACCATCAACTGAGTGAGCTGAGTGTTGGGCCCTTAAAACATTGTTTAAAGCCACACCTGGAATCTCAAGTACCAGGATCAGTGATGGAAGCTAAGCAGATACATAGATGGAGTTGCTATCGAAAGATATAGAACTCAGGTATCCAACATCGTACCTTGATTATATTGTAGTATTTTCTCACCCCCTTTACTATTTACCCCCTTTACTATTATACCCCCTTTACTATTATACCCCTTTATTGTTTTTCAGGCATTAAGACTTATCGAAAGTAGTTCAGCAGGTATATTTAAGTTCAAAACATTCTAATTCAATGTCAAAGATGACAGGAATAAGAAATAGTTATGTGGAGGTTTTTAAGAAATTTGCGCAAAATTCGCGCCAGCATGTTATACGAAATTCGGTAAAAAACCGAAAATTGCCATATTCAGGTGCCTTAAAAACCATGTTAAAATTGAGTTAGAGATGTGAAACTTTGCAGGGCGTCTCGACGTTGATCAAATCGACTACAAAAAAAGTTTCAAGTTTCAGGAGCATTGGGAAGTGGGTTTTCTAGAACCCCTGTTTTACGACAGATTGTTGTGATATATACATATATTCAGGGATAGACGCTTTGACAGTCAAATGTAGTCAATTGTATCCTAAATTTAAGTGTCCATAGATTCAAAAGTATAAAAGATACAGCCATTTCCGACCACAGGTCTTGAAAATAATTGTTTACACTTTAGTTTACATTGTATAAAAAAATTATTTGACGTCATGAACACCCCTTGATAACGTCATCAAGTTAACAGTTTTTAAAACTTGATTTTCGACAAAGTAATAACTTTTAAAATTGATTTAACACCATTTAAAAGTATTTTTTTTTCAACATCTGAGGAAATTTTTATCTTTGCATTCTGAAAATCTACCGGAAAGTTTTCTTATCTTACTCCTTCATAAAGATATTTGCCTTTGAAGTTGTTTGAAAAATTATTTTATAAAAACGTAAATTTTGCGATTTAGTATTCTCTGGTGTTGGGCTATCTCTTGGGTTGTGGAGCTCAGTTCTGCTTCCTATAGGTATAAATTGTGCATTAGGCTAGTTTTAAAGTTGAAAATCAAAAAGTTGCACACGTGGGGACACGCCCAAATTGATTAAAAATTGCTAAAATCACTTAAAATTGGTGTTTTCGCGATTTTTATCAACTTTGGAGTCCCGTTGTGATCCAAGTTCTATTTGAAATCTTTTGAAACTTTGCACGCTTATCAAACTATATATATAATACCGCTATGCAAAAATTTACGGCGATTCAATATTGGATAAGCACGCAACGTCCGCTCAAAGTTTGCACGTCCGAACGGTGAGAATTTTGCTCATTCCTGATTTCGAACAAATTCTGCTTTACCACGACAGTTCAATGTCAATATATATGAATTTAATGGCATCTTTATTGCTGAGTACAGCTGCCTTCGGGTAGTTCTTCTTAATCTATTACAATTGTAAATTAATGGGAAAAGCGAGCGACCGATTTCATTCTCGGTATCATTTTGCATTTGAGAACGGTCAATCAAATTAATATCATTTCCTTTTGTTTGGGAAAGAGATACACTGGCAGCGGTCCACTCTACCCATGATTATGGGTTTTGGTCAAATACATTTATACATTACAAGCTTTAAACTGGACGTATGAGTAGTTGAGTAGTTGAGCAGTTGCTACACATAGTTTAGCCCATGCCCCATAACCAACCGATCGCACCGTTTGTGCTTTTATACAATAGAATTTATAAATAGAATTTATAAAATCTATCCAGATTTTAAAAATTGTTACCGTTTTACTAAATTTATCAATTGATTTATGTACGAAACGAAACGAAACGAAACACAATATTTACTACCCCGCTCGTATGTAACAAAGATATTGCATAAAATATACCTAAATAATTTACACAATACGGTGCCCATGTCTGAGCGGCTCTCCACAAAAACTTTCTCTCCTCCTCAGAGCAGAAAGTTTTTAAAAAATTTATAAAGTGGGATCTCATAAAAATTTAAGAACCAATGTACTTTATATGACAATAAAAGATAAACAATTGTGTCACACCTAAGGTTTATAAACTACCAAGACGTGCGCCGAGTTAGACTCGTCGACGGTCTTATATAATTAGAACAAAAAATTTACGAGTATCACCCGTTAAGTCACACACAAGAAAAAACTTCATGATTATGCATCGTTCACTATGATATCATGTCCTCGCAACAAATAATACCACTTCTGATATAATATCGTCTCTTCAAATCCTTCTTTGCCTTTTCTTTCATCTCCAAAACGAGCAGATGATGTCTGGCTTGCTCCTCAGGTGACCGATCTGGTGAAATGAACACAGTTTTGTGGTGCTCACTCAGTTTCAGGTTTTTCGATTTTGATAAAATCTGATGTACAGTATTCGAATTTGATAACAAAATTTTGACAGGTCTGGTCTTGTCAGCTGATTTCCTTCCAATCCTTACAGCTTCGAAGTGTGGTTTCACTTCAATCTGTTCAAACAGTTCGTCTACTTTGTCTGATAGTTTTTCTTTACTGTCTCCTTTAAACCAAAAATGAGAACATTCCTGCTGCGATCCTCTTCTGACACAGCCTTCTGCACAACTTTTTTCAGGCTCTCCTCCGTTATTGTAGTGTTCGGCGAGGCTTTTAACACAGCTTGACTGTATAACTTGATCTCAGCTTGAACAATGTCCTGAACAGCAGATTTTACGGTGGTCTGAACAGATTCCAACTGATTGGCTTTGGCTTCAAGAAGTTCCCTCTGCAGTTTGATAACCGACTCTTGTGATCGGATGAGACAACTCTTCAATTCCTCAACATCTTTCATTGCAGTCAGAGTTTCTCCGACGACAGAATTCAACTGCTTGTACATATTATACATCAAATTTGATAAAACCTTCTTGACTGGCTTTTCAAACTTTTCAACTGAAAACCTTATTTTATTTTCACAGTTCGTGGCTTCTGCAACATTCGAAATTAAAGCGTCGAAATCCTCATTCGCTTCGTTGAAAAATGTAGAGTGTCCTGATAAACGCTGCAGTAAATCTGTGTCCTCCATCATGTACTTAACTTGTATTACAAGGCTACACGGTGGTCGCAGTGTAATTAAACGATTTTACTGATGAGAGAGCAACTGTTATCAACACACAAGCTTAAAGGTTTAATCAAAACCTAATATATAATATATATATATATATATCTAACCTTACATGTAGTTGGATATTGACCATGGCTGAAATTGTCAGTAAATATCATCAAACATATATATAATATATACTGTTTGAATGACCCTTTGTATAGCTCTTATACTCTTTGATACAGCACATAATTAATAACATAGTGTAAAATAGGTTGGGCACCAGAACAGTCCTCCCGGGGCGTACCGATGGTAAACTCTGCCTGCTCACAAAGGTACGGTAACGAAGTGGCGTACACGGGTAATTAAACTGTACAAGGGTACGATAGAGAAGTGTCGTACACGGTACTTAAGAAATACACGGGCACGATCTTGAAGTATCGTACGCGGTACTTAAAGAAATATACGGGTATGATATCGAAGTCTCGTACA
The DNA here is from genome assembly GCF_026151205.1 of Bolinopsis microptera. Classification (NCBI taxonomy): domain Eukaryota; kingdom Metazoa; phylum Ctenophora; class Tentaculata; order Lobata; family Bolinopsidae; genus Bolinopsis; species Bolinopsis microptera. Next base: position 9,142,302 of record NC_087079.1, read on the forward strand.
CGAATACCTGCAAATCTCTAGCTCTCAAGCTCTGCAATTTCACTTTAACTCTTACAGGCTACTGAGTGCCGTATAACTTTAAAAGATCGAATGACTTGATCCTAAGTTAGGTGAGAACAAAGGAAACAGGGTATTCGAATAATAAGTCTCGAAAGGTAATGAATTACTATATTATCAATAAACCAAGACTAGCGACTCGTCGGCCACGTTACACTGTTCTCGGAAGCGGTAACTTTTACAACCTTACCGTTAAACAATCCTCCCAGAACTGCCGCTAACGGGGCAAGCAAAACCTACCAGCACTGGGTCACGTGACATCACATGGCGAACCACGTGACACCGCGCGGCCCAGTCTGTCCAATAACCTGACTTAACTAGCTAACCTGACTAACACGTGCCTTCCTCCGCAAAACCATCCATAATCTATTCCACTAATCTAATCTAATCTTATACTAATCCTAACGGTTATTTAACACTAATACTAGAATATTCTAAAAGATCTAAAAAGCCTACACCCTGCTGCAACCAGCTACCATATTACACTAAACAATAGAGTAACTGTGTGGTAAATTTAATATCTTACATCCACCAGAGCCCTTATATTATTTAAACCGCACATTGTAAGTATTTTAATTTGATTAATATCAAGTTATGGAAGTATATCCGGGTATGTAAAGGTCTTCAGGTTTTGATAACGAGGACCTTTATAGGTGATTAATATCGACAAGTTAACCATCCGTTGATCATGTTGTTAGCATAATATGTGCTTCTTATAACAATAAGAAATAAAATAAATATGACAGAAGAATTTGTCGTTTACTTCCTGAAGAGGGACACAATGTAGTCGCTACACTGAAGCTGTGTGGTGCCCAAAATATTTTTAGTATTTTGTATAATGTATCAATCGTTAAGAACTTAACCCTGAATTTTGAAACCTAAACCCTATATATACTACAAAGTTGTTTGAGAAAACGAACTACCTCAGTATCTATTGTTTGTTGGTGAATATCTCAACGTGTAATCATCTCAGATTTCTTGTTTATTGTACAAACAGCCGTCAACTATATTGTAATACTATTAGTATTACCATTTTCGTTATTTTCGTTATTTTCATTATTTTCTGTTATTTTTCGTTATTTTCTTAAATAATGAGAAGAACCGAGAACGTACCACAAAGTTTTCAATTTTTTAAATCAGAGATAAGAATTGTTTGCTGTTTTTGGCGAATTATTCAGCTTAATTGCTATGTTTTGTCTCTTCACATTTGTCGCACATAATTTTAGGCAGGTGCGGAATCGCACTATTTGCAAAATATTACCGCACCTGGCACGTGCATTTATTGACTATTGAGTTAATATAAGTAACAGTCGAAAAAGCAACACTCAGTACATTCTAAGAATTCGATGAGGCTTATAACACGCTTGGACCACATATCCATGTGTTTTGTTTGCTTTTATAAAGTTCAAGTTGATCATACTTTGTTGATCAAGTACTTTGTTCTACGTGATCTACAAACATTTTGGACCCTTGTACATTAGTAGAAGAAGTGCTATTTTGAGAGAAGCCTCCTCAATCCTCATTCATAAGTGTGATTTTGATGCCTTGTTTTGCACCTGAGGCTGAATCAGAATGGTTGCCGCTCAATAGTGACAATTATGTATATTCGAAGGGTAATAACACGTAAGTTGGAAGTCTGCATGAACCCCTTTACTCCTTTATAAATAAACAGCTGTTAGTCTTGTTGGGCTGTGTAAACAAACTTATAAACTTTAACTGACCCTGCAGTGTAGCATGATTTCCCTAGCTTTAAGCTGATGATAGCTGTTATAGTTATATATATGTAAAATTGTATTAGTTACATATTGAGAGGCAGTAAAACTGTCAGACTGATGAATGCGTGAGGGACTTGCCGCCGCCCCATCGACTCTGTTACATCGCTTCCTGTCGATATAACAATGTTATTATATCAATCAGTTACTTAAAGTTAATTAATGCGCGTGTTACTGTTATTTACTGATGATGATTTTAATAGGATCACTGACGTTGTCTGTTTTATTTTCATTCCCCGTCAATTGGGAATGAACGTATTTTGTAATTTGTATCGCCAAAACTTTCTATAAGTTCAACTATTTAACATATCTTTGGTCATGTGCTACGATCCGTTGAATTAATGAATAAATGTACCCCTGCATTTTCGTCTCTGAAATCAGCCTTACAAAAATCAACAAAAGGAGCTTACATTACATGAAAAACAGCTCTTTTTTGAAGAAAAGGAACAAGTGCACTGCTCGGGAGACTTATTGGTTTAACAAACGAGATTCGTTTTAATCATACTTTTAACTTTTTAGCCTTCCTTCTGATGCTGTTTTTCGGCTGTTCTACTTTTTTGGGACTTGAACTGAATAAACTCGATCTATAAGATGGTAACACGACTCCTGTCCGACAGCGACATTTGTCCGACAGCGACATCTGTCCGACTCAGGGTACCAGAAAAAAACGACATCTGTCCGAAATTGTGATCTGATTTCAATACGTAACATTTCCAATTAGAGACATGATCCGAACTGTTACTTGCTAATTTGTATACGTCGCCCAATCCTAAGATGAGAAGTATGTATGATACCGGGCGAAAAGTACGTACTTGTACTTTATTTTGAAAAGTACGTATGATACCTCAGTGTACGATTCAAAAAATGTTCAAACTTATTTTCACAGGCGCGATGTAACGTTTTTTAGATCCGACGTTTTATTTATTGGAAACTCCCGACTTCCACGATTGAAATTTCATTGTCATGATGGTTTTGAAAGCCATATTCATGGAGATAATAGAAACACTCAATCGCAGATAACAAAGAAAGTTTAATAAGCTTCATCATTTCATCAAAACAAAAAACAATGAACACGTGCACTACATTATTGTATCTGCGTACTTTTCCGCAGTATTTTAAAAGTACGTACTTGTACGATACTTTGAAAAGTACGTATGATACATACTTCTCATCTTAGGCCCAATCCTATAAGATAACCCCTAAAAAGAAATTAGCAGGATTCAGGTCAGGGCTGTAAGGAGGCCAGCTGAGGTCTGCTTTCCCTGACATCAGTATTTTTCCAAAATGCTCCCTCAGCCAACCCACACTTTTTTGAGAGTAGTGAGGAGGGGTCTGTCTTATTTGGAAAATACAGGAATTATGGTTTTTTTCTTTTGAGGACTCGGATAACTTTCCCACACAACATAGCGATATCATTTGACGTCCTTTTCGTGCCTGCCTCCTCATATTCTTCATTCTTGAAAAAGCGGGATCCGAAGACACCATGGTTCCACCTTTTCCCTGGTCTTTGGACCTTCCACAGTCTCAAATTTCGTCACCTGTCGTTGAATAGTCTTGGGATGAATTTTCCTGCCTGATTTTCCGTATTTCTTCGAAAGTGCACTCCTAACAGCCGTCCAACTGCTTCCGTTGACACAGAGAAGCTTGACGATGTCTACTCTCTTCACGTTTGGTAGGGCAAATTTTGAAATTTTCTTTGAAAAATTTCAAAAGATTGCAAAATTATGAAAAAATGGGTTTTGACACAACTTTGCAACTTTGCAAGAAATAACTAAAATGTAAGACCTAACAAGCATTCCCAAACGAAATTAGACATATACAGAATAGTATTACAGGTTATATATTATGAACATCATCATTGCAACAAGCATTCCCAAACCGATTTCATTTAATTTGCTCCTTCATAAAATTTTTTTTTTTTTCCTTCATAAAATAGAAAAATTATAATTTCAAATTTGGACACGAGTCTTGAAACACCCTGTAGACTGAGTCAGTTATACGCTATTTAACAGATTATGTTAAATATTAGAGGCAATGAAAATGCAAACTTGTTTAATTTTTCATGACAATTTTTATAAGGATTGATAGCTTTTAAAATCTCATGAAAAAAGGCTTCTCATCCATGAGTATACCATAAATTTTCTAAAGTTAAATACAAATTTATCATCTCTTGATTCTCAGTAAGTTTTCATCAGCTCACCTGAGTAATTGTCATCACGAGTGTCTTTTTCGGTATTTTCTGCAGTTGTATAAACATTTCTCGCATATCTTACAACTTAGCAGCTATTAGGTTAATGAGAAATTTCCTAGTTCTACATGGTATCTTATAAGTTGATTGAAATATGACATATTATGGGGGCGACTGTCTGTTGATATAAATACTTCGTGTCAAAGTTGATTTTATTTGGTCATAACAAGTTTTTAGACGTGGCTCTTATTTTTTCTTGTATTTTATTCAAACGTGACAATTTGTTGATTGAGAAAAGTTTGTACGCAACGAAATGAAACCCCTAACTGTTAATCATATGCTAGAATCCTAACCCTAACAAGAAATAAAGAACACCGCAATTAAGCTGAACTATTCTCAACGTTTACTTTTAGGTTAATTCCTTTGCCTCACACAATTGTTATGTTTAACACGAAAATTAACTTTCTTACGTAATGTCTTACGCCGCGGCAATTCAAGATGTATAACGCTAGAATTGTCCTAATAGAAGATTTCACGATAAGATAGTCAGCAACTGCAAGGCTAGGGCTAGTGGAGCTGGTGGTGAGCATAGTTGAAGTAGATTCCAATACATTGTGTACTATATAAGCGAGTCTAACATGCCTAAAAGTGACTCAATTTTAATCTGTTGAGAAATTGCGATCCAGCTTGACAAGTTATTCATTTGCCAAGATTCACCCTCATTTATTTGTTAATTAAATATCGATAATATTGAAAGTCACTGCATTATCAACTTGCCATCTGATAATAATATTAAACATACTGGGAATATTTTTATTGAGAAAAAGTGTTCTTTTTATGTTTTTCTTGACTTTTAAAAGTAATCCTGCTTTTCGAATTTTTTAATATTGCGCCATGAAAAACGTTTGACCCTAACCATAGTGATGTGTTATGTTTATGTTAAGACGTATGTATAAGACGATCATATCTCATTGCACAGCGATACCAAGTTGAAGTACACAAATCTGATAAAACGAATAACGGCCGATGGTGCAATAAAAGTACAGTGTTATGTCAATAGTGCGCACAAATATATTGCCTCTGGAGTTGGTTCTAACTGCCTTGAGGCCTTTTAGAAACATTTGTGATTTAGCACATTTCGGTATGTTATTTATAGACTTTTATATTATTAAAAACACAATTATCACTTCTCTCCTGCATTTAACACATGTCACGATGTCATGAGCTCAGCAGAGGTTTTAAACCAGGAATCTGGAATATCTTAAAATTTGACAGGTATACTCGTTGATAATGATACACTTTGTATCTTGTGACTCATTTCTTGGTTAAATTTTGGGTCACGAAGTTTCACTGTGGAATTCCTGAGCGGCAAGTTTGAGTGTAACTTGCTCTTTGATTTCAATATTTACCATTGAATACACGTATGTTCACCATACAGTATACACTTATGCTGGAATTTGATGTTGCATAAGTCTTTATTAATTAATCGATTAATTAATTTCATCGCGTACCATCTTATTCCTTTTACCATTTACGGTGTTAGACTTCTAAAGTTGTAAAATAAATGTGTATTACGTTTTAACTAATCGGTATAGATTTTACGTCGAGTTTATGATCATTTAATTCTCCAAAACAAAGTGAAATGTCAATCCAAAGTTGCTCGTTATTCTTTATGCTTTTAAAAGAAAAAGCTTTTAAGATGACCTAAAGAATACAAATACATTTCCTATTCAATTATACCAAAGTTGGGAAACAGTTTTTAGCTACAATGTACGATCCTTCATTGTAACGTTGCTTGTGGTTTTAGTGACTTTCAATGGCTAAGTATATACTGCATTAGATGGGAACTAGAAATAGCGTTTTATTTGTGGCATCCATTAGTGGTTTTACAGGTATAAACATCGCAAGTATTGCTTTAGTAGCTTTACTGTAAACTTGTTTCATGGATAAAGGCTTGTTGGTTTATTGTAGAACTAACCAGAAATTATGGATGTCGATAGAAGAACAACGCATGTTCCTTATGTCTAAGAGATCAAGGTAGGTGGAAAAATCAAGAGTTTTTAAAGGTTATGTCAAGAAATATTATGGACGTCTATGTTCGTTATTTATAAAACCCGCCTGTTCGTTATTTAGTACATTGTTTGTTTGATTGAGCTGTCAGTTTTAGTATCTGGATATCAGTAGTTATTAGTAGGACTAGTTGTATTATATACAAATTACAACAACATTGCTTTGTACATTAATCAAAGTAAAAACTGACTTTGCTCCTCTGTTGGCTTACAGCTGTTCTGCATAACTGAGCGGTGACTCACAATGTTACAGCTGTTCTGCATAACTGAGCGGTGACTCACAATGTTACAGCTGTTCTGCATAACTGAGCGGTGACTCACAATGTTACAGCTGTTCTGCATAACTGAGCGGTGACTCACAATGTTACAGCTGTTCAGCATAACTGAGAGGTGACTCACAATGTTACAGCTGTTCTGCATAACTGAGCGGTGACTCACAATGTTACAGCTGTTCTGCATAACTGAGCGGTGACTCACAATGTTACAGCTGTTCAGCATAACTGAGAGGTGACTCACAATGTTACAGCTGTTCTGCATAACTGAGAGGTGACTCACAATGTTACAGCTGTTCTGCATAACTGAGCGGTGACTCACAATGTTACAGCTGTTCAGCATAACTGAGAGGTGACTCACAATGTTACAGCTGTTCTGCATAACTGAGAGGTGACTCACAATGTTACAGCTGTTCTGCATAACTGAGCGGTGACTCACAATGTTACAGCTGTTCTGCATAACTGAGAGGTGACTCACAATGGCCTAACTTTACCTCCCCTCGGTTAACACGTGCCACTGATTACCCAATCTGCTTGCAGCAGATGTACAGATCACTGTCGCGTGCAAAACTTGCGTCACCAAAGTTCCTTAAGATGAACCCTGGTAGAGTTCCTCCAGGATCTAAACTAATTTGCGGTTATTCGGCCCCATGCAGGTTAAATCGGCTTTTCTGATCTGGGGTTAAGAAGATGTTATGCAGGATTTGTGGTTAGTCTCAGGTTTGCTTGAGTTTGGCCAGAACTCACCAGTAACGACTTTTTAGCATTCCACAGCGCTCCACATCACATTTGTTCAATGCTAGTTGCTAAGTTATTAATGTTGCTAACACATTTCTTTTGTGGAACTTTCTTAAAGTTCCACAGAGAAATGTGTTAACTGAAAGATAGACGGTAGACCTCATAGAGTATGTGGGGTGTGTGGTTGGACTGTTGATTTATTGGTCTCTACTCTCTATTGATATTATTGTTTAACTTTTTGAGCAGTGTCTTGTTATGGCTATTAGCCTTATAAGGCTATTAGAGGACTGTTACCGTAAAAGCCTGCTTTTAGCCAGTTAATAGCCGGTCAGCATTGTGATTTGTGCCTATTTGACTCTTAAAAATACAATGCTTATCCCAAGTTACATGGGTACTCACACTTTTCATACAATAAATCTTTAGTCATCATTCTCTGTAGCCTAAAAATGTACTCTACATTCCATGCAGCTCTTCCTTGGTAAACTCTGGGTCGATTGTCATGCTAATACCTCCACTATAGCAGATATGAGAGGAAGCACTTGTAAAGCATTCTAATAACGTTGTTATTACAGTGCTTTACAATTGCTTCCTCTCATATTAGTAAATAACTTTATTTTTAAACAATTATGAAGTTTCGTGCCATTTTTAGTGAATTGAAAGCCCTTTCTTACTTATAGTTTTTAAAATAAATTTATCTTTAACTCTGTTTTTATATCGAAAGATTCTGTCACCGGTGTCTTGTTCGGAGCCTCACAATAGAAATTAAGCTGTTTTACATTTTATCTCATTTGATACCAACATTCTGCTCCTTCTCTTGGTGTTTATTCTATTCATTAGAATAGAATAAACACAATAGAAATTAAGCTGTTTTACATTTTATCTCATTCGATACCAACATTCTGCTCCTTCTCTTGGTGTTTATTCTATTCATTAATAAACCTATCAAACTTACCAGCAAAGTTGTACACCCCTTCTTGTTAGCATTCTTAATAAAAGTGCAGCCTATAACAGCTATCAGATATTTGCACTACTTACAAAGCACCAGACTCCCGCATATTTGTGAACTAACATTAAACATTTCCTTTTTAGTTTTTTCATTATATTTAAAGATATAAGATGCGACCTGCCGAAACCAATCGTGCTCGTCAGAATCGTCCCCTCAGCTGTTCCTTAACTTGGCTATTTCGACAGCAATTTGAGATACACGTACTAAGTGTTGGGACTTTTTTATTTCGTGCTGTAAGAAACTAAAAGCAGTTCATTTAATTAAATTAATCCTGCTGAGGAAGAGGGGTTCGAAGTTTTCCTAGTTTAATGAAAATTGGAAATTGAGCTCCAGTCCTACTTTTTCTTAAGTAACTGTAAGCTTTACCAGGCTCCTTACTCCTACTTTCTTTTAATTGAAATATTGATCTCAGGGACATGGGTACTGATACGAAGACAGACACGGATGTCTTGACGCCCGCGCAAAGGGGGCCCAAAACCATTCTCCAGAATATTTGGTCCAAAGTATGGAATAATCTGCTTTTCACGCTGACCCTGGTTGCTGTGGTTTTGGGATTGATTTTAGGTAGGGTTATGCGTAACTAGCTTCATATAAATAACAAGTATCGATTACTTTTCCTCAGAAAATGACTGCTGGAAACCAAAAATAACTCAATCTTTGAAGCCGAATTATCAGAAACAAATGACACAATGTGTGATAGTCACACTATTTATCAGATGATAATCACACTATTTATCAGGTGTGATTGTACAACAGACAGTGACCCCCTACTCTACTGACTTGGTTGTAGTTCTTCTCAAATTTCCTGGAGAACTGCTCCTCAGGATGTTGAAATGTGTTATCCTTCCACTGGTTGTCGCTAGTGTGATCACCGGACTCGGGGCTATTAACGCTAAATCTTGTGGTTAGTTTTTCTTTGGTTTTAAATTAATAAACTTATACTTACTGGTGGGAATGTAAGCCATATTTTTCTAAAGTTTTGAATTTGGTCGCTACAATTTTCATGGCTTCATGGCGACTGGTAGAATCATTCTAGAACGCTCTAAACATTGAACTCAATTTTTAACAAACTAACATGAAGTCAAAAAACATAAGAATGATATACAATAATCTGAGCACATTTACAGGTAAGATAGGGGGAGTGGCAGTGACCTACTATCTAACCACAACGGTAATGGCATCTATCCTCGGACTCTGCCTCGTCTCCATCATCAAACCGGGATCTGGAAATCAGGAGGACTTCATTGCAAAAGACGGTTAGTTAGTTTGTTGTCCGGGTCCGTCTTAATTTACAATAAAGTAAGTTGGTAAATTATTACATATTTTATTGAATATACTGCAAAGTTACAACACTTTTTTAGTGATTCTAAAGGTTTGCACATATTTTCTAAAACAATATGCGGGGATACTTGTAGGCGGCAAGGAAACCTTTCCTCGTATATTTAAACCAACGAAATCTAAATATTGCTGGACCCTAAGACCCGCCCTCTAAAATGTTATCATGCTCATTGCTCAGTGACCCTGAACCAGAATACAAACACCCTGGACACAATGATGGACCTGCTCCGAGGAGCCTTCCCAGACAACATTGTGCAGGCCACCTTCGGCAAACATGCTACTGAGCTGACTAACGTGACCCGAGAGGATGGGTCCTCTTATCTCAACCGGAGTTTAGAGGTGATTTTAAAAACAATCGTGGTCCATAACTGTGCCAGCGGTTCATCGTGATAGTGTTAATATTAAAGTGTATATTTGTATAAAGGAAGTAAATTTTTCGGATTTTGATTTTCTTCGATACTTAGATTTTATGATCCTTTTTGAGATTTTGCTTTTGAACCAATAATCTAACGTCTTATGTTTTCAGTTCAAGTCCGGAATGAACATGATAGGAGTTATAGTATTCTCCATTGTGATCGGAGTGATAATGTCATTACATCCAAAGGAAGCAGCTCCGCTCATGAAGGTGGACTGGTTTATCATTATCAGTTAATTAATTAGTTTATTCAATGATGAATTAATAAGTTAATTAGTTCAAACGATCGCCTACATTTCAGCGAACTTGCCATTTTTACGTCTTGATAATCACCTGCTAATCACCTGGTAATCACCTGTTAATAACAAGATAATCACCTGTTAATAACAAGATAATCACCTGGTAATCACCTGGCAATCACCTGTTAATAACAGTATAATCACCTGCTAATTGCCCAGGTGATCCAGGCTGTGAATGACGTCACTATGAGATTGGTCACACTTATACTGTGGTATTCTCCTATCGGTATCTTCTTCCTTATCGCTGGCCAGTTTGCAGGGGTAAGTCTATCTTGTTACCACTTTTTAAACTCAGTCATAATTATTAATTTTCAAATTTTCCCGGAATTAGTAATTACTCATTTTACATTAGTAGAGTAGTAGGCCGCAAATACAAAGCATTGAATCACTTGTGACTACCATTTGGATTTTTATATTCAGATTGAACCTTTATAACATTACACTGGTGGTCAGGTTGAGAACTTTGGCGAGATGATGGCTCAGCTCGGTATGTACATGGTAACTGTGCTCGGTGGTATTGCTATCCACTTCTTCATTGTCCTACCTGGTATCTTCTATGCTTTTACACGAAGAAATCCTGTTCAGTATTACCTCAACATGTTGCCTGGTTAGTTCACTGTTCTGACAGTTAGTTCAACAAATCAGAACTCTCCATCTTACTAACTGAAAATTGTGGGAAAAAATGTTTTTTTTAATGCTTTTTTACTCAGTTAATCCCAAAATTGTCCTCTAAAAAGTGCTTAGTGTGTATTCCCGAGTATATGTTTCTGACACTGACTTGTCCGTCACAGCGATTGCGACTGCATTTGGTACAGATTCCAGCAGCGCCACCATGCCAGTAACCCTGAAGTGCGTGGAAGAGAACAACAACATTGACAAGCGGATCTCCCGTTTCGTCATCCCGGTCGGAGCTACAATCAACATGGACGGTACTGCTCTTTACGAGGCGGTAAGTGTTAGACGGAGCTGCTGTCTCGCTGTAAACGGAAGAGTTGACATAATCCAGTCAGAATTAATATTATTAATCAACTTCAAGCAATGCAGCGAATATAAATGTCACTATTAAGCAAAAGGTGACAGCACTTTAATCAAATCTTGTTTAACAAGTCCTAAAGGCGACTGAACTTGTCAACCATGCTTCCTAACTTAAATCCCCCCTCCTTTAAAGCTTTACTCTGTCAGGTCGCCTGTTTGTTCATCGCCCAAGTAAAAGGAGTGCCACTGAACTTTGGTCAAGTCATAGTGACTGGACTGACAGCGACTCTAGCTGCAGTGGGAGCTGCTGGTATACCCTCTGCTGGCCTTGTTACCATGGTCATGGTGCTCAATGCTGTCAATTTGCCCACCGACATGATATCCGTCCTGCTCACTGTCGACTGGTAAGTTTTCTGTAATAACCATTGAGGTGTGTTAGTATCTGACGTCTCTTCTGATAGGTCAAATGGAAAATATGGAATCAATTTATCAGTAAAGGAATAACATTGTAATTTCATGACAACTTAGTTACATGAAATAAAGTCAACTCAATTCTAAATAAAGTCAGCTCAATTCTAAATAAGGTTGACTCAATTCTAAATAGAGTCAACTCAATTTTAAATAAGGTTGACTCAATACTACTACTGTCCCAGGTTCCTGGACAGATTCAGGACGATAACAAACGTGATGGGTGACGCACTGGGCTGTGCAATAGTACAGCACTTGTGCGCTGAGGAACTAGCCGAGATGGACAGGGAGAAGGAACTTCAGGAGGAGGGAGGGGCAGAGAACCTGATCCACTCCAGGAAGGGAGACATCGAGATGGGGTCTTCACTGTGATTACTTTGCGATATTTAGGTTTTCCTGGACTGATAGGCTCCCCTCGCGTTATTACTTCTTTCGGGCAACTTCTCAGATGTAGTTCCGAAATGTTTTCAGCCTTCTCACGGCCCCCGGCCCCCGCTGAAATTTTGTCTGCCCTTAAAAAAGTTATTATGACCAATGATAATTCGTGTCTCTAACAGTTGATTAGAGGGCTGAAAATTCGGTCGAAAAGACGTGATTACCATATACCACTCTTGTCCAATAAAATTCGTGTGAGTTTAATTAACGGGTGAATCACCCGTACAATATTAATTTGAAATGCATCGAAGCAACTCGGCGCTCGAGTAGGTTATAAACTTATAGTTATAAGAGTTTACTTATATGTCATAATTGAAGCTAGAGAAATAATATTTAAATCTTGTGATATATACAGCAGGTACGGTAGTAGTAGTAAACCCGCAATGGGGTGGCTTGAGCCGCCTCAATAGGATATTAGTATTACATAAATTTATATTATTATTTATGATAATAATTTATTCAAACAATATCAATAAATATTATGATGGATCGTTCACTATCTTAAAATATACATATAAAATCAGTCTATACTATAAAATAATCAAGAATCTATAGTATAGTACGGCACCATGGTTTGTCGGGCACGTGGTCACCGAGTGGCGTAGGACATGAGGTACAGTCAGTTGATAGATTAGTATAACGTGACCAATTTTAGCCAGCGAGAAGGACTGATTTGATTAGATCCACAGCTCACAATTCACATCTTTTTAGTTTGAGAGAACAGCAAGCTTCCTTTTTGAACGCAAGCTTCTTCTTCGACATTGATATTTATGAAATATAGTATTCCATAAGTATCAATAACCTAATTTAGTTTTGGAAAATATTCCCAAGACTTGTCTTTAACCGGACCATCAGCACATTATAGAACTTCTGACTCGTTGGGTCAGGAGTTCTATAACTTCCCCTCTATTGATGGTACGACCTACCATTAATCGACCGATGAAGACACTTATATGTCTAATAGTTCGGAAAAACTGTTAGTTTACATTTTTAGTTATACTAGTGTGTATCTTTATTTCATAACATATCTTATTATTACTCCATTACTTGATTTTAATTGATTTTAATATACATGATACATTTATTGAAAACATAAGAAGTTAGAGCTATAAATTAATCTGCGATATTGAATGGCATCTTGATTCCGATAGTCCTCCTCCGCTCACTCAATATCTACATCGACTATATCGGCAAATTTGTACGAAGATACAAATTAAACTGCAATTCTGTTAGCATAATTAAGCTTTCTCAATGTCAGCGTCCGTTTATTACTTATACCCGTGCAATTCTCCTATTGCTCGCATACTCGTATATATTACATACTATAAGATTTACACAATATTCTAATATTATTCGCACATATTCTCCCATTGTTAAGCAGACACCATGGTTAGGAGCAGTCTTTAATATAATTATACCGAACATGTGCTTTTAGAACACGGCCACAAATCCAATAAGCTAACAGATCTAACTTTTGATTATTACCATAATTTTGGGTTTATGACTCCCGTACATTTCATTTTATAGATGTGGTTACTCTACATTTTTATTGCTATCGATAAATTTTAAGATTTACTTAAAGTTATTACTTTCTTTGAATTTAATGTTGTTTACATTGACATTTTGATTTACACTTTACAGTCTGACTTGTTAATGCTATTAATATTGATCGTACCAACAACCTTGTTCGACATATACCTATGCAGTATTTGTGTACAACTACAATAAATTATTCGTGAAACAGAAATACAAGCAATGTTTTAAACAAACATTGGTTAATCGAACATGTTTGTGAATGATATTCGAGGCATCAACAATCAAGGTTAGTGGGTTTATGTCTGTGTATTGATGTGAACGCATATAGTATTAGCTAAATACACAGTTAAAGTTTCCAACATTTTAAAGGCTGAATCATAAATGTAAACAGAGCCGTAGCTACCAAAAAACGAATTTGAACCCAAATTTTTAGTTTACTTATAACCATTTAAATTTAAACTTATTTCATCAAACTATTTTACATAATGGGTGCATTTTATGAATAAAATTAAAAAGTGAGTGAAAATCCGAAACACTGCAGCATTTATCCTCACGCTTCATCAGCTATATAGTTATACTATATACGGTAGTAGTACGTTTTTGCGTATAATGAATTATTCGTGAAAAAGAAATACAAGCAATGCAATGTTGATAATGATACACACTTTAATCAATATCTCAAAATTAAACCCTAACTCTAACGAGAAATTAGACCAACTTCCTTATATGGTCATATCATGATTCGTGTGATCGAGAGTCAAGACTGTCTTTCGCCAATATCTGAATCTCGCCAAGGTGATTCAGAATCAGCGTTCGAAAATACAGGGATTTAGGTTGGTTTCATTTTGGAAATCAAGTACAACGTGATTTAATTTTAGCACGCTCGTTCTGAATACATTGCAAAATATTTAACGATAATCTCGATTATTATATGGATTAATTCGATTTGTGAAGTTTGAAAAAATTAATTGCTGTGCACGCAATTTTGAATTTGGGGATCGTTCTTTTTGTGGTCGGGAGATATGATATTAATAAACTGCGTCAAAAATTAAATATTTTTATTTAACGGTCGTTGTTAATTTCAAAATCATCATACTAAAATAATAACATTGTAACTGTAAGCATTATTTGTCTCCCGTCATGTGACCTTAGGCTTAACTATCGGGCTAGGCAGCGTCTGGCATGGCGAGGTATTACTATTCCTATTATTATAACCGTATTAAATCAAAACCTTTTTAGGATCACCACATCTTCGACAACTTTGCAACACACAGTAACTTAACTTTAAGTCCAGAATTTTATGGACCTTTACTGATAGTTGAAATTCGACATATGACGTCATCTAGCGTCATCTAGCGTCATCTAGCGTGAAATATCGCCAGATGATGATAGATGACGCTAGATGACGCTAGATGACGCTAGATGACGCCAATTAGCGACATTGTCGCTAAGTGCACGGCACCTTTCGAATGTCGCTATCTAGCGCTATCTAGCGCTATCTAGCGCTATCTAGCGCTATATGACGCTATATGACGCTA
This sequence comes from Bolinopsis microptera, assembly GCF_026151205.1. Taxonomy (NCBI): domain Eukaryota; kingdom Metazoa; phylum Ctenophora; class Tentaculata; order Lobata; family Bolinopsidae; genus Bolinopsis; species Bolinopsis microptera. Next base: position 9,157,408 of record NC_087079.1, read on the forward strand.
GATGACGCTAGATGACGCTAGATGACGCTAGATGACGCTAAGCACGCAGCACTGACGCCAGGCGACAGATAGCGCTATTTTCATAAAATTTCCGCCCTTTTTTTTGCGACATCTAGCGGTATCTAGCGCTATCTAACGCTATATGTCGCAACGACATCTGACGCAGCGCTATCTAGCGCTATCTAGCGCTATCTGGCGCTATCTAACGGAGAATGTCGGTTTGTGACAGTTTACGCTAGATAGCGCTAGATAGCGCTAGATAGCGCTAGATATCGCGGCGACAGCTAGCGCTAGATAGCGCTATCTAGCGTAAACTGACACAAACCGACATTCTCCGCTAGATAACGCTTGTTAGCGCTAGATAGCGCTATCTAGCGGAGAATATCGGTTTGTGACAGTTAACGCTAGATAGCGCTAGATAGCGCTATCTAGCGCTAAATATCGCGGCGACAGCTATAGCTATGGCTATAGTTGTTAAACGTTAAATATCTAACGTTGGTTATAAGTTTTATTTTTAACGTTGCAAAACGTTTATTATTTGACGTCAGATCAAGGTTACCTTATTAACTATAAGCAGAGTTTAAAATTCAACTACATTTTAAAGTTGTATGTAGCCGTAGGTTACATATAAAACGTTGTTAAACGTTAAATATCTAACGTTGGCTATAGGTTTTATTTTTAACGTTTCAAAACGTTTATTATTTGACGTCAGACCAAGGTTACCTTATTAACTATAGGCAGGGTTTAAAATTCAACTACATTTTAAAGTTGTATGTAGGTTACATATAAAACGTTGTTAAACGTTAAATATCTAACGTTGGTTATAGGTTTTATTTTTAACGTTGCAAAACGTTTATTATTTTACGTTAGATCAAGGTTACCTTATCAACTATAAGCAACGTTCAAAACTCAACTAAATTTTAACGTTGTATGTAGGTTACATATAAAAACTTTGCCGGCTGGTATAGGCTTAGACTAATATTTTGAGAAAAAGCGGCGCGTGATAGTAAATTACGAGTATCACCCGTTAACGAGTGAGATTCGTCCAGTATATAACCTGTTTATGCTCTAACCATAGCCCTCTCGCTAGTAGTACGCTTAGACACATGGCTATGTGAAAGAAGATGATGTAAAGATCTAAATGTTAAATTAGCATTTGCAAATTAATAGTATTGAAATCTCGCACAGCAAGTTATTAAAAGAATGTAATGAGAGTCGAGCCGAATTTAATGTTCAGTAATCACATATATCGTACCCACGAGTTTTCAGTTTACGAACTACGCGCAAGTGTAAAGTGCAAGCGCGAAAGCTTTAGTGCAATTTAGCTACGAAAATACCAAAACCCTTAAAATGCGATGCATTCAGTATTTAGAATTAATATATTATAAATTTATAAGTTATGTCAATCCTCTTACCTGGGGACCCAGGCTATTATGTACATGTTCATAAACATTAAGATTTGGCGAATAAAGATTTGGCGGAATGACAGGCTGAGCGCGGCCCACTGGCCCAGTAATAATCCTCGGAATCGGAATTATTTTGGATAAATACTTTACACTTACAGCTTTGAGCTTCGAGTAATCTATTTGACGATGTTTGTTGTAGCGCGATGCACTACTGGGCCGCGCCGCGCAGCCAATAATATAATGCTTCTTGCAACCACTAGTGCTTTACTAAACATACTTGGTCAGTATTGTAGGTTTACAACCTACCAGGACGCGCGCCGAGTTGGACTCGTCGACGGTCCAATATATGGAACAGATATTTTACGAGTATCACCCGTTAAGGTCAGTACGTTACTGTATGTACGAACTTTTAAAAGGTGTCGAACTGTACAAATTTTAAAAAGCTGTCGAGGAATTTTTACCGAATTTTTAAAAAAATTTTTGTTTTTTAATCAGTAATCACTTCAGTCCGAAAAAATTGTTATTTTTGTCCGGGAGGTTACATTTCAGATTTAAAATATTAACATGCATCCGCACGTCATCGTTTCCTGCCATTTTAACACAAATTTTTGCAATTAGCTTTTTATTATATATTTCGAAAATTTATGAGGCGAATTTTTCCCAAACTAATCCCGAACTGAAAAAACGTGCCGAACTGTACGAATTTTTTACGACTTTTGTACGAACTGACCAACTATGTTACTAAATTGGCGATATGCACCATGACTGGGCCTCGCCGAGCTGTGAACATGAACAGTGAAGGATTGACATCGTGAATCAACCGCAACGCGATGCGTTACTGTGAGTGTACGTCGCACCGCGCATCCAAAAATGCTTCTCGGTATCCAATAAATATAATGCTTTTCGGCGAAATGCACCACTGAGCTGTGAAAGATTGGCATCATGAATCAACGATGTTAGTAACTTGTATAAATTTCGTCGAAATAGTACGTGCCGCTTTCTTCCGATCCCGAAATGTTAAGGGTCGACGGTCGTTTACATATTAGTATTACGTAATCAGCTGAGGAGGTTGGGGTTTTCAAATGATTATTGATTACGCTAGTGTAATATTGACATAAATATAATAGCTATGGTAAAACTGATTACGGGGTATGTGAACGACCCCTCATTGTTAGTAATCAGTTCCATACATAGCTATTAGTATTAAGCTATTAGTATTATGTCACAATCACACTAGCGAGCGTAATAATTTGGAAAACCCCGGCCGGCGGCATCAGGCCCTTTATATAATTATAATATGTAAACGACCCCTTGATTAAGTGATATTTAATATTTTGTTCCACTCAGCCGAATATTTGATAAATCGAGTGTAATAGTTGGGTGACTTCGACGAGCCGCGCAAGCTTATAGTTATATCATTTGCATTCTCACTTAAAATTAAATTATAATTAATTTTCATACACAGTAAAAATTAATTTTCATATAAAATAAAAATAACAAAAAAGATTGGGTGGGAAAAGACAGGCTGCGCTTACGGTCCCAGTAAAACACACAGACACACAGACACACAGACACATACACATACACACAGACACACACACACACAGACACACACACACACACAGACACACACACACACACACACACACACACACATACACACACACACACACACACACACACACACACACACACACACACACACACACACACACACACACACACACACACACACACACACACACACACACACAGAGTTAGGATTACTGTTACTGTGATAGGATATGATATCTTGTGCTATATGTAGCGACGACATCTGACGCAGCGACATATAGCGCTAGATAGCGACATCTAGCGCTAAATAGCCTGGACTGTCACGACCCAAAATTCTTCGCTATTTAGCGCTATCTAACGCTATTTAGCGCTATCTAACGCTATCTAGCGCTATATGTCGCAACGACATCTGACGCTATATAGCGCTATCTGGCGCTATATAGCGCTAGATAGCGTGAACTGTCGTTAACTGTCGTTAACTGACTTATCCCGCTATCCAGCGCTTGATGTCGCCTGCGTCAGATGTCGTCGCGACAGATGTCGTCAGATGACGTCAGATATCGCTAGATGGCGTCAGATAGCGTCAGATGTCGCGGCAACATATGACGCTAGATGACGCTAGATGTCGTCCCTAGAATTTTTATGAAAATAGCGCTATCTGTCGCCTGGCGTCAGTGCTGCGTGCTTAGCGTCATCTAGCGTCATCTAGCGTCATCTAGCGTCATCTAGCGTCATATAGCGTCATATAGCGCTAGATAGCGCTAGATAGCGCTAGATAGCGCTAGATAGCGACATTCGAAAGGTGCCGTGCACTTAGCGGCAATGTCGCTAATTGGCGTCATCTAGCGTCATCTAGCGTCATCTAGCGTCATCTATCATCATCTGGCGATATTTCACGCTAGATGACGCTAGATGACGCTAGATGACGTCATATGTCGAATTTCAACTATCAGTAAAGGTCCAATTTTATTGTGCCCGAGGAATAAAGGAATTGGATCAAACCAAAGTTTACTGGGCGGCGCTCAGCCTGTCATTAGTGATTAGTGTCATTCCGCCGAATCTTTATTCGGCTTTATTCGGCGAATATGTTTATGAACATAATAGCCTGGGTCCCCAGGTAAACCAAAGTGACCTGATGCCTATTCTCGTGCTGATTTAGCTCTTTATCATTATTATTATCTCTGGTTATTATCCTTTTGGCATTTGGGTATTTATTAATTCCTCCTCATTCCTTATTCCCATTGCCAGTAATTTATCTCCTTCATTTTCACATAAATTTCCCCGGCGAATTCCAGTAGGCTTGCTACATCCCAAAGGTAGGGATCTTCGTGATATCCACAATTGTGGGCTACCTAGGTCCAGCCTCTCTAAAAAGGAGGGGCGATTCTTCCAGCTAACCTAATTGTAAGTATTAATTGTCTCGATTTGTAGCGACCTTAACTATCCGATCCAGGCAACGTCTGGCAACGTTTTATCATAATCGTATTATAACCTGACTGATGACTGATGACCACAACTTCGACAACTGCCTAAGTGCGAAAGATTGTAATCACCACGATAAGAGTAGTATAAGTTAAGTTTGTCACTATTAAAGTTTGTAACAATGCTCCACACATCTGCAAGGTTTATGTGTGATTTATTCTTTTGACCAAGCCACTCCATCACCATGATAATCATCAATTAAAGTTAAACCCTTCACGGATTGTCCAGTTGTAATAGTATTAGTTTGTTTTCTTGAATGCTTCAGCCCAGATAAAACGTCGTGCTATCGTTCCGTAAGCAATCCTCGCTCAGCCTCTTAAGAATAAAAACCACGTGATTAACGTGGAATGGAATTGGGCATCGCGTTTATAATTATATTGATAACGGTTAATGACGTCATTTACAATTAATAAACCTTATTTTACCCAGACAAAACCATTTATGGTCGGTTAAGTTGTTTAAATCTGCAAAGTTATTCTTTAACAGAACAATCTAAATGGTAAATGTTTCCCGGTTATTGGAATAGCCAGTCAGGGTGTTTGTCTCGATTTACAACCGCGTAATCTTATTGTCTCCACTTTACAAGTACCACAATTTCTATACTTTGCTTACCGGTACCAATAAAGATTTTGATTTTGCTGTTACTATAATTGATCCTAAATACCGTGAATACTGAATTTTCACGACTTTAAAACTGGGCTGAATTTACCCAATAAGCATGAGTGCAGGACCCTCACATTCAGTTAAAATAAATAAAAAAAAAACCGTTTGCTGGTTATAGGTTTCTCGAAACAGAGACATTTTCTTGGCATATAATTATACAACGTTATGCGCCACGGTAAAATAGGTTAATTGGTTGCAATTCTTGGTATTGCTTCCCATGGTCGAGACAGTGACTATCCAATAATGAGCTGCTCTCTGATCTCCTTTCCACGAATTTGATTATATTAGCGATCATTATTTCCACTTTGGTAGTGATTTTACTCTGGTCGTAGGTGAGCGAGCTTATTGTTCTGATATTATTATTGACACTCGTGCAGTGGTCCACTACTTTACAATTTTACAGAAGGAATATATTTATTGCTGAGAGTAAGTTACTGGGTGGCCACTGGCCGGTGGCGCCAGTCACTCTTTCCGCCAGCCTTTCTCTCCGCTAGCCTTTCTCTCCGCCAGCCTTTCTCTCCGCCAGTCACTCTCTCCGCCAGTCACTCTCTCCGCCAGCCTTTCTCTCCGCCAGCCTGTCTCTCCGCCAGTCACTCTCTCCGCCAGCCTTTCTCTCCGCCAGCCTTTCTCTCTGCCAGCCTTTCTCTCTGCCAGCCTTTCTCTCCGCCAGCCTTTCTCTCCACCAGCCTTTCTCTCCGCCAGTCACTCTCTCTTTCCAAATCTACAATTGGTTGTGGATGTTTTATGTAATAGCAATTGAAGGTGCTGTTTTATTTTTATTATCCTCATGACAAAATTTCATTGCGTTTGAACTTTGTAAGCTAATTTATAAACTTATTTCACACTACAGTAAAACCTCTGTATGCTATGCCTTACCGGGTACCTCGATAAAATTAAACCGAGCCTCCTCCTTCCCCACACTTTTAGTTAGCTAGTATGTTTTGTAGAAAAAAATGTACAATATCATTTGTGTACATAATCATATTGACATTGAGCTGTATTCCATCACAATACGACACAATATGTTCATATAAGTAATGAGGCTCCTAAATAATTAAATCGTTTGAGTGAATATGCATATGTACTTATGTAATGGATTGGAAAACTAAGTTTAACATTTAGTCGGTCTAAACCTTTGCCGCATAGCTATAGTACTGCATGGTTGCGTATTCAAAGTAAATGACTCATTTTTCATGAATATTTTTGTTTCACGTCACGTGACTTCATTTTTGTAATGACTTAGTGGCAACCTGAGGTCTGCCCCCACGTGGAAAGAAATGGTCACGCACTTGTGCGTGGCATGCGTAGGGGTAACTACGTAGCGTGGGGTAACTGTAAGACGTAAGTATATTGAATACAGACCTGACTTGCACGACTGCTGCACGTTTCCACCAAGGTAACGCATTAGCTCAACCGACCATCAAACACATGTACTATAATAACGGATATTAGTTATTTATCTCACTGTTATCAAAATCTAGAGCAGAGATTTTCGATCTAAATATCGTTTGTTTGTATATGACCTCACAGCTTCGATTGTTTTGGCCAAGTTTAGCTATTTATAGTGATTGGGTTCACTATAGCTTATGGAGCTGGTGTTGACTGTTACATTTCGCCGTTTAAAAAATGTCATCACTCAGACTCATTCAGGAGCTGTGTGACGATCATCATCCGCCCTGTCAACAGATGCAGGATATCTTTAAGTCTTTAGTCAGCTTGCAAGATCAGCTGATCACCTTATTAAGTGACCGGTACCCAGCTGCATGCTCGCTATGAATGAACTAGAGGTTCGGAAATTTTTGCGCGAATTCCGGAGGTCATACCTTGCAGCCAGTCTAAATGATAAATGAAGTCCTTTAACCGCTCTTGAGTAATGAGTTACTAACACACTCACGCCTCTATAACACTAGGGTCACTTGGACGCCTTTTGGGACACCCTGAACAATTGATTTGCTTCATTGGTTTAAAATTCATGAAAGCTCAAAGTACACTCAGAAATTATGTACACCCAGTAACTGTCAGGTATGTATAAATATGGAGTATGGACTTTTACAGGTATGTAAGTATGGACTTTTACTGGTTCGAATAGTAATAGTTTGTAAGCTAAGTTCACGGTATTTGAAGCAGCTAATTGGCGGTGGTCGGGTATTTGTGTCTCTCATTATGCTCAATTAGGGATCTTTAACGGACTTAATTAGAGCTCGTGTCCTTGTAATTATCTAGTAATACGTAAAGAAAATTCAAGAAGAAAGAAGACAAATACAATTTTTTTATTCTTACCGACCTAGTTCGAAGCATAGCTTTTCTCAATCAATGTTTGAAGTTTTTACAATAGCAAGATATTTATATTTAGTTATAACTTAATACTAATAAGTTATAACTATTAACTATGATATCCCTTTTAAAATCCTAAGTATAAATTTATACAAACCGCTTTGGCGGTGAAGCGCATTCTAGCATAATTCCAACAAATTAATTACGGCTGCACTGCTTATTATTTGTCAGATGCTGTCTGGAGGTAGCGGAGGGGGTGCATGCACTTATTATAAATGCATGGCTACCACCAGCTGCTCAAATAATCAGCGGTATCCGTATATATACAAATTATGCATATATTAATTATATACGGATATATCAATATCAGACTATTTATGAATTCTTCATTAAATATACTGACATAAATTAAAGCTGGCCTCTACGTTTTGGGCTTCCATAACCATGTGTTTACTATATATAAAGTGTATATTTCTATTATTAATTATAATTATGAGCTTGACATGGCCAGCTTTTACCCGCGTAATAAGTGTAGTTGTGCCCCTCACTTGTAACTGTTGTAACTCTTTTGACTGTTGTAACTGTTGTAACTGTTGTAACTGTTGTAACTGTTGTAACTGTTGTTACTGTTGTAACTGTTGTAACTGTTGTAACTGTTGTAACTGTTGTAACTGTTGAAACTGTTGTAACTGTTGTAACTGTTGTAACTGTTGTAACTCTTGTAACTCTTGTAACTCTTGTAACTCTTGTAACTCTTGTAACTTTTGTAACTCTTGTAACTCTTGTAACTCTTGTAACTCTTGTAACTCTTGTAACTCTTGTAATTTTTGTAACTCTTGTAACCCTTGTAACTCTTGTAACTCTTGTAACTCTTGTAACTCTTGTAACTCTTGTAACTCTTGTAACTCCTGTAACTCTTGTAACTCTTGTAACTCTTGTAACTCTTGTAACTCTTGTAATTTTTGTAACTCTTGTAACCCTTGTAACTCGTGTAACTCTTGTAACTCTTGTATCTCTTGTAGCCATTGTAATTCTTGTAACTCTTGTAAGTCTTGTAACTCTTGTAACTCTTGTAACTCTTGTAACTCTTGTAACTCTTGTAACTCTTGTAACTCGTGTAACTCGTGTAACTCTTGTAATTTTTGTAACTCTTGTAACCCTTGTAACTCGTGTAACTCTTGTAACTCTTGTATCTCTTGTAGCCATTGTAATTCTTGTAACTCTTGTAACTCTTGTAACTCTTGTATCTCTTGTAGCGATTGTAATTCTTGTAACTCTTGTAACTCTTGTAACTCTTGTAACTCTTGTAACTCTTGTAACTCTTGTAACTCCTACTTAATCATCACCTAGTTTATTTCTCCACTCCTGAATTATGACTCGGGATCACATACATTCAAGTTCATTCTCGCTTTTATCATTATGCTTTATCAATATATCAATATGTATCTCCATATCATATGTCAGAATTATTGCGATTCGATATAATATTATCCAGGGATTTCATGGCTGCATATTTTCATACTGTACGTGTGCGATTGTGCGAATCATAACTAAATAAGTGCTACTATACAACCCATTTTACACTCTCTTAATTTATACGGACTCTGAAAATTGCTTTCATAATTATGTTCTATACAAGACCTTTTCAAAGACACAGGCATAACTACATTAACATAACCCACCATTCCGATTAATTTCTCCGTCGGTAAATTAGTATTGTTCCCCGCGTATTACTAGAATTGTTGCCCGCAACTTTCAGCTCACATTAAATAGAACAAATTGTTCAAATATTTTGATTTGCGGCTACTATATAGTCTGTGCTTATATTAAGGTTGCTACCAAATTTCATTTCATTTCGGTTGATGAAATGAGTATTAAAATCTTTACGCATGTACAAGGTCACACTCTAGTCACATATTCTCAATTCTCATATTGACTTGAGCTACTCTCTTGTAGTTGCCTACATAGTTACCTTCCATTTGTACAGTGTGGTCCGGTGGTCTAGTCTTGCAGGAGTTAATGTTAACAAAGAAAATGATTTAGTTGCTGAGACTCTGAGTACTTGCGAAATTTGATTTGTTGTAATTTTGTAAATCAGAATTGTCCCCCACGTATTACTAGAATTGTTCCCCGCGTGTTACTAGAATTGTTCCCCGCGTATTACTAGAATTGTTCCCGTGTATTACTAGAACTGTTCTTCACGTATTACTAGAATTGTTGCCCGCAACTTTCAGCTCAGAATAAATAGAACAAATCGCCACACAAGGATCGATATCAGACGGGTGACAACTACAGTCTGCCGAGACAAAATAAAATGTCCAATCTATACCATATACATATATCAATATGTGTGGACTGGGACTTTGTGGACTTAATTAGACAATTCTTAGATTGAGTTAATATACATCCAATGCATTTTGATTTAGACAATACCCTGAATGTTTGCAGTATTTAGAGTACCATTATCCAAATATGACATAAACACTATACTTAGTATTCACTATTTACTAAATATCGACTCCAAAGACGGTTAACAGAAGTCATTTGACAACTCCTGAAATACATTGTCGGCCCGAACTATATAGTATAGAAAACGATATCACTTTTGTGCAGTATACTATAACTAACACCACTATTGTAGGTATATTAAACGTGTCATTGACGTATTTATCAGAGTTTTGAATCGTTAAACCTTCTTTTTAATTGTGCAGTCATGATTAAATTTAATACATTTTGATTGATAATACCTATATGGCTAATGTGTGTTGGGTTTGTCTCAATTAAGAGTCGATGTAGCACCTTATCAGCCATCATTTGTTCGGCTAAAGTGTAAGGGTCATATTTCAAGATCGATGTATAATTACATTTCATATTGCTGAGAGAGACCAAACCAAATATAATAACCTCATTTCTCTAGTCTTTTCAGACGCAGAATAAATTAAACCATCTGACTTCTTCTAATGTATCATGAGACTTGCGACCCCAGGTGTACCTGTTTAAGTAAGAGTAAGTACAGATGTAAGGGTCATATTGCTACGAAACATGATACACAAGTTAGTTCCACTTCCAAGTTCCAGTTATCTTTCACACGATTTGAATTTTGAAAATAATAAGAAGCTTTCGTCCACTAAAGTTCCAATTGATGATAGAGCTTATGGCAGGACTTGAGGTCACCGCTGGGAGGTAAATTAATACCTGTATCGCGATGGTGAAATTTTATGATATGACGTATAAGGAATTCCAGGTATTAGTATAATAATTCCAGGTATTAGTATAATATAAGATACTGCATAATATATACTAGTAACTAGATATTGTGCGGTTTGACACCATTTATTGTATTGTCTACCAGTACCTGCACACGATACTCACGTTCCCGTATATAAGGGCTAAATCAAAAGCTGGTTCCTTCACTCGTGTAATGTATAAACAATAAAGTTATTTCTTACTGAGAAATAAATGTTATAAACGTTATAGTTCTAAGAATCTTATAAAACTCTTAGAAATATATAGTTTTTTCTTTTTGCTTTAAAAAAATGTTGACTGTTTGCAGATTATACAATATGATACTGATAGAGCTAGATTCTACGGCCACTCGATTCTAGTTCTACGGTCACCCGAATTTACGGTCACTCGATTTTACGGTAGTTTGTGATCCGTTGATACTAATTTTTCTCCTGCTCATTTGACATCAGGAAAACGTAAATAAAATCGTCTTATTGTAAAAAGTTCCTGATTATTTTGCTTAAACCTCTTTTGTATTTTTATCTCTGCATAAGAGAGCAACTAACCAGACTTTCCTTATCATGCTAATGGGAGCTAGTTATCTTAAGGTAAAATAATATTAATTGTATCCAGAAGAGTTAAATAATCTCCAGAAGGAGGAGGAAGTACCGGAGGAGGTGATGATGACGTCATGAGGTGCCGTCATGTGTGAACACTCTCGTAATAGACTATATAGATTGTATAATTGAATTGATGTAACAAGTAATATTCATTATTAACACTTAGCTGAGATCGTTCCAAACAGATCATGTTACACTACTACCGCGTTTAATAAACATTGTTGGTCAAATTTAAATAAGCACTTATAATCTTGAGGTTTCTATAGTGTAATAGTTTGATTGGAAATTAATCAGTGAATATTTGGTGCTGTGAAATTTCGAGGCTTTGTTTTGTAACCAAGAAATCACCTTTCGTTAGATTGGCCATTTATCTAGCTCTGGAATTTTAATTTTTAATTTCATAGAACCTAATCGGAATTTATTTGGTCGGACATTGCGTGGGTGCTAGATGCTTAGCGTCCGCGTAATGTCTGTCCAAATTAACGTTTGGCTACCATGTACGTTCGTGATAACAGAATTTTGTGCGTTCATAATTATGTCCGCCCAAAATTACCTTTGTCTACACAATGTCCGCTCAAATAAGGTCCGATTAGGTATTTTTTTAAGTGCTTCATTAATAGTTCCTCAGTATCAAAATTCGCGGTATAGCTTAAAATTTAGCTTAAATATCCGACATCAAAGAAATAACATTATATAATTAGGTCCGCTCTCTACTTTTCTTAAAATACTTTTTTAACTGCAGCAGCTTATTCTGGAATATTATTTTAACACGTGCATTTTAAAATCATAATATGAGATTATATGCATTCTTAAAACAATCACTCTTGACTAATGAGTAATGATGGATTACAACAATTTGATAAGATTTAATCGTACATACTATTTAACATTTGCACTTAGTAACACTAAACATTAGTTTTGCATGCTGTTAGTGATCTTAACCATTAATCATTTTTGTGACTTATGATCGATAAACGGGGCTGATAATCATCGTCAGATCATAAAAACGCTAAATAGCAGTTATACGAAATATGGCGTATTTATTTCTATAACAACTTTCTTACTTTTATTTTATCGTCGTGGATCAGTTGTAGGGATAGCTTAGCTGCAGAACAACTGCGGCCACCATTCCGCACCAGGCGCCTATTCCCTAATATTATAATCATAAGCTTGCAAAATTTGGAGAATAGTGACTGGTCGCTGTAATCTGCATTTACAAATTTCAACTAGCGATGTAGTGTAGTAGTATTGAATCAGATAACTGTTATCGCAGACAGAGGGGCCAGACAATGAATATACTTTATTGTTGATAATAAAATCAAAAACATTGAATTACTGTTGCATTTTTACTATGCATTATTGCACTCGCCATTCTTGTTATAAGGATTTGGCAGGTAATTTGCTGACAGGAGGTGATGTACTGACAGGAGGTGATCTACTGGCAGGAGGTGATCTACTGACAGGAGGTGATCTACTGACAGGAGGTGATCTACTGACAGGAGGTGATCTACTGACAGGAGGTGATCCACTGTCAGGAGGTGATGTACTGACAGGAGGTGATCTACTGGCAGGAGGTGATCTATTGACAGGAGGTGATCTACTGACATGAGGTGATCTACTGACAGGAGGTGATCCACTGTCAGGAGGTGATCTACTGACAGGAGGTGATCTACTGACAGGAGGTGATCTACTGACAGGAGGTGATCTACTGACAGGAGGTGATCTACTGACAGGAGGTGATCTACTGACAGGAGGTGATATACTGACAGGAGGTGATGTACTGACAGGAGGTGATCTACTGACAGGAAGTGATCTACTGACAGGAGGTGATCTACTGACAGGAGGTGATCTACTGACAGGTGATCTACTGACAGGTGATCTACTCACAGGAGGTGAATAACCGAATAAGTTGGATGCCGACAGTGTAGTACTAGTAGCAAGGACAACCACCTGTTTGGGAGTATTTTTGTGTTTATTCGATAGTATGTTGTATCGTAATTTAGTTTTACGTAACGCGTGCCTTATAATTACATCATTACAGTGTTAGTCCTAGCGTTTGCTATTAGTATCATCAATTGTTGCATAGTAACTTGGATTTGGTTATAGTCTAACATACTATGTACTCCGACTCGTACATTGTACAAGCCGTATTAATGATTAAAGCTGTGGTAGATTCAAGGAGTCAAGCCGGTATTAATTGCATTCTTTAGTTCAACAACGTGTAGTTGTATTGCTCACATGGCATTATATTGTTTCCTTACAGTGTTATGTCAAAAGTTATACATTATCATTATCTAGCTGCTATAGCAGTGCTCTTATGAGATCCTTTATTTATGTTGGTAGTTTGTTTTCGGGGGCTGCTTTGATTTTAAAAGGGGGTTCGAACGTTGAAATCCATTTTTGAAATTTGCCCACAATGATTGATTATAATTGTAAACTAATTTAAGATACCGCAGATCAGGATGTTGTTGTTAGAACCGTTCTGGGTGTACTCGTCTGTGGCACTATGTGTAGCTTGTGGGAGAAAAGAACTTCTTAAAGTAGAGGATATCTGGGGAAACAGGTTCTTCTCAGGGATCATGGTCATGATAGCAGGAGTATTTGTTCCTGTGGAGAACTGGATCCTGCACAGGCACGCTGCCTGGGAGACCACCTTTATTGTCCGGAACGTATCAGACAGCACTCTGATCGCTCTGGCGTCCCTGCTCCACATCCTAATAGCTCTAACCGGGTACTGGCTCAGCATGCACCTTCTCAGGAAGTACGGAGAGGACGCTGTCATCAAGTCTACTATGTGGGCCTTCAGTGTATTCTTCACCTCCCAAGGGCTCTTTTACGACTCCCTGATGTACTCCGGTACTTACGATGAGTACCACGCTGGTGTAGAGAAAACCTTTGTCTCCTTCTTCTACACTGACCGGTTCTTTGACGCCTACATCATCTTCTTCTTATTGTATGGTCCGGTGTTCTACTACCTGGCCATATCCTGGAACAGCGGGTACAGCACCGAGGAGAGGAACACCTTCATCTGGAAGCTGGTGAACGAGGTGGTCCTTCACGCTGCAGCCATCTTCGGAGCTTACTTCTTTGTTTGCGGAGCAGGCGTCCTGCCTGCCAAGTTTGGGTTGTATCGTCTCCTCCCAATGTTGCTCATGCACTTTGTGTCACATGGTCTGGTGGTCCTGCCTCTTCTTCTTTCATCCACCAAGGAGCGTGAAGATTGAGGACTGCTATATGGTTGTACTTGTAGATGTTGTTTTACCACGAAGAAGACTGACAGTCGTAATATATTATATTTGTAGTGTTGCTGGGATTCTTTCGAACTTCATCAGTCCTTACTGTTGACCTTAATAACTTATTTGGGGGCTATAAAATTAAAATAGAAGTGATGTCGCTGAATTATTGATCGGCATAACATGTGTTTTATTAATGTGTTTTAGTTTAAAGAATGAGATAATAAAGTCGCCTGATCCTCACCTTATTGACTTATTAAAACGTTTTGCCTCATATGTCATAGTAATGACAAATAATAACGTATTGTTTACTTAATTGTGCAGACACGTTGACTCGCAGTTTTTAAAACGAACCGGAGTGATATTTGTTACAATCTTATTGCGGGAAATTACACGCAGTATAATATGCAAATTATTGTTAGTGGAAAATTATCAATTAACATTTAACCTACATAAGCATGAAATTTAAATTTCGCTTTAAATTTTCAGCCTCGTAACCATATTGATATACAACTGTACAGCATGAGCTTAAGTTGTTTTAGTTTTACGCCGAACTAGTAAAGATAACCCGTTTCACTTTGCTGTTTGCTTAGACACCGAATATTTTATTTAACTATTAGTATTGCTATTATTATAATTAGTATTAATCATTAATGATCCCATGAATTATATTTATAATAAAATGGATGGTTTTAATTTCGTGTAACTGTAATAGTGTAACGTGTTTATGTTTTAGTATCACGACCAAGCTGCTTTATTTCTACTCACCAAGTCACGACTTAACTCTATGACATCAAATTCGAATTATAAAAGCTGAATTGCTTTCAAATTTACCATCTATTTTTATAGGCGAGGATTAATGAACAAAAATTATTCCTTGATTAAAACGCCAATAACGTTACCTAGGGCCGGGGCCTCAGGCTTTTCTGTTCATAAACTAAAACAAAGCCTGACGAAAATGAAGCATGTTAAACTTAAAGTTAAACGCCGATTGTAGAATGTAGATGCAGCGGAATGACAGGAACCGACCGGAATGGGCTCTTGGCCGGGCCGGATCTACCGGAAAATTTAAATTGATCCTTATTATTGGGCTTTTGCCATTATCAATTATGATATTAATCCTTATAACTATAAGCCATAGTTCGTAATTACACAATAAGTTCCGCATTTCTCAGAGCTATACGAGCAGACCGATGATGTTTACTGTTTTAGTTTAGGCATATGGCTATAGGCATAGCAGTAGACAATTTCAAATATCAAATCAACAAGCAGTACGTTCAAACAAGAGTAAACATTAAACAAGAAGTATTGAAGTAACAAGAGTAGACAAGTTATTATCAGAAATGATATGCAATTGGTATATCCTACCATACCCCTTAATTGAGTGGGATTGCACGTGTGAGACACAGTTGCTCCCTTTTTGTCATGCAGGTCTGAATATCAATTATCAAAATTCAAAGCAGAATAGTTCCCGATTTAGGGCACAATTGTACCTTTATTATACTTATAGCATGCAGGCTCATCTAATCACTGGCTCGTTCGGCCAATTAAATGACACGGTAGGTTTTCCGAAGTCCGCACCTACCCCTCGGTACACAATTTAGGTTTTATGTAAAACCGTTTTGTTCGGGTAAAAACCCAGGTTCCCTTTATATTACTTGGCTGTAATTTAAAAGATTCCGTGTCAATAATTAAATTTATCGTTCTTGTAGCTAAACTTATTCAAGGCAGACAAAAAGAAAAACAATTATTCTATCAGGTATAACTACAGAATCATAAACTCACTAAATTAGAATCTTTAATTATCATGTTTTAGTCAACAGAAATAACATTACTACATTTGTCACCACAGAATTGACATATCATTGATATCATTCTACTGTGTGATTTATCATTACTTGCGGGTCAACTAATTCCATCAGTGTTCAATCTATGTTGACTTATTAAAAACTTATACTACGCAAAGAAAATACCTACAGAAGAAATTAAACTAAACAGAAAATGTTATTGAAAGTCAGCAGTCGTGCAATTATATGTAATACATATCTAGGATTCGCAGAGTTGAGCGTACTTATAGTCTTTATTACCCTCCATCCTCTGCCTCATAGTAACAACTATTTTGAAGATGAAGATGACGGATACACCAGCTAGAAGTCCGATAAACAAAATGAAAGTGCCCATATTAAACTCCCACCTCGGCAAGCCAAGAGTCCTCTCGGTTTCATCTTCACTGGTTCCGTCTGAGTTATCTTCTGTTTCGTCTGCAGGATCAGGATATTCAACAGAGTACGGGTGTTCAAAGTTCAGTGGTGAGATAACTTCAGCATCTTCCAGTCTAGAAACGTCCAATACGTCAAACTCCTCTGCAACATAAAGCTCTTCCTCCCCAAAAGCAACATCTTCGGCAACGGTTGTTTTGTGATCCCTGTGCTGCTTAGTTACAGTTACATGTCTTTCAGTGGTTCGAGGTTTTGTCTCTTTTTTGACAGTTACATGTCTTTCAGTGGTTCGAGGTTTTGTCTCTTTTTTGGATTGCGTTAAGAACTTTGTAGTTGGTGTAGTTGGTGTAGTAGGGGTTGTTGTCAATGAAGCAGTCTTAGTAGTTGGAACACTCCCATCGGTAGATTGGCTCATTCTTCCCCGAAAAGCTTCCCTTTTACGACGTCTAGGATCCTCACATCTCCAAAATATGCTCTTAACCGCCGTGTAATAGGCGTTTATACTGTCCGCGTGTCCTTTATATAAGGAGTATTTGGAACCTGGGTCATCTCTTGCAGCTTTAGTGATATCAATTTCGCCGTCCAGCTTAAATACAGCGCTTATGAATATTCCTTCATTTCCACCCGCAGTCATTGGAGAGCAATCTGTTTCAGAAGGCTGAAACACACAATCCTCATTCTCAGCACATGGGAATTCAATATTCTTGAAACCACAATTATCTTTATCACCGTTTGCTCCACTGTTCAGTGTAACAACTAAATCCGCCACCGCTTGATCGGTTTCGCAATAACCGGTGCCAACACCAAGGAAAAGGCCAACTTTGAGCAATGAATAGTCAATAGCTATGACTTTGTTACAGGTGGTGATGGTTTCAGAATACTTTCCGGTGGAGAAGAGACAAGTGACCTCCGTCAAGGACGTATCGTACGGTTGATAGGTGAAAGACGTATCATCCGGAACGTGACACTTCAGGGAAGCAACTAAGCCTATTATCGTAGATGAGCTGTCCTCTTTATTTAAAAGTGTGATGTCTCCGTTGGCTCTTTCTAATGTGTTACATGGTTTTTGTACTTGATAGAAAGGTAAAACAGCTTCAACTGCTTGGCTGCTAACAGTTGTCTTGCAGCCGATGTTTTTCAAACTGTACCAATACAGGGTTTCGCTTTTCACAACAACTGTGGATAAGTTATTTTCGAATGTATGCGTCATTACTTCTGGTTTTTCCCATGCTTTTTTTCGTCTACCATTGAACATGACTTTCATGTAGCTGGGTCTTTCACTAGCTGTCACGGTGAATGTCATAGTAAACGTAGATCCTACGAATTTATCAGCACTGTTCAATTCAATAGTAGTTTTTCCGGCCTCACGGACGAATGCCGAAGAGGAAATAAGATCCCCGCCTATTTTTTCTCCTTGATCAGGCAAAGTCAGTTTTACTCTCCATTCAACGGCTTCATCTGCACTGAATGAGTAACTTGGAATGTTAATAAAGGTGTACCAGTATTTTGCCTTAGCGTTTTGGACAATATACTTTCCACCCTCAGGAACGTCCTCCCAGCTATCTTGGAGCTTCTTCTGCCACGTGATGGTGACATCTGCACCCCACTCGAACCTTTCAATGTTGGCTGTAAATCCAGCTGTGTCCCCACCAGCTGTCCACGAATTAGACAATGCTGGTTCTCCGAAAAATGATAAAACTTGCAAGTTAGCTGAGTCTGATTTCGTTGCTTTCCCTGCTACCTGACAGAAGAAGGAACCTTTACCGTTGTCCTCAGTAAGGCCTGATAAGGTTGCGATACCAGTGTAAATTGTACCCCATGATTCTGTGGTAGGTTGCGTGTCCATTACCACATTTGGTACAATGCCAGTACCTTCTGAGGTCTTTAGCTCGAGAGTAACAACTTCGGTGCTGACAATTGCACATGTGAACTTAGCTTGGCCACCAAGCAATCCCATATTGTCCGTTGGAGCGGTCTTGAAACCAATAACATTCAATGTGGCATAGTCACTGTCTAGTACAACTTCTCCCCATTTTGCCCTGCATTTGTATTTTCCACTGGCATCAAATGATGCTTTTCGAAAGACTAATTTTTTAATCAACTCTTTATTTTCTGTATCGTACTCAACGCTGTTACCCCATATGATTTTATCCTCGTTCCCTTCTTTGTGCCAAGTCATTCGGGACTTATCGTCCTTAACTGCCGGTACAATGCATGTAAATGTAGCCTCCACGCCTGATTCCACGCTTATATCTTCTGGCTGTTTGATGACAGTTGGCATAACTGGTTGTATATCCACACCCTCTTCACCTGACTCCTGCTTACCAGTGACATCCACCTCCTCGTACTCCGCACACAAGTTGGTAGCTTTACCTGTACAGGTGTACCGCCCTTTGGTTGACTCCAACACCTCAAAACTGTACCGCTGGTTTCCCTGGACCTTGGGAGCTGATTGTCCGTCTGGTTTTATGAGCTCCACATCTTTAAATTTTCCGACATCCCTGCACACGATAACAGCCTTGCTGCCGGCGTAATGTGGTGCGGCTGGCTCGACTACCATGTTCAGCTCGGCAAATCGAATATCGGTTTTATACTTGAACGAGTTTTCCCTTCCTGAAACTTTCGCTTGACACATATACCTTCCATTCTGATCAGGTTTAGCATCTGTCAAGGTTAGGACAGATGAGATTTGGTTATCAACGAAATTTGTCGTCTGGAATCCTTCACTAATCTCATCAGCCCATCTGGTCCACACAATAGATTCTACTGTCTCCTTAGTTTGGAAGTTGCAAGTAAGTTCAAGACTGCCATCTAAAGATGTTTCGCAAGACTTGAAACCACTGGCTTGTACGACTACAGTCTTGGGGACAGTAACTTCCACGTTGTTTCCGTCAGCAAAAGAGAATTTGCACGTGTATACTCCGCCATCTTCCCAGGTAGGCTTTTCTATAACGATTGAAGTTTTAGCAATATTATAAGTGGACGAAGCACCCTCCACTTCCTTAGAATCCGTCTTGATCACATGATCTGCGTCCGCGACAACCACTTTGTCCTCAAGCAGCCACTCGACAGTAGGTTTGTCCTTTCCACTGTATTCACAGGTTCGGACAAGATCTTTATTCCCGAGATTGTCCATGAAAATTTGCTTCTCATTTGTTTCGTCCGTCAGGGCTAACCTGGCTATGATGTTAACAGGATCAGTTTTTAGCGTCATTTCATCTTTCCAAACTGCTTCAAACGTGTATTCTCCGTCATCTTTACCTGCCCTATTGTTCTTGTTGTAATCCAAGGTCAGTATGTAAGTTTGGGAATCACCAACCTTAGCTAGCGCTTTCAGCTTTAAAGCAGTTATCCTTTTCTGTCCTTGGTTGATAAACATATTTTTAGGCTTATCAACAGAGCCCACTATTACAGAAATTTCCCATGTATCAGATGTTATGTATTGCGTTCCAGACTTGCTTACGGAGATGGTTCTCACTGTCACAGTGTTAGTCGTCGTCAATGTTATTTGACCAACTTTGAAAACACAATCGTAATCTCCGCTCTCATCAACAGTCATCGAGGAGGCCGTAATCGTGCTTTTTTGAACGTTGTTTAGGTACTCTCCCTCATTTACCGTCCATTTGCTCTGATCCACTGGCTGGAACTTGTAGTTCCAGGTGACAGAAGCAGGCGCTACAGATCCTTGGTACTCACAGGAAAGAGTCAATGCACCTCCATCGTTACCGACGATGTTTGTCTCCGAGGCAGAGCCGATGACGGCTACTTTTACCACAGATGAAACGAGTTTGACAGGATACGTAACAGTGGTGAACTCCACGTGATACTCTCCCCCCAATTCAGTGCCAATTGAGGGGTTGTTTAGTGTTACCTTAAAACCTTCACCCTCCTTCTTCGAGCTTGGTGTGAAACCTTTTGCTACGGATACCTTTTCTCCGTTTAGGTACCATATCATACTAAAGTCTGCCATGTTGCTAGAGTAAACGTACGCCTCCAATTCGAGACTTCCACCTCTTTCGACTGTCACAACCGCATCACTGAGCATATTAAGTTCAGCAAATTGAAGGTTTAGTGTGTGTGAGGGGTTTTTATTATCAGGAAAACCAAACTCGCACCTGTACTCTCCCGCATCAGTGAGTGCAGGATCTGAAACTTCGTGGTTTGTTGTGTACAAATTACCGTCCATAGCCATGCTGTTTCCGACAAGTTTGTTATCATAATACCATTTACCAAAATCAGGGGCTTCGTCGTTATAGATTACACAAGTGAGTTCCACAGTTTCCTTTTTCGTGTAGTATATTTCTGGCTGGGGTGATAGAACTGACCTAACTTTGACGGTAGAGGTATCAAATGATTCTGAGGTGTCTGCGTAGATGAGCTGACATGTGTATGTTCCAGCGTCCTTGTATGTACTGACGTCCACCTTCATTATAAAGTCATTGCCGTCTTGTTGGAAGGTATATTCTCCTTCGCCAACAACGTAGTCCGCTTCTCCAGGTTTTGGGCCCAAATCCTCACCGTCGGATTCTTGCCCCGTCTCTGACTTTAACATGAAATCAGCCCATTTCTTTTTTTCTTCATCCCCCTTTTTCATGACAACGAACTTAGGTTTGATATCTGATATAACTGTGCACGTTAACTCCCAGGTGCCTTCTACTGCCACAACATTGACTGGAGTCAGTTCCAGGGCGAGGACAGTGATTTCCTTGTACTCCTTGACAAGACCGGCTGCTGTTGCAGCCACACATTCGTAATCAAGCACCTTGCCTCCGTACGTTATTGCGTCTTCAACAGGGTTGGTGATCAGCTTAGATGACATTTGAAAATCTACGTAGTCTGAGTTCTCAAATTTACCTTGCGGGAGTCTGTTACCGTTAACATCCCACCTGATTTTTCCAATTTTAGCTCTGGAAGCAGCGTTACAGGTGAGAGTAATGGCTTCTGAGCTCCTTACAATTATCTCCTGCGGACCGTCGATAACAACTCCTGTGTGAGCTAATTCGATCTCTTTGGAGAATGTTTCCCCGTATGCGGTAACCTGGCAGATATATATGCCATCCAATAGAGGGTCCATCTTGAGGGATGTCAAAACTATTTCGGCAGTGTCGACTATCTCCACCTCCTGAGATGCAGAGGTCTCTACGACTTGTTGGTCCTTGAGCCAGGTCATAGCGGCGGTTCCTTGCGTAGTTAGAGTACACGTAATTCTATTATCGTCCAAGGTCGGGTAGAACTCTTTTCCTTGGTCAATCTCGAGTGAAGCACCGTACAGCTCAGTTTCGGTCTCTCCCACATTGTCCAGCCCGTCCTTAAAGATGCAGGTGTATGTTCCACCAGTATTCTCTACTACGGTTACTTCAAGTGTACTCTCCATCTGATAACCAAATGATTTAGTTTCGGAGGTATCAATTTGAGGCGGTTCTCCATCTGAAATGATTCGTTCGTTAAACTGGTTTATGATGATTACTATTGTATTTGGTCTAGTAATGGTTTCTATACATGTTTAATGTTTGTTTAATGGAGTATATAATGTATAAAGTTTGTTTGAGAAACTGAATCATTTCAAGAATTACGTATGCGCATACTAATATAAATAAATAAATGATACCTTTCATTGCTGTGTCATTGAAAGATACTCGAATATAAAAAGTAAAAATAATCTTACCAATCTTCCACTCGACTGATGCTGGAGTGTCACTTGAACCCCAGGCACACTTCAGGGTGATTGTTCCAGGTAAGCTCATTATGTTGTTTGGTAGTTCCTGTGAAAATCCTGGAAACAAAATCTCGCTGTTAGTTAATATTATTAATTATTATTAATAATCATTATCTTTTTGATAATTAATAAATACTTAAATATAACATGAATTGTATGTGATTATGTTTAATTAATACATGAAATATATGCGATAATGTTTAAATGAAACATGAAGTAAATGTAAAAGGAAATATCTTTATTCACAGCTTTAAACTGACCGATTCGCTTCATCGTAGTGAGCTGTTTGTTGACGTATTTGAGATCAGACCGGGTCGAGTGAGCAAACTCGATGTTGCAAGAAAGAGGTGCTTGTTTATAACCCAGATCTTTTAGATAAAGTTCCACACTCTGCTTTTTACCGTCCACAGTCTTCTCTATGTACACATTATCATTTTCGTCCGTTGATGTTATGGGATTTGGCTTTTCTGGGTCCGTCATGTCGTACCTTAAGAACGGTGTTATTATTTTTAAAACGGATAAAAACCGAAAGTACAAAGTAGCTCAATAATTGGCGAGATAGTTATGTGATATATTGAAGTGTAAATTAGTTACATAATGGTTAACTCACCATATGATATTGGGGTTATCAGAACCAGTGTAGTCACATTTGATTTGGACATCGTCTGTGAAGTACGCAGTGACTTCCTCGATCTTACTCAAGGCAGCATGTGTTACCAACACTTCTTTGCTAATTTTTATGTCGTAGTTTCCAGATAATTCATACTCGCACTTCACTGAAAAGGTAGGTATGTTGATATACATAGCAAGCTTAACGGAATTTGCTGTGTAACAAGCGAAAGAGTTCGGAATTGAATTCCTTGCTACTGATTTAATTATCCAAAACTGATTCTGTACAGTGAAGATAGCGACCTTCATCTCAGAACCCGCCAGATTTATTGGGTGGGTTTCTGGCTCGTTTCTAAGTACTGGTAATATATTTCAAATGAGGATAAAATGAATGCATCAAGAATTATCAAAATTGTTCTCCTTTTTCTAAGCAATGTAATGACAATGTTAACCAAATTAGCTGGGCAGCTAAGAATAACAGTGTTACACAGCGTCACGTAAACTCAATTTTTCTTATAACTGTCTGGACAAATTCGTGGAAAAACCTAACTTGATCAATATTAGCTTAGGCCTAAGGGACTAAATCAAATTAACGCTTGAAGATTGTGTTATATTGGAATGTGGGGTTATATGATATTCTCTTGATCCTGCTTTATCAATTTATATAAACTAGGATACAAACTTACATCCAGATTTTTCTACATCAAGATTCTTGCAGAAAACAATTATCGAATATGCATAGTTACCGGTGGGATCAGTACCATTTCAAGCTTTTTGGATATTTTGGAAGAGATTATCAATTTGGGGTTTCATGGATTAGTTGCTATCAAAATCGCGCATCTGCATAGTTAAAAATGACGAAAATATCCTTTGATCGCGAGAATAAATACAGCGTGACCATTCGCATTTTAAGAAGGCTTGAAGTTTTGAAGATAAATTGCGAAAATTGATCATGATAACCCTTCAAACTAAAAGTTTGAAATTTACTTTCGCTTTATACCAGCACATGGAATAAACATACTCGTAAGTTTACAATTACTAACCTATTTTCAAGGTACTATCGACTGTAAGACTGTTGACTGTTACACCATCTTGTCTATCAGCACTGGTTCCAGATGTTGTTATGCCAGAGTTTATCTGAGAAAGAGCCATTAAATGGTGTTCATGAGCATATATTGCTGGACTGAGAAGAAATTTTAGTTAAAATGAAGGGACAACGTAGGACCAAACACTTTCCATAAAACACTAGGTCAAAACTCAATGCTTTCCATGAAGTATTAATCAAATAAAACCTAATAAAAAACAAATAACAAGACAAATTATATTCCAGATCAGTGTCCACTAACCTTCACTCCGTCCAGATACCACAGCATGGTTTCTGCAGTAGGTCCCTTGTAAATACAATCCACCGTGGCCGTGCCCGTATCAGACAGTACCCCCACAGGTGCAGTCAGGGTGTACCCTAGCAGGTCGCTCGTCATACTCACGATCTTCTGTGGTTTTACCTCGTCAGTTTCTGTGTCGTCTTCTGTCGGGTTTTTGTCGGGTCTGGTCGGTTTTTTGTTTGATTTCTGTGGTGTTTTGTCATCTTCACATGTTGTAGTATGTGTAATATGTGTAATAAGTGTAATATGTGTATTATGTGTAATATGTGTAATATGTGTAATATGTGTAATATGTGTAATATGTGTAATATGTGTAATATGTGTAATAAGTGTAATATGTGTAATATGTGTAATATGTGTAGAATATGCTGTCAGTATCAATGAGAACTGTGATTTATCTGTCAATCACCAACAAGGGTAGAGTCGAAGTAAAATGTCGATCATTAGATGCACTGATGTAACTTACTGACGAGTTTTATTAGCTTTATTATCATGAAACAATTTACATGTTATCATTTATTGTTAAAATGGCTAATAATTAAACAATTCACGTTTTTTTGATATTATAAATTTTCCAAAAAGTTGTGATCTTACCTGTTCCATGACGAAAGACTCGCACTTGTATTTACCCTGCTTTTCTTCCGTCATCTCACCAAGAACCCAGAAGTGCTGAAAGATAGTGGTTAGTTTTAAATTCTTACAGTTTTTGTCAAGCATGCCTTGTCGTGTCGTCATTAATTGTGGCAATTAAAAATTCACGCACACTTGATGAGCCGGTCATTATATAAAGCGCCAGGTAATAAATGAAAAGTGTATCACCATGTCGTCACTATTTAAAATTTGTATCAAGTTAATAATCGAGAGAATAAATGACAGGCAATCAATAAAACGGAGAAATATTTTATATTAATGCCAAAATGGAAATACCTGCAGATTTATAATGAGAAACAATATTGCATAGTAATAATCAATAAATTAATAATCAACAGATAAATTAGATAATAATTAATTAAATAATAAAAGTAATAATTAATTAAAAAGATACCTCTTGATACTGCTTTCCACCCTTTTCAATGGTTTTACCAATCTCAGGAGCCACAGACTCGTCTTGTGTGCCCATGTAGTAGTACTTCATGTAGGATCCAGTTTGTACTACCTTGTAACAGAGTAGCTTCACATCTCCTCCGAATGGTTCAGCACGGTAGGTGACCATGTCCGAGAATACTGTAATAATGGGGAGTTGTTATACATTTGCACTGTGAGTGTTGTTAGTTACTGTAATAATGGAGAGTTGTTATACATTTGCACTGTGAGTGTTGTTAGTTACTGTAATAATGGGGAGTTGTTATACATTTGCACTGTGAGTGTTGTTAGTTACTGTAATAATGGGGAGTTGTTATACATTTGCACTGTGAGTGTTGTTAGTTACTGTAATAATGGGGAGTTTTTATACATTTGCACTGTGAGTGTTGTTAGTTACTGTAATAATGGGGAGTTGTTATACATTTGCACTGTGAGTGTTGTTAGTTAAGGTGGTTGTGGTTTCACGACCTGTTTGCATGGGTAAAAATGTGACTTTAACAAACATACCATGAGAACAGGTATTAGTAATATTATTTGCTGTGAATTATCGTCTAAAAAGGTTCAGAAATTGAGGCCGGATTTTTTCTGATAAGAAATGTTCTCTGAAAAGTAACCGTTTAAGAACTAACCGAGAACGTGGAATGTAACAGTTGTGTCTCCAACTATATCGTCTTTATAGAAACCCTTGCATCTGTACACTCCGTTACTTGTCTCCTTAACCGCTGTTAAAAACCACAATTTCGTCTTGAAAATAATCTCCTCGCCGTCTGTGTAGTCGGTCCCATCCTCCTGCAAAATAAGAGGTTAAGAAATCGTGAACTTCTGTTCAGACATTTTAGACATTTCATACATCCTCAGTCCTCACTCCTCAGCCGTAGAATTTTTAAATATCACAGAATTGGATGTTCCTGCGCAGGCCAGTCGGTGATCGTTAATCAAATGTAAATTGGATGGGCTCATACCAGATCAAGAGTGCTAACGTCCGTTACTTCCTTGTCGTCGATATAGTATTTGATGTCGTATCCCTCTTGGGTGTAGCAGACAATTTCCAGCTCCTCTCCGACTGCTAAACTCTCTTCGTATGTCTCGATATGCTTGGCTGTGTGATTGTAGCGGTTTATTAAAAGTTTACGGAGAGCCAATTTCTACTTCAGTTTATAAATCCAATTTATAGCAGAGTACATAAAAGTGATGGTAACATTAGCCGAGCGTTTTGGATGAACCGACTCATTTTTGGAATGTCTTGGAATAAGTACCATCTAATAATAGAAGTTTTGCGTGTAAAATTCGGAGAAATGGACTAATGTTGATAGCTAGGTGTAGTAATCTAATATTCAGTCTAGCTAATCGTGTAACTTGAGCGTTTCATCCCTTGTGTATCTCCGGTAGGAAATAATTCACCGTACGCAGCTGTGAAAAGACACGGACGAAATTCATGGTCGAGTGTATACTTATTGTTGTAAGTCAGTTTTGAGAATACTGAACAATTTAGTTCGGGGATTAAGGTACGTGCACTTAAAATGGTGTATTTTCACAAATTATATTTAATAAATATTATATTTATGTTAACTTAATTTTAATAAGCCATTGTTTATTGATGATTATTAGGATTCACTTAAGATCTTACATATTATTCTTTAATAACAATAAATATTAATTCGTATTTGTCAAAACAGTACCTATTATATAAAGCAATGAAAGGCATTAGTTTGGTCAAATCAAACGGAACATATGCTATCAGACTTTCAACTGACTATGGCAGGGTTAAAACAGTTTTAACGCTATATATCAGTTCTCGATATGTACGTACTTTTGGTTGAGTAATTTATCAAACTAAATATCGAATTCGAGATAACAGGAATTTAGAAATTAGACTGGAAACCTGAAAATAAAAATAATCTGTAATTATTGTATATTACTATTATTATACCCTCCATTTTATCACTTACCTATTACAAACAAGGGTAGAGCGTCAGATTCGGCCTTTTTGGTGGCAGCGGTTACTTTGAGCACGTATTCGCCGGTGTATGTGGCAGGAACGTTCTCGACCTTGAACACACTTGAAATCATTTTATCGTCCCATGTTGGACTTGGGAGGTCTGAAATAGAGAGAATATTCAATTAATTTTATGTAAACAACATGTTCTCCTCTGACCCTCATCGTTAATAAGCCAAACCCTATTACTTGCGTTTATCCTACCCCTTAAATTTTGATTTAGTTAGAGTCTCAGACTCTCAATTAAATTGTTAGGGCTAGAATTATCTTTGAAATAATCTCTAAGGCCCAGTGGCTAGTTACAATATTCCTCATCTTCGAGTGGTAGATTGTGAGATCCATTATTAATGATCAAAATGCCATTATCAGTATAACATGACACTCAGGAAATGCACTCCGCAAAGTTATACCTTTTTCCAAGTCACTCTCCCCCTCTCGTTCCAAGACAAGGACCATTTTAGTTTCCGCAGAGATATCTTTAGAAGCCTGGATCTGTCCAGTAACCTCGAACTCAGAGCCTTCGACTGTAGTGTAACTTCCCCCAATAATTCCTGGAATCTTTATCTCCGGCTTGGCTGTGAGAAATTAAATGTTTTAAAATTTAAGAGTATTTAAAGAATTAAGAAATGGAATTATGATTATTATGGAATTTAGAGATTAAATTATGATCGGCTTTTTATACGATGGATCAAGTTATGTAAATATTCAATCACATTCTGACATGCATAACTTGTCAAACTTTCGTAATGTTAAAAAGCAGGAATCAAATTTTAAACTTTCGTGTGTACATTGATTCATCAAGATTATACTATAAAATATACATAATACATAGACTATACACTGTATACACTATACGTGTTAAAGTACGAGTTAAGTCCACTTTAAAATATTTAAAAAAGTGAGATCATATTCAATTTCTGCAACAAATCTAAACTATTCTAAATTTGTTCTAAAAAACAATTACTGTACAATTTACACACAACCTAAAAATTGTTAAAAAAACAAAATATGTAAACTTACTGAAAACATCTAGAGTTCCGGTCAGAGAGTAAATATCATGACCGTACCCTTCACTTTTACAACCATACGTTCCAGCGTCATCGAGTGAGTCAATTGTGTATTTAACCTCATATCTGAAGAGATAATTTTGTAATCAAAGCGATATCTCATTGGTTATAGACACCGACCAGCTAGAGTGTCTACAAAAATTAGCAATTGTTGCTATAATTTCAAGAACCAAATACTCAGATAAAAACTCGCTAAACTTTTTACTCGAAATACAATAAACTGACCTGTCCATCTCAAAACCGCTAATTGAATAGTCTTCCTTCTTTTCATAATCATCGTTCGTTAGTTCAACAGTCTCGCCAGCCCAGGTGACGGTGATATCTTCTCCGCTCACGCCGTAGCACACGAACTCCACTTCTGTGCTAACCACCTCGAACTTTGTCTCAATGTACGTGAAATCCTTCGGATCTGAAACATTGGCGTCAAATCATGCGTAGAATTTTAAATTTCTACGTGTACTAAACTTCAAAACTCGTGATAGGACCGTAATGACCGTAATGACTACCCTATATAAGGTCAGAAGCCTACTAGAGTACTGTTGTACTTGTCCGCTGTGGGACCCTGTTAAGGTGACTGAGATCCAGCTTTTGGAGGGGGTCCAGCGAACATTCACCGATCGTATATGCGGTCTGGAAAATATGAACTACTGGGAGAGGCTTTCACATCTAAAGCTGATGTCACTGCAGCGCAGAAGGGAACGGTACACCATTCTGATGATGTGGAAGATCCTTCACAATGTTGTCCCCAATTGCAGCAATATTAGGTTCACAAAAACATCCAGACATGGTACCCGAGCAATCATCCCTTCCCTGTCTAGGTTGAGTTCCTCGAGCAACCAGACACTCTATGACAGCTCATTTGCTGTAAAAGGACCAAAACTACGGAACAAAGTGCCTGATAGTATTAAAGCTGAAGCTACTTTTGAGTCGTTTAAAGTTAGTTTGTCCAAGTTTATTGCTTTGATACCGGACAACCCTCCGACTTCCGGTTATAGCTGCAGCTGGTCTAATTCCCTGGTAGACTACTCGCCATCGAGGTGGTCAGAAATCTGATGACTCTTCCTGCTACGAAGATAAACACAACCAAAGTAACCAAAGTAAGTAACTAGGTCGATTGTTGTTGTATTTGATTTTATAATAAAAATGATACCGTTACATAATTACGTAATTACGTAACGCGAACTAGTCGCGTACACATTACACATTATAGTTATTAGTACTTTACAGTTTCTTACAGTCTGTAATCGTATTTATAAACATCTGTAAATGAAGTTCTAAAATTTAAAGAAGTCATCAGTCTTTACTCTTTAGCCAACCTAGTTACCTTGTGTATCATAACAATAAACGAGGGGTTTCACTGAAAAACGGTTAAAACTCACCAAAGATTTTTACATCTACAGAAGATGCCGAGCCTTGATCAACTGTCATACAGCTGTAAGAACCTGACTCAGCAACAATTACATTTTCCAAAATAAGAACACTAGTTTGAGTGCTGATGTCCTCCTCGTATTCGTTCTCGTAATAGCGGTCATTGACCTCTTTATCGTCCTTCATCCAAATCAGGTTTACCTGAGAGAGAGAGTTTACTTTTTAGGTATAGTTGGGAAATAAACTAGGACAACATGCACTTGATATTAGTGATATTATTACTTTACTGTGCCAGCCTCTCCCCCACGTACAGCTACCTCAATTAGAGGTAGCTGTATGTGGGGGATATATGTGGGAGGCCTGCATTTCATCAAAACATTCTGAGATTCAGGCTCGCGAGCCCGACATTCGTCTCTTGCCTCTTGGCCATCAAACTAGTTGTTTAATTCATTCCATTGTTTCGTTAATAGATCCCACGAAAACAATCAATACTTATGCAAGTATAGACAGGGAGCAATTTGAATTTGCGTCATAAAACATGTCGTGTTTGGGGCATCAGATCTTGCTTGTCCAACTTTTATTTAATCAGATTTCTAATAATTGTGTTTAGAGTGACGTCATACTCTAGGTGGAGTAGAGACTTATCGTCTCCCGGCTAATGAGAGAATGTGCTAGAGTACTACATCGTATTGGGTGTCGGAACAAACAAATAAGAGTGACGTCCGACGAATATCATTCTCACAAATGTCATTAATAAACAGAATACATAGCTATGAGTGGTATATGCATTACTGGGTTGATTTTAAAGTAAATCAGTCGTCATTTATATTTTATACCGCGCCGTAATTAAAGCAAAAGCAGTAGTATTTACAGTAGTAAAACTCTGTATCTCCGGAATTAAAAAACATTTTAACTTTAAATCAAGATGCAAATAATGAAGACAACAAACCTCAGCTATAGCCACAAGATTACAAGTAATCGTCAGGTCCGTTCCAAGAGGGATCATTGGATATCCTTCAGTTGGCGTCAAGACAGTATCACCTGTAGATATCATGATGAATCTCTAATTATATCTAATTAAATTTAGTTACATCTAATTATATATATATATATTATCCTGATTCACCCACTGAAAAAATCATGTCATCACATTAATTAAATGACTGAAAGACTTACTAAATACAGTTTTAGACTTACCTAGAGGCACCACGTCTATGTTGTAGATGAAAGATGAAACTTTGAAAGTGTCAAACATGGATACGCACTCAAACTTTCCATCTTGTTGGTCGGTAAGTTTCACCTAGGTATTGATATATGGGTCAATTGAATAAAAACTTGTTAATATTCATGAAAAAAGTTAGAATCGAAAAAACTTCTCATCCGCGATTTGCCATATTTTCTTGTCTCTACAACTACCAAATTGTTTTTTAGCATACCTTGAGTAGCTTCTTCTCCCAATGTCCTAGATCAACAGCAGAATAGGTCTTTTCAAAGGTGTAGGCACTGAATACAGACCCATCTTTGGTGAACTCGAAATCTTCTTTGTAAGACCAGCAGTTAAGGGTGAAAAAGACACCATCATTCACAGTTAGCGATTCTTCTTGGTCCTTGGTAGCTGGAAAGAAAAAAACAATGTTTTTTCATGTTAAACCAATTTGTTTATCAATCATTATCTGATTAAGTTTTATAAAACTCTCACTATCTTGAGGATTGTATATTTCAAATAAATTTATGTACTAAGTATCTACTCCTCTTTAAAAAGATCCTCTTACCGATGATCATGAGTGGCATATCGTTAGTGCTCCTCTTCTCCTCTCCTTTACAGTAGTAGCTACCAGAGTGCTCCTCTCTTGCGCTTAGGTATGTTAGCGTGCCTTCTGTCACTCTGTCAGAGTTTACCTCCTGACGCATTTTTATTAGTATTTCTTGCTTATAAAAGTCAAAAATCAGGCTTGAAATGACACATGATACAAAGTAGAACTAAATGTTATACATTGGATGTCTTTTATGATAAACAGGGTAAAAGTAAAAACCTCTTCGACGGTTATAGAATTGGAGACTGCGAGAATCTGTTTATCTTCGCTCCCCTCCACTTCGACCCACCAAGATATCGCAGAGCTGAGTTTCTTGTTGGCGATACAAACCAAGGAAATCTTACTTCCGGCTTTGTGGTACTTATCGGCGGCAGATATCTCTAGAGATGCTATCCTACTGATCTCAAGGGTGAATGTGTGCTCTAAAACGGTGAGATCTCCCAAAACCGCTGTACATTTGAACACTTCTCCGTCACGATCTAATTTGACTTGCAGGATCACTTTCTGCCACACGAACATATTGTGACCAGTGGCAGATGTTTCTTCTTTGAGTTTTGTGAAATCTTCCTCGTCTGTGATTTCACTCTGAAATGAGTTGAAATTCGATTACATCGCTCAACATGCTTGTCATCACTCAATAATTTTTGGTGGAAAGTCATTAAGAAAGATAAAATCAAGAACAGCTCGTTTTGAAAATCAAACCACCCACCAAGAGTTGGTTGTCTTTGTAGAAAGAAATAGTGGATCCTTCAGGGGCCGAACAGGTAAGAGATACGGTTTCACCCTCTTGGACGACCACGTCCTCAACCTCCACCTCAACGGCTGAAACAAATTAGCGTCAATCATCAATAATATGAATTTGAGCAGTCTTTCTGAACACATATAGTAATGTGAACTGAGGAATGAAAATTTGCTGTTAATAAATAGATGTAGATTCTGGTGCAGAGGTGAAGCATATTTTTTGACAAGTGTCAAAGAAATATGCGCCATCTCTCCGCCAGAATCTACATCTATAGATGATTTGCATATTTAATGACAACAACTTACAATGGAATTCTAGAGCGATCTCAGGACTCTCTACTTCCTCTGCTACACAAAAGTAGGAGGCAGAATCTGACTTTTCAGCCGAGACAAATGTCAACTCTGTGTATGGGACACCTGCTGTTACTCCCTGAAATCCAGCAGGTGTTACATTAAAACCACATGAATGATGAATAACATAAAGTAAGTAAATTACATTACGTAATAAACAAACCTATTTTTATTGACTTTTAAACTCCCATTTAATTTTAAGATCAATAGTTAAATTGACGTATCAGAACATTGAAGTAACATGGAAATTTTTAACAATTCTTACAGTTTTGAGCTCTGTAACACCAGCCTCAGCTTCCATTAAGACATTTTTGGGAAGCCTCT
The DNA here is from genome assembly GCF_026151205.1 of Bolinopsis microptera. NCBI lineage: Eukaryota > Metazoa > Ctenophora > Tentaculata > Lobata > Bolinopsidae > Bolinopsis > Bolinopsis microptera. Next base: position 9,190,538 of record NC_087079.1, read on the forward strand.
TCCTGTACCATGTCATGCCACCGACTACTTCCACATTGGCAAGACACGTGATGGTCACTCTTGCACCAATGGCAAAGAATGCTTCCGTCTCAGGCTTGGTCGTGAGTACAACTGAAATTGTTTTTATGAGTCAATAATCCAACTGTTCCGGTAAGATTCAACACTAATATAATATTACACGAAACATAACCTCCGACATCGATCATTAAGTGGATAAGCCTTTACAAAACTTTTTGAAACATAAAAACGTAGATTCGAACCTGCATCTGCTATTTCCAGGGTGAAGCTATGATCAACAACCACTTGGTCGTTTTCAAACTCAGCTTTGCAGGAGTAGACAACTCCGTTTTGTTCGAGTCGAGCGAATTCTATGACCTTCTCGTATTTGATCCACTCAATACTTTCACGTTGTTCTGTGTCTACTAATTGTTCAAATATCTCATCTACTCCTTCCTTCGTCTGAGGTTAAGCTTAGTGTCAGGGCCAAATAAATGGGGATAAACAACTGCAGTGAATCAATAATTAAATCAAACTGGACCAGCCTAATTCCATCGTGGTATCTTGATAACGTTCTGTCTAGTTTTATATCAACCTGTATATAAAAGGAACTAAAAAACAGCTAAAATGAATATATCTCAATTTACCATCTGTTGATCGTCTTTGAAGAAAGAAACCACAGACTCTTTAGGTGCGAAGCAAGTCATAGTAACAGGCTTATCTTTACGTTGGAAGATGTCCTCTGCCTCAATAACAGGCTCTGAAATTATTCATTTAAGAAGAAAGATTTTATTTATAAATTGATCAATAAAAGGGTCTCTTATTGCAATTTCTGGTAAATTACCTTATATTACTATTACTCAACAGAAGTGGTTCGAAATTAAGGCGTTTAAATCATACAAATCTATTAAATAACGACATCAAATAGCTATATTACCAATAATGTAGACTGGAACAGACTCTTCCAAATCCTGGTTACCAGCAAATTTACATTTCCAGAGTCCAGTACTGGTTGCAGGAATAACACTGGTAACTGTGTGAACATCCATTTGAAAGTCGTCGGAATAATTCGTCTCTGATGTCTGAGTTGCTCTGTAGAAAGAATATTCAAAATTTATGTTTTATTTATAAATGATGCATATTGTTATAACCACACAAATAACACTCAGTTGAAAGAACTACCGATGAAGGTAACTGTAAATGTCTGTAAAACCCACCCTCCTTGCTGCCCTTCGTCGTCCTTGTACCAAAAGATCTTCTTCTCTTGGTCGCTGGTCAGTACACAAGTCAGTATTGTTTCTCCTCCAACAATTCCGTACAGAGGTTTGTCATGTGCAATGACCAGAATATCAACTAATAAGTGGGGGAAGAATAGTTAGATATAGTTTTTAGATATCTTATATTATACCGGTTTCTATCCAGAAATCATTATCAAGATATTGGGAAATTGGTGTTTTATTGATGATTGTTGGACGTCAGCCCAGAAGATTGATAATACTTTTGTGAGAAGATTATCAAAGAGAAATTATATATTTGTGTGTAATATACACATACTATGTGCGACAGTAAAAAACTGCGTTGTTAAGATCAAATGCCTTATTAAAAGTCGTGCCCGTTTTGAAACAGATTAAATGCTTGAATCTTGTTGATCGGCGAAAATTGGTTCAAAGAAAGTATTTTTCAAGTCAAATAAGGTTATCATGATATTTAAAACTCTCGTTACTATCACTTACCTTAACCTTATGATATAAAGGTTAGGACATCCTGTGAAAAATATTTAAGTTGCTGGATATGAGTTTTTTCAGGTAAAGAGGTTTTGAGGCATTTATTATCATTTGATTTGAAAGCACATAAAATTATTCGTACACGAATTGATTTTCACAAAAGTATTGGTTGATCAGTTCAAAATTAAGAGAGCTTTGATTTGTCGTGGGTTTTGCTTTCGCATAAAAAGCTTTTTGATTTGACCTATTTAGGTTTTAATCTAAATAACGAAATCAATATTTTTTGAATCAAATGTTTGTCAATTTTGTAATTTGGTCAGGTCTAATGGAAGGTCAAACGTCAGTCGTTAAGTGCTTTACGTTATTGTAAATCTTCAAGAACTTCTCAAACTCTAGCAAACAAGATCTACACACATACCAAACAGCCAGCCATGTTAGCTATTCATTTCATTGCAATCACTGCAAGAGATGTTGCACTAACGTTTATCAAATATGTAACATGTAATTGGCACTCACAATTCAATCACAAGCACAGAAACATTAAAAAGGTTGCAGGTCAGGTTTTGATCCATACGGTTACCACTTAACTTACCAAATGCATTACCCTCACTGTCTTCCCCTTCACCATCTGTCTCTTCATCAGGTCTTGTCGATGAGGACGATGAGAATGAAGACGAGGATGAAGTAGAAGAGCTGCTACTGGATGAAGAAGCCGGCGTTGTACTTGAAGACTGGTACGTCGATGAGGAAGTTGTTGCTGGGGTTGTTGTTGAGCTGACAGTACTCGATGCCGTACTCGATGTCTGCGACAATGAACCCGTGGTGGAACTAGAGGAAACTGCTGAAGAAGAGGTACTATCCACTCCCCTTGAGGATGTAGAGGAGATTGATGTCGAGGACGAGGTGTCTACCGTCGGTGTTGTGGAAGAAGAACTTGGTGACGATTGAGTTGTTGAAGTAGTGATTCTTCCGGTTGAGGAGGTTGAACTTATAGGTGTCGACGAATGTGTACTCGACGACGACGATTCAGGTGTTGATGAACTTGTCGACGACGAAACTGTAGAAGTCGACGTTGAAGGGCCTCCTGGCGACGATGTTGAGCTCAGTGTCGTCGAACTACTTGATGTCGGAGGTGTCACCGTAGTCGAACTCGATGAATGAATTGATGACGTAGGTGAAGACGTGCTATCTTCAACTGGGGGAGTTGATGAACTTATCGTCGTTGAACTACCTGATGTAGATGGTGTTGTCGTCGTCGAAGTAGATGATGAAACCGACGTAGTCGCCGAAGAGGAGGTTTCTTCGACTGGGGGAGTTGATGAACTTATTGTCGTTGAACTACCTGATGTAGATGGTGTTGTCGTCGTCGAAGTAGATGATGAAACCGACGTAGTCGCCGAAGAGGAGGTTTCTTCGACTGGGGGAGTTGATGAACTTATCGTCGTTGAACTACCTGATGTAGATGGTGTTGTCGTCGTCGAAGTAGATGATGAAACCGACGTAGTCGCCGAGGAGGAGGTTTCTTCGACTGGAGGAGTTGATGAACTTATTGTCGTTGAACTACCTGATGTAGATGGTGTTGTCGTCGTCGAAGTAGATGATGAAACCGACGTAGTCGCCGAAGAGGAGGTTTCTTCGACTGGAGGAGTTGATGAACTTATTGTCGTTGAACTACCTGATGTAGATGGTGTTGTTGTCGTCGAAGTAGATGATGAAACCGACGTAGTCGCCGAAGAGGAGGTTTCTTCGACTAGGGGAGTTGATGAACTTCTTGTCGTTGAACTACCTGATGTAGATGGTGTTGTTGTCGTCGAAGTAGATGATGAACCCGACGAAGTCGCCGAAGAAGATGTTTCTTCAACTGGTGGAGTTGATGAACTTATCGTCGTTGATGTCGATGGTGTTAACGTCGTTGAAGTTGATGAACTTGAAGTACCTAAAGAGCAAATTTGTCATTTTAAGAAGAAAAAAAAGGGCTTTTGAAGCGTTTTATATTATTCCTAAATTTTTTACATACAATTTAATCTAGACGGATTACAATTAAGTATAAGCAAATAATAAATACGTATGAGATTTGTGTCATATATTGATTTGGTATTTTTGTTATCGCTATGATGTACTAAAGTTTTGTGCTTTAGGACTCCAAACAGAAAACGTTGAACTCTAATTTGTTACTTAACTTCCTTCAATAAAGCAAGTTCTTTCCATAATGATTCAAATAGACGAGTCTCATTCATGTAGTGACTCACTTGCCGATTTGGAAGATAATTGTAAGGTAGTTATCTTTATAGAACATTTTAACATTTTGTGGTACAGTAAACTGACTTCGATGTCATCACAGTAAGTAATTGGCATTCTTCCCATTACTGAACAATTAGCTTAGTCCAAGGGTCCTTGCAATAAATAACATGCTTTTACACAAACGTTAGCAATAGTATTATGCAAAGATGATCAAACATTACTTCCAAGTTCTTGAGCGTGTTACCAAACGCTTTAACATAATAATGACTATTTTTGACCAGTCAATAACAAATTCTAGGTTAAGCTTGTTGTCTACATATAACTTATCTGATAATTCATAAAATCAAGAATTAAAGTTTCTTGAAGCACCCTTTCAGTGAACAAGATAAAAGAAAAATAGGACCAAATTAGCAACACGGTACACTTATTTTCTTCGGACTTCATGACAAAGTCAAGTCAAAGAACATTGTCTGGTCTATTATTCAATAAATATCCCAGTACTTATTCCAAAGCAGTGACCACAGTCATAGAGCAGCCTTATAGTCCTCGAAGGATGGCTACCTCTGGCAAAGGACGAATACGTGGAGAATACAGCAGAGTACAAATTGAGAATATGTAATACGGTAAACGTTTCTAATATTGTTCTTTCAATCCACAACTGTTACCTGGTGATGAAGTGCTACTCCCTCTAGTGCTTGTGGAACTAAGTAGAGAAGATGACGAAGGTGATGAAGATGGACTGCTCGGTGTTGTTGAGCTCGATGATGAAATTGAAGAAGTTGAAGAAGAATTAGTTTTTCCAACTGGGGATGTTAAGCTTAATGTCGATGATGTTATCTCTGTCGAAGAAGTCACCGAGGTTGGAGTCGATGATGTTGAGCTTAATGTCGATGATGTTATCTCCGTAGAAGAAGTCACCGAGGTTGGATTCGATGACGAAACTGATGATGTTTGCGTACTAGACGTACTGTCTTCAAGCGATGAAGATGATGAACTTGCTGTCGTTGATGTTATTTCTGTAGTTGGTGTCACTGTACTTGAAGTAGATGAAGTTGACGAAGAAGAACTTTCTTCTACGAGTAGTGATGTTGAACTGGTACTCGACGATGAAGTAGATAAAGAACCTGTGTGCCAGAATGTAATTATGTTAATGAATCACATCAATAAATCAGGGCATTATCTGATGTGCTTCGGAAGACAAAATAATGTATTATATGGGACACAGCTATTTCTACATTTCTAATTGGCACATACAAATATTATTACGAATTAATAACGGAGTCAACTAAAACTAAAAGGCGGAAAATATACAAAAACACATTAACAGAAGATCGATGAAATTGATCTATTGATCCACAGGCAAAACTTTTACCTGGTGATGAAGTACTACTCCCTCTAGTGCTTGTAGAACTAAGTAGAGAAGATGACGAAGGTGATGGAGACGGACTGCTTGGTGATGTTGAGCTCGATGATGAAGAAGAAGACGTTGAAGAAGAATAAGTTGTTTCAACTGGAGAAGATGTCGATGATGTTATCTCTGTCGAAGAAGTCACCGATGTTGGAGTCGATGAAATGGTTGGAGTTGATGACGTTGATGAAGAAGGACTCGTAATCGACGATGAAGTAGAAGAAGAACCTAAGGGCCAAAAGTTTATGATATAAATAAAACTTCTTAATTAAATCATGACATCAGCGCACTGTCTGATTGGAATAGATCAACACAAAATTATAACAAATCGATAAGTCCAGATTCTAGGCTTCAGCAATCTTAAAACGTAGGACTAGGAGTAATCTACGACCACTAACAGTTAAATATTTTCAAGAATCGGGGCTGCAATAACTACAAATAGACATTGAAGAACTGCTTAAATTTGATGACGTTGATGAAGAAGAACTTTCTTCAACAGGTAGTGATGTTGAACTTATAGTCGACGATGAACTAGAAGAAGAACCTACGGGCCAAAATGTAATGCTGTTAATGAATTAAATCAATAAATAAACACATTTTCTGATGAGCTTCGGCGGGTGCCGGGTATGAATGATGTATTAAGTGTGACAAACAAAATACACACGCGTGGTAGAAAATAATAACAAATCAAGACATTGATAAGATTCCAGGCTTCACAAATCGTAAAGATTAGGTCTAGCATTAAACTAAAACAACTGTCAGTTGAAACTTAACGAGAATTTGGGCTGCAATAATTACAGATTCGAAGAGATATTGATGAAGATGAGAAGGTGAGAAATATAACATACACAGAAGGGTGATGACATTGATCTGTTTATCCACAACTTTTACCTTGAGATGAAGTACTGCTCCCTTCGGAGCTTGATGATGGGGATGATGTTGAGCTTATTGTTGGGCCTATTGTTGATGATGTCTTCTCCGTCGAAGAGGTTATTGTGCTTGAACTCGATGGGGAAACTGATGAAGTTGACAATGAACTGCTTTCTTCAATGGAAGACGATGTTGAACTTATTGCTGACGATGTTTTTTCTGTAGATAGAGTTACAGTAGTTGAACTTGATGATGAACTTGATGACGTCGACGAAGAACTGCTTCCCTCATCAGGTGATGATGAAGTACTAACTGTCGGTGAGCTACTTGAAGTAGATGGTGTTACTGTAGATGAACTAGATGATGAACTTGACGAAGAACTTGATGATGAACTTGACGAAGAACTACTTCTTTCATCAGGAGAAGTTGATGAGCTTACTGTCGTTGAACTACTTGAAGTATTTGGTGTTACTGAAATTGAACTTGGCGATAAACTTGACGGAGGACTGCTTTCTTCATCGGGTGATGATGAAGTACTTACTGTAGTTGAACTTGATGATAGACTTGATGACGTTAATGAAGAACTACTTCCTTCATCAGGTGAAGTTGATGAGCTTAATGTCGTTGAACTACTTGAAGTAGATGGTGTTACTGTAGTTGAACTAGACGATGAACTTGACAATGAACTTGACGATGAACTTGAAGAAGAACTGCTTCCCTCGTCAGGTGATGATGAAGTACTAACTGTCGGTGAGCTACTTGAAGTAGATGATGTTACTGTAGATGAACTAGATGATGAACTTGACGATGAACTTGATGATGAACTTGACGAAGAACTACTTCTTTCATCAGGAGAAGTTGATGAGCTTACTGTCGTTGAACTACTTGAAGTATTTGGTGTTACTGAAGTTGAACTTGGCGATAAACTTGACGGAGAACTGCTTTCTTCATCGGGTGATGATGAAGTACTTACTGGAGTTGAACTTGATGATGGACTTGATGACGTTAATGAAGAACTACTTCCTTCATCAGGTGAAGTTGATGAGCTTAATGTCGTTGAACTACTTGAAGTAGATGGTGTTACTGTAGTTGAACTAGACGATGAACTTGACAATGAACTTGACGATGAACTTGAAGAAGAACTACTTCCCTCATCAGGTGATGATGAAGTACTAACTGTCGGTGAGCTACTTGAAGTAGATGATGTTACTGTAGATGAACTAGATGATGAACTAGATGATGAACTTGAAGAAGAACTTGAAGAAGAACTACTTCCTTCATCAGGAGAAGCTGATGAGCTTACTGTCGTTGAACTACTTGAAGTAGATGGTGTTACTGTAGTTGAACTTGACGATGAACTTGATGATGAACTTGACGAAGAACTACTTCCCTCATCAGGAGAAGTTGATGAGCTTACTGTCGTTGAACTACTTGAAGTATATGGTGTTACGGAAGTTGAACTTGACGATGAGCTTGACGAAGAACTGTTTTCCTCATCGGGTGATGATGAAGTACTAACTGTAGTTGAACTTGATGATGGACTTGCTGACGTTAATGAAGAACTACTTCCTTCATCGAGGGAAGTTGATGAGCTTATTGTCGTTGAACTACTTGGGGTAGATGGGGTTATAGTAGTTGAACTTGATGACGAAGTAGATGACTCTTCAGTTGCTGATGTAGAACTAATAGTCGACGATGAAGTGGATGTAGAACCTGTGGATCAAAATCTTATGAGAAGAATAAGGCTTGAACTATTAATGTCTGTCTGTACTGGGTGTCACGGGGGAACGAAGACAGGGGGGTGTGAAATATTAGCAAGTCGTAAAAAAACAAACATAATCTCAGCACAGATCGGCATATTACCTGAGATGTGATGAACATAAAGCAGACTATCTTACTGAAACGGTCCTAGGATCTCTCATATTATGTGAATGCCAAAAGGGAGCATATCATAACAACATAAAGGGGTCAAATATCAGATACGATAGGGAAGATGAGATAGAGAAGAAAAATGATTGCGTGATGGATCAAACAATAGAAAAAGGAGGAATTAATGCAGCATAAATTATAATCGATAAAATCTATAACTGTTACCTTGTGTTGTTGAACTACTTATTTCAACCGGCGAAGATGATGAGCTAACAGTAGACGATGTCTTTTCAGTCGATTTTGTTTCTGTAGATGATCTGGACGATGTTGTCGACGATGATGACGATGAAGAGCTTCCCTCATCCAGTGGTGACGAAGAAGTTATTGTTGTTGAACTACTTGATGTAGATGGTGTTGTCGTCGAGGTCGATGAAGACACTGACGATTTCGACGAAGAACTGCTCCCTTCGTCGGGAGGAGATGATGAACTTATCGTCGTTGTACTACTCGATGTTGTTGGTGTAACTGTAGATGAACTGGACGATGTTATCGACGATGATGACGATGAAGAGCTTCCCTCATCCGGTGGAAACGATGAACTTACTGTTGTTGAACTACTTGATGGAGATGATGTTGTCGTTGTTGAAGTTGATGAAGACGAAGAACCTATGGGTCAAAATACAATAAGGTTAATAACTAATTAAGCTTGAAAATTAAATATTAGCAGTCTTCATATCGGAATAATTGGAGATTTCTTTTAAAATGCCATGCGAAAGAAATTTTTGTTTCCATGATTGTTATACATTTTTTACTCCACTATATTGTAGGGATTTTACAAACAATTTTTTTTCAACGTTATGGTCCGTATGATGTCGGTGATGATAAGCTATTTAAATGTATGTAGAAAAAGATGTTGAAAAGTATTGTCATGCAATTACATATTGTATCAGTAAACATTCCAGTGATTATAAACTTAACATTGACTATAACTGCGATGACTTTGATTAGGACAACTATAATTAGCTTAAATCGTGCACCTGCAGTATAATTTTGAGAAATGAGGATTTTGTAATGCATCATTACGAACTTCCCAACAATGTGGTGAATTTCTAGAAATTGATCTGAATTTTACTGAATTCCTATTTTCATTCTCTCGCGACAACACTTTTAATTTTGTTGTAATTAGTCATGTTCTCCTTTAATGATAGTAACAGCATGGTGTCTTACACAATACTTTATACATAGCTAGAAATGTCATTTTCCCACAAAGCCAATGGAAATTTAATAAGTCAAACAATTGCAGCATGCTTCATATTCTGTTTGTGTGTTAAAGTGTTTTGGGTGCAAGAAACGAGTGTCTAGCAAACATATTACCTTATGGTCCTAATAATTACCAGTCAAACCAGCAGTTGGTCTTTTGTCCTCCTGACCCAAGATATTTTTTCTTCATATTTAAAAATTTTACAATGTTCCGAATGATTCATCGAGACTTGGGAAATTGGTAGATCACCGACCGGCTATAAGCCGGTTATAAGCCGGCTATAAACCGGTTATAAGCCGGCTATAAACCGGCTTATAGCCGGCTACAATTTTTATAGCCGGCTATAAGCCGGCTAATAGCCGGTTAGTAGCCGCTTACATTTGTTGTTGAGCGACGGCTATTAGCCGGTTATAAGCCGGCTATTAGCCGTTTAGGTATCGGCTATAAGAAATTCAGTGAATTCGGTTATAAGATATTAACTCGACTTCATCGTACTGAACGATAGTCAGGAGCCGGCTATAAGAAATTCAGCGAAAACGGCTATTAGCCGGTTATAAGCCGGCTATTAGCCGTTTAAGGTATCGAAAGTGGTTATAAGCCGGCTATAAGCCGGCTATAAGATATTAACTTAACTTCATCGTACTGAACTGAGTTAATATCTTATAACCGGCTTATAGCCGGCTTATAACCACTTTCGATACCTAAACGGCTAATAGCCGGCTTATAACCGGCTAATAGCCGTTTTCACTGAATTTCTTATAGCCGGCTCCTGACTATCGTTCAGTACGATGTAGTTGAGTTAATATCTTATAACCGGCTTATAGCCGGCTTATAACCACTTTTAATACCAAAACAGCTAATAGCAGGCTTATAACCGGCTAATAGCCGTCGCTCAACAACAAATGTAAGCGGCTACTAACCGGCTATAAGCCGGCTTATAGCCGGCTATAAAAATTGTAGCCGGCTATAAGCCGGCTTATAGCCGGTTAGTAGCCGGCTTATAGCCGGTCGGTGATCTACCAACTGGCCTCGAGACTTTAATTCTTTTTTCTCATTTCATAAGATTACCATAACGTATAATACGGTAAAAATATAATTTCTTGTAAGCTGCCGAAGTTGTAAGTTACCCGTTTAATGTACCCACTTGATACGAATTTGGAAATTATAATGCCAGCAATCTTAGGACCGATAAGGTACAATACGTTATATGCCATGGACTCTGAAACCCCGCTTTAGCCACTTACCTGTATCAGCATGAGCAACGTAAACTTGCACGTGTTATCATTACAGCAGACAGCTACTTAGAGGTGTTCTCAAATCTAAATAGTCACATGTTTTGTCCATCGGTCGTTGTCAATGATTATTTAAAGTCGGTCATGATTTCTTCAAGTGCAGTATAAGAATTAAAAGTTTATGATACTGGTGTGATCGTTTGTTTAAATCTGCTCTTTTTAACATCTGGCAATTTATGAAATGTTCGATACAAAATTCTTTATATGCTCGTTAAAACTACATTACTAATGTCAAATGTAGTACATTAGACTAATGTAATACATTACACACAGAAGTTTGTGAGGAAAACCTAAAACTATGAAGAGCCAGTTTGTTTAAATTAGCAATACCGTAAGATATTGTCAATGAGACATCATTTTAGTATGCATACAAATCAGAAAAATAAACTCACTGAATTCAGAGCTTGTCTCATCTCCATCAAGAGTTGTGGTTGAAGTAGATGATCCTGCCGTCGTTGAAGACGAGGTTATACTACTAGATGATGAAGACGAACTTCCTCCAGACGAAGATGAGGAAGAACTCTCTTCACCGGAGGAACTGGTTGAGCTACTGGATGATGTAACTGAGCTGCTCGTCGTCTCTGATGATGAGACAGAACTTGTGGTCTGGCTGGTTGTGGTCTGGGAGGTTGATGGAGATGATTCTTCACCGACCGATGTTGTTGAGCTGCCCGAACTTGAGGTAACACTGCCCGAACTGGAGGTAGGACTCGTAGCAGAACTTGTTGAACTGAATGGCGATGAAGTTGAAGATGAAGAACTTTCCGCTCCCTCCGAAGACGTCGATGAAGCTTCTGTCGTCGATAACGATGACGATGATTCTGTCGGTGACGATGATGATGATGTCGGGCTACTAGTTACTGTTGAACTGAATGGCGATGAAGTTGAAGATGAAGAACTTTCCGCTCCCTCCGAAGACGTCGATGAAGCTTCTGTCGTCGATAACGATGACGATGATTCTGTCGGTGACGATGATGATGATGTCGGGCTACTAGTTACTGTTGAACTGCTACTGGAGGAACTGTCAGAGGAACTCTCTGCAGGCGTAACAGAAGTTGATGATGACGAGTGCACTGTTGAACTTGCCGATGATGAGGATAGTGAAGACGACGAGGAACTTGAAGAAGAAGAAGCCGATGATGATGGGTTACCTCGTTTCACTCTACTCTTAGGTCCAACTGAAAAAAAAGGTAATTATTTCGGTTATTACTAAATATTTAAAGATAGACCAGTAGTACATGGCAAAATTTATATCAGTAATTTGAAATCATTCCTGACCGGTAGAGTTCACCTGATAATAATATTTCTGAAAGTGATATGATGACGTTTGAAATCGACTCACCTAAACAAAGTTCATGTTTAATAGAACATGCTGGAAGCTCTTCAAATTTATAAATGAAACCTTCCGGACAATTTAAAACTTCTACTCCATACTCTGTTAGAAAGCACCCTCTCTCTGGATTAGATAATCCTAGTTTGCTTCTACTATAACCTGGAAAATTATCAATATTTGTTGTTCACTGATGGATTATTATAGTTAAAAGTCACAAAACCAAAGTCCAGATGTTCAAGTATTTCTCATAGAAATAGCCCTAATAATTAACATCTAACTATTTATATCTTAAAGTTAAGTATCAAGGTTTATAGTTAAGTAACAATTTATCATAAGTAAAGTAATCCTTATGTGTTTTGAAGCTCACCATTAGCTGATGGATGTCTACCCATAAGGGCAAGTCCACTTTCACATTCATAGCAGCTATCTTCTATTGAATGTGATTCAAAATGATACCTGAATTAATTTGTGTTAGCATCACTGTTCTGAAAGTCAATTTCTACATTAAACAAATAAATGTATGTCAATTTTCAATTCGGTTTGGATTTTTCTTTTTTTTAAATGCTGATACCCAAGTTTATAAATTACCATGTTCCGTTGTCAATTGAATTCCGGAGACAAGAATCAAAGGTCAATTGACTGTAGTCTAATTTAATAAAATGTTGGCATCCCTCCGGGGTTGTCCCCGAGGAAAGGTCTCCGAGTGTCACTCGATACGCTAACTGAAATAGTTTATCAGGATGAAGGATAAAGAAAATTAAAATAATAAAAAGCTTTACAATTTGTTCCTTTTTGATCGAGTCCTGACTGAGTCTGTCAGTCACTGCTAAAATTGACAGACCCTAGCACTGAGCAAACTCTTGGCAGACAAAGTCTGTAGCAGAGTCTGAGAGAAAGCATGCAGCAGACCTGTTGTTTAACAGGTAGACAACAAGGCTGTTCACCGACTAACTTCATATTAAGTTCATAGACAGTGATATCGCAAATGTTAGGCGAAGAAAAGCTATGCTTTTTAGGTACTCAGTGTTTGCAATTTGTACCTTGAAAAAGGCCGCTATTCTATCATATCTGAACTTGGGGTTTAATAGAATGGCAGAATTTTTCTAGGAATCGTTAAAAAATCCCACGATATTTAACGAAACGAGGACATTCATTAAATTCAGAATTCATGGTGTGTATAATTAACCTTGATAAGAAATCCTAATGAGTATGCATGGTACTTGGGATTACCCTGGCCTGTAATTAAATTCCGCACAGAATACTAGCACACATTTGATTTAGACTTTCGATAATCGCATTTATATAGCTAAAGTAATCTAAATTAATATTATTATATCAGTGTTCATCATTTTTAAAAAATCTGTTTTTTAATAAATACTTAAATAAAAACTTACACTTAATATGAAAAGTGTGCCTATGGCGTTTATCATGACATTTGGTCGTCCAATTGGATCTGAAATAAAAGTTAATGTCAGAAATAATAAAGTTTAAAGTCTTATTCTTAACAACCAACAGTTACATTGATTTATCGCCTTTACACGAAAGCTAAACGTCATAATTTAAACCTCAATATAGATCACAGCCGTCCAAGGTGTAATTAGTCCGTAATGTCATATGGATGACTTAATGTTGTATTTATGTGTAAACTCAGAATAAGCGTGGAACATATAAATGCCTTGCGTGATGTATGCTCAGCATCCCGGCGTTTGGTAACTATCCCGGTCAAAAGATAATAAAGACCCTCGAAAAGATGTATGACTTGCAATTGGACTGTATGAAACAGTATAGAGCTCATGGACAGTATTATAGAGCTCATGGATAATATACATGGTTTTAAATTTCCATCTCCGAAGCTTTCCGAAAATTAAAATGTTTGGCCAACCCTCGCAAACATAATACTTCCGAGCAAATATAGATTTTATATGAATAAAATTCAATTCATGTAACATAGAAAATATTCATAGTTCATGCAAATGCAATAAATTTAAATAATTAGTTTCAGTTCACTTACATTGCGTTCTTGAGTAAGCGCCTACGCTAAATTGATTTGTAGATTCCGTTTGGTTAAATCAATACTTGACCGCTATTAACTAAGAAATGTGCTCATTAAAAGTTCGTAAACAAAAATAAACATTTAAATAAAAGACATGCTCGCAGAAAGAGCAAACAAAGATTTTTGGGCGAATGTATTAAAATGAATACGTTAATGAAACATCACAAAAATACAAAAGCAAAGTTTGATGTTTAGCTACGGTGCATGCTAGCCAAAAGAAATTCATGCTGAAGCTTGTGGCACAGAAAACTCAAGGCACTAAGTTAATAAAATAGGACAGGAAATTAATCATAACGTAAACGAGAGATAAATCATCAAAAACCCTAGTCACGAGCTACACAAGAACTTAATATTAGGTTAAACGAAAATTTATATCGCAACAAACATATGCTGACAATAATGTTGTGGACATGCTGATCTCGTACCTGCAAACTGAAGTTTGCCCCCTCAACGTAGGTTCAATCGTTACAATGTATCACCTTAACATAAATGGGAATCGTTAATCAGAATGAACAGTAATCATCAATTTAGTTCATGACTCATTTTCGAAAATCATAATCATTAATTCGAACATCAAAGAAACTGTTGTGTAATTAAAATAACAAATGATTAATGACGACACACTTAACAAGGCAGGAGAACCGTTAAATATCAATTATACACGTGGTGTTAGGTCACCACGTGGTAATAAATAGCTCACAAACGACAAAGCAGGATCAACAATTGGGTACCAGTATTCAGTTTTTGCTTGATCGCTGAGCTACATGCGGCGGTAGATACGGAAATATGTCGGGTCTAATAAAGTAAATGAAATTCCTAGAGGTCGACTGGAGCAAGAATCACATACCTTCTGGATTCTGGAAGTATGATTTTTATAATAATTTACTTATCTAGCTTACTCATAAGGTACCGTGTGTGTAGAAAGTAAACTAATCATCCAAACTATTCGGTAACCGGATGATATCATGGCTAATCACATTACAGTCTTCAGAGCGCAGACCTTTTCCGAGGGGAAATCCCTCCATCAATTGCTTTCCTCAATAAATAGAATGTAAATATCATTATCCGGAAAAGTCGAGTTTCCGTGAAGATTCCTCAACAGATCATAGTGTTGTCTCACGAAGTAATAACATCAGTGTTAAATCTTTGTAATAGTGGTCCGATTTTCAGGATACACTGAGATATTGATTATTGAAGTGGGACAAACATAATCACTCCTCAGTCACATTCAGTCTGTATTCAATTTACATAACAGTAAGTTAAAGTACTGAAGTTATAACACCATGATCACTATGACTTTGATTCTCGAGTTCAGAAAAAGAGTAAAACACTTATTGTGTATTTAAAAAATCACCAAAAATTTTCACAATTTTTTGGACATTTTTGGGCGGTCATGAGCGTGAATAATTATGTCCGTGAAAATTCTGGTCCGTGAAAAACTTGTCCGTGACAATTATGTCCAATGAAGAGAGTTATATTAATCATTATTTTTACTATGAAATATTCTGTATTGGTATAACTATATTTCACAGGTCAACTATTCAACGGCCATTTAATGATATCCGTATCAGATTATTCAGGGTAGTGCACACCCAATATGAGGACAGGTCACTGGAGACTGAGAAGAATTCCTTGGTCCTTTGTATGGCAAAGCTAAATTACAGTATCAATTAAGACTGCAGAGACCATATTATTTGAGTGAAAACATTCAGTACGACAACATGTTAACGATATATTTTTGGCTCAAGTAATTTACTAAACAATGAATTTACTTATAACTAATTAAATCTTTAAGTCGATAAACCACAATATAAATTGATGTAATATCCTATTGAAGCTAAAGCCACCCCATCACAGGTTTAGAACTACTGCTTCTAATAACTATTAAATGTATTATATGTATGTGAAAATTCAGGAAGTTTAATCTGTAAAGTTTAGTCTGCGAAAATAACGTACGATAAGGTGTATTAATATAATCTCACGAAACATTGTATATGGTACGATATTTCGACTGATTTTAAATCTGAAACACTCGTACTTAGTAACTATTGTCACCAACAAATTTAAAGTCACAATCGAATTGTTTACATAAACTATCAGGGGTTGGGTTGAACTTTAAACGTAACGTAAAAGCATCTTACATAACAGTGAAAAGTTAAATTCTAGAACAGACCCATTCATTTAGAACAGTCCTGAGAATGTTAAACGTATCGGGGGTCGGGGGATTTTCATAAACGAGTGAACGAATTTAAGATTTGGCTGCCACAAGAAGTGCCACTACAGTGCCACTACAGTGCCACTTCAATGCCAGTGCCGGGGTATTGACAGCGAGATACTGATAAAGGATCCATAATTGATAACAGCCGATCAAAGCAAACGGTTGTAACGAAATATCTATAATCAACAGGTAAACACGTTTGATTTCGTACGGACCCATCATTCGTGATAAGTCTAATGTGTAATGAATCACTGTAAATAAACTAACCCCGGTTAATACCGTTTGTGATCGTAACTGCTACCTAGTTGATAAAGCAGAATAGGCGTCATGGGACTACTCAAAACACATATTCACATCCAAGAAGACAGATCTCTGGTTGCCGTCATCAATGTTAGAATCTTGGGTAGATACACATGTATCATCAATCGTAATGAACTAGTAATTCGGAATTCGATAATCCGTCTGTGAACAGTGAACACTTAAGGCACGGTTGAGGCACGGTTACGGCACAGCTAAGGTACGGTTAAGGCACAGTTAAGGTACGGTTAGTTTGCTCTGCAATTATTAGGTCTGACTACAGACGAGTTCTACAAAGTGATCGGTTAAAATAAACATATCTCGGGAACCAACTAATGAAACACAACACTAATCACAGCAACTTATAATAAACATTGATATGACTGAACGGTTTCCATTTAAAATCTAGTCTTGAATCTTTGAGCTGAGTTTCCAGTTGATTCGTATGCTTGTTATAATTGCGATTCTAGTAGAATCTTTTCCAAAAGTTTGAACACTTTCGTTTTCTGTTAGCAGATAAAATAACCAAGTCACCACTATGCTATGTCAGAGTGACGTCAGAGTGACGCCTCTCTTGTATAACACAATCTAATTGAAACTTTAAACCAAAAAGACAGCATTTACCGAGCTAAGTAGCTAACATAAACAATCTGAGATAGAGAGTAAATCTCAACAATCACGTACAATGTACGGTGCATATTTTGAAAAAATGTGATAACTGTAACCTTGAAATTGAGTAATAGATTTGAGAAGCTTACGTTTCATTTCTCGATAACATGCAAGTGAACTTTAGTGAAAGCAAGCAAGACATACAAATGTCGTCTAGATAGACATCAGAGATACAGTTATCCATTATATCATCCCTCAACAAAACACAAAAAAGTTCTCGACCGAACTAAAGCACTGTATTTGGCATGCAACGCTGTGTGCGTTCTATACATGTGCATATGAAATGGCTGGCGTAACCCTCGTCTATTGGCCACGGTAATTGTATACTTGAAACTGCACTGATATTAGTTATATCGGTATGTGGCTTACAATCATGATTCATGATTGCTGTAAAGTTGACTCTGATAATTCATGTTTTCATGTTACACAGACCAAAACTTCACTTACAAATCCACACAATTCTTAATACTATCCTTTACTTCTAATATAATTATCATCTACTTGAAACATCCCACAAATTCATATATGTCTTACCTGGGGACCTCAGGCTATCATGTTCATAAATAGAGATTCGGCGGAATGACAGGCTGAGCGCGGCCCAGTAATATATGTCTCGTTCTGAAGACTAGAGACTTGCCCAATATGTTGATTGTTGGATATGGTAAGCAGGTAATCGACTGTTCAATGTAGATAACCTTGACTACCGTAAACAAACAGTTCCGTCAGGTCTTGTAAGTATAATATAGTAGTAGATTCCAAACACAAGGAAATTTTCCTTCTGGTTGGTAATATACTCAATGATGGGAGTATAGTGTATTGGCTATGCCCCGCTTACTAGTTTAGCTCTTTCTAGTCCCCTGCTACACGGCATGTAAACAGGGATTGGCTAGTTAGAGGCGGTCCGTGTAGGCCTTACACTGTGCTTTCAGCAATACTCATAAGTATTTCCGTGGCTGTGGTTGCAATGCGCCTAGTCTACTGGAATGATTCTTCGGAATTTCGCTGGATTGTACAACTTTCGTCTTGGTAGATTCCAAACACAAGGAAATTTTCCTTCTGGTTGGTAATATACTCAATGATGGGAGTATAGTGTATTGGCTATGCCCCGCTTACTAGTTTAGCTCTTTCTAGTCCCCTGCTACACGGCATGTAAACAGGGATTGGCTAGTTAGAGGCGGTCCGTGTAGGCC
The DNA here is from genome assembly GCF_026151205.1 of Bolinopsis microptera. NCBI lineage: Eukaryota > Metazoa > Ctenophora > Tentaculata > Lobata > Bolinopsidae > Bolinopsis > Bolinopsis microptera. The sequence goes on from NC_087079.1 coordinate 9,208,960, forward strand.
TTACACTGTGCTTTCAGCAATACTCATAAGATCTTAGAGGTCTTATAAGAGGTCTTATAAGGTCCTTGTGTGCCTGATTTACCACTGGTAACCTAGTGTATTACATTCCTCGGGTTTAACTCTCAGCTTGGAAAATTAAGAATTGGCTCATTGAATGGTGCTCACTGTCTACATTACAACATCGACATAACACTGCTGGATATTGTCTTTAAAAATATTGCAAGCTGATTCATGGCCACAGGAGATAAATATGATAAACAATTCTACCCAAACCACTTAGGATCAATTATCTTTCCATGCTCTAACCTACAGTCACAAGTCACATACAACATAGCGAACTCGTTTCACTAAAATGAATACCTTAGTTCGTTTATTTATGGCGGGCAATATTGTGGCGGAATTTCCGAAAAACCGTCCAATGTATATTTTGTAACCCGCCATAATTAAATGAACTAAGATAAACCACAACAATCAACACAATCATTCAAAAGGTGCATTTTAATTGATGCATAATTAGTTTACTCAATCGATCTGGGAACAAACGACCCAAACCAAAAATGCATAATAGAAATGAAGCCCGAATATTAATAATACGAAAACAAGGTGAAGAAGGTGTGCAAAAATCCGGCGCCACGCACACGTAAAGGATAATGTTGGGGGTAAATACCAAGGGAAAGATCATTATAGTTATGCGAGGAAAAGAGAGAGGAGAGAGACAATTATACAGGGTAGGAAGCAGTTTAGGGAATGCGGGATACCCTGATAATGCTATTACTAGCTCGGGACGGGGAGAATGTTGGATATGAAATGCCATACTACGTGACGTGTGCAATGTGATTATACCGTTCCTGTTTGCAAACCTAAGCTATGTAAACAGTTTAGCGAGGCTTGTTTTGGGGTTACCCAGAATGAACAACCCGTACAAAATATAATTAATACTCGACGCTGGACAGATCACAGATTATTTTATACATTATATTATATCTAATTTTTATTCCGGACATACCTCACCACGGTCTTGGAAGGTGGAAATAATGTGAAAAAATAATGTTAAAAACGGTGGAATGAGTGCGGCCAATAAAGTAAAATAAGAAGTATGTACAATGTAGCAACAGACTGCAACTCCTATGATACTGTGTTTAAAGTTAAATCTCGTCGACGAGATTTGCTTTCAAAGTGGTCAATTTGTTGAATTTCAACCATTTAACAGTTGTAATATAAGTTCAATGACAAATAGAGTACCAATGCGTGTAATTATTAGAGTAAACAAGGACGTTTGTTTGTGTAGATACCTTCAGCTCTTTATGAATTTATAGTAGAAGACGGACGTGCCCGTTAATCACAACCCGGTACTTGTCTTCAAAGTAGAGGCTTAGTCAGCCAGCCAGTAAGATTCTAAACCAATTTTTGATCAAATCAGTTTTCACCAATAACTCGTCAGGGAAGGAAAACATTTTAACTCTATTGTTATTGGGGTAATTCGGAATCAGCCGAATAAAATAGTACATCAAATCTTGTTAGTTTCAACTGACGAAGTTCCAGTGTGTGATGTATAGCTGTAGTAGAACTTCAACTAGAGTGCTTTTTTGCAAAAAGACTCGAATTCTGGAGAACTGACGCTAAATTCTGAATAATTTCTGGTCATACATCCGTATTACGATATATGGCAATGTCGCGGCACTCTCGAGGCACTGTCGTGCATGCACTCAGCACTGTCGTGGCACTGTCGTGGCACTATGGCGGCACTGTCGTGGCACTATGACGGCACTATGGCGGCGTAGTGCCAACTTTCAATCATGTTCGTTCAAAAGCATAAGACAATCATTATACCTTAAAATCCTGATCCGGTGTCGTGTCACATGCTATCAGATTATGGCCATGGGCGTTGCGATAACATATCAGAAGGATACATTTATGTATCACATACAACTACAAGGTTTGACCGGGATCCCGGCTTAATCCCGGCCGGCCCGGCCCGGTCGATTTTTAACTGGGACCGGGAATCCCTGTCCCGGCTGAAATTCCGAATTTTGACCGGGACCGAATCGGGATTTTTGTTTTTGCCAGGAGAGTGCCTCGACAGTGCCACGAGAATGCCGCGATCCAGTGCCGTCGGGATCCGGATGAATGACCTAATTTCCGTTGATATAATTATAATTGGTGTTTATCGATCATCACATCATATTCATACTTTCATAGATAATGCAATCTCACTATTATAATAGTAATATATATTACACGAAAACTTATTTTTCAATGTCATTGCATGATCAACCTCAAAATTATTTGTCATACGTTGTATGACCCGCCGCGCACGAAGTGCGCGGCTCCCCCTGTATCGTCGAAGACGATACAGTGAATTAAAACGTCGAAGACGATACACTAGTGAAGCGACAGTGGGGGTCACCACGTGATACAAAAGATCATAAGATGGCCAAATTGCAGATGGCCTGATCTTTATACTAGGTAGTGCGCCATCGACAATGAGCCGCGCGTGCCGACTGTCATGTAGGATGGTTTTTTAGCGCTAATTTCGGCCAGCACAATTTTCTTCAAACAAATAGATATTAAGTATCCTTCCCGACCTCCAATTGCAACAAAAATTGGTAAGCTTACTCATAGACTTACAAGAAAAGTGTCCGAAAAATTTAAAGCATATCCAACCATCAAACATTATGTTACAGCTAAAAGCAGCGTATTTTGCCCCATTTTGATCACTATATCAACTCCGATATCCACCAAATTTTTCGGACAGTTGTAAGGTCGTCGTCAATTTTCAAAATGATCTCATTTAAGGAACTGAAGATAAATCCGAATAATACAACAAAAATGATCAAATTTGGACGAATTTGGTCAAATTACGCGATTTTTACAGCTACTTTTGCTCCAAAAGCCGCGCACCATCAAATATGGCACCTAGGCGAAACTCACTGATCTTTCCAAAAAGGTATGACAAATTTGGTATCGTGAAAATTCTCACAGTCTCTAGAAAACAGTGGTACAAAAATTTTTAAAATCCGAGCAAGTTTATTTTTATCGTGCACCACCTATTTATACGTTATTAGTTTTTATTAAGTCTTGGCTAGCTAGTTCAAACACGTACAACGGGTTGTGATTAAATTTCGATTAACGGGTGATACTGTACTCGTAAAATATCTGTTCCATATATAGGATCGTCGACGAGTCCAACTCGGCGCGCGTCCTGGTAGGTTGTAAACTTGTAGCGCGATGCACTACTGGGTCGCGCGCGCATCAAATAATGCTTCTCGCAACCACGTATGCAGATCGGCGAGATGCGAAGGATTGGCATCGTGAATCAAGTTGTAAACCTACAAAATTTCGACCGTTCTGTGTACATGCTTAAATTTTTTTGTTATTTGAGTAAGCCGTGGGATTGTGTAAGTAAGCTATATACTATACCAATATATTTTTTACGCTGATTTCAAATATGGAATATTGGAATAAAACTTATTCATTATTGCGTAGCATGAAAATCAGTTTTAACTGTTAACGTGTTATTATATATGAGCAAATAACTATGTTTGTCAAACACGGTACGCGCACTTAACGGGTGATACTCGTTAAATATCTGTTCCATATATTGGACCGTCGACAGGACCGTCGACGAGTCCAACTCGGCGCGCGTCCTGGTAGGTTGTAAACCTACAATACGCGCACGTGACAGGCTTGTTCATTTAATGTTTATTGTTTAATCATGCGGGCGACTGCTTGCCGGGACGGCGCGCTACTGCCTACTGCAACTGCGAGCGCAAGGGCTCTAGATAGAGCAAACAGGTTTGTAAAACGATATTTGAGCTGTTTATGCTTTAAGATTCCAATTAGTTTTGGTTTTAAATTAATTGACGATGTCAATTCATCGCAGCTCGGCGCGGCATTGACCATTGTTAATGATCTGGCCGGGCGCGCGCTACTTCGAAGAAATTTTGAGTGTGCGGCGCGGCACAGTAACGCATCGCGCTACACGATAAAGCAATGTATTGATTGTTTTGTAGTAAATAAAAATTTTGTCTTTCTTGATTTTGTCTTTCTTAGCAACTGGATTACAAATAAATAGGCAATCACTTGTATCGCAATGCGTTACTGGGCCGTTCCGAGCATCCACTAATGCTTTAGCTTTTCTCAACCACCTTCGTTAGATCGGCGAAATGTGCTACTGCATACTGGGCAGTAGGCCTCGCCGAGCTAAGAAGAATTGGTATCAATTTAGGCAATCACTTTCTAACTACTTACTATAGTCGGATATCCGATCAATTAAAATCAATGAATTTAAGTTTTATCACTATCAGAGTGAAATTGGGTGGAATTTGAACTTAAATATTGTCAAATTGTTATCATTCTAGGGGGTAAAAAGTATAACAAAATTCAAATTTTATTGCCATTACAATGAATAATGATATCATAATAAATATAAGTAAAAAATAAAATTTTGATTACTTTATCAACAACCGCCAAACACAACCGGCCCCGTAATCAACCGTAAGCATTTGAAAACCCATTCCTCCTCGGCTGATTACGTATTATGTGAACGACCCCTAATGTGTAATGTGCTTTTCAGAGGAAAATAAAATAATAACTTTTTTGATTTATACAAAAGATTTAACATTGATTGCACTCGATGATTTTCCTAATGATGCCAATCTGCCGACAAACGAAGTCTACTGTTAACTGCATGAAAATGAGAAAAATCGATGTTACAATGCAAGGGTTCTTGAAGTGGAGAAAGGAAGCTTCACACCTTTAGTGTTCTCGACTTCTGGTGGAATGGGTGGTGAAGCTGAGAGACTGGTCAAGAAGCTGGCCAGTAAGATGGAGTACCACACTGGCCAGAGGTACTCAGACGCTGTAGGATACATAAGAAAGCGCCTTCGCTTCAGTGGCGTAACGAAAGGCCCTGCTGACCCCGCTGTGCAGGGGGGCGCCGTCTTAGGGGGGCGCCAAATCGTCGTTTGAATGTGGGACAATTTCGAAAACTTAACTAAAGTACTAGCAAAACTGCGCGTTTTGCTCTAGATACACACTTTTTTAGAGATTTTACCGGCGTATTCTTTAAAATCACCTAATTTGTTTAATTTTAGGGAGGGGCACCAAAAGGGGAGGGGGCGCCAACAGGGGGGCGCTTTTTTCGGCAGGGGGGCGCCAACAGGCAACGTTACGCCACTGCTTCGCTTTGAAATCCTTAGAACAACAGTGATTTCTCTCCGTGGAGACAGAGGTGCGAGAAAAAACATTGTTGATATAAACAGTCTAGATCTTAACTTGGAGCCACAAGGCCAAGGGTAATTTTTGATTGTTAAGGGAATTTTTTGAATTCTTAAAAATTCTTAAAAATTTAAATTTTGTTTTGCTTAAATTTTGTTTTACTTAAAGGGTTGATTTTATATAGGGTCATTGCTATATTATGTGTATATTGTTTGGATAATTTTATATTATTAAAAGAACTGTTAACTGCATCGACAAATAAGAGTCAGTTTATTTATGAACTTTCCATTACTAGTTTTATCAATGTTTAAGGCGGAATTGTTCAAATTCAGTTTTTTCACAATTGATCCCACCACCCTTTCAACAAATCCTTCCACATCTTCCCAAACGTCAATTAAGATCGAAATTCTGAATTAATTTCTACTGGTTTAATCTGATGTGATTTAGTTCATCCTCAAATACATCATGTGACCCATCTCTATGGTGTACTCGTATAATAATGTTTATGGCATACACACGCTGCACACACAGAGGCTATGTACATGGTAGCAGCAAACTAACTGATAAACTTTAGATTTTATACTAACTAACATTACCGTAGCACTTCCCCGGGAAGTGCTACACTGCTCATGGTTATTACATGAACTAAATCAGACAAAAATAAGTATTGCATAATATATATGTTAAACATCTTCATTCTTCATTGTGTGTGAATAGACAATTTAATTTTATTATAGCAATGGCCAATTGGCTGACTATAAGGTCATGGCCTGAACAAACAATTAAAAAAAAATAGTCAAGTGATGCTAAAGCAGAGCACAAATGTGTAATAAGTTAATAGATTAAAAAACTGATTCATGTGATGCATTACGCAGAGCACAGATAAAAAACTGATTCAATGATTAAAATTATAGCTGTGAGTGTCAAAAAATTACTGTGTCATAAAAAAGGAACGATGTACACGTGATCTGAGATACCAATATCTCAATATGTTTGTTTGGGGACTGGTTTGTAAGCCAGCCAATGTTTACGAATATAATATTAATAACTTTATTACATAATCATAAATATATATCATAAATAGATCAAATCTGAAACACAAATTTGCACGCAGTTAATAAATTTATAAAAAAAAGAAAATGAAGAGAAAAAAAAAAAAGGTTTATTGATAAAACAAAATATGGAGCACTCTGTGCTTCCAACAGCCTTTCAGACTCGCGCTAAGTTTGTTAGGGACTGATTTAGGATATCGTAGATATTGCTATGCCATGCCATTAGTTTGGATATGTAGTGTTTGTGATTGTTGAAATCAATTAATTAATTACGGTTTGTGCTGATAGGAAAATAGTGATAGTGGGGAATGTGGCAGTGTAAATATGGACCTGGAATTTAGGATGTGTGGCTTATCCATTAATATTAGTTGCCGCTAGTCTGTGATCAGTTTGTTCTGGTTTTTTTGTGTGCAAATATATATTCATAGTTTATTTTTGTAATATCATATAATATATAGTACTTAATGATAACCATATGACTAATAACTGATTTACTAATTAACTAATTAACTAATTCACTAAACTGATATAATGACCGTTGTGTCCAGTAACTTTCAGACACGTTGTGACCTTCTTAGACCTGGAATATTATGTAATAAGAAACTGGGCCACGTGTCATCGTCATTTTCACTCTGCAGGTTCAAGAGCATGCGTTTTGTAGCCGATTTAAAAAGGTTTATGGAAAAAAGTGTGGGTAGGGTGCTTACATTTGCATTTACAGCATAAATTGTAGGCTATCCATTATCGGTATAAAATTTTGTATCTAGATAAACAGATAAAGATTTAGGTTTTATCTAGATAAAACCGATAAAACCGATAATTTTTTGCTGAAGGCCAAAGCCAAAATGTTTTCCAAATTTCACAAAAACTAATTGTCGAGCTTTATGACTGTTTTACCAGTAATCTTGGTAAAGTACCACTTCCTTTCTTTTGAAAATACTAGAGCATCAGTTTTCTTCTCCGGGGAACAGTTGTGCACCAATTCTCTTTAAAATACTAGAGCATCAGTTTTCTTATCCTAAGAACAGGGGTGAACATTCTCCAGAAAACAGTATAGCGCTAGTTTCTTTCTCCTGAGAACAGTAACGCACTATTTCTCTTCAAAACAGTAGACCAACGGTTTCCTTATCCTGAGAACAGTAGTGTACTACCAGTTCTCTTCAAAACAGTAAAGCATTTAAAGTGATTCAGTGAACCGTTTCCTTATCCTGTGGATAGCTTGGAGCAACAGATTCCTTCTCTTGAAGACAATGTTTCACCCCCAGAACACTTCCGGAATTCAATTGAGTGCCCTGCCGGTATTTTTGACTTCTGTTAACAGTACCATGCTTGTGCCCGTCTCCAGAATGGTTGTAAGGTAAAACGCCAGCACCCTCTAGAGAACAATGTCAGTAACCTTCTCTGGATTTCTGCAGTTCATACAGTTCTACAGGTATACAAATGTAAATAAACCTCTTAAGCTCACATCCAAGTAAACTACCCCTTCTATCATACTAGAAGACATTTGGGACTGTTTCTTGGATAACTTGGGAACAGAGAGAGGCAAAACTACTAATATTTCTTTAAAATTTCACTGTATTGTGGTAGTATTTTCGGTAATTTCTAGTGAATTTTTATACCGATAAAAATATATTTTATCTAGATAAACAGATAACTTTTTTTAACGAATTATCGGAGATAATTATCGGTTACGATTATCGGAGTGGATAGCCTAATAAATTGAGAGTAAAGGTCCTTTGAAGAACATCGAAGATCTGAAATGTGTGGTGTTGTACTCGGCTAACCAGGATGCTGCAGTCACGTGATCTGAGTTTGCAGTGGGTGCATTTTCTGGGATAGTCATACAGATTTGTTGAGGGACTGAGCTGCGGAAATTTTTGATTCGGTGCATGAGAATTAGTGTGTTTTTTACAATAACACTGTGCACCGTGAGTATACCATTGTTATTGAAAAATTGTTTTGTGTGTTCTGGCAGTCGACCGTCTTTGTAAAAGTAATTAATGTGACCTGGCATTACTGCCCTGATACCCTGTTTTTGTCGTGAGAAGAGTGATTCAATGTGATTTTTTGCTGCAAACCCCCATACAATTGAACAGAAGTTTAAATGCGATTGAACAAAACTTTGATATATCTGTAGCCTTATTTGAATCGATAGGTGACGTTTTATTTTATACATAATTCCTACATACCGCATCATTTTTGATCTAACAGCTGCTATATGCTTAGACCATGTTAGTTTATCATCCATTATAACGCCAAGGAACCGTGCTTCCCTTTTACGTTCTAATTGTGTGTCTGCAATATGAATATTTGGAGTATTATCAGTATTTCTAACACCGAAAAGCATATAGCAGGTCTTTTTTAGATTAAGTGCAAGTCCATTACAGTCAACCCAGCGTACAAACTCGTGGGAGAATTGGTTGAATTTTTGTATAACATCGTTTGCATTTTTGCCTTTTATAATGATGTTCGCATCATCAGCGTAGAGTATAAACTTTATCATACTGTTGATATTTGGCATATCATTGATGTAGATTAGGAATAACAAAGGTCCCATAATACTGCCCTGTGGAACTCCGTATGTAATAGGTTTAAGAGCTGATTTAATACCATTCAAACATACATATTGCTGACGTGTGCTCAGGTAGGATTTAAACCATTGCAAAGCTTGCCCACGGATTCCATAGTGCTGGAGTTTGTCAATCAATACATCATGAGACAAAACGTCAAAAGCTTTACTAAAGTCGACTAGGAGTAGTAGAGCAACTTCCTTTTTGGCAAGGGAATTCAGAATCGTGTGTTGAGCATCTAAAAGAGCATGCTCACAGGATCGGCCTGGCCGGAAGCCATATTGCCCTTCAAAGAGCGAGCCTTTCTTGTCAAGGAAGTCCATTACTCTATTATGCATAAGTTTTTCATACAATTTGGAAAAGGTGCACAGCAAAGATATGGGTCGATAGTTAGTGGCGTCGGATTTGCTGCCTCCTTTGTGAATTGGTATAACTTTAGCTATTTTGAGAGATGATGGGAAGATACCTTGACTAAATGATGTGTTAATGATTATGGACAAGACTTTACAGAAGGAGGGGCAGTCTTTTACAATTTTTAGGGGTTCAATTTTAGTGTCTTGAGTGGATTTATTCTTAAGCTTGCTAATAATTTGTTCAACTTCACTTTCGGTAGTTGGTCTTACGAACATAGACTGCGAAGCTGGGCTGCTAAGGTAATGTTTAAAACCCCCTGGATCGAATACAGTACGCGCGCTGATCGCATCTTTGATTTTTGTGGCAATGTTGGAGAAGTAAGAGTTAAAGTGCTCAGCTACATCACTGTCACTATTTATGATATTTCCGTCGGCGTTTTGGAGTTTAATTTTGTTATGAGATTTAGATTTTCTGCCAAGTAGAGTGTTGATCAGCTGCCATTGTTTCTTTGAACAATCTTTATACTTATCAAATTGTGTTTTGTAGTATTTGTCTTTTGCCTTATTGACGTGCTTGTCGCAGAATGCCTTATGCTTTTTGTAAGCCTTGTAGTTTTCCTCCGTTGGGTCCACTATTTTGGCATGGAATAATTTGTTTTTACGAGCACATGCAATTTCAAGCCAGGGTAGCATAAAAGGTTTGGGGTCCTGCCTTTCAAATTTGCGGCGCACATGATTGGTTTTCACTGGGTATGCCTCATCATAATGCTGACCGTATATTTCAATAAATTTGTTATATTGTTCATCAGCACAATTTTCACGTGTGACTTCCTCCCACATTTCGGATCCAATTAATTCTATAAATTTAAGGTTGTTCGACTCGTTAAACATACGTTTTTCAATATTCATTCCATGGTCGACTCTGTGTCGTTTGTTTCTACTCCCTGCAATGTGGCTGTATTGCCCAAGTGAGATAGTAACAAGAGTGGCTAGATGATCAGACAGGTCAACAGTAAGAACATTGCAGCTGTGTGTGTGTTGTACGTTATTGCTGTAAACATGATCTATAAGAGTGGCACTGTGATCAGTGATACGTGTGGGACGTGAGACTAGCTGAAAGAAACCGTATTTAGTCATAGTTTCAATCAAATTTTGACAATGTTTGTCAGTATCATAATGTGTAAGATCTACATTGAAATCTCCGACTAATATAGTATGTTTTCTCGAGTGCCTTTCCATGCCGTGTAATAGGGAGTCAATGAGTTTGTTAAAATTATCAGGATTTTTTGATGCTGGTGACCGATATATATTGACGATTATCTTTGTTTTGTTAAAGCCTTTGCAGTTATGGAGTTTTACCAACATGAATTCACCACTCTTGTCTGTCACATCAAAGTTTTGGGGAAAGAATTTTTCAATATTTTCAGACTCGCATACGCGCGTATTGATATAAATTGCTAAACCCCCACCACGACCAGAACTACGTATTGGATCTCGTAACAGTGGTTCATAAAATCCCTCAAGCACTAGGTCATTAATACCACTAGGAAGTTTATCCTGCAAGAGATTAGTCTCGTTAAAACAAAGGACATCATACTTTTCATCATATCATTTTTAATACTTTCAACACTACTATATAACAAATAATTTGAGGACCCCTAGTGGGAATTAACACCTCAATCAAATGTAGCAACCATTACAGGTTGTATGTCGATGTAAATGGTTGTTGCATGATAGTTTATTTAAAGACATCCTAAAGACTATCAGACATCGTTTTTAAGAGCTGTTAATTCCCATTTATCACCTATCACCCATCTATCACCTAAAGAATATCAGACACCACTCATTCCCATCTTCTGAATTGCTGCAAAGGTACTGTAATCAACAACTAAATATCTATAAACAGTAGCATCGGTTTTAGACTCTATCCTGAATTCTTTGCATTATTGTGTTTATTTGAACTATGTCCGGTATCCCAATCAGAAATTACAGCCTTCGTGACAGACCTAACAGTGCAAAAGCAAAATGTTCTACCTGTGTATCACTAAGTCTTGAAAACGACAATTTGAGGAGACAAATTGCTCGTCTAACCAAACTTACCCAAGGCTCAGGCCATGACAAAATTGCGGTTCCATTCTCTTGCGGGGACAATGTTCTTATCTCTGAACATGAATCAGAAACTCAAAACTGTGAAGTTAGCAGTGTGACTGAACTTAATAGCAACCCATCTCTTGTGAATTCTTCTGATGTTAACAAACAATCTTCAACCAGTGTTAACGTTGTGGGTAAGTCCATCAATCCATATCATGATTTGAGTCGAGGTGTATTCAGGTTTGTTGATACTCTCAAGTTGGATATGGAAACACAATACACACAAACGTTTAACAATAGGACTGTAGCATACTATGGGGATTTCCCATATGCCTACAATGGAGGCTTCCATAACACAAGGCCGTTAAATGACAATCCCTTATTAAAGTCTATTTTAGAACGTTTACGCTCACAGTTCCCAAGTCTGAAATTTAACAGCGCCATGATCACTAAGTATGAAAATGGCAAGCAAGGAATACCATTCCATTCAGATGATGAGAGGTCCATATCACCAGGCTCTATGATTTCCACCATATCGTTAGGAGCAACAAGAGTCCTCAGTTTTAGGTCTAAAAGCAAAGTCCACGTTGCCAATCTTACTCTCTCCCATGGCGACATAATGATTATGACCAGAAAATCTCAGGACAGCTTTGAACACAGCCTTATTCAGGACCATACTGATGACATGAGAATTAGCATTACTCTGCGCCAGATTGATGGCAGTGCAACCTTGTCTGCTCCACCCGATACCTCAAGTAAGCCTTTCGTTACTGTAAGAGAAACTGAACCCTCAACCAAAGGGAAATCATCACCCAACAAAATCACTCATAAGAGCACCGTACCCCCTGCTTCAGTCAAAAGCAAATCCCTTGCTGTGTATGTTAGCTCAAGTTCTCCAAGTTAGATGCTACAAAACTATCCTCTGCTCATCAAGAAGCACATGTATTTCACTATCCTGGTGGCATTGCAAACGGTATCAATGAACGCTTCCACTCAGATGAAAGAAAGAGGTCAATTGATGCAAATAATGTGAAGACCATCGTACTCATGTGTGGAACTAATGATGTGGACTTAATCCTAGAGAGTCCTCGACACATGAGGAATAGATTATTGTCACCCGATGAGTTCACAGGAAAAGCAAAAGCCCTTGATAACACCAATCGCTCTATTGATAATCTGATCCAGTCACTTCACTCGTGGGCTCCAGCTGCAAAAATTAAGATCATAAACATTTTACCAAGAGAAAGTTTTGCTAGAAATAAAGTGATAAATGACATCAATATCTTTTTATCTAAGATTCCTTCCAAATACTCGTTTGTTAGCTTTATACCCACAGAGAAGAATTGATTTTTGTTTAGTGATAGATCTGGATTTAGGAAATCATCTTGTTTTAGTAGATTTGGGGAAGACAATGTGCATCTAAACAGCGATGGTATCTTTAAACTAGCAAAGCACATCAAGTACCATGCTCACCATTGAAACCGACATGACATTTCCACCTGAATATTTATTTTGATTTCAAGTTTAATACTTTTCTATTGAAAATATTTACAGGCGGATAATTTTCACCTGATTTTAGTTTAATCAGACACAACGACTAACACGTTTTGTGAAATGACAAATATTCACAACTCAGCTGACAAATTTCATAACCTTTGCATTGGTCACTGTAACATTCAAGGTGGTCTCCTAAATTTAGCTAAAAGTAATGAACTTACTCAACTCATTCGAGATCATAAGCTAGACATACTTTCCCTAAATGAGATGAATCTTAATGATACTATTGACACAGACACCATAAATATTCCTTCCTCCTTCAACATTATGCGATGCGACAGGCCAAACAGTTCTAGGGGTGGTTGTGGCTTAATGATAAACAAAAAACTAGCTTACACAGAATTAGTTATGGATAGTAAGCTTGAGAACATTGAAGCATTATGGGTGAAGCTTAAGAATAGCAAGATCAATGTTTGCTGCTTCTATCGCTCTGGAAATTATTGCAGTGTTGATAACTTTATTGAGTACATTCATTTTTGCATGAAAAAATTGAACGGGAAAAAGGTTATCTGGATTGGGGATATAAACATTGACCAGAATAATATCTCATCCACCCAGTACAAAAAATTAGATATGACCTTGAGATGTTACAATCTAGTTCAAACCATTCAAGGGATAACTAGAGTTGCTAAACGTGGAGACAATTTTACCCAGACTACTATTGATGTAATATTCACTAACTGTTATGCAGATTTTGTTCAATCTTCTGTTCTTGACGAACGTATTGGGGATCATCAAGCTATTATGTGTGAGATAGATTGTAAAGTACCTATAGCTCCTAAATTTGAAAAGGTTGAAATTAGAAATCATTGTAAACGTAATGTTAAACAATTCTTAGACTATCTAGATACCTGTTCTGATTACAGTCCACTATTGGAAAGTACAGATGTTGAAGCTATCACTGCTGGCCTTTGTCATCATATTGAACAGGCATATGCAACCTTCTTCCCTTGCAAGACCATAGAAAGGCATGAAAAGTTCATAAATCATACATAAACCTTCTACTGAACTTTTAAATGCCATTAATCATACACATTTTCTTCTAAAGAAATTCCGTAAAAAGAAGGATAAGAGAGACAATGGAAATTGCAATAAATGTGGTATATGTAGCAAATGTATAAAGTGTAATGAGGCCTGGGATTGCTACAAGATTCAGAGAAATATTAGAAATAAATTAGCTAAAACTTGCAAAAAGGCTAACATGTAATCGATGATCCACAAGTTAAAAGTGCCAAGAATGATCTTAAAGGGGTATGGAAAACTATCAAACTGGCATCAATATCAAATATGATCCCTGGTACAACTAATTGTCAAACTATCAATGAGAATGATCCTGAGCTATTTAACTTTCATTTTGCAAATGTTGGATCAAGATTACAAAATCAGGCCCCCAATATTGAAAGAGTTAGTTTTACTGATTTTTTACCTCCTAGAACTTCTAACATCTCATTTGATAGATTCCAAGAAATAAATGAAACTGATATCCTAATGTATGTCGAAACGCTCAAGAATGACAAGGCCTCATATGACGATGTGCCTCTATTTTTACTTTAAAAGCAAGCTGTACCACACATAGTTGAGCCACTGACCCATATTGTCAATTTGAGCCTTAATACAGGTGACGTGTTGTACCAACCCTTTGTAAAAAAGCTAGAGTAACTCCCATCCATAAGGCAGGAATGAAAGATGATCCTAATAATTACAGGCCAATATCCATCCTTCCACTTGTAGGAAAACTTATAGAATACTTTGTCGGCAAGCAACTCACTGATTACATGGAAGAGAACAAACTTTTCATCCGGCATCAATATGGCTTTCGGAAAAATCACTCCACAACTTATTTGATGTACGATCTGATGGATGAAATATATATGAGTAAATCTAAGTCTTATAAACCAGGAATCATCTTTCTTGATCTTAAGAAGGCCTTTGACGTGACAGTGAATCATGAAATATTGCTTCAAAAATTGGCATATTATGGAATTGGTGGCATTGCTTTAACCTGGTTTAAGAACTTCTTATCTTGTAGATATCAATGCACTAGGATCAATGGCAAACTAAGTTCATTTTTAGAAGTTCTGAGTGGTGTACCACAAGGAAGCATCATTGGGCCTATATTATTTAGTATCTTAATAAATGACATCATTTATGCCTGTAACCTATTTAAGCCCTTTCTATTTGCAGATGATGGTGCACTATTCTTTGATCAAACCTGTAGAAGCACATTTATAAACATGAAAATAGAACTTATGACAATCTTTAAATGGCTCAGTGTAAATAAATTATCACTCAATGAAAAGAAGACTGAATTCCTATTGTTTGATTCTGTTGATCAACATGATGAATTAACCATTGAATGTAATGAGGTAACTTTCACAATCAAGGAGTGCAAAGAGACAAAATATCTTGGCCTCATTCTAGATAGTAAATTAAACTTCAAAAGCCATGTAGATTATATTATTAGGAAGGTCATGAAGAGAATTGGTGCCATGTATAGAAGTAAAGCACTGCTGCCCATTAAATATAGGAAAATGTTTGCCAATGCACTCATGTTGCCACAATTCGATTATTTAGACACAATCTATTGTAGAGCTGGCAAGACAAAACTTGCTGAACTTGACACTCTGTACAAAAAGGTAGCCAAAATTGTTGGAACCCTGTTCTTGGGTTAATTAAATAACAAATAATACTCAATTATTATAAATACAAATTAGATGAATAAAGAGGTTATACAAATAAATGGTGTTTCAAATGTAACCTTGTTACTCTATGTACTCACCCTCAAATAGTGAATGAGTGATTGAAATGTGATTGGTGTGACTCAGCTACTCACACTGCTATAACAAATACACAAATCAATACTAAACTAAATAATGTCTTTTTACTATTAGATTAAACTACTATTAAATTAAAACTACTACTCCTGATGATGATGTTCTTCTTACTATATGAGGTACTTCTGAATGATGAGGACTTCAACTAAACTGGAACTGATAACTATAATAAAAACCCTGGGGGAAAACTACCGTGAGTAAAGTGAAAGGTAATCCACGTGAAACTATAAATGAAAGTGAAAGAGGAAGCGGGAACTCCTAGACTAAACTACTAAACTATAACTATAAACTACTTACCACTCTTTCCACGTCACAGAACACAGATAGTATCTGTCGACTGGAATCTGTGGGATCACTAAAACAACGTCACTCCTCTCCCTTCTGCTACGCTAGAGTCTGGAGTCGACAACGTCACTCCTCTCCCTTCTGCTACGCTAGAGTCTGGAGTCAACTTAACACTGGACACTCCTCTCTCTTCTGTTACTTCAACTAGAGTCTGGAGTCGAGCCTTGTCTGCCTTCTGGAGTCCCTTTACCCCAACACTGTATATACAATCACTGGAACTAAACCTTTGCTAAAGTGAGATACAGGGTTAGTAATATGAAGTACAAAAACAAGCTACAAATAGAATTAAGATTCTAACATTCCCCCTACTTTAAAAAAGAAAAAGTACTTACTAATAATTTAACTCATGACTTTTACAAACTTAAAGTCATAACTCCCTATACTTTCTTTGTTAAAAAATACTATCCGACTATCCGAGTTAAAATTAGGAAATAAACTCTAGCAAAAACCGTAGAGCTAAGAATATTCTAATCTGTCTTTTCTCAAAAATTGTCTTTTCTCTAATCCCCACACGCAACACAAAAACGTGTCGTGCGCGCTAAACGAAAAAGATACTTTCTATGAGTTTGAGCTACAAATGCGCGGCTCAAACAAAGGCAAATCTAATACGTGTCATGTCCACTGTCATAAAAGCAGATAACTAAAAAAGCAGTTAACGATTATTCCATATTCGGCGAGTCACGTGGTACAAGTGGATTAAATCTCTGTTAACGCGGGAAAAACATCCGCTGTAAAACAGGCTAGTGGCTAAAATGACTGCCTTCCACGCTGAGCGTGAGATCTGAGAGATATAATACTTGTACAAAACGTCCGATAGAATTAATACAGTCTAACTATTAGCTAATAACTATCAAAGTTCTTAATACGAAAATCTCTTTTCTATGAACGGAATTGAAACATCGTTCTAAGACTGACAGGTGCACAAAAAATACCCGTCCAACACTGTAATCAAGTGTGATCTTTAGAGATTTCTGTATCGAGTTATCTTAATGACAGAAAAACTGCGTACTAAAACTAAATAATGTCTTTTTACTATTAGATTAAACTACTATTAAATTAAAACTACTACTCCTGATGATGATGTTCTTCTTACTATATGAGGTACTTCTGAATGATGAGGACTTCAACTAAACTGGAACTGATAACTATAATAAAAACCCTGGGGGAAAACTACCGTGAGTAAAGTGAAAGGTAATCCACGTGAAACTATAAATGAAAGTGAAAGAGGAAGCGGGAACTCCTAGACTAAACTACTAAACTATAACTATAAACTACTTACCACTCTTTCCACGTCACAGAACACAGATAGTATCTGTCGACTGGAATCTGTGGGATCACTAAAACAACGTCACTCCTCTCCCTTCTGCTACGCTAGAGTCTGGAGTCGACAACGTCACTCCTCTCCCTTCTGCTACGCTAGAGTCTGGAGTCAACTTAACACTGGACACTCCTCTCTCTTCTGTTACTTCAACTAGAGTCTGGAGTCGAGCCTTGTCTGCCTTCTGGAGTCCCTTTACCCCAACACTGTATATACAATCACTGGAACTAAACCTTTGCTAAAGTGAGATACAGGGTTAGTAATATGAAGTACAAAAACAAGCTACAAATAGAATTAAGATTCTAACAAAAATAGCTCTCAACGTTCCACAAACAGAGAGCAGCCTTAATGTCTATAGAGACATGAAATGGTTACCACTCCATCTTAGACGACAACTCCATCTGTCAAATTATATGTTTAGAATCATCCATGACAATTGTCCTACAAACTTTATGAACAAATTTAGTTACATATCAGGAGGTAGTAGGAGCGGCGAAAGCTGCAACCTATATGTTAATAGATCAACATCACATAAAAACTTTCAATACTTGGGGGCAAAATGTTGGAATAATGTTCCAACAGATCTACGAAATCTGCCCGATGTTAAAAGCTTTAGTGATTCGTATAAGAAACAGCTACTCTCATCTATAACAACAGACCCTAATTATACCGTCGACAGTTCATATGACAAATTTTACACTGCAATCATAGTCGACGATAACTAAGTATCTTCTAATTCTTTTAAATCTGAGGCATATATAATTGATGTATCGAAAGTATTTTCCCTTTTTTACCACCTTACCATTTTGATTGATTTTGCACATGACTGACATGTTTTAACTGGAGAAAGGGTTCGCACAGTGGTAGTTTTATAAACCACTTTTAATTTATTGACCTATTATACCTAGTGGTAGTTTTATAGACCACATTTAATTTATTTACTTATTATACTTAGTATTTATTTTTGGTGACTGTATCACCCAGTTTTAACATTTGATAATTGTACAGTTTATTGACGACACATTGACTGAATGTTATTTTATTCTAATTTATATTCTAGATATTTTATTTATTTTTCAACAGACGACAACTTCCTGTTTTTTCTTCTATATTAGTAGTACAGACAGATCCGTCTGAAAAAATCGATCTGCTGACACACGAAGCTTTCAGAGGATTTTTGACGTTTTTGAGTCCCATTAGGTGCCCTTTATGGCTGACCAACTTTTCCAAACTTTTCCACGTGTCTTAAGGCCACTTTTTGCCACTTTACCACTTTTTACCACCTTTCTTGTTTGTCGAATATCTTTAGTTGTGAACATCGTAAAAGGTTGCGAATCAATCGAGTGTGTTCATATTATCAGGAAGAAAAACTTTTGTTGGAACAATTTTTACGTCAGATAATAAGTTAATTGGATAATTATCAATTAACCAATTAGCAAAATTCTAAAAAAATTTTATTGGCTAAAAATGATCGGAATAGCTTAAAACACGGAGAAAAGTAGTTTTTAGAAAAAATTTGAAAATTTGTCACTTACATTTTTTTTCGAGACTTCGAAAAATTTCGAAAATTCAAAATATTTTTTCCGCCAAAAGTGATCAAATTGCATGAAACGCGGAGAAAAATGATTTTCAAAAAAACTTAGTAAATTTTTCGTTTCAAGAATACCTAAATCACCAATATTTGTAGTTGGAGTTCAGTAAATCTCGGCAGATTTTAGTAATAATCAGGAATTACTAACTCTAAGTGGAAAGGTCTGAAACTGAAAAACGTTAAAGTTTAACCATACGATCGCGATATAAGAGTTTCATAACTAATTACAATACAGCCTTATCGATTTTCACAGAAACTGCACCAATGGCACAGTCAAGATCGAAACGATAGCCTGCTGTACTGTCATTTTATTGATTTCAATGATGAATCAGTGGGGTTAAGATAATCACATTTGTAATAAATTAAACCTCTCTGTACCGTCAATTGTGCTAATTTAAACCGGCCTACCTGTATTACCAGACCTCTTCTTTTCCTCAACAATCAAACCGAGTTGTTCATATCGCATTTGGTGGGTGATGTAAACTAAGTAGTACCTAATACATATCGAGCTATATTCAATCACAATACGACACAATGCAACACGTGTATATTCGAGCTATATTCAATCACAATACGACACAATGCAACACGTGTATATTATATTATGGCCCTTAATGAGGTATATGAAACGTTCTATACCGTACACTTCTCGTTTCTCCCGTGAGAGGCCCGATATGGAGAGGTTTTACAGTTTATCACGAAAACATCTACTTGGTCTCATGGCTCTTTGACAGCTCAAAGAAGGCAAGAAAAGACCAGAAAGCTTAGAATGTCAACTCGCAAGAGCGGGCTACCGGACAACTGAACCCAATTTAGACATTTAGATTAACCCTAACTCTAACCCTAACCCTAACCCTAACCCTAACCCTAACCCTAACCCTAACCCTAACCAATTAAGCTGATTGGTTAGTGGGAACTAGGTTCAATTGGGTTCAGTTGTCAGTCTTCGATCTGTCCCACATTAATCCCGAGCTGATCATCATGGGCCCCGAATATCCTGCGGGAAGAACCTGTATTTTTACTTCACGACGTCCGGATTTCAAATCAACATCCTCAATAACATTAACAATCCTTCCTGATCAGGATCTGTCTCTATTAGCAATTTCCAAAATATCCTGACTCTTAGCACAATTGACGGTACAGAGAGGTTTAATTTATTACAAATTTGATTATCTTAACCCCACTGATTCATCATTGAAATCAATAAAATGACAGTACAGCAGGCTATCGTTTCGATCTTGACTGTGCCATTGGTGCAGTTTCTGTGAAAATCGATAAGGCTGTATTGTAATTAGTTATGAAACTCTTATATCGCGATCGTATGGTTAAACTTAACGTTTTTCAGTTTCAGACCTTTCCACTTAGAGTTAGTAATTCCTGATTATTACTAAAATCTGCCGAGATTTACTGAACTCCAACTACAAATATTGGTGATTTAAGTATTCTTGAAACGAAAAATTGACTAAGTTTTTTTGAAAATCATTTTTCTCCGCGTTTCATGCAATTTGATCACTTTTGGCGGAAAAAAATATTTTGAATTTTCGAAATTTTTCGAAGTCTCGAAAAAAAAATGTAAGTGACAAATTTTCAAATTTTTTCTAAAAACTACTTTTCTCCGTGTTTTAAGCTATTCCGATCATTTTTAGACAATAAAAATTTTTTAGAATTTTGCTAATTGGTTAATTGATAATTATCCAATTAACTTATTATCTGACGTAAAAATTGTTCCAACAAAAGTTTTTCTTCCTGATAATATGAACACACTCGATTGATTCGCAACCTTTTACGATGTTCACAACTAAAGATATTCGACAAACAAGAAAGGTGGTAAAAAGTGGTAAAGTGGCAAAAAGTGGCCTTAAGACACGTGGAAAAGTTTGGAAAAGTTGGTCAGCCATAAAGGGCATCTAATGGGACTCAAAAACGTCAAAAATCCTCTGAAAGCTTCGTGTGTCAGCAGATCGATTTTTTCAGACGGATCTGTCTGTACTATAGTTACTCATATCTCTTTTACAGACTTTTTTACAAGGACATTGACAGATGATACTCACATTAGGCATTCTTTATTGCATCTATATTATTTCACTTGCATTAGGTTTAGAAATTTATTCTCTGGTTAACAGATTTCAAATGTTTAATTAATTTGTAGTATGACAGTAAGGTATATAAGATTACATATATATTAAATTATTAACCATTCATTCTGTATGTGCACGAAAATTTATTTCAATCAATAAGAAGTTATTTAATTTTGCTTGGGCTATTATATTGACTATTGAGGTTTAATGATGATATAATGGAATTTGAATTCTATATAAATTTACACTATGTGGTTGGGGGCTGGGGCATTTTGCATAGTAAATATGGTTACTACTCCTATATATAGGAGTGATATATATATCAGATTTCAAATGTTTAATTAATTTGTAGTATGACAGTAAGGTATATAAGATTACATATATATTAAATTATTAACCATTCATTCTGTATGTGCACGAAAATTTATTTCAATCAATATCAAAAGGATAGTGTCTAGAAACATTCATAGTCCATGGTGGCAGGTATCAAGTTAAACGATGTTACACTGACTGGCAATGTATACGATTGCCGTCTCCCTCTCTCACCCCTGACCGCTATCAGGGTGCTCCTGAGGATTGAGAATCTAATCCTGGTGCGCATGTAACACATAATAGCCTCATAGTCTTCTCCTCTCTTCTGGGATAGTTTTTCAGCGAGTCTCTTGTGGTATCTTGTGGCTTGTGGACCCCATCCGCCATTTGTTGAGTATATAAGTGGGGTAAAGGTGCCTTTTTCCACCTGGATGATTCTGTTGTTGTACTTTTTCATTTTCCTCATTTCATGAGCTTTATAGATCTGTTCCATATCTTTTTTGTCATATGTGGGTGAGTTGGGGTGGGTAACACAGACATCAAAGAATGTTCGTTCAAATGTGCTCCAGAGACCTCGTGAGGATACATCAGGTGCAGCTCTATCAGCATTGGTACCAACAATTTCTTCATTATCAAGGGGTATCAATGCTGGCTCAGTCACTACATCTCTGCATACTTCACGCTGCAGCTCTGCATTTAGATCGCGGATGTTGTTGTGTCTCATAGAAACATAGCCACCTTCCTTGCATATAAGTGTGTGATTCACATTATTTCTCTCTCCACAAGCACAGTGAAATGGGGTGTTAGGGATCTCCCAACCATAACGCAAGTACAGAGCATCACGGAACTCAATCTTGTTCAGGGAGTAGCCAAATCTCTTCAATGGAAGTGCAGTAAGCCAATCAGACAAAAATGTCTGCTGAAGTGTTAGCAGCTTCTCTTTTTACTCGAAATTCAGTATGTACGTTAATTATTTTATTTAAACTTTTTTTTTAATTATACGTTAATTATTAGAGAATAAATAAAATTTATACTGCTGTCACGAGTCTGGATATATATTATTCCTTAACTATTTAAGATAACTTTAACATCTGAAGGTACATTTACCTGCTGATGCTAAAGGAAAAGAAGAACTGCAATAGCGTAGAGTGCAGTTGGGTTTCAAGTTTTGTCGAGATGGCCATGTGGCCATAATCCTATTATTATTATTATTATTATCTATATCTCCAGGTTCAACTGAGTATGTATGGTAGAATGTACCCTGTCATGTCGTAAGGAAAATCTGTTAATTATTGGAGTATGTTGGAACGATTATTTTCGAAAGATCAGCATTTAGGCAAGTGTTGTGATGAAGAAATTTGTGAGGATGATGAAATTGAATCGTCTAAAACTCGCATTCCATTTAATAAGGCATTCCTATCTCTTGCTTTGGTTGAACCTCAAAGAACCATATCAACATCTCTAGATGAACTTGATAGATGTTTCATGAACAAAGCAGATGTTATAAATGGTTTGGAGCACCTGAGAAATCGCAGTGACAATGGTGACGAAATTGGAAGGGTTACCTTTGACGAAAGTCCAAATATTCACTCTTTATCAACCATATCAGAACATTCTGACTCTACACTCTCACCCTTACAATATCCTCGCAAAGGATTTCTTGAAAATGCCATTGATAATTTGTCCTCAAATGAGGAAAAATGCAATTCGGGGGACGTCGACCCAGAGTTTTTAGAGGCTCTGAACAAATCGATAGAAACTAAAAAATCTGTATCAGTTGCAGACACTGTTGAAACTATTAATGAAAAATCTCAACCTCAGCCTTCAAAAGAGGATGTTAGTGGTGAGAAAGATTCTGATGAAGAGCTAAGCCAGCATATTTCTAAACATGGTTTCTTTCAGTTTAGGAAGGTGCTTTCATCTGATGAGTTACTTATTTTTGAAAAGAGGGACAACTTGGATTCTCCTTCGGAAATTCCTCCCCAGAAAACGCATGATGATGAGTTTCAAATTATTGACCAGCCAGCTGAATCTAGAGACCAACAATACCCTAAAAGCATTTTGAAGAAAAAAGACTATGAATTGTCAGGTGTATTGTCTGAGCCTCTGCCTATGAAACGCAGACATACAGTGGTGCCAAATCAGTTTTTTGGTCGTGGCATAAAAAGTGTATCTAACCTGTGTGATTCGCCATCCTCTCGAAAAATTTTCCCCCAAAAGCAGAAAAAACATTCTGCCCCTGCAAGAATGCCACTTACAAGACTAAAATCACGATTGAAGATCAACAGAAAATTTTTAAGTTCTTTGCAACAAACCGATAATTCTTCAAGGGAGCTGATAGAGCTCCTAGCGCACCAAGCCGAGCATCTTAATCAAGATATCAAACGCACTTTAATGCTGAATGCTCTCCAGTATGGTGGCATAGCACTTGTTGCCATTCTGATAACCTGTGGTACTTTGAGATATTGCATTAAAAACAAACGATGTACTTAGTCTGTCTTAAACTCTTTGGAAGGAGCATATTATGTAATGCATGATATCTTATTGTTTTTCTCATCACTGCAGAATAGTTAGACACTAGGGTAATAACAATATGAACTGGGATTTATTCAAGTATAAGTTTCATGAAAATGTTTAACTACTAACATGAAAATTGGCTATAGAAATCGTGGTTTGTCTTATTATTATGACTCTTGATCAATTGTTTACTTTAAGCTACGATACTAATTATGTTTTTATGACTTGGTATTTTAAAAGTTTTAAATAGTTTTATTAAATTTTAAATTTGTTTCAATGGTTGCATTTTTTCTATAAATAAATATGTAGCTGAATTTTTCGAGGTATCACATATGCACATTAATTTGACACTTTAAGCATTATAGGGTTTTTAACATTGAAACTGTGAGACAATTCCCTATCTAGGCATGAAGTCACATTAGTCACAATCTCCAGTAACGAGTAATCAATTGGATTTTTGTTTATGGCTAGAATGATTTTATTATGGCTGGGCTCAAGGCCACTGATCAATCTATCCCAGACGATTATTATCAAGGCATAATATCATTTACTAAAGACATATTACGTCAACCAGATTGTGGCCATTTTAGAACCCTTTTTTTGAGGATTTTAATTGAAATGTACAACAACGTTCATATCTTTTTTGGGTTGATACTGCATATCGTTAGCTTACTCATGAAATTAAAAGTTTAGATTTTTATAGCTAGTATCAGAAGATGTACAGGCATCTGAGGCCTGAGCAGATGTTTCTTTTAAGGTTGATAATATAAGATCATTTTATTTTTTTATGTTTACTTTATTGATCCACTCTGGTAATTTGTAGTGCATTTTTTGGTAGTGTTAATAGTGTTTAATAATGTTTAATAGTGTTTATTGTATACTGCCCAACTGCCATGATCTGACAAAGGGTTGCTGTCCTCTAATGCTCTATATGACTCACTCGAAATTATTAGATTTGCATTATTCAAACTCTTAATAAAAAGGGAGATGCCAAGTATTTAAATAATCCCCTAGTAACATAATCACTAAACAGTTTAATTCCTAAAAGTATGCAATACTACATATCATATATTGATTTTAGCTCGACTAAGGGATTTTACAGAAACCAAATCCAGGCAATTTTAACTGGAAATATCAGATTTCGAAAAATATCCTAATTTGTCAGACCATGGCAGAGTTAGTTGCTAAAATTTAGCAAATTTGATTATTTTTCTATAATGCATGATGCAATTGTTGCTTACTTTTTTATTGTCATACCAGTATTTCCGAGCTATAGACTAGGTAACTCTTACACTAGATAAAATATGATTTAAATCAGCAACAAAATTCTCTACTCTGTTACAAGTAACTAGCCATACAATAAAATGTTAACTCTGTTACATTTAGAAGATGGACACATGTCGGTTACTGCACAACAAGCTTCACTCAACAGATCAATGGTCAGGAGAAAACATCGCCCCATCCCTAACTCCTGAACTTTGTGATAACATCAAGACATGTTACTCTTCTCTGGAACCTCAAGTTAAGAACAAGCTGCTTCTTGCAACCCTGAACATGCCTCACAGGATGATAGAACATGGGTCTACTGAGCTTCAACAGATTTTTGCTAAGGCAGAGAATGACCCTGACGAGTGGTCCAGAGTGCTCTCAGGAATGTTGAAAACTTTCCCCAAAGATGGTAAAATTTGCACTGAGTTAAATGATGAGAATTGGCAGGATGCCATCAAGAGCATCACAAGTTTGCTGATCGAACCTGCAAGTGCTAATCTCAGACCTCTTGAGAGATTGTACATGAACACAGGCTCCTCCGGAAAGATAGTTCCAACTCAACATTTCAAGTTCAGCACAAAGCACAAATCAGCAGGTGCACGTGCAGAGTTGTTGGCAAAGGGAAGGGAATTACAGGACTCCAGGAAAAGAGAGCAGGAGATCCGGTCACGTGATGGAGTTTCCACATCAGGGATACCTCAATATCGGGGACAAACCACTGCAGTCCCTACTCCTGCTGCTCGTAAACCTGTCTCTAATATAGAGTACAAACCTTCCTTCAAGCCTAAACAAGAGTATGGTATTAAAATCCTCGACATGAACGAAGCCCCAATGCCCGAGCTTAGAAAGAGGCGAAAGGTCAATGATCGACTAAAATCCCAGGACTCAGAGGAACCGGATACTCCTGTAGGAGATCAGGATGCCAGTTTCCAGGACTATCTTAACAAATATAACTCCTCATTTCCTTACTATGGTCTTGATCAGCCTCCTCCTACCCCAAAACTAGACGACTCTTACCAAGTAAACTCTTTTGCTCCTTCACAGCCTCTCTTTTCACCCAGTCTTGATTACCAAAGTGGCTTTCTTGATCCTGATACCCTCCGATCATTAACTAGCGTTCTAGAAAAAAGTAACCGATTGATTGAGACGGACCAAGCTGTGATAGTGAACTTTTTGAAGGGTAACAGAGTGAATCCAAACCCCGAGAAGGGGTCTACTGTTACTATTTTGTTAAACAGCGAAGTTGAAACAGATGCAGAGGCTAGAAACTCTTTGGTCGAGATTCTGTTTGAAATGAACTATGATACAGGCCGGTGGAGGAGGCTGAAACGACAATCAGCTTATACACTGAATCCTTGAAACAAAATCAGCTTTCACTCTAAGTCTGTTAATATGCTTACTAACCATCGAATATTCTAGTCTTGGTTACATGATTTGTTAAAAAACCCATACAAATTTAAGAGTAAAAAGATCTCATGCTGAATGTTTGCAAATTCTATGTTTAGATTATATTTGTAATTTTAAAAACTTACAACAGAAGAATTAATGCAATCTAAAATATAAATAATTCTCATGTTGTTTAATTGCTTTATTGGCTGACTAAAATTGTTATGCAGAACGTTATGATGTTTATCAACCTAAGATAAGAAGTATTATTTAACCAACCTGTCGTATATCTATGAATTTATCTGATACAGATTTACAATTAATTGACCTGTAACCACGTGACTTGACAAGTAACCACGTGACTCCCCTTATAGCAAGTAGAGCCTGGAGGCAGAATGCCGGTACCCGCAACAGTGGAACCTGCAGCTGCCGTAGCTCCTGTGGGAGGTGCGGTGGCAGCGGAAGGGCAACAGCCTGAACAACAGAACACCTGGAAAAGTATGCTGTGGAGGTCTGTGTTAGGGAAATGTTCTTATTTTAAGATTTATAAATTGTAATTTTATTGATTATAATAGAAGATGCAATCGTTGTTAAATCTTCACAATCAAAGAATTAATTAATTCCCTAATTGCAGGTTTATTTCGATGTACATCATGATCAGTGTGATCCCCTCCTTTTTCCGTGGCAAGTCCCCGGTAGCTACCCCAGATGGTGTAGCAGCTCCTGGGCAGGCTTCTAACATGTGGCCCTCTGGCACTCCCTTCGTAAGTCTTCTCCTCTGTCTTATCTAGCTTATCGTTCATTGTACCTTTTATTTTGGATTTATATTTACAATTATTTCCATGTATTAAGTGTTTTGTTCTTCAAAGGTTGAAAATGGGGCTCCAAATTTCAATCCAATCGAAGCAATGACTGTTGTGATTACCTAACCAGCTTATAGCGTTAAATGCATGAGCAGTAAAAAATATAGCATATACTAATAAATTAACGACACTATTGTCATGACACGTGTACATTTGACACGGTCAGTGTGCCTGGATAATGAGCAGTACATATAATACATTACCACATTACAATACACTAACTCTAAGTGTAAGGTAATTAATCCGAGTACATATTTGTGTTATTACTTTACGTGTACATTATAGATTTCACGTTTTGAAAAGAATTGAGGGTGTGTTCAGTAAAGAGTCTCAATACACTCTAACTTGCTATTTAGTAGAATATTTGACCTCAGTACTCAGTCAGTTACCGGACCCTTGTAAAATAAAATACCTCCTACATTCCACACACTTCAGGAGCTGTATGTGTACACCAGCACGGAAGATAGCTTCAACCTGATGAACAGTAGTCTGCTGTGTCACTTTGCCGCTCTCAAGATGGGTGAGTGGTACGACGGAGAGGAGAAGAACGGACAGAGG
Organism: Bolinopsis microptera; assembly: GCF_026151205.1. NCBI lineage: Eukaryota > Metazoa > Ctenophora > Tentaculata > Lobata > Bolinopsidae > Bolinopsis > Bolinopsis microptera. Next base: position 9,236,874 of record NC_087079.1, read on the forward strand.
AACTTCCAGGCTATTATTCCAGCTAGTGTTGTAAGTTGAGACACGAGATAATGACAGTGTTGCTGCTGTACAGGCAATTATAATGACAGTGTTGCGGTGTGCTATACAATTAAATTGAGGAGTAAATTGGGCATATTATTAAGCATATTATTGAGCATATACAAATTGCTTAATATATTTGATATTTACATTGTATATGCAGCAATCTTTGGATTGCAACATTATGTACGACTAACAGATTTCACTGTCAGGATCTACAGAATAACGGTACAATGTACCTGCATTTGGTGGCAGCAAGGAATGAAGCTCAAATAAACCCCCTACACCCGAAACACAATAAACACGATGTGGTTGTCACATCTAGAAGTATGTACCAATCATTTAGCTCCATTTTGCCACGTGACATCGATTGTCCAATAAAGTTACACTGTATACCTTTGTGTCTGTCATTTGGTATTAAAATGACTTTATAAATGAGTTTTATTGATGTCAGCAGCTCTGTTTTAAGTACTACTTCTTTAGTTCCAAGTGCAATTTTACGGGCGCCCAATTTTAGTGGGGTCAGCGGGGCCATTGTTACGCCACTGATGGACCATTTCATTCTTTTGTCCGCAACCACAGAATTTTGGTTTGTGGAAAGTGGAATGCACCAATTATATCTTAGAGCAATAGCATCTCGAAATTCTTGTTTGTTAAGAATAAACCAAAGTTTATAGTGGCAAGGCTGTCAACCACAATCAATTATGATGCTCCCTTTTCTTGAGTTGCCTCAAGACATCCCATATCCATGATCCAGAGTGTTCTAATTTTCCTCGCAGATCAATTAAATTTTCTTATGCCCGAAAAAAAAGGTCAGGTCTTTCCTCTTTGGCACCAAATTCCAAACTTTCCGTGCAGATAATCTGCCGATGTGGGCAAGACATCGTTTGGTCAAATGATCAGATTTCTCTATATCCTATATATATTATATACCTATAACCTTTCTCTTAATAAGCTGTTCACGAAACATTGCTGAAAATTGGCCGTGGAAATTGGAATTAAAGAGTTATGACCATACATTCATTATCTAATATTTGGAACCCCTAGTTTTGTAATTTATATTCCTTAATGCTTCGCATATAGGTTTGATTTGAAGCAAGCAGGTGTAGCTTTTAGTTTTGATTTAAGATATCGAACTAATTCCATTCTTATTATTACAGTGTGGACGAGATTCAAGAAACGTAAGATAGAGTCCACCACGAATCTCCTTACTGGAGAAACTAAAAACAAGATCGAGGTAAGGAATTCCATTTCAACCTTTTCATTTTCACTCCACTTCATCAAATTTTACTGTGTAAATCAATGTTCGCTTAACACGGAAGTGACTAACTTTCGCTTTCAGGGAGCTGAAGATGGCGATATAATCTCCTACTGGCATCCAAACCTAACAATATCAATGTTAGACGATCAAAGAGTGTGGCCAGCAGGTCAACCCATTCCTCCGCCATTCGATAAGTGTGAGTTAACAGTTCCAGAACCACCAATCTGAAGAAATTCCCGGGACATTTCCGCATGATGCGCCAACAACTAGCATGAGTTTGCGCTATTTCTATGAAAGTTGAAGTGCTTCATAACTGAACGTTTCGTCACACGCCGCGCGCGCTCGTGAGGCACTTACGCTACAATTAAGCATGCTTGGCTTAACTTTTCACTTACGACATACAAGTTACAAACTTTGAAGTAAAATATCCGCAGGGATAGACATAGATATGGAGGTTATGCAATATAAGCCTGTCTTATACATCAACGACTACTGGGATCTAAATTCCGATCTCGTCCCAATCAACGACACCGTCAAGTAAGTATCAATCAAGAATTGTCATTTAACAGCGTGAATGATTTTTTTTTTTTTTTGCCACGATAGAAATGACTTTGATCGACCAAATCGCATCAATTCTAAATATCGCTTGTAAATTTCAGGGAACTGGAATTGAACGTTAACTATGCTCCAATTTCTGTGTTCTACTTCCAAATATACGAAGCCCAGAAGATGCAGAAACAGTGGAACAGTATGTTAGGTGTTGCAGAGGCTAGCGATGAAGAGAATGATATTGTTAAGGTTTGTTTTTTACAGTTTGTTCTGTTTCATCTTTGTTGAGATCGCTAAATTTGTTGACAGTGTTTTCACCTCAGATCGTACTTGAATTACCAAATTGACAGTGATTAAAATGTAAATGTGTTACAGTTTTATAATTGTTATTCAATAATGGGACATGTTACTAACTAGTTCGGCCAGTCTCAAAGTCACTTTCTTTTCAGAGAACAATGTTGGAAACAAACCCTTACCTACTCGGTGTTACAATTGTTGTCAGCCTGGTTCACACTGTCTTCGAGTTCCTTGCTTTTAAGAACGGTACAGTATTAAATAGAAGAAATGTATTCATACTTTCAAATCTGCAACAATTTTATTTATTGGTTTTTCACAAGCGAGAAATCAGAACTGGCAATAGTTGACAAGCCAGAAATCTCCGGAATATTATGCTCTAGCTCACTACTCAATATAACGTTCCCCTACTCTCAGATATACAGTTCTGGAAATCCCGGAAGAGTCTGGAAGGTCTAAGTGTGAGGAGTATCATATTCAACATCTTCACTCAGCTGATAGTAGTGTTGTACGTTCTGGACAATGACACCAATACTATGGTCGCTATTTCAGTCTGTATTGGTCTTGTTATTGAAGGATGGAAGATCACTAAAGTCATGGATGTCTCGGTATGTTCTGTTTGTTTGTTTGTTTGTTACCGAGATGTTTTGGTACAATGTATTTAACATTATGCCCTTCGTACTTTGTGATAATGGAGCTACAGTTGTGATCCTGGACTCCTTTTTTGTATCAAGGAACTGATTTTAATTAATTAGGCTCTCATACGGGCAAGTGCTCAGAACACAATTTACAAGTTCTCACAACCATAGCGGTATAGGGTTACAAAAGGATACACATTGTCTGTTGAATTGTTCTCACGAAACCCAAATTTCAGCTATATAATATTGACTGTTTACATCATATTATTGTAATGCTAATGTTGTATAATTGCAAAATGCACATTCAAAACTTATCTCAATTGCAAATCTGGAAATATAACTGAAATCTTCCTAATCTCTACTGAGACTGTATTGCTCGCACCAACAAATGATAAAACTAAAAATCTCGCAAAAAATCTGAAGTTTGAACCCTATGCAATCAAAACACAAGTAACAAACTAAGAAAAATGTGTAATCAATAGCTGCTTTGACTATCACACACAACTAAACTAGCAACACACTGTTTTTGTTCATAATGTTCTAAGTTTGTGTCTGACTCATGTACTTACTCAGTCCAAATGTAATGCTAAATTTTACTATAGAAAGCCGAAAGGTTACGAGCTTTTTACGGCATAAGAGGAGGAGTAACAGTTATAAGAATCATGATACATGTTTTATACAAAAACAAAGATCAACAAATCTACAAGATATCCAGTCTATAACAATAGAAAGCTCTCAATAACACAACCACCAGAGTTAAAATAGAAACACCTTGTCTCTGTGACGAGGAGTAGGGCGGTCTGGTAAAAGTAGGTGGAGCCACGTACATACAGGATTCTGTTCTTGTCACATTACCCGTGATTCTGGCAGAGGCTTTTAGTGGTTTGTTCGGATCGGCTCTGTCTGAGGGAGTTAAAGAGCAGTTAGTTATCATGGCTTTCTTTCCGGTCAGAGGTGGTAAATTGTGACCCAATCTGTCAATTTACTGGTGCGAAAATAACCGTTCAGCCCCTCCCCTCCCCTTATATACTATTTACCCCCCACCCCTTATAAACTAACCAAAGTGTCTGAATATGCCCCCTCCTTATAAACTAACCGAAGTGTCTGAGTATGCCCCCCTCCTTATAAACTAACCAAAGTGTCTGAGTATGCCCCACCCCTTATAAACTAACCAAAGTGTCTGAGTATGCCCCCCTCCTTATAAACTAACCAAAGTGTCTGAGTATGCCCCCCCCCCCCCTTATAATTTATAAGGAGGGGAGCATACTCAGACACTTTGGTTAGTTTATAAGTTATAAACTAACCAAAGTGTCTGAGTATGCCCCCCTCCTTATAAACTAACCAAAGTGTCTGAGTATGCCCCCCTCCTTATAAACTAACCAAAGTGTCTGAGTATGCCCCCCTCCTTATAAACTAACCAAAGTGTCTGAGTATGCCCCCCTCCTTATAAACTAACCAAACTGTCTGAGTATGCCCCCCTCATAAACTAACCAAAGTGTCTGAGTATGCCCCCCCCCCCCCCCCCTTATAATTTATAAGGAGGGGAGCATACTCAGACACTTTGGTTAGTTTATAAGTTATAAACTAACCAAAGTGTCTGAGTATGCCCCCCTCCTTATAAACTAACCAAAGTGTCTGAGTATGCCCCCCCCCCCCCTTATAAACTAACCAAAGTGTCTGAGTATGCCCCCCTCCTTATAAACTAACCAAAGTGTCTGAGTATGCCCCCCCCCTCCTTAATCCTTATAAACTAACCAAAGTGTCTGAGTATGCCCCCCTCCTTATAAACTAACCAAAGTGTCTGAGTATGCCCCCCTCCTTATAAACTAACCAAAGTGTCTGAGTATGCCCCCCCCTCCTTAATCCTTATAAACTAACCAAAGTGTCTGAGTATGCCCCCCTCCTTATAAACTAACCAAAGTGTCTGAGTATGCCCCCCTCCTTATAAACTAACCAAAGTGTCTGAGTATGCCCCCCTCCTTATAAACTAACCAAAGTGTCTGAGTATGCCCCCCTCCTTATAAACTAACCAAAGTGTCTGAGTATGCCCCCCCTCCTTATAAACTAACCAAAGTGTCTGAGTATGCCCCCCTCCTTATAAACTAACCAAAGTGTCTGAGTATACCCCCCCCCTCCTTATAAACTAACCAAAGTGTCTGAGTATGCCCCCCTCCTTATAAACTAACCAAAGTGTCTGAGTATGCCCCCCTCCTTATAAACTAACCAAAGTGTCTGAGTATGCCCCCCCTCCTTATAAACTAACCAAAGTGTCTGAGTATGTCCCCCTCCTTATAAACTAACCAAAGTGTCTGAGTATGCCCCCCTCCTTATAAACTAACCAAAGTGTCTGAGTATGCCCCCCCTCCTTATAAACTAACCAAAGTGTCTGAGTATGCCCCCCTCCTTATAAATTAACCAAAGTGTCTGAGTATGCCCCCCCTCCTTATAAACTAACCAAAGTGTCTGAGTATGCCCCCCTCCTTATAAATTAACCAAAGTGTCTGAGTATGCCCCCCTCCTTATAAACTAACCAAAGTGTCTGAGTATGCCCCCCCCCCTTATAAACTAACCAAAGTGTCTGAGTATGCCCCCCCCTTATAAACTAACGAAAGTGTCTGAGTATGCCCCCCTCCTGATAAACTAACCAAAGTGTCTGAGTATGCCCCCCTCCTTATAAACTAACCAAAGTGTCTGAGTATGCCCCCCCCCTCCTTATAAACTAACCAAAGTGTCTGAGTATGCCCCCCCCCCTTATAAACTAACCAAAGTGTCTGAGTATGCCCCCCCTCCTTATAAACTAACCAAAGTGTCTGAGTATGCCCCCCTCCTTATAAACTAACCAAAGTGTCTGAGTATGCCCCCCTCCTTATAAACTAACCAAAGTGTCTGAGTATGCCCCCCTCCTTATAAACTAACCAAAGTGTCTGAGTATGCCCCCCTCCTTATAAACTAACCAAAGTGTCTGAGTATGCCCCCCCTCCTTATAAACTAACCAAAGTGTCTGAGTATGTCCCCCCTCCTTATAAACTAACCAAAGTGTCTGAGTATGCCCCCCTCCTTATAAACTAACCAAAGTGTCTGAGTATGCCCCCCCTCCTTATAAACTAACCAAAGTGTCTGAGTATGCCCCCCTCCTTATAAATTAACCAAAGTGTCTGAGTATGCCCCCCCTCCTTATAAACTAACCAAAGTGTCTGAGTATGCCCCCCTCCTTATAAATTAACCAAAGTGTCTGAGTATGCCCCCCCTCCTTATAAACTAACCAAAGTGTCTGAGTATGCCCCCCCCCCTTATAAACTAACCAAAGTGTCTGAGTATGCCCCCCCCTTATAAACTAACGAAAGTGTCTGAGTATGCCCCCCTCCTGATAAACTAACCAAAGTGTCTGAGTATGCCCCCCTCCTTATAAACTAACCAAAGTGTCTGAGTATGCCCCCCCCCCCTCCTTATCAGAGGCACATATTAGGTGCGGTAAAAAAATCGAAATTATGCGGTACCGCACCCGACTATAAAGGTAAAATGTGCGGTAAGGTGCGGTAAATTTTTACCAATTATGCGGCAAATGTGCGACGATTTTTTCGAAATTTGTGCGGGAATTGTGCGGTTTTCTTTTGCATTTTCTGAAGGACTTTGGAAATTCTAAACGTGTAACCGCCGCTCTTATCAAAAATAGGTCTATTTATGTGTTACTGAGGCCGAGGGTGTAGTTCTTTACTAAGACCATGATTGAACCTATATTGAGATTCAGTTGTCTGAAAACAGTGACTTGATCTGGTAGAGATCAGGAGACAGTTATTTGAGGACGCCTCTTGATAGAGTCGATCAGATCCGATGCCTGATCGCAAATATGTGACACGCTTGTTGGCATTGATCGTCAGTACTTGTAAACCACTTGATCCAAGATCCATTAAGCCCACTATAAAGCCAACGCTACAACGAATAGAGCTCATTACCCGATAAAGAGGGCTGCAGGTATGATCGAAGTACGGTAACGACGAGGGTTCCATAACGGCCTGGGTCACGGTCCCGAAAGGGCCTGGGTCACGGTCCCGAAAGGGCCTGGGTCAGTGTCCCGAAAGGGCCTGGGTCACGTGGTAACCGGGTCACGTGGCCTAGGCATGAGTTCCAGAAGGGCCTGGGTCACGGTCCCAAAAGGGCCTGGGTCAGGGTCCCGAAAGGGCCTGGGTCAGGGTCCCGAAAGGGCCTGGGTCATGGTCCCGAAAGGGCCTGGGTCACGTGGTAACCGGGTCACGTGGCCTAGGCATGAGTTCCAGAAGGGCCTGGGTCACGGTCCCAAAAGGGCCTGGGTCAGGGTCCCGAAAGGACCTGGGTCAGGGTCCCGAAAGGGCCTGGGTCATGGTCCCGAAAGGGCCTGGGTCAGGGTCCCGAAAGGACCTGGGTCACGTGGTAACTGGGTCACATGGCCTAGGTATGAGTTCCAAAAGGACCTGGGTCACGGTCCCGAAAGGGCCTGAGTCACGGTCCTAAAAGGGCCTGAGTCACGGTCCTAAAAGGGCCCGACTTTTAACATATTTTGGTTTTTACACTCAAAAATCTTAACGCGAAAATTTCAAAATTATGCGAAATTACGCGGAAAATGCTAGATTATGCGGAAATATGCAGAAAATTACAAAATGTGCGGGAGTGTGCGGAAAACAATAAATTATGCGGAAATGTGCGGAAAACGGTAAATTGTGCGATCCCGCACCCATCGCACCTAATATGTGCCTCTGCTCCTTATAAACTAACCAAAGTGTCTGAGTATGCCCCCCCCCCTTATAAACTAACCAAAGTGTCTGAGTATGCCCCCCCTCCTTATAAACTAACCAAAGTGTCTGAGTGTGCCCCCCCCCCCCCTTATAAACTAACCAAAGTGTCTGAGTATGCCCCCCTCCTTATAAACTAACCAAAGTGTCTGAGTATGCCCCCCCTCCTTATAAACTAACCAAAGTGTCTGAGTATGCCCCCCCCCCCTTATAAACTAACCAAAGTGTCTGAGTATGCCCCCCTCCTTATAAACTAACCAAAGTGTCTGAGTATGCCCCCCCCTCCTTATAAACTAACCAAAGTGTCTGAGTATGCCCCCCCCCTTATAAACTAACCAAAGTGTCTGAGTATGCCCCCCCCCCCTCCTTATAAACTAACCAAAGTGTCTGAGTATGCCCCCCCTCCTTATAAACCAACCAAAGTGTCTGAGTATGCCCCCCCCCCTTATAAACTAACCAAAGTGTCTGAGTATGCCCCCCCCCCCTTATAAACTAACCAAAGTGTCTGAGTATGCCCCCCCCCCCCCCTTTATAAACTAACCAAAGTGTCTGAGTATGCTGAGACCATTATACTCCACGTTAGACATACACCCAGAGAACTCTGTCGCAGGACTCTTCTCACTGTACCCGACTTCTATATTACCTGATATAATGTGTTAAACAAATAAGTTAGTACAAGTGGTGGAGGATGAGTACCCAACTTATCTGATAAGATATTATCGTCTTATTCAAATTACTTATGTTACCAGGTTCGGGGGCTGGTGGGGAGGGGGGGGGGGGGGGTGTTCGGTAAAATAGTGACTTTACCTGTATCTTCAAACTCAAGTGGTTCTAACTGTCCAAGAGATTTGTACACTTTATTGTTAACCTAAAATACAACGTTTTTAATGACGAACACAAAAGCATAAAATTTCTTCATATTCATTATTCAAGAATCGGAAGATTAATTTACATTTACGAAAGACCTTGGATTGATAATATAACATAATGGCAATTGTTACATAGCATGTATTAGCTGACAGCAAGGCTGTATCTACACCTGGTAACTTACTGTCATGGAAAGGTTCTCGTACTTCCTTGATACTTTGACGTTATAAAAACGGTGTTTTGTCTTCTTAGATATTATGACTACTGGGGTCAGGTCCTCATGGTATAGCCACTGAAATAATATTTATTATTGTCAAACAGGGGGGGATGGCAACCCCATAAATAGCTATAATTCCCTCCGATTTCAAAATAGGTAGTATATGCATTTATGGTTATTTATTGGTTTATAGAGTAGGATGTTTTTAAGTGTTTTTAAGTGTTTTTAAGTGTTTTTACTGCATAATATTAATAAGGGGTTTGGGATCAAGTTTGAAAACCAATTTATTGGGATTGGGAAAATTGGATTTTTTGCTTTTTTTTACCTTGAATTTGATTGTATTGGGTTTTATTTGATAATAGGATTATAAACAGTTCAGAGTATCAAAAGGTTGCTTTCATAAAACTTTCTGAACATTTTGAACCATTTTTTGGTATATTTTATTTGGGACAAATTTCAACGGACTTTGACTTGGAGTAGGAGTACGGACTGTAAACAGACACGCCCGGGCCTCCAGCGGCCCATTATAATTGTCCGTTCAAATAAAGTCCGACAAGAAAGTCTCCCTAAGGTATCTAATCAATAAAACAAGGTTTAAATGCAGTGTCACCTGTCAAATTATTTAAAACAAATGAAATCGTAAACATGACGAAATACTAGAAGTTAAGTTTTAGCACATGTGTTCGTGTCGGCACAGTCCATCAGGACATCTAATGGTCCCGTTGGCGCAACACTTGTTACAAGTCTTACGGCAGTACACCTCAGCTATTTCGTCCCATGCGCCACCCCTCGTGCAATAGTCGGGCTTACAGTCCATCTTGTCAAAGCAGTTTGGGTCAGGTTGGGGGATAACATCATCATATTCAGTTGGTTTGTAGTCGGTGGCTTTGTCAGAGGGAGTGTAGTCAGACTGTCCGGTTGAATCAAGGTTGGGATAGGTGCTGTACTTGAAGAGGCCGCAATTGGAGCTGTAACCTCGGACTAACTTCACGAATCCATTATCTCCCCATCTGGTTCCCCAAGAGTTCTTTACCAGGACGAAGTCCGGCGTGTACCCTACCGCTGTGACGACGTGGTTAACTCTCCCAGTACATGTTTTGTCTTGGATGATGCCACTACTATACTGGTAGAAGTAAGCCGTCACTTGGATAGCGGCAGACAAGGAGCCTGATGCAAGGGCTTTAATGTTGTCTTCCTCAGTTGGGCTTACTTTAGTGTAGCCGACAATTTTAGCTGCCACCATAGCGTCACGTTTCGAACTACTTTTGCATCTTCCATCTACAGCAGTGTAAGAGTAGTCAGCAGCTGAGGCCAACCTTCCACCGTTCTTCGCAGAGTAGTCGTAACAGATATCACTCCATCCACCATCGCAACCATCCCAAAGTGTGTTTTCGAGGGAAAATGATTTTCCCTCGAAAACACAGTCCAGGTATTCCTGCTCTGCAAAGTTCCTCAGTTTACCAGATTCTAGATGGTACCTCGTCTCCAAACCACCTACGGCTCCGAATGCCCAACAAGATCCACAACTTCCTTGGTCTTTTACTGGTGTAACCTTACCCTCATTGGTCCACAGTTTCTTTGCGGGGGCACTGAATGAAGAGGATGTGACTTGCACAGGGTTCTCGTCATGTCCAGTAACGTTCAGTCCAAGGTACTGTTGCTTCTCATCTTCAGTCATCGCGGAGAAGAAGTTGAGGCCAAATACAGCAGATCCCCCCTCCTCGTTAGCTTGAACGACTAGCTGGGCATTGGCTCGGAAGAGTCTGAACCTCATTCGGTCTTCAGATGCAAGGAACTTGAGATGCTCCCGGGACTTGAACTCCCCGTAGAGCTTGAGGGTCTCTTTTGGGGATCGGAGGATACCACGAAGGACATCTTCGGCAGCCGCGAGAGATGCAGCCACCAGGCAGATAACTAGAAAGATCTTCATGTTGATTGTTGATTGTTCAAAGTGAGGATGCCGTGGTGATCACTTTATTTTATGTAAACCCAGGACAATACTACCACCAGATGTGCGGAAAATAAAGTAACTCCGTCTATGAAACAATAAAAAGTGGTGGGAGAGGGTTTTTAATTGCTTTAACACTTTCGGTAGCACCAAATTTGACACTGTAAATGTTATTTTTCATGACGCAGTATAGTAGATTTCACGGATTAGGGAAACCCTGAACCGAAAGCGTCTTAATGCAATTTACAAGTTCAACTTTGTCACAGAATTGAGCGAGTACAAAATTTAAACAAAAGAGTATAGGATTCTAAATTTCAACATGACATTTTCACCTCAAATATCAAAATATTAATTTTGCTCAGAATCTTCTAAAGCGTCCAGAAAATTGAAATTAAGCTGCCCTTGACGATTTTTGGTAAAAAACCTATAAATGTATATTATTCCCTCCAATTTCAAAATAGGTTTATGGACACGTTCATTGAAGTTTGAGGAAATTGGTAAATTTCTAAAACAGCGTTTTTGATGATAGTGGTTTAATTTTAACATATATTAATCTAGCGTATTCATAAGTTCTGAACATTAGCCATGTAACCCATACTCCCATATGCACTGCTCAAAAATAAAATGTATTGATGTTAGGCACTATTATGTAAAAAATGTCACATTTTTGTGACATTGTTTACCATAGCTGCCCAATTAGCATTTTTTGGTTTAAAATATAGTAGATTAGGTCAATCTAACAATTATGATACAATGTAGGCCTAAAGGGCAGTGATCGAACGGCTTTAAGGCAACATTTCGTAAACTTTGTCACACTCAGAATACGAGACCTCTTTTCTACTGTGAGGTGTCCTCAAAACCCTTTCAACTCATTATTTGATAGTTCTTCTGCCAATCATAGCCCTAAAATATGTTGTTTTGAAAAGTTAACAAATACATGCACTTGGCTATTGGGAAATGATGTAAATTCTGTCAAATTATATGGAATTTGAAATTCTGGGTGAATTTCCGAAATCATTTATATCTGATTTTGGTTTGGAAGGCGGGAAAACTCTATATGAGGACGATACACGGATACAGTTGATTGAAGTATAGGGCAGTTGATGTAAACATCGTCACAAAATGATATGAAATCGTAAATGGACACGTTCATGTTGAAGTTTAAGGATGTTGGTAAACCAAAAAAAATAGCGTGTTCAGAAGTTCTGGACATTAGCCACGTGACCCATACTTCCATATACACGGCTCAGAAATACAATTTATTGTTTTTAGGCACTATAATGTAAAAAATGTCACATTTTTGTGACTGTGTTAACCATAGCTGCCCAATTAGCATTTTTTGGTTTAAAATATAGTAGATTAGGTCATTCTAACAATTACGATACAACATTTGGCTAAAGGGCAGGGATCGAACGGTTTTAAGGCAATATTTTGTAAACTTTGTCACACTCAGAATACGATACCTCTTTTCTACTGTGAGGTGTCCTCAAAACCCTTTCAACTCATTATTTGATGGTTCTTCTACCAATCATAGCCCTAAAATATGTTGTTTTGAAAAGTTAGCAAATACATGCACTTATTGGGAAATGATGTAAATTCTGTCACATTAAATATGGAATCTAAAATTTTGGGTGAATTGCCGAAATCATTTATATCTGATTTTGGTTTGGAAGGCGGGAAAACTGTATATAAGGACGATGCACGGATAGAGCTGATTCAAGTTAAGAGCCGTTGATGTAAAAATTGTCACAATAATAATAAGGGCAGTTGATATGAAAGAAAATCCATCTAACTAATGCAATGGCTGATGTGACGAAATTTACATTTCTTGACCCTATTTTGAAGAACCATACCCCGATTAGAATTCAATATTCTTCCAGGAATTATTAGTAGGTTATTATTCAGCAGATCATCAGAACTCAAGTTTGACAATTCTGAGTTTAATTATACAAAGTTACCGAAATGTGACGAAATTCACTTTTCCTGCCCCAAAAGTATAATTTCAATGTGATGAAAAATGGGCACGGGTTTCTATATTTCCTTTATCTCTGAATTAATCATTTAAAACTATAATTAGGACTGTTGATGTGAAAGAAAATGTATCTAAATTTTACAATGACGTATGTGACGAAATTTACATTTCTTGACCCTATTTTGAAGAACCATACCCCGATTAGAATTCAATATTCTTCCAGGAATTATTGGTAGGTTATTTTTCAGCAAATCAGAACCCAAGTTTAACAATGCTGAGTTTGATATCACTAATTTACCGAAATATGACGAAATTTACTTTTCCTGCCCCAACGGTATAATTTCAATGTGATGAAAAATGGGCATGGGTTTCTATATTTCCTGTATAAATCCATTCCAACTATAATAAGGGCAGTTGATATGAAAGAAAATCTATCTAACTAATGCAATGGCTGATGTGACGAAATTTACATTTCTTGCCCCTATTTTGAAGAATCATACCTCAATTAGTATATAATGTTACTTTATCACCATCACTATGTCGATAAATTAGTTATTTTGCCAACACGGAGCAAATAAAGTTATAATTATTTTTTTGTGACGACATTTACAAATTTTTACCCTGTTCAGGTGTTGAAATTTATCCAATGTTAACATATCACTGCCATATAATAATTTATATGACCGGCGTATGGTTGAAATATTGTTAATTGATCCATAGTACGTAATATAGGGTGTTTAAGTTGGTATACTAATATTTACTCAATTTTACACATGTTGAGATATCATACAAATTTATGTGACTACATTTACCTATTTCTGCCTTCTGTATTTGTATTTGCCTATAACAATGAAATATGTGAACAATTCCAAACACATTCAGCTCACAAAATAATGCTAGACTATTCGGCATTTCTTGTCAGGATGTCATAAACATCCCTCATATAAATTTCTTAAATGTGTGACGGAGTTTACATGGTGCTACCATTTAAGGACAAAAGTCGCTAAATATGTAGATAATAGTCATATACAGCTATTCTATGAATTGGAAATTCGAAAATTTGGTCAAACACGGCAACAAGGGGTCCATATAAACTCCGTCACGTTTTTATAGTGTGACAAAGTTTACAACTCACTGCCGGCCGCATTTAAGCGATATCTTATTGTCTGATAAAGATATCGTTATGCGACAAAGTTTATGTAGAGGATGAAACGATTATCTTAGGGTTAGAGGGTTTATATAGTTTCATAGTGTGACACATTTTACATCATCGTGCCATTCAGTAGGGTCACTTATATTTACCAATATCCTCAAACTTCAATGAACGTGTCCTTATGTATTTATCGTTATTTATGGTTATTTATGTGGTTGCTCCCCCTCCCTCAAACAGTACTGTATATTATATTAGTTGTAGAAGACAGAAACTATGATCTACAAATTCGCATGCATACCCATGCAACATATTGTCCAGGTATCAAATCAATCATTTACACGTATTAACCAGATTACAAATATAGTTGTGGAACACAACAAGAAAATTGAGAATAATCTTGTGCGAGGGTAGGGACCCAGATTTCGTTTCTAACCAGATCTACGTTTAAAAATGGGCCATATATGCCCGATTTACCTTAAGTTGAATATATCCCCCTTCACTTGGATGCCAGCTGTAGACCAGATACACTCCAGTATTCAGGTATCCGGGAATAGAGAGCAGAGAGTATCGTAAGGTATCTGTTCTGAGGGGGTTGTTCTGAGTTGTAGAGAAGTTAAGATCGTACGATGAGGAAAGAATATTTTGGAAAATGTTAAGCCTAGATTCGAAACACAGCTTCTTAGCATATTAGCCGAAGGCTTTGTGTTGCCACACATATGTCCCATCTTATGTCCACCTGTCATTTCATGAAGCAGCTAAATGTTGAAATGAAACTAATTACTGCTGCTTACTTATTACTTCCTATTATAACTTACTGGTTTTCAGGGATGTAAGGTTTGAAACTGATCATCATTTTACTATCGTGTCTTTTGCTCCAGTTATGGGATATCCTCACTGATGATCCATTTCCGAAACTATAAACTAGACCTGGGCACAACTTTCAGTTACTCAAGCTTGACTAAAAGTCAGTTAAATAAAAATGTTATTTCTACTGGATCCGGATTCCGGAGTGTCAAATGCAAGTGCTTGATGTTGATATTGTTTACAAGTTAGCTCCTTGATACAATTTAAACTCACCACAAGTTAAACTCACCACATTTAGGTATCTGAGTATGGCAGCTCTCTTTCTCCCCTAGACCGTCAGTGTAACACCAAGGTCCATTAGAGTCCGAGTTAGGGTTCCTACAGTAAACACAAGACGCATCATTACGGACTGAAATTGCAATGTCAGCAGCTCTTTTATATCTTAGGATGTCGTTTTTATACATTTATCATGGTATCAGTCTGGTACTACCCAGATTTGTTAAATCTTGATAGTTTTACTTACATTTATATTTTAAATGTAAGTAAGTTTTACTTACATTTATATGTTAAATATATATAAGTTTTACTTACATTTAGTCTGTTTCCAGTCTACACAAGGTTTACCAGAGTTAGTGTAGTTCTGATTCCCAGCGTACGTCTCACCTTTACCCAAGTAGCATTCCACCTCTGAAAAGAGAAAAATTTATTCACAGCCATAGAAATATCTTGCACAAGTTGTTCTTTTGTACCGTTATGGGTTCTGTACAATTTACTACTGGCCTGTGTTTGTTTTTGTATTACTCTGATGTAAACCATTGGCCCCTGCCTCTTAAAGCTCTTGAGACGTTCGGTTCACAGACAAATTTATTTTACGTTTTAAAGAATCTTAGCCATCCAATTGGTATAGTTTTTAACAAGTTAATAGACGTTTTAAAATGAAATCAACTCTTCGAAATAAAACTGGAGCATCACGATACAACACAAACAAGTTAAAACATAAAACAAAGCCAAAAACAATATGATAGTAGTTAAAATAATCTCACATGTGTATTGTGTACGTGGAACCATGTAATGGTACAATCTTAATCAAAAGACTTACAATTTTCAAAGATCGACAGACTCGTTTTAAATAAAAAAGAAAAGCCAAACTAAAATTGTGTTCATTGTGTCTGTCCTTGTTATTTAAACGATCGAATTGATCGTCAATTCTTCGCAAGAATGTAGAAAGTAATACATTATTCGCATTTCCTTTTTCATGGTCTATAATCAGGGATGTGTGTGTTGGGATCTGTCAATGGATCCAGTGTATATATATATGTATTCAGAGTCAAAGGAGCAGTTGCTGGCGCTGGGTTAGACTGGTTCTAGTTGAATGTCGTCTCTTCTCTGAGTGCTTCTCCTGAAGCTAGCCCGACTAGATTCATTCCTTAGCTCGTAGTGTCCAGTTCCTCTACCTGTTATTTTATTGTGTTACTTTGGGACTCTATCTGCTACATGAAACGCTGGAGTGAATAATGACATTTTTAAACGACAAACTCAAATATGCTAAACTTAAGTATGACTATAGGATATTATCATTTAACTATTAAATCAGAAAGCAGCTTACCTGGGCGACCGAGCTTACTCATTATAAGAAAAAGAACACGTGATGACATCTCATGGAATCTGGCTCGCAGGAACTGTCTGAAGCTAGAGACAGTCAGGCAGTAGATGTAGAAGTTAGACATTACAGTCAGCATGAACAGGGCGGTGGTGATCCGCGCTGATTTGTACAGTTTATATTGGTCTTCAACACTCTGATATCGTTCAACAAGGTGGAATACTATTGTAGGCACCAAGGCGATTATGAGGATAATCAGTGTCATCACTATAGTTGTGACTCCTTGCCATTTTATAACCTCTCCGCTCTTTTCCCCTGCTTTCTTGGCTTTAGCAAGGATAACCACCGAATGGACACTGGCACAAACCACAAATGTTATTAATCCAATTACAAGGAGATGACCAGGTATACTCAACGTTCTCCAGATTTCAGCGGAAAAGTGATACCTGCACAGAAGCACCCGTGCATCAATGAAAATGTCATATTTATCCACAATAACCCAGCTCAATGGGAGGCTAAAGGAGCACATCCAGGTCAAGGCACAGATCAGGTGCGCTCTTTGTATCGTCATACTGCTCGTCCTTAAGGGATACTTCAACAAGACAGCCTTACTGATGGTCAGTACACATACCAGAAGGAAGCTTGCTGTGAAGAGATAAGTTGAGGAGTAAGCGTTAACGAAACACAAGATGTCACCTAAGATCCACTCCTCAGCTATGATGGGCACTATTCTGAACAGGACTGTACGGATCCCCAGAAGAAGGTCACATACAGCAATATGCTGGATTACTGTCACTACAAACTCGTGTAACCTGAAGGCTTTGTACTTTATAGAAGCCACTAGAATTACAGTATCCCCCAGTACTGATGATAGAAGTACTATAAGTAAATATGATATCCAGATGAACTTCTCTGCACTGCTGAGGTCGCCTTGTAATGCTGTAGTCTGTTGGTTGTTGTGCATTGTTGAATGTTGGTGAGGAGACAGGAGAGTGAGCTACCAAGTACGGGAACAAATAACAAATGTGTGCGAGGATAAGTATAACCAAATGAAGAATAAGCTACAAGGTATCAGTTTCTCTGGAGAGCAGTGTCTGTAAGACATCCTTAGTCCTTACAGTACTCAGAGTCCAGTTTGAGCTCTGGTCAGAGGCGTGCCTAATTTCTTAGTGCGTCATACTATTTGTCTTTTCTCTCTCTCTCTTAACAAAATGAGATATATTAAGTAACAGAATTTCCTGAATTGAGTCTGAGAATTCCAAATAATGATATAAAGCATAATACCTTCCTCTAGCAAGGATCGCATGATGCAATGTAGGGGACGTTATTCATCGTGACAAAAATATCAGAATTTAAACTGCGCGGTGACACTTAAAAAGTTAAAACCCAAATTGAAAACGAAAAACAAAACTAAAAGAAAGCTTCATTCCAAACATTTCTCGACTCATTCCTTGATACGATATTGCGATGTTGTCAACATATTTAAAACATTGTTGAAATGTTGGAGTTACTGGTGTTGTACAATTGGTTTTTAGTCTGGGGATTGACCAAAATGGTTTAATTCATCTCGAGTAATACATAATAGCTAGCAACTTTACTTAGCTTCTAGGAACAAAGTTAGTTCCAGTCTTTCAATAATTGTTATCAATTCCTCTGGATTTGACCTCTTTAGGATATTATATATTGGATATTATAATACTCATCTGGGGGGGGGGGGGGGGGGGGTACCAATGGCATAAATGGCATAATGGAGAATTGGCCAATAAAAATTTCCATTTATGCCATAAAACGTATGCCATTTATGCCATTTTTGATATAATACATTTCTATTTTCTTTATTTGTCATATGAATCTTTAACGATCATTCCAAGCGTTATAAAGCATGAAACATGTCTCTTATTCAAGTACTAATAATAATTTGCGAATTTAAAGTCAAATATGAAGACCTAAATTCATGGCATAAATGGAGAATTGGCCAATCAAAATTTCCATTTATGCCATAAAACGTATGCCATTTATGCCATTTTATGCCATTGGTACCCCCCCACTCATCTTCTTCCCATTTTTCTTTCAAAACCAACTAAAAACTGATTCACTACATTACCCCTTTAAAACTACGCTGAAAGTTGTTAACCCCATCTTCCCTAACACTGACCTGTACCGTAGTGTGAGTAGTCTGGTCTGATAAAAGGAGGATAATATCTCAGATAACTGTCTTGTTCTTTTGACAAACCTGGAATATAGTTCACGTTTCATTGGGGGGGGTGTCACGTCCGTCTATGTCCGCTTGTCTCATAGAATCCAAAAAGGACAGGACATAGGCGGACATAGGCGGACATAGACGGACATAGGCGGACATAGGCGGACATAGGCGGACATAGGCGGACATAGGCGGACATAGGCGGACATTAATGGACACCTAAATTGCTAAATAAAATGTTCAATTTTTTCCATTTCACCCTTTTGTAAAAAGGCAATAGTGAAAGGTTACGAATGGAGGTTTTTGCAGAAAAACGTGGATTTTGGAGATTGCGGTAGGTGGGTCAAATATATGTCGTGTTCCTTGCTTACTTCCGTTCGTTACCAAGCAACGAAAAACTTGCGCGCGCGCGAGGATTGCTTGCGGAGATGTGATGTATAGATAGTATTTGATCTATGAATGCGCGGCGCTACTGTGTTTTAATGTATATGATGCATGTAATGTATAATATTAATATTAGGTAATACGCCCAATTTGTACGTGGCACGCGTAGTGTATTGATGTGTACACGAGTATAGTTTACCTTTGCTGATAATTTCTTGAATTACAGATACAAGTTAAGTTGAACTGAATTTCAAGTGTTTCCCGTATTTGATGCATAATTTATCAATATTATTATCATGAAGATTGAAGTGAGCTGATTGGAGCTTATATTTAAATTTATAGTAAATGTGGAATGGAAATCTAGCGTCCGCCAAAACGGAAGAACGGGCGCAATTCTTGTTGCTGTTATAGGGGATCATGTTTTTTGTCCGTTCGGTACCCTATATTTTCAAAACGGACAAGAAATAGAGCGGACAAAAACGGACAAAAATGGAAATAACATTTAGATGCTTCCTCCTCCTACTCTTCCTCCTCCTCCCCCTGGGTCTTCCTGATCTTCCTCAGTCCTCTTCCTCCTCCCCTCCTCAGTCCTCCTCCTACTCCTCCTCCTCGTCCTCAGTCCTCCTCATCAGTCCTCAACAGTCCTCCTCCTCCCCAGTCCTCCTCCTCCTCCTGAGTCCTCCTCCTGGGTCCTCCTCCTGGGTCCTCCTCCTCCTCTTCATCCTCCTCCTCTTCCTCCTCAGTCCTCAGTCCTCCTCCTCAGTCCTCCCCCAGTCCCCTTCCTCCTCCTCCTATTCAGTCCTCCTCCTCCTCCTCCTCCTCCTTCTCAGTCCTCCTCAGTCCTCCTCCTCAGTCCTCCTCCTCCTGGGTCCTCCTCCTCCTCTTCATCCTCCTCCTCTTCCTCCTCGGTCCTCATTCCTCCTCCTGGGTCCTCCTCCTCATCCTTCTCATCAGTCCTCCTCCTCCCCAGTCCTCTCCCAGTCCCCCTCCTTCTCCTCCTCCTATTCAGTCCTCCTCCTCCTCCTCCTCAGTTCTCCTCAGTCCTCCTTCTCATTTCTCCTAAGTCCTCCTCCTGAGTCCTCCTCCTGAGTCCTCCTCCTCTTCCTTCTGAGTCCTCCTCCTGAGTCCTCCTCCTCCTCCCTCTCAGTCATCCTCCTCAGTCATCCTCCTCAGCCATCCTCCCCAGCCATCCTCCTCAGCCATCCTCCTCAGTACTCCTCAGTCCTCCTCCTTCTCAGTCATCGTCAGTCCTCCTCCTCAGTCCTCCTCAGTCCTCCTCCTCCTCCTGGGTCCTCCTCCTCCTCCTGGGTCTTCCTGATCCTCCCCAGTCCTCTTCCTCCTCCCCTCCTCGTACTTTTCCTCCTCGTCCTCAGTCCTCCTCATCAGTCCTCAACAGTTCTCCTCCTCCCCAGTCCTCCTCCTCCTCCTGGGGCCTTTTGCCGGGTCCTCCTCCTGGGTCCTCCTCCTCCTGGGTCCTCCTCCTCCTCCTCCTCAGTCCTCTTCCTCCTCTTCCTCCTCTTCCTCCTCCTTCTCCTGTCAGTCATCTTCCTCAGTCATCTTCCTCAGCCATCCTCCTCAGCCATCCTCCTCAGTCCTCCTCCTTCTCAGTCCTCCTGAGTCCTCCTGAGTCCTCCTCCTCCTCAGTCATCCTCCTCAGTTCTCCTCCTCCTCCTCCTAGGTCCTCCTTCTGGGTCTTCCTCCTCCTCCTCCTCCTGGGTCTTCCTGATCCTTCTCAGTCATCCTCCTCAGTCATCCTCCTCAGTCATCCTCCTCAGTCATCCTCCTCAGTCATCCTCCTCAGCCATCCTCCTCAGCCATCCTTCTCAGCCATCCTCCTCAGTACTCTTCAGTACTCTTCAGTACTCTTCAGTCCTCAAAATGTTTGTCCGCTAATGTCCACCAATGTCCATCCAAGTCCGCCAATGTCCGTCCGGGTCCGCCAATGTCCGTCCGAGTCCGCCAATGTCCGTCCGTGTCCGCCAATGTCCCAAAAAACACGTCCGTTGTTCCTATTCAGTCCTCCTCCTCCTCCTCCTCCTCCTCAGTTCTCCTCAGTCCTCCTTCTCATTTCTCCTAAGTCCTCCTCCTGAGTCCTCCTCCTGAGTCCTCCTCCTCTTCCTTCTGAGTCCTCCTCCTCCTCCCTCTCAGTCATCCTCCTCAGTCATCCTCCTCAGCCATCCTCCCCAGCCATCCTCCTCAGCCATCCTCCTCAGTACTCCTCAGTCCTCCTCCTTCTCAGTCATCGTCAGTCCTCCTCCTCAGTCCTCCTCAGTCCTCCTCAGTCCTCCTCAGTCCTCCTCAGTCCTCCTCCTCCTCCTGGGTCCTCCTCCTCCTCCTCCTCCTGGGTCCTCCTGGGTCTTCCTGATCCTCCCCAGTCCTCTTCCTCCTCCCCTCCTCGTACTCTTCCTCCTCGTCCTCAGTCCTCCTCATCAGTCCTCAACAGTTCTCCTCCTCCCCAGTCCTCCTCCTCCTCCTGGGGCCTTTTCCTGGGTCCTCCTCCTGGGTCCTCCTCCTCCTGGGTCCTCCTCCTCCTGGGTCCTCCTTCTCCTCCCCATTTCTTCTCCTCCTCCTCCTCAGTCCTCTTCCTCCTCTTCCTCCTCTTCCTCCTCCTCCTCCTGTCAGTCATCCTCCTCAGCCATCCTCCTCAGCCATCCTCCTGAGTCCTCCTCCTTCTCAGTCCTCCTGAGTCCTCCTCCTGAGTCCTCCTCCTCCTCAGTCATCCTCCTCAGTTCTCCTCCTCCTCCTCCTCCTAGGTCCTCCTTCTGGGTCTTCCTCCTCCTCCTCCTCCTGGGTCTTCCTGATCCTTCTCAGTCATCCTCCTCAGTCATCCTCCTCAGTCATCCTCCTCAGTCATCCTCCTCAGTCATCCTCCTCAGTCATCCTCCTCAGCCATCCTCCTCAGCCATCCTTCTCAGCCATCCTCCTCAGTACTCTTCAGTACTCTTCAGTACTCTTCAGTCCTCAAAATGTTTGTCCGCTAATGTCCACCAATGTCCATCCAAGTCCGCCAATGTCCGTCCGGGTCCGCCAATGTCCGTCCGAGTCCGCCAATGTCCGTCCGAGTCCGCCAATGTCCGTCCGAGTCCGCCAATGTCCGTCCGTGTCCGCCAATGTCCCAAAAAACACGTCCGTTGTCTCATAGAATCCAAAAAGGACAGGACATAGGCGGACATAGACGGACATGACACCCCCCCCTTCATTTCATCTACCAGTGCAAGTGCAGTGTGTATCTCACTGCTTGTACAACCTAACAGCTGCTACCCTTCTTATATTACTCCGCAAGCGAAGGCTTATTTATACAGCATTTTAAGGACTGAAGTATAATTACTTTACAGAATATAGAAATACTGGGTACAAAAAAACATATTCACTTACCTAACCACGAAACAAATAGTAGGACGCAGGCTACTACCGACATCTCTAGTATGAACAGTTTCTGTAACCACAGCAACCACAACTCTGTTACCACAGCAACCACAACTCTGTTACCACAGCAACCACAACTCTGTTACCACAGCAACCACAACTCTGTTACCACAGCAACCACAACTCTGTTACCACAGCAACCACAACTCTGTTATCACAGTAAATCTGACACACAACTTCTCAAAAAGCAGGGTGGGTTATACTCACTGCTTCTGTCCGAGTAATGAGATTAAAAGCAATGTCCCGACATAACTCTCTATAAATACGATAGTTGCACTGTAGTGTAATTAGTAGTGTAATTAGCAACGTAATTAGGAATTTTTGTTTGTGTACGAACTACGATTGAACGATTGGGAAGTGGCCTATCAGATGCAATGAAAATTCTCCATATCGCCTCTAAGCAGCTTAGCATTTTGACAAGTGACATGAACTTTTAATTGGAAGTAATTATTTAGTTTATAATGGGGGTTTAATTATATAATTATAGATTATAATTGGACCTCATTAAAAAGGCGTGTCGATTGTCCAACTTTTAGATAAAATCAATACTCATTGCTCATCATATTGATATGGTGGTTTGAAGTCAAAACTGCAGCTGGAGTGTGAAAAATCTATGTAAAACATTAGTAAAATCTTTTTCGGCTAAACCAAAACACGGCGGTTAAACCATAATGACATTGGTGCCGACCCTACATAAAAAACAGAATTGAAATCATTAATAAATTATCAAGAAAGTAATTAAAAGATTTAAAGTAATTAAAAGCTCCATAAGATCACACTGATGTACTTATCCCATCGTTAAACAGAGATTACAACCCTCCTTAGGCTTAATAAATTAAACCACATCCTTATCGAGTTAGAAACAGTTCAGTGAACAGAACTGAAATTAAACTCAGTGTAGAAGTGTTAACTATAATGAGGTCTGATCGTCATCTTCTTACAACGTTCGATGTCTGTGTGAAGGTAAAATGGTGATATCCTCTGGATCAGGCAGAGGTCCCATTACCTTAGTATTGCTGTTCCACTACTACAGAAGTGTTAACTATCACAATTACATGACCGTCTTGTTAAGCGGTTACAAATTTAGATCACTGAGCACTGTGATCACCTACGTGGTAGCACCTACGTGGTAGCACCTACGTGGTAGCACCTACGTGGTAGCACCTACGTGGTAGCACCTACGTGGTAGCACCTACGTGGTAGCACCTACGTGGTAGCACCTACGTGGTAGCACCTACGTGGTAGCACCTACGTGGTAGCACCTACGTGGTAGCACCTACGTGGTAGCACCTACGTGGTAGCACCTACGTGGTAGCACCTACGTGGTAGCACCTACGTGGTAGCACCTACGTGGTAGCACCTACGTGGTAGCACCTACGTGGTAGCACCTACTTGGTAGCACCTACGTGGTAGCACCTACGTGGTAGCACCTACGTGGTAGCACCTACGTGTTTCAACTGGAGTTAAACTAATGATTTGAGGTGTGTGGGTATAATAATAAGAGCGGGCAAGAAACAAATAGATCGGCTAGATATCATCTCACAAATCTATTTGTACACGTTTGAGCCTGTAATAATTGGTGGTTATTTAGTTAGTTAGTAAATGTGAGGGATAAGAACCAACATTGGGCATTGTTTAGAGCTATGGTGTAGCAGGGATTATAAGCGCGAGTGTGTGTTTATTAGTGTTTATTAGTGTTTATTAGTGTTTATTTGGCTCATGTTCAGTAATCAATATTACTGGACAATATAAATCTGTGTTTCATACTGATTAAACAGCAGATCGTAGTATAAATTAACTTTAGACAGCGCCAGTTTGTCGCAATCCACATTCTCCGATCTAACGAATAAAAGAACTCTAAACCACTAGATTGTACTGATTACGAGTAAAATAAAAGTGTAGATTTAACGATAAAAGTGTAGATAGATTTGATAATAAAAGTGTAGATTTACTGTGATAAATCTGTATGAAAAAGCGTACGTGAGATCAATAGATATAGAATATATGTTTTAGTCTTATTATTCGCTTGACTTAAAAAGCTAAAAGATCAAAGGTTCGATATACCAGATTTTTGGCTCAGCAACATCTTTAAAACTGCGGATATTTCAATATTTTCAGAACAGAAAGCAAGTTACGATAAACTTCAAGCAGCCAATTTGTTTGTAAAACTGTTTGTTCCCTTGTGTTCACACACGTTACAGATAAACAAATATAAACAGTTCATTTAATGTAATAGAACTGCGGAGAAAATGGGTTATTACCTCCGACATGCTCTAATGGGCTGCAAGTATTTTTCAATTGATGAGAAACTGTGATTTGTGACGTCAACGGTTGTGCGTCAATGGAATATTCATGGATTTGTGTCCTGCAAAAACTTATTGGAAAAATAAAGATTAGTATAATAAATTAAATGAGAAGTCATACGATAGACAACATAAAGCGATCTGCTCTGGGGCTGCCGCCAGCCTGTCTTAAACTAATAAAATGTCAAATGTTGATAAAGATAAGTCATCCAAGCGAGTAAAGCCTGGGGTCGTACAATTTTAAGATGGTTTAATGACAGTTAAACGACTTGATGTTTAATTCATCATTATCTTATTCAATCTACCATCATCTAAATATTTATAGAGATTCATTAAATTAAAATTAGTATTGTACATAATAGGCTTCCCTCTCAATTGAGTAACTTAAGTTAGTTTGTATGACATGATAGAAGTGGAGACAGACAGCTTACCAATTACAATACTCCTCTATATTACAAGTATATGTCCACATGCTTGTCTATTATATAGAGCTCATTGGTAGGACATATCGATAATTCACTTTATTCCCGCTAAATATGGTTGGTAACAATGTGATATATTGGTAGGGGTATCACGCCTCCGGACAAACATTTGAGAGCCGTAATACTCCCAACCAACAAACTTAATAATATCGTTAAATGATATTATTATTATTAAACTATCTCTCCCTTGTACATTATGAAGAAACATAGTGTTTCTAAAATAAACCAGCTTGTAAAATGTTAATAAGTTAAGACAGTATTATATTGGGTTATACATACTAATGGTATGCCCGTCGGGCTATTAGTCCCGCTTTGAAAATGAGTACATACAGTGACTTCACCGTGCATTATAACTATAAGGAGTAGAATATATCGAATTTTAACAATGGTTAAGAGAACACGTTTTCCCATTAGAACGATCAGAACTAGTTCTCTGAACCAATAAATCCTAACAATCATACAAACCCTATCCCACAAGGCAGTACATATCAAAGATGAAGCAGAATGTAAAAAATCTTTAGCTCAAAATGCATAACTAATATACAAGACATAATTACAGCAGTTTGTCATATCACGTGTTACTAACCAACTTATTTCAGGTGGATATGTCTAACCCTGTGTTAGGAATCATACCAAGGGTTACTATCAAAGACAAGAGTAGTTATGCTGAGTCCCCAACTAAAGCATACGACAGGGTGAGTCGTGTTCTAACGTTCCAACTAACATTCTAACTCAATCTATCTTACTATATTCTAACCTTCTTTTTGAAATCTAACTTTTCTGTTTACGGATCATCGTTATCCGCGATTTATTTCAAAAATTTTGAACGGTTTTAAAAAGCAGAGATTGAGAGTGTATGCTATATAAATGGTGCACAAAGACGGTGTTATACTATGAGGTAGTGTGAGGTAGTGTGAGGGGGTATAACTCTAATTAGTTGCACTAGTTACCTCATTACCCACCCCCAACCCCCACACCTGTGTCTTCACCATCACCCAGGCGCCAACCAGTCAACTCACAGTAAGACAGAGTTTATTGAGAAACTAGCACCACCTAGTGTTATAAACGCTGTGTTTAGTAAAACAGCACCAGCAAGTACATACAACCCAATGTCGAGGTAAAGACTGCAAGTGACGAATGATTTCCAGCCAGAGCAGGGTCGTTAATACCCTTTGTAACCGGCGTTAGTTATCCTGGCCTGGACCACCACGCGATATGGGCAGCCAGGCTGAATACCTAGCATTGCTGAACACCTAGCATTGCTGAATATGCGTACTGCAAATATTCGGACAATATTAGTTAAATACTATCAGTAAACTGGTACTTATTGAGCTGTAATTTACAAAATGCTATGAAATTGTTGGCCGAAGCAACGTAATCATATTTTTATTATGATAGAGGCTGAATAGGTGCGCAAGATAAACTTAAAACGTTATGTAATGTTTGTGAACTCAAATTATTAGCCAGAAATACAAAAGAAACCCAAACCATCATCGTTGAATGGTTGTGACCATATCTCTAGAAGTAGAAAACTACAAAATAATTTTAAAAGTCCGTCGATTAAGTTAACCAGCTAAAACTTGACATGACGTTAGTTTAAACTGAAGTTTAAGGAACCATTCAAAATGTGTACTGACTTGGTTACTAATCGATAATTCAGATATAGAATATAGTACAGAGTACAGACGCGAAGGTAGCTCAACTAAACCTCCAGTGCAGGTTACAAAGAACAACACAGAGCACAAAAGTAACAGTACACATTGCGAGAAACAGCTGTCACTGCTCGATCTTAGAAGACGGTCACAAAGCGAGCACCAATCATATTATTGCTAGGGACCCCCAATCTGCTGAGGTCAGGCCACTTCGGGCCTTGTTTCCAGCAATCGCCCGCCAGCCACGTCTGATTAATCCTGCACGCATTGTGATTAAACCTAGATACGATAACCACGTGATATGTATATAACATGTGGCATGTCATACATAACACGTGATATTTCATATATATTACATAACATGCGGTGGACATGTGGCATATATCTCGGTTATCTCCTAGGACGTGTATAGCGAACTTAATAGTGGACATGTTTAGTGACTGATGGGATAATACAGTATCGCGTACATCAGTTACAATAATTAAGTATTAACCTTTACTTCATGTCGGTCCCGCACAATTTAGTCATGTTTAGTCTCCTTTTCTCCAATAATTCGCCTAAGTTATAGTTCATGTACTAGTTCATCTACTCTAAAATATCTGAGGCTGTCACCAACACAAAACTGACTTAATCTGTGAGCTGTAGCTTCAAAGCCAGCCTAATTGAAAAGTTATTACAATAGAATTCTATATTGAGTATTATGGTATGGCACCAGTTTTTTAAGCACGTGGTCACAGCCAGAACCTTGAGAGCTACTGGAGTACTGGAGTACTGGAGTACTGGAGTACTGGAGTACTGGAGTACTGGAGTACTGGAGTACTGGAGTACTGGAGTACTGGAGTACTGGAGTACTGGAGTACTGGCACCGAGGTGGGTTCTTCGAACATTTAAGTGATTTTTTTGGTAGCTGAGGTTTCAGCTGTACATGTGTAAATCGTCTTCAGCTGGGGAGTAGGGATGATGGGGCGATTATATGTGATCCAGTGGTGTCAGTGTGGCATGGGGGTGTGTGAAGGTGTTTAAATGGGGTATGAGTGTGTATATTTCTATATTTAAATATAGAATAACTAAAAAACTACGTTTAAAGAAATGCCAGATGATTTAGGCTTAACGGAGAAAGCATTTTTAGGAGAGATGGTGTCCCAGAGAAAGCTACATTTTAGGGAACGGTCTGTTCTGGTCATGGAGGGATGTCGTCTGTCGAGTGTTAATTGCTCTGTCAGATCAAGTTGGAAGGGAGATGTGAGGGATTTAAGAACTGTTATTTTGTTTTAGGAGATGTCTAGTGATCTAACCCCTGCCCCCTCAGTTAGCGTTCAAGTACCTGTCGTGGGTGCTGACCCCTCTGCTGATTGGGTACGCTGTGTACTCACTGCTGTACGAGGAACACAAGGGCTGGTACTCCTGGACGCTCTCTATGTGCTACGGATACCTCTTATTGTTCGGTAAGTGGGGTAGTGGGGGTGTACGGTGTGTTATTATGTGGGGGCATCCTCTTTACTATGTTCAGTAGGGTAGTGGGGGTGTGTTATTATGTGGTGGCATCCTCTTTACTATGTTCAGCGTTAAGTAGGGTAGTGGGGGTGTGTTATTATGTGGGGGCATCCTCTTTACTATGTTCAGTAGGGTAGTGGGGGTGTGTTATTATGTGGGGGCATCCTCTTTACTTAAGATGACAGATGTCGACTTTGCTGACGATCTTGCACTGACAACAGACACCGCAGAGCAAGCGCAAGATCTTCTCCTCAGTGTGGAGCTGGCTGCTAACTCCGTTGGACTGCACCTCAACGAGAGTAAGACGAAGTACATCTGAGTCAATCTCTCTGAGTCTGACTCTACCGTCATTAAAGCAGCAAGTGGGCAGGAGATAGAGCAAGTAGATGACTTTGTCTACCTTGGAAGCAGAATAATGAGTGCGGAGAAGGACTTTGATGTTAGGAAAGCAAAGGCATGGGGGGCCTGTCATCAGTTAAAGACAACCTGGAAGTCTGGAATGCGCAGGGACTTAAAGATCCGTGTCTTTCGAGCAACGGTTGAGCCCGTACTCCTGTACGGCTCTGAAGCTTGGACGATAAGCCAATCCATGACTAAGCGGATCAATGGATGCTACACTAGAATGCTCCGGATGGCCTTGAACATACGTTGGCCACAAATCATCAACAACAGTGATTTATACGGCAACATCCCCAAGCCATCAGCGATGATAGCCTCCAGAAGAATGAGACTGGCTGGACATGTAGCCAGGCATGACGACCTTCTGGCAAACCAACTTCTGTTCTGGGACCCTCAGCATGGATACAGGAGACCGGGGAGGCCCCACCTCACGTTTCTGGACATGCTAAAGAAGGACACCAGCCTTTCCTGTGTTGAAGAGATAAGATCTGTTATGCTTGACCGCGACGTGTGGCGAGGAATTGTAGTTGCTCGGACCAAGAAGCCGACTTAAGTCAGTAAGTCAAGTCAGTAAGTCAGCCTCTTTACTATGTTCAGTAGGGTAGTGGGGGTGTGTTATTATGTGGGGGCATCCTCTTTACTATGTTCAGTAGGGTAGTGGGGGTGTGTTATTATGTGGGGGCATCCTCTTTACTATGTTCAGTAGGGTAGTGGGGGTGTGTTATTATGTGGGGGCATCCTCTTTACTATGTTCAGCGTTAAGTAGGGTAGTGGGGGTGTGTTATTATGTGGTGGCATCCTCTTTACTATGTTCAGCGTTAAGTAGGGTAGTGGGGGTGTGTTATTATGTGGGGGCATCCTCTTTACTATGTTCAGTAGGGTAGTGGGGGTGTGTTATTATGTGGGGGCATCCTCTTTACTATGTTCAGTAGGGTAGTGGGGGTGTGTTATTATGTGGGGGCATCCTCTTTACTATGTTCAGTAGGGTAGTGGGGGTGTGTTATTATGTGGGGGCATCCTCTTTACTATGTTCAGCGTTAAGTAGGGTAGTGGGGGTGTGTTATTATGTGGGGGCATCCTCTTTACTATGTTCAGCGTTAAGTAGGGTTGTGGGGGTGTGTTATTATGTGGGGGCATCCTCTTTACTATGTTCAGCGTTAAGGACGTTTTTAATGATAACTTTAATTCTCTAATTACTAATTACTGCTTAAATTTAATGTTTAAATTAGCGCTTACTTAGCTATTTAAAAGTTAAAATTGTAACTAAATTTAGTTGATGCTGAACGTCCTCCCCAGGGTTTATCATGATGACACCCCAACTGTTTATCAACTATAAGATGAAGAGTGTGGCTCATCTACCTTGGAGAATGTTGACATATAAAGCTCTCAACACATTTATAGATGACCTGTTTGCGTTTGTTATCAAGATGCCTACTCTCTACCGACTGGGATGCTTTAGAGATGGTCAGTTCTTCTAGGAGTCCCTGGGAATGTGTGTTTAGTGTGGATTGTGGAATTTAATAGTCAATAAACGTACCAGATCTTAGCCCAAGCAGATGTTGGAATGAAAAGTATGGTTTAAAAAATAAGTCTAAGTGAAGAATACTCTTTTTTCTATGATTCTTATCAATGAATTATTTTAAATTATCATATTAATCACGATTCACCTTTCCTCAGATATAGTATTTTTCATTTACCTGTACCAGCGGTGGGCGTACAGGGAGGATCCTAACAGAGTCAACGAGTTTGGGACGAGCAAATCTCACCCTGAGGGTGTTCCTGAACAAGCTGATATTACTAGTGAAGGTATGTGGAATTAAACAAGATAATATTTCCATAATATAATCTACTAATACCTGTATATAATCTACCATTTACCTGTATAATAACCTATGTATTTTATCACCTGTATATTTCATCACAATCTAATATTACATTAATCGCTATTCATAAGAATAATTTTTTTTAAATTTTTCCTTGAACGTCAGTTTACAACTTTCGTTAAATTGATCATCCAATTTTGTTTCTGTTGCAACTAAAATCAAACTATTCGTAGGAAAAGTAATATTGGCGGCGGATGAAGGTGAAGAAGTCGCAGCAGAGCCGAAAACCGTCGAGGAAAAGAAAACTGAGTAAACAGCCAGTATAATGAAAATTGTCGGAACAGACTAGGACACAGACGCGATTCGCGAACTATCAACTATCAGCTCGTATTTTATGCAATTATATATGCATTAAATATTCTCTTAAACGGTTCCAGAGTTTAAGTGGATTGCACTGTCTTTTGTCTTCAGACACAGGGTCGGTTTTATTGTGATACTGGTGTAAGATTTCAGATTAATTAATATCGCAATTGCGTAAGATGATTATAATGTATGATGTTAATTGTTATCTGTATTTTCTCTATATTTTTTTGCGAAATGCAAGTTTTGTTATTCAGAAATGCTGTTCAATTTCGCTGTGAGAACGAGAAAACATGCACATAAACCGTCTGACATGACTTAAGCTCCATTAAACGTGGGAGTGAGTGTTAAGAATATTGTTATTGGGCCCCAAGAATGCAAAGTCTGGGCAGGTAGGAAGTCAGTAATATGGAATGAATACATCTGCTGGAAAAGGGACAAAACTTAACCCTAACCTGAGAGTAAGCCCTAGCTATGCAATCTAATTCGTGTATACATATTTTTCAGCAATAATATCTCATCTTGAGTGAAAGTACGAGTTAAACTAGATGTAACCTCGCTGAAGTTTTTGATGAACGTGCGGATGCGTTCAAGAAAAAACAACAATTTCAAGAAAACAACAATTTTATTTAGTATCAATTAAAGCAGACAAAAATATATTTTCTATATATATAACTAGCACGAACTTTAGATCAAATATCTTAGGGGACTTGGAGTAGCAAGAGATTGACTAGAAGGTATATACCTTTTACAAAGATACGTCGAGAAGAATCCAGGGTGATACAGGATCGGAGAGTGCAGACCAAAAGTTTACGCACCCACCTTTGCCTCCTGAGTTCTTGGTTGGATAGAAATTTATGCAAACTTGGTCGTTTATACTCCAAGTCCCTTTCTTAAAAGAAGTAGTATTAACTATGTCTAGAGTTAGCTTCGTTCAATAATAACAATATCAATATAATAATCAATATCAATACCAGATAAACCTACCGAATAAATTATTAAATATCAATAAATTAATTCATTCCGATAAAAATTTTTATAAATTTAGATATATAGTATCTAAAAACATTACAACAAATGGTTAAAAAGCGCCCAAAATCGATTTGAAAGATTTTCTGTTTATAGTACAATCATGATAGTAATAGTAAGTGTGCACCGCTGCAATTAGACTTGATTACTGCAATTTAAAATTGTTTGGAGTCCAAGTATCTTTTAAGTCAGCTGCCTGTGCTTGTATTAATAGTGCTTTTGTTCTCAGTTTTATCAAGCTAATGGACGTTTCTAAGCAATTGCTTGAAGTTAAAATTTTTTTATGAACAGCGTTCCAAAGCTTGGCTGCATTAAACAAAAAGGTATTTGATTTATTTAGGAGAATAACCGTGAGACTCGTTGCACGGTTTGAAATGTTGATAGCCTCATAAAGGGAGTATGGGCAGTGGTACTTGATAATCTTAGAAAATTCTAAGATGCAGTGATATTTGTACAAGTTTTGAGCCGTAAGTATTTTTAATCTATTAAAAATGGGTTTTGTATGTTCCTTTTCAAAGTGTTTATGGTCTAGTTTTTGCATACCGTATGGTCTAGTACGTGCACATGTTGATTGTTTATATCTAAATATGAGTCAAGGTTGCCAAAAAGGATCCTTATACAGTGCTTCTGTGTGATGAAAAGACTATCATTGGACCGTTCTTTGAGGACAACACCCCACACACTTATACCATAACTGAGATGTGATTCAAAAAGAGCATTATATATTTTTAAATATAGTTCAGAAGGTATCGAGTGCCGAATTCTGCAGATTGCACCAGTCATAGATCGCAGTTTTTTACGGATGTAGTGCATGTGGGCAATCCAGTTTAGCTTACTATCTATAACAACACCTAAGAATTTGGTATCCTTGACTTTAGTAATAACCTTACCATTGATGAATATTGATCTAGATTCATCTAGCAGGATAGCAAATGGTCTGGTCCGTGCACAGGTGTCATCATATTCAGAGGCAGGTTTAAAATGTATGTAGCAGCATTTGGACATATTGATATGAAGTAGATTACATTTCATGTAAATCGAGACATGTTTAAGTACTAAGTTGGCTTTTTTGTATGTTGCTTCTCTAGATGGTCCTGATATGAAGATATTAGTGTCATCAGCATAAAGTACAAATTTCACCTCACTGTCTGAAAAGCAGTTTACTATATCGTTCATATACAATAGGAAGAGTAACGGCCCTAGAATTGACCCTTGTGGTACTCCAAATTTCACGCCCATTGTTTCTGATGGTACATCGTTATACATAACATACTGCTTTCTGTTAGTCAAATAGCTTTTTAGTAAGGTAAGTGCTGTGCCCCTAATACCGTAGGAATTTAATTTGCATAAAAGAATATCGTGATCAAGGGTGTCGAAGGCTTTGCTCAAGTCAATGAATATCCCTAGGACATGTTTATTGCTTGCCAGAGACTTAGTAACGGAGTCTATAGATTTGTGTAGAGCATGGGTGGTAGAATGGCCTTTTCTAAATCCAAACTGTGAGTCTGTTAGTACACCTTTAGATGTGAAGAAATTATAGAGGCGTTTATAAATAACCTTCTCGAAGATCTTTCCAAATAAAGGTAATATTGATACAGGCCGATAATTTTCAATGCATTCTTTATTGTCTTTCTTGTAAATAGGAATAACTTTACCAGTTTTAAAAATACTTGGGAATGTACCACTTTGTATACATGTGTTGTAAAGCCTAGCCAAAGTACCTGCAATGAGTTTTGCCGGTTTTTTTACGACAACTACAGGTATGTCACTGGCCTTACCATTTTGAAAATCTCGGATCACCTCGATAATCTCGTTTTCATTAGTTTCTTCCAGGTATATGGAGTCAGATACCGAATTAGACATAAACTGAGCAAATGATTCTACTGGTTCCAGAGAAATACTATTGTTTGACAGTACATTTTTATTGAGATTACTTGCAAGAGATGTAAAATATTCACAGAATTTGTTAGCAATTATTCGTCTGCAAGTAACTCTCTGGCCATCTATGACAAAATCGTCTTTACATCTAGATAAATTTTTGCCACGGAGTTCATTTATAATTTCCCAGGTCTTTTTTGAGTTCATGCTGTACTTCTCGAATTTTTGAGTATAGCACATAGCCTTTGCCATCTTTATTGAGCTCTTGAGAAACTTGTCGAATTCCTTGTAATATATGTGCTTGTTTGGATCCCCATCAGGTAGTTTTAATGTACAAGTCTTCTTCCATTCGAAATACAACCTAGCTTTCTTGTCGATGGAGTTAATGAGGCCCTGGGTGATCCAAGGGTTGGTTATGCTGTTACGTTTAGTGGTTCTAGGAGTTAGAAGTTTGCAAGACAAATCTATCTTTTCTTGAAATAACTGCACGAAAGAGTCAAATGTGTTACAGCTGTGGTGGAACCTATCTATATCGTTTTCTATTTCAAGACAGAGCTTCTCTAAGTTAGCATTACTATAGTCGTAGTGTATAGTAATTTTGTCTGATGAATCAGGTGTTGGCACAGAGTCAGGGGAAAGTTCAATAAGAGTGAATATAGGGTGATGGTGGGAGATCTTGTCAGATATCACACCAGAAATAAGGGATTGATCTACGACATTGGTATGGATATTGTCAATACAGGTCCTGGAACAGCCAGGCATTTGGTGAGTTGGTAATGATATGGTTGGTATGAAGCCGTTGTTGAATATTATTTCTTGAAATTTGTCCTCTGATGGAGATGGGTCGTTCAAAATGTTAACATTGAAATCACCAAGAATATATACTTTTTTGCCATTCAGTTTTGAGAGAATACATTCATAGGCTTTGTTGAACATCTCAAGTGATGCGTTTGGGGGACGGTATATAACCCCTACGACCGTTGGATCTTGCAAGCTAGTGATTGATACAAACAGTGATTCTATGTGTTCATTACAGAGAGATAAGTCAGTGATTTTGTTAAAGTTAAGGGAATCATGTAGGTAAAGACACACTCCTGACCCTTTACCCTTGAACTGGTTTTTCTCTTGGCAAAAGTAGCGTGATTGGTAACAAGAGGAGTATCCGTTAAGCTGATACAGAGTTCCATTTTCGGGATTAGTGTTTGTTTCTGCAAGGCCGATAACAGAGAATTTGTGGTCGATACAAGACAATTCAACTGCAAAGTTGTCAAAGTTTGATGCATTTCCATCAATATTTAGAAATAATTTGGACAAATATTTAGCTGAATTTTTAGGTAGGATGGTGGCATTCAACTCTGTTATTGAGAATGTTTTGCAATTTTCAAGTATCTTTGAGCTGTTGTAGATAGATTCAATATAATTAACTGGCTCATCATCAATGAGGCCATTGTTTGCAAAGTGGGGAGCTTGGTAGAAAGGGTTATACCGAACGATATCATTGGCATCAGTGCATATTTTGCAGTATGTTGCATCTCGAAATTTGACTATGTTATCATCAGTTTTGCATTTTTTATGCATTATTTTGTCACACATCTGACAAGTTATGAATGGATGTCCAGCACGCACAGGTCTATTGCAGCAGCAGCAAATTTCGCATATTAGTTTGGCTATCATGACATAACTACGGATCTACGAGAACGTGGGGAAAATCTTTTTTGGGCCTTGGTAACATCACTGAACAACCTCCCATCAACTGGGCTACCTAGGATCTTATGGGCAATTGCCCGGGAGAGTTTAAAGATACCGCTTGACCCCAGGTGGATTGGGTCATCCGGCTTCTTGTATCTACAAAACTGCTTGTCCAGTAGACCCTCCTCATCAACAAAACTATCAAAATCTAAAGTGCCAATTCTAGTATTAGTATTACAGTACCCAAATAATAAACTATTAAACTCCATGGCTCTGTCATTCAGCCAGGAGGACCTAGTTGGAAGGATGGGTGAAACTATAACTTTAGAGTATGGACACATATCACAAATATTCTTGAGCTTCTTTGTCAGCTCATTAGCCCAATGTTAAACATCACCCCCTCCCCTCTTGATATTATTTACACCACAGTGTACTACAACGTTCTTGTATCCTACACAAAGAAGAGGGTCTAACTGATCTATTGTGAAACATTCAATTCTTTTCCCAGGCAGTTTGTGACCAAATGTTCCTTTACCAGCCCCAAATTTGAGGAACCGGGTGTTTGAATCACCAATAATCAATGTCGCATTGGTGCTCCTGCTTACGTAGCGAAAGGTTATACTGTATCTCAATTCCCTCTT
The DNA here is from genome assembly GCF_026151205.1 of Bolinopsis microptera. NCBI lineage: Eukaryota > Metazoa > Ctenophora > Tentaculata > Lobata > Bolinopsidae > Bolinopsis > Bolinopsis microptera. The sequence continues at coordinate 9,272,742 of NC_087079.1, forward strand.
TTCTGTGCTCTTGTCAATTCGGTGGTCCCACAGAAACTGGGACTGTTTGCTCATCACATAGAGACTACATCCCTCTATTGTCTCTACGATTTCTCCTTCAGGTTGATCCTTTTTTGTGAATTTGACCGAGCAATCACCACCTAAGGATACTGTAAAAATGGAACTATCATGGACCAATGATTGCTCGTTATCAGAGTGCTTAGGAAGAAAGCTGTTCCCGTCGGTGTACCGATTTATCAAGCACTGGTTGATTGTTGAACTAGGACATTCTTCCTTTATCTTGGAGACAAGCTTATTAAGAACCTCAGGAAATTCTGTTGATGTCGGTTTTTCAGCTTTAGCCCCCGGGTACTGATAAGGTTCGCCAAAGCTCACAACCCCATGTCCATTTTCGGAGTTACTATCAAAGGCTTCCTTCTGTTGGTCTAAGAAAACTGAGAGCTCAGAGTTCAATTTTTCATCTACAAATTCTGGGACATACGACAGAATGTGCTTGGACTTAGGGTCGTCTACACTTGCATGCTTCTGTGCATCTAGGAGAAGCTGTTCTTGGTCTGTTTCACATGGAGCAGGTGACCTTATATGAAAAGGAGGCATGGGCAGATCAGGGGTGGAAACATTTGACGACCTACTGTTTTTAAAACAGTTGATGTCAAGTTTGAGCTCAGCAAGCTTGTTGTTGATAGAGTCAAGAGTTTTGAGATGGCTATCATTGTCTTTGAGGTTCTTGATGGACATCTGGATGGCTTCTAGAGAATGGTGTATAGAGCTACCATCAGATGTAGTGTGACCCGTTGGCATGCTCATGCTGCAGGGAGCTGACAAGTAGGAAGGGGACTTGACTTCATTGTCAACTCTATGTCCATTCACCACAGCGCAAACACTTTCAGCAAGACCTAGCAGGGATAGGAGACCTTCTGCTAGGGTGAGCTTGTTCAGGGATGAGCAGCTCTTGATCATGTGTGGAGTAATGATTGCAAACTTATTTACTTCAAGTTTTAAGATACTGCAAATGTTAATCTTGATTAAGTCTACCTCGGAGCGTAGGTTCTGTGCATGGGTTAACAGATAGGTGTCGAGGGGAGCAGATCTATTTGAGAAGAAACTAAGGAGACTGCTAACATTTTTGTCTTCTTCTGTGTCCTGATTTTCTGAATGAATTATTTTATCGACATCTCTAAGCATTTCGTCAATATCATCAATGACTGAAGCTGAGGAAGTGGTGGGTGTATCCTGATCAGGAACCGTAGTGGATAAAGTCTGGTCTGCAGCAGGTTGAGGTTTCTCACACTTTTCTGTTTGAGTGTCAGTGGGGGTTTCCATCATGGTGAAGAAGCAATGGGGGTACCAGGCAGACCAGGGGGCACCTTCACGTCCAACTAGCACACTCACTGAAAAGAAGGAAGAGCAGAAAGTAGTTTGAAATGTTCTGTTGTGGAAAACAATGAAAGTGTAAACTGGATTAGTCAAAATGATTCAAAAGATTGAAAAATTGAACAGACTGACGGACTACGACACATGGGACAAGAGAGTGAGTGAGTATGAAAAATATGAGGTGGTTGGACTGGCAAGCCCTATCATTTAATCAGAATACATTACATATAATCCATAAGCTATATATATGTCAGCCTGTTCTTGGAGCACAGCCCCAAAAGTTATCGGAAGTGAAGTTCAAGTTTTAAGTCTAAAATTCTTTCAACACTATCTACACATTAATCAGGGTTGTCCAATTGTCCAATTGTGGTTTGTGGTGTGAATGGAGTTATACATTGCCAAACAGAAACATCATTCACTACAACTACTTAACTTCTTAACAGGTTAAGAGTGCCAGTCTTCTGTTTCAGCACCCCCTGGACCATCATAGTACCCCCGATGCAGTTGACTTTAGCAAGCCATGGACATATTGGACATCCTCAAATCATTTGCTATATAGTAGTGTTGAAAGTTCACATAATACGTAATCAGCCGAAGGGAGGGGGTTTTCTTTCAAAAATATCTTTCTCTCTATATCATGTATAAAATCATGTCCGTCACGCCCATATTCAGTACAGCACAGGAGGAGCTAAGTGCAAAGAAACTGTCACTAACTGCTACAAACTGCCACTAACTGCCACAAACTGCCACTAACTGCCACAAACTGCCACTAACTGCCACAAACTGCCACAAACTGCTACAAACTGCCACTAACTGCCACTAACTGCCACTAACTGCTACAATCGCGCCCACGCATTTGCGCGCGACAGTAGCAGTTAGTGGCAGTTAGTGGCAGTTAGTGGCAGTTAGTAGCAGTTAGTGGCAGTTTTTATGCGCGTCGGGATTTCAAATCGAGCGCTCATCAATTTTTATAATAGCAAGTCCGCAGCGTTTAGAGCTGCATTGTTGATTATTGGGCAGCGCTCAGCCTGTCATTCCGCCGAATCTCTATTCATTAATGAACATGATAGCCTGAGGTTCCCAGGTAACATTGTTGACTAAACCAGACTGTGCACGTTGTGCTAGATGTCAAATGTTGCAGATAGCGTATACGTTTTTTAAAACTATGTTTTGATTTGATTTGACTTGACTTAACTTGTAGTAAACGGTCGGCCGTTTTACAACACGGCAATATGACTGCTTGTGTTAGTTTCGACACTAAATATTTTGTTCTCGCTGCATGAGTATATAAATGTTTGATATGAATTATGAAATGAGAAGTCGTGTATTATGTAATATAATAGATTCAGAAGACTCGTAAATGTGCAAGTATATGAATATTTATATTATATCATATCCATTGAATTATATTCATGGGACCAGCAAAAGCTCACAGCTAACAGCATTTATTTTTATTTATGATAAGATGATAAGTTCATTATGAGCAATTTTTAATTTAGTTCGTATCAGGCTAGGAGTCTAGTAATCGAGTTTTATTTGTTAATAAAAAAAACTTCTCTACGGTATTAGGAAAACTGCTGTGATAGACCGGAGCGCAGCAAAAAATTTAATAGCTTGTCCTGGACCTAATTCTACCAAATATTTACTACAAGTATGACACTTTTCGGATTTAGAAGGGTGCTGTCCAGACTATGAGTATGTTAACGGTGCGCGGTGATATATCATTGAAGCTAAAGTCGGCACTAAAAATTAAAGTAAATATACCTCACGCCACACACTAATTGCATACGTTTGTAATTTTATTGTCTCTTATCAGCTTGCTTATTTCTCCTACCCGAACGCCTAACGGAGAGATTACTTTGTTATTTTACGTATCTGACAGGTAAAAATTAATAACAATAAATTTCACCTACTGAACGTATTCATAATAGAAAAGTTGCTAGTTTGGTTCTCCACCGTGCAATAGGATCTGTTTCACGTTCCGGTTCACTCTTTAAGATAAAAGCCTCTAATCGATGATTTTGCCCTTATAGCTTAGTTGTACTTGTAGTGAATTCGTACGGAACGTTCACTAAAAATAGTTTGTGAACGCGTTCGCTAAAAGATTTTAACGTTTGGAACATAAGGAACGTTAAAACAGGGCCTCCCACGGATTAAACAGTTTTGTGCGGAGAAAGAAGTGAAGAGAGTACGAAGCCAAAGAGTTCTCCGACAATTATTCCAGCCAGCCTCGCCGCAGCAACGCCAACAGCAAGCAGGGACTTATCCATGCAACATATATAAGTATATACAACGCTGACCCAGAATGGACATGCCACGGTACCACTATAATATTTGCTTCGATTCTCCGTAATACTGATAGCACTAGCAGTAGCAGAATTTGCTGCTTGTAATTCCTGGGCGTTGCTAAACCTGTCATTCCGCCCTATCTCAATCTGCTATAGACATATTTTTAATCGCCATAATATGTTCAATGTTAAATCAATGTGTTTAACTTAATAAATGCAAAAGCCTGAGCGAGGTACCGTACCCAGGTAAATTGATCTTTGCAAGTTGAATTTGCGTTTCTGAAACCACTCTCTGCACTGGTAATTGTATTTAAAAGGGAACACAAAATGATGAACGTGACCAAAATTATTCCCCGCGCGACGCGATAAGATTCTCTTTCATCTTTCAGCATTCAGTTTCAGTTAATTCTGGGTAATTCGCGCGTAAAATCATATTGGCACGTGTGCGTTCCATGTTCTCAGAATTAGGCAACGGTAAGTTTATAATCTTTAACTTTAACTGTTTGGAAACAGGTGTTGTTATTTTATGCTGGGAATCCCAAAAAGTGCTTGATCGGCCAGTTCATCATTGTGTCTCGCTAAATACTTGGCTAGTTTCATTATGCTTCGACTAATCATCACTGTTGGCTTGGGGATGGTATTCAACTGTTGAGGGCTTACTGTAACAACCATTGATACGCTTATAGTTATCAGACAGCAACTAACCGATATCCAATGGGTCTCAGCCATAGATTTAGAACAATATAGGCTCAACGGTGGCTCGGAAAAGTATAATCTTCATGGTATGGTCTTATATATGATTTTGGTCTATTAGAACGAGTTTTAAGTGAAATATATCCTCCAGAGATGATTATGAATAAAAATAATACTTCAGTTCGTGAAACTGACTTTTTAGATATTAGTCTTACTATCACTATCAATATTTATAAGGGAAAATTTTTTAAAAACTTACGACAAGAGGAACGATTATAATTTTGATGTCATTAATTATCCCTATTAGATGGGAATAATCCCAAAAGCCAGTATTATGGTAAATTTATTAGTCAGTTAGTTCGTTTAGCTCGTATTTATAGTTCTTATAACAGTTTTATTTTGGATTGTAAAAATTTAGTTCGTAAACTTGCACGACAAAGTTTTAATATTGCTGCACCTTGCGCAAACGGTTTGAAATCTTTGTCGACAAGTATTTTAACATTTGGGGAAAATTTGGGATTAATTTACTTCGGAATATGTATTTTAGCATGACGTGTCATTCTTTTTTTTAGTTCAGTTCGTTTTCAATTTTTAATCTTAATTTTAATTTTCAGTACGTTTTACCTAACAAAATCATTTTTTACTTTTAGCTAGCAGAATGGTTTTCAGATTGCATTAATGAACTGTGCTATGAGCTGGTCCCAAGTCCAGACGCCATTTTATTCTTTGTAATTTTCAATAACCCTGTCTAGTCATTGACTACTGATTTATGAAATCACTAATCCTTTCGATTTCTGTGCCACTAACTGCCTTGATTTCATCAGTCCCTATATTGATAGGTTCATGCGCAAATTTACCTAGTTTAGCCGTCATTAATTAGGTACAGACCACTAAAAATAGTTTGTGAACGCGTTCGCTAAAAGATTTTAACCATTAACGAACGCAACATAATGGTAAAGGAACGTTAATCAGATTTAAAATATCAACACGTCGACACGCCATCGTTTCCCGCAATTTTACATGTTCTAGATGAGTTAGGAGAGTTTTAGCGCGCATGCATGCACGTTTCACTTTTCAGCCCTAAAACTCCGCTATATAGTGTTTCTGGATAGAAGTCGACTATTTATGCTCAATTCTCGAGCCGATAATAGTCTTGCTTAGATTTTCAGACAATAGTCTTAAGATTCCAGTTGGTTTCATTGGTGTAATTTATTACAATATTATCTGTTCGCCCTTAAAGTTAGCAAATTTTGCTTTTCGCAATTGAAACTATAAAAGCGATATGATTAGTTTTGCCAACAAAAGGTGGCTCGAGCTCCATTCCCCCCTACATTCAGTAGGGTTTTGTGTTCACCCGGCTTATATCCACCAGCGTGCGATTTTTCGCATAGCGGGCTCTCACCAGCCCGCTGTCAAAGGGCCCGATATCTCTACAGCCCGCTCATGATATAGCCCGCTAACAAGTGACATTTAATTTGACCAGTAGCAATATAGCCCGGAGTTCTCTAAAATATTTTCAGTTTCTGTATCGTCTCCATGTGAAATTCCTTATTACACTGACTATATACATTTTATTTTGGTGTCCGGTAGGGCTGCTCATGCAGCTTGTGAGCAGATGACATGATACTTTGATTTATATCAAAGTTATTATAACACACTACATAATACACATCAGCACTATAATCCCCCTATATTATTGATATTCATCGTCACTGACATTACATTCATTATTCCCACGGCCCAGGAATGCAGTGCATCTCCAGCCCCTATATACGACACAGCCCTTTATGATTGACTTACATTGAACACGTGACGTGTTACCATGGTTACAACAATTAGTGGCGACCTTTTCTAGAGATGACTTTTATACAAGCTCCATTGTTTATTTATAAAATTATATATTAACTGTAATACGCCCGCTGGTGGATATAATCCACATCACCTCGACCCGCGGGCGGAAAAATCGTATAGCACTCGGGCCCGATGGGCCCTCCGTGCTATACGAAAATATGTCTCCTCGGGCTAGCGCCCTCGGGGACATATGAAATATTGCACGCGCGTGCGCGTGCAATATTTTGTTCCGCCCGCGAGTCTCCGGTGATATGTATATATATATCAGGGATTTGATCAACACACGAATCAGGATGTCTGGAAGGAGTTTCGGCAGTATCGAGATAGCCCGACCACTGTCCGCGGACAACTGTCCACGAACACCTGTCTACCAGATCATTACTGCATAATGACAGTATCCCCTGAATCAAGCAGGGTTCACATCATCCCCTGAATCAAGCAGGGTTCACATCATCCCCTGAATCAAGCAGGGTTCACATCATCGCACGCGAATTTCAATCAGCGGTGGTGTCAAGGCTTATTAAACGATTAAGCAACCTTACGGAGGCGGTGGGTCCATTAATTTCGTCCATTAGACAGAAGAGTACCATGTAAGGAATTGGAATAGCTGTTGTTGTTGTTGTTGATGATGGGCAACTGATAATACTTCACCAAAAACGAACCACTTATATACCACATTTTAATCGTAATCATTTATTTCATTTAATTGAGCAATCAATATTATTCTACTACTTGGAAGGGTTTCAATGTCATGAACCTGTGTGACGGGCAACAAAGAAAAATATTTTTTTTCGAGTACACTTTCACCGAGAGAAAAAGGCTTTTTCCTACTGACGTGCCTCAAGTTTTAGCCGATTCTGACGGCCAGCTCTTGGTGGAAAACTTGGGTTTAGGGGGTACCCGAACACAGAGTTTTCCAATAAAAGCGCGCGAAATCGCTCAGCCTCCCCCGTAACAATTGGAGTTGTACGACTGGGTGAAAAAAAAAAAAAAAAACCCCCCACAGTTAACAAGCAGCAGACCTTATTATTTTTATGTTTTATATTTATGTTTTTATATTTAGTTAACAAATTTGCGCTTATAAAAAAATTCACGAAAAAGGACAATAATTTTTTATCATTCTTATTGCTATACTGTGACTTTTTTTTTAATTGTTGTTTATTTACTGTTAATTCCGACAACAAAGTTTTATCTCATTGTACCCATTTAAAGTTAAAAACGGACAAAAAAGAACGCCGGACCCCGGGGCATTCAAACGTTTACGTACGGGCGTTGACTTGAACGAAAAAGGGCAACTATTTAACTTTTAAGGTTAAAGGGGTTTTATATAGTACGCTATCCCTGGGGGGGGGCCTCTTCTAAACTCTCGGGGTTTCAATTTGAATTGTGTCGATTAAAAATTAAAGAAAATTAAATTAAATAAGATAAACTTACATTGGGTTTTGGGTTTTTGGAACCTTCTCAACCTAGAAATTTTTGGATTCGTAAGTTATGTACGAGAATAGTTTCCAGCCCACTCAATGATTTATAGATTACCCTTTTTTTTTTTTAAGGGAATCGTTAGGTATGAACTTATATAGTTTTATTATTACACGAAACTGCCCAAATATTATTCCCCGCGCGATTTATTCAAATTAAAATTCTCTTTCATTTTGATCATTTTTCTTTCAAAAAAAAATTCGGCGTCAAAATATTTAGTTTGGCGTTTTTGGTACTCCCCAAAAGTACGTCAAAATGCTTTCTGTGAATTGCATTATTATAAATTTATATCAAGGAAAAAAGGCTCCATGCATGTCCACAGGACGGTCACCGTAACCTTTTTAACTTAAACGGTCGGAAAAACGCGATGGTTATAAAAATAATGTTTATCGTTTTCCCATTGGGCCGGGAGTTTAGATCGAAAATCATGGGGGATCCCGATGACGATAAAACAGTTATCAAATTTATACTTTCCCAAAGCTAATGGTGTGCAACGCTACTGGATACCTTATCAAAAAGAAGTAAGAATTTTTTCTTTTGGCAAATCAAAAACCACGGAAATTTTCAGCGAAAACAACGTAAAATCGAAACGATTTTCACTTAAAATTTATTTGAGAAAGTAATGAATTCGGGGGGGATGGAACGTGATACAAGTTCTTAGTAGGTATCCCCTTAATTAGGGGAACTGCTGAAGGTAATTCTTTTAGAAGGCTTACTCTGACCCCGGGGGGCGGATAGAAAAAAAACTTTATTTTTAGTCTTGGAATTTTAAAACCAGCTGATAGCACGGGCTAGTTTTTGTTGGGAAAATTGGGGTCCGCAAAAGATACAGTCGGGGATAACATGTCTGTCAGACAAAAATATTATGGGAGAAACCATTGTTAGAAATATCTATAAAAGATATCAGGAATAAAGGGTAATATACTTTTTGGGTAGAATTGGGGAACACAACAAAAAAATTGAGAAAAATTTGTGCGAGGTAGGGACCCAGATGGCTTTTTAACCCAAATAAACTTTAAGGAACTTCTATCAGTACCGCACCCCTTAATCTTTTTCTGAACTGGAATTATAGGCTTCCAGAGGGCCCAGACCGAATTACCTCCATCCTTCTAGAGTTCATCCAAGTAGCACCCCCTTAAAGTCTTTGCACCCCCACACCCCTTTGGCGAACAAACTTTGGATTAACTAATGCTCCCAAAGGGAATCCCTGGTTTATGTCTTTCCCTCGTCACCAGCATTTCGTTTAGGTCACCAGCCCTTTCACTGGTCATCCCCCCAACATTAAAGTGTACAGAAGTCAGTTTTGTTAATCAATTTCTTTCTAACTTTTAATACTAATTCGTGCGTAAAATCAAATTCGCACTGTGACCAATGCAGTTCGGGTCACGTACCGGTAATTTTAGTCTTTTATTTAAACTGTTTGGGGAAAACAATGTGTACATGAAATATTTTAATTTTTATCAGCCGGGTAAATTTTGGGGGAAAAAATCTCCTACACCAACGAAAAATTTTTGAATGATTGGAGTTACTTTTATTACAGTCAAATATTAAAAGGGTTTATGGCTCATTTTTTGAATTAGGGGAAGAAAAAAAATTTTCACTCGAAGTTCGCAGTCTTTTTCAATTTGCTGTACTTGTAGCAAACCGCATGACTTTATTGATCACATTTTAATAGTTAAAAGGGGATTTTCATCCAAATTAATGAGGCACAAATCTTTTTAAGCTCGAACTTCATTCCGGACTATCATGTACAAAATTTGTAAGATGCTGTAGATAGACTTTGGGGGTGCGACCTTTATACGAAAGGACTAACATTTTTTTCATTAAAACCAAAATTTATTAGCATTTAAAATTTTTTCTGCGAACGTGCATGCACGCGCGCTAAAACTTTTCTAACTCATCTAGAAAAAAAGAAAAATTGGGGGAAAAACGATGGCGTGTCGACGTGTTAATATTTCAAATCGATTAACGTTCCTTTACCTTATTTTCCCAAAAAGTTAAATCTTTTAGCGAACGCGTTCACAACATTTTTGGGACGCCGTACGTTCCTACAAAAAACCCGGGTGTTATCAGTAAATACTCTACTTTGACAATGACATCTTTTTGGGACCCTAATTTTTCCTAACAAAAACGTAGTCTGTGCTTCACTAGTTAAAGTGTCCAAGCAAAATTTAATGTTTTTTTTCTATCCGCCCCCGGATCGAGATGTAAGCCTTCTAACAATTCCTTCAGCAGTTGGGTTTCACGTCGTAGTGCGACACGTACTCTAGTGCGACATGTACCCTATCAAAACCTCCAAGATCGCACTGTCGCATAGAGTACCTACCTGGATCGAAGGCGACACGTACCCTAGTGCGACGAAAAATTTCAAGGGCCCGACACTGTCGCACTCAGTGCGACCGGGACTGTATGCGACCGAAAAAGTGCGACAAAACCTTTACCAAAAAAAAAAATTTTGATTTTCCCATTTTTAAGTTTTAATGAAAGAGTGTAGTCTGTAGAGAAAATAGGTTTTTAAAAAAAAAATCAAAGTTACAACCCACAAGATTAGGTCCCGAAGATTGGGTCCACAAAGGGCAATAGCACCGATCATCTTAAAGTCTTCCGTACTGCGATTTCTTGCGTTGTTTTGGGGGACTAGGCATGTTGCTGCATTTTCCCCTCCAAAGTGCTTGCTTGTGGGGGAAAAAGAAGAATCCTCCTTGGTAGTTTTCAGGTTGTCCCACAGCGTTTATCACTCCCGTAGCCCTCTGACAGATTGAGGGCGACTCCAAAGCAAGGAGCTCATCCAAGGGGGCTTCTAATGTCCAACAGCATCAGCAATTGGGGTTTTCGTAGGGAGGTCAGTATGGGAAGCTTCCTTTTCATATGCTGCTTTGCTTGTGGACAGATTTTGCTGCAGGGTAGGGGGTGGAATAAGTCTTCGTAGGGGCACAGTATTTTCGTTTATGAGACGGAGTCCGGGGAGATCTTCCCCGTGGATCGCCAGTAGGCCTGTCGTCGCGCTTCTAATTTTCCAGGGAGTGCGGTTTTCCCTCGTGGATAACGTTTTTTGAACCAGTAGTGCGTCAGGAAAGGAGGTGATTGAAAAAACATGTTGTGTTGTTCGATGCTTTTGGGGAGAATCATCGTGACTTATATAGGCCCAAGAATATGAACTTTTTATCCAATCGGGATATACCTTCAACGTATGTGTAGGAAGAGGATATAGCTGCTTAAGATTACCCGTGGATCACACACTGCTAGTGGCTTGAACGACCCGAAGGAATTGGATCAGTGGATCACTTCGAAACACGGATGGAACCGACAACGTATTCGCAAGATCAATTCGAAAAAAGTGACGTGAACCACCCCACAATCCTTAATGGGCCACAAGAAGGGTAGGGTTACCTGACTTGGAAAAAATCGGATAAATTTTTTCGCAGTAGGGTACGTACCTGGGTGGTAGTGCGACACGTACCCTAGTGCGACAGAGGGTTTTTTTTGCGGACTTCGCTAGATACGTGTCGATTACAGTAGGGGCGTGTCGCCTACAGTAAGATTACCCTTTCCCTAAGAATCTTTAAAATGAAAACGTTTTTCCGATTTTACTTTAGGTTGATGCGCTAAAAATTTCCCTGGTTTTTTAAATTTGCCAAAGCAAAAATTCTTACTTCTTTTTGATCAAGGGTTTCCCTTAGCGTTTTATCACCATTAGCCCCTTTGGTAAAGGATAAAATTCGATAAGTTTTCGTCTTTTCGGGGTCCCATATTTTCTGTCTAATCTACCGGCCGAATGGCAAAGCGATAAAAATTATTTTTTTATAACACTCCCGTTTTTCCAAAAGTTTAAAATTAAACAAGGGTTTAAAGGGGACCAGTCCTGGGCAAAGACAGGAGCCTATTACCTATACTTAAATTTATAATAATGCAAATTTAAAAAAATTGCTTTTTTACGTCTTTTGGGGGGACCCAAAACGCGCAAAATAAATATATTGACGCGCGAATTGTTTTTTGAAAAAACTGATCAAGTGAAAGAGAACTAATTTGTAATAACATGCCCGGGGGAAAAAATATTGGTCCGTACGTGAAATAAAAAATACTAAAGATACAATACCTAACGATTCCCTTAAAAAAAAGGATATCTAAAATCACTTTGACGTGGACGGAACTATTCTCGCACATAAATTCGAATCCAAAATTCTAGGTCTAGAAAGGTTCCAAAATCAAACCCGCAATGATAAGTTTACTTTGAAATTTAAATTTAAATTTTTTAATTTTTAATCGACACCAAACAAATTGACGTCGGGTTGAGAAGAGGCCCCCGCAGGGGATAGCGACAAATAATATCCTTTTTTTAAACCCTTTAAAGTTTAAAAAGTCTGCCCCTTTACGTTCAAGTAACGCCCCTACGTAAAAAAGTTTGAATGCCTCCGGCTCCGAGCGTTCATTTTAAAGTCCGTTTTTAACTTTAATGGATACAAAGAATAAAAAAAAAGTTTTCGGGAAATTTGCAGTAAATAAACCAATGAATAAAAATAAGTCATATATAGCAATAAGCAAATGATAATAAAATTTTTGCTCCTTGTTCGGTTTTTCATAAGACGCAAAATTGTGTTAACTAAAAAATATAACATAAATAAATAACAAAAAATAATAATTAATAAAGGGCCGCGCTTGTTTAAAGTGAGGCGGGTTTTTTTTTTTGTTTATCACCCAGTCGTACAAGTCCAATTCGTCTCACAGGGGGAGGGTGTGTGATTGCGACAGCGCTTTATTGGGAAAATCGTGTTCGGGTACCTTCAACGAAGTTGCTCCACCAAGAGACTGGGGCCGTCAGAATCTTGGGGTAAAAATTTAGGCAGCGCAAGAGAATAAGCCCCTTTTTTCCCCGGTAAACGGTACTGCAAATTAAGTATCTTCTTCTTTGTTGCGCCGTCACAACGTGCAGACATCTAGAAACCCTTCCAGACATCCCGATTCGTGTGTTTATCATATCCCTGATATATAACCGGGGGGAACACAAAACCCTACTGAATGTAGGGGGGAAAGGAGCTCGAGCCACCTTTTGTTGGCAAACTAATAATCGTTTTATAGTTTCAAAAATTTCGAAAAGCAAAATTTTTCAATTTAAGGTAACAGTAATATTTGAATAATTACCCGATGAAACCAAAGGAACTTAAGACTATTGTCTGAAAATCTAAGCAAGACTATATCGGGTCGAGAATTTACTAAATAGTCATTCTATCCAGAAAAACCCGGGGAATCGGGGGCCCGGGTTTTCAATTTATGGGGGGTCGCTTTAACCTTTGATCACAGCGTCCGTACGCAGCGGAAACCAAGATCTGCTGATGGCAATTCCGCGGTGACCTAATCAATGACGGCTAAAAATAGTAAAAATTTCCAGAACCTTTCAATATTTGATTATACTTTTCCAGCCCCCCGAATGGCCTGTATTTTCATGGCTAGACCCCTTGGATATCGGTTTTGTAGCTGTCTGAAAAACTATAACTATTTAAAGGCTGTTACATAGGCCCTCAACGTTATCCATCCCCAAGCCCAAAAGTGATGATTGTCGAAGCATAATGAAATAGCCCAAATATTTAGCGAGACACAAGATAAAGGCCCATCAAGCACTTTTTTGGGATTCCAGCATAAAATAACAACACCTGTTCCAAACAGTTAAAGTTTAAAAATTATAAACTTTCCTTGCCTACTGAGAATGGAACCACCGGCCAATATGATTTTACGCGCGAATTTCCCCGAATTAACTGAAAAATGAATGCTGAAAGATGAAAGAGAAAACTTATCGCTCCGCGGGGGAAAAATTTTGGTCACGTACATATTTTTTGTTCCCTTTTTAATACAATTACCCGTGCAGAGGTGTTCAGAAACGCAAATCAACTTGCAAAGATTAAATTTTCCGGTAACCTCGCTCAGGCTTTGTATTTATTAAGTTTTAAAAACCTTTTTTAACATTTAACATATTTTGGCGATTAAAAATAGCCTATACATAGGGCGGAATGACAGGTTTTAGCAAGCCCCGGGAATTTCAAGCACCAAATTCTGCTACGCTATGCTACATATCCGGAGAATCGAAGCAAATATTAAGTGGTACCCTGCATGTCCATTCTGGTCGCGTTTTTTTTAAAATTTTTTAAAATTGCAGGGTAAGTCCTGCTTGCTGTTTTTGGGGTTGCGCGGCGAGGGTGGGTGGGGAAAAATTGTGAGAACTCTTTTGGGTTCGTACCTCTTTACTTTTTTTCCGCCCAAAAATGTTTTAAACCGTGGGGGCCCTGTTTTCAAAAAAAGTTCTGAACCCCCAATCAAGGGGTATTTTTTAAACTTTTGGAATGGAAATTGTAGTTTTGTAGCTTTTCTCAAACATCGTCCACGAACTGATGATCAAAAAACATCACGCGGTTTGTACAATCAAGTTAGTATAAAAGTCTTTTTCATATACAGAGGGGGGCTCCAAATGCAAATATTACATTGCCATATAATATTGTAATTTTGGGACAATCACAATACTAATACGATCCCCCCTTTAACTTAAACTTTGTAATCGTATTCCATGCGTGTTGGTAACTGTAGTAAGTTGGGGAAGCTTTTCTTGTCAAAAAAATTTAAAATTTGTTTCCTTTGATAGTAAATTATTTTGTCCCAAATATTATTTTTTAATAAACAAAATTTTTTTGACCAATTAACAAAGTCAATAAATCTGTGGCCTTTAAGGCGCCAAAGAAAATTGTAAAAGGGTCGGGGCAAATGCAGAAAAAGCCCCTAACTGCTACAAAACCCCTAACTGCTACAAAATGCCCCAAGCTACAAACTCCCCAAATGCTCAAACGCGCGCGCAGTGCGTGGGGGGGCGATTGGCAGTTAGTGGCAGTTGTGGGATTAGTGGCAGTTTTGTAGAGTTAGTGGCAGTTTGTAACAGTTAGTGGCAGTTTTGTGGCAGTTAGTGGCAGTTTGTGGCAGGTAGTGGCAGTTTGGTAGCAGTTAGTACAGTTTCTTTGCACTTTGCTCCTCTGTTACAGTACAATCGAAGGGATTATTTGTAAATTAATATCTCGGATGAATAATCTGGAAAAGTGCTTTAATCGATTAGACGACCACAAAACCTCAGCCCCGTTTAAAAAAGAAGGGAGCAAAAAGTGAGCTAAGTACATAAAAAAAAAAAATTTTCATATTTTATTTTTTAGATGATTTATTGTTTTTTTAATGGTGGGAAAAACGATCAAACGCTTATAACCCTTTTTAAATCCTGACTCCCGCCCCCAGTGCATCCCCGGTGAATTGGATTCGGGGAAAAACGCTTTTAAGGCTAAGCGCTTCCTGATTCCGGGGCCTCCCCTTCCGACCTTTAACTTGAGGGGATTTAGAAAAGCGCTTTCTTATTCCCGACAACCATGCTGATTATATAGGAAAAACGCTTAAAGCGAGAAAAACCCCAAGGGGAAAAAAAGCGGGGATTTCAATTTTAGGAAGCGATTATCATCTATCGATTGTGAGTGTTATACGCGTTAAAAAAGCGATGACTAAAGTTTAAAAAACGCTTTTTAATTTTTATAGCGATTTTTTTAGCGACTTATAAAAACTAAATTGCAATAACTTATATTTTTTAAGTGCTTAAATTAAACGCTTATTATTAGTTTATCACTAAAAATCTGGGCACTGAGGCGAGATTTTCGATTTTTCCCGCAGACGAGAAGCGGGCTATTATTTACTGGGGGCCCCGCTCAGCCCGTCATTCCGCCAATCTCTATTTTTGAACTAAAATATAATACCTGAGGGCCCCCCTAACGGGAAATCACACAAAGCGAGTCACCTCAGATAAGAGTTCAGAATGACGGGGGGAAGTTTTAAAAAAAATAAACAGTGGCGCCTATTTAATATATTTAATAAGTGGGAAATTCCCAAACGGGAAACGTCAAAAGTTATAAATATAAAAAAAATTTACTTTTCCTCTTCGGCCGCAAATTCCCTCCACAAACTGTCGGGAATTATTTCGCGGGGCCGAAGAAACGAAGGTATTTTTATATAATTATATTATAAAGGTTCGAACAAAAAGCTACGCCGCGCATTTATCACATCGGTCGTGACCCCCACGGGCGTTTCAACAATCGGGGGACCCCGCACTCGGCGCGGCGGGTCAACAATATATGACAAGCCCGCTCGCTTTTCGGCCAACCGCTTTTCTCCGGAAAATCGCCAAACCCGGAAAATCGCCTTAGTCGCTAAAAAAAAATAAATAAATTATAAAGGGTTTTTAAATTTATAAGCGTTAAAGTTAATTTATAAGCGCTTTTAGAAAATTATCGCTTTTTTGTATTTATAATTATATTACAGCGCTTATAATCCATAATTGATGTATAAACAAGTTTTTGAACCACTTATAATCGATAAAGAAGTAATTATAATTATAAAACGGTTTTTTAAAAGCGCTTTATTTAGAAGTTGCTCTAACCAGAGCCCTCTCGCTTGCTGTAGCGCGCGACCGCCGGAGGCGGCAAAGAGGGCTCTATCCAGGGCCACAAACTGGCACCACAAATCGTGGGTGCCAGATTTCCTCATCCCATATTTCTGATGCCGCGCGGGACGTGTCAGTCAGTTTTAGTCATGTCCGTGGATTGTGATTGTAATATCGGAAAACAATATTTTCTCATTGGATTTGATTTTTGTAGGGAGCTAATATACCTTCTTTGATCACGCACTCCATTTAACAAATTTTGCTTGTTCCTTTGTTTGTTGCAATCATTCGGTTGATCATTCGGCGGATGCTCCAAAGGGCCGGGACATATTTTAATGTTAATAATTCTCAATAACCAGCAGACTTGTTACCAGTTACCTTGCTAGTGCTACTCTTTTTGCTTTTGTCGTTTGCAATTGGACTTTAGATTAATTTTCTCATTGGATTAGATTTTTGTAGGGAGCTAATATACCTTCTTTGATCATGCACTCCATTTAACAAATTTTGCTTGTTTCTTTGTCTGTTGCAATCATTCGGTTGTCTGTTGCAATCATTCGGTTGTGAAACAAGCGCGTCACGCAGTACGCGTAGGCACATGGCTATGTGAAATTTAGAAGCGCTTAAAGTTAATAAGCGATTATTATGCATTATCAGCGCTGATCAAAAATTTCTTTTGTGGAAACTTGCCGATTTTTGGTCTCAAGGAGGATACTTATACAAAAGAGAATTGAGAAACTCGGCGAGAACATTTGTGGTGTTTTTGAACAATTAATGGAAAAGAAGCCATGATTTTGAGCTGCTCGAATTTGGAATATATCTGCTGAAAAACTTAAACCTAAAGCTGTCAAAGTATCATCTTTAAACTCTAGCACCGTTCATCAGATACTGATCAAAGCTAAAAACTTCGCTGACCGCTCTTACTATAAACAATAAATCGTCGCCCAAATTTTAAGAAAATTCTTGTGAAAAGGCCCTAATTTGGGAATGGGTATGAAATAAATCTGTATCGGTGTATTTTTGGACGCTGATTCCGAATCAACCCCCATGACGTAGGGTAAAAATGCTTCCCTGGAGAGTTATATGGGCAAAAAATCGTTTTGGTCACGTGACAGGCTAGTAAAACATGAATTCGATTGTTTAGGGCTCGGGTTGGGGTTAGGGTTGTGGTAATAGGGTTATAGATAGCTTCGGGGTTAAATATATTATGGTTTGGGTTAGCCTAGGGTTGGGATTAGGGTTTATGTAAAACCGTTTTGTACGGCTGCAAAACCATAAAAACCAAAGTCACGTGAAATTTTTGGGCGAGCGAATTAGTATTAGTAAGAGCCAAAGAACTCAGACTGTCTCAGTGTTTCAAAACTGTGTTTATTTCTCCGGATCGCTCGGTCGCCGGATCGAGGAGCGTGCAATACATAAAGAGTTGGTTCTAGATTTAAAGGGGAAGGTCAAGGAAAATCCTAATAAACGTTTATATTTTATCAGGACTGGTAAAATTTGTGATATGAGTGAGATATAATTGTTTACTTCTTATCTAATAAAATAGATATTACATATTTTTTGGCCATTTTTATATGAATTTTTACACTTTATATTAAATGGAAATATACATGCATTCTGGAGTTTAAATTATCACTTTGTCGTACCATGCCAGCCGATTTCAAATCGGCAATTTTTATTTTTAATAATATTGGTTCTTGATATAACTATAAGTGGGATATATAAATGATTCATTTGATTTCAATTTATAGTTACTATAGTTACTATACATATGTTTTGTACATCAACAAAGTAGTCATGTGAATGTGAACCCTATTTACTATCTAGCCCATTTCTATTTTTCTAGGTCAATCAAATTCTACTGATGGATCACATCACAAATTAATCGTCACTGATTGGTCATTGGCCGGATGACATGGTCTGATCTCTTTGGGGGTAAATTTCATGATCCAAGGTCCGCCACCGGGTAGACTTAGACTTTTCTTTTTCAAGAGAGTGTTTACTCATCAGGATCATTAGTACTCAATAAATGAAACGTTATCTCACATCAACATAATTGAAGAAGACATATTGATTGTTAACAAAACTTACAAATGTGGAGATTTCGATTCAATAGATTGATTTAAATTCAATAGATTTGAAATACACCACAATTCAATAAATTTAAAATAACCAGCGCCCGGCGCTGGTTACAAATGTTACTATTTGATAGATTTAAAATAACCAGCGGTGTTCGCCAGAGTTGGTTTATGCCGAGTAAATACAATGTGCGACTTATTTTTGTGGTGTCTAACCGTGACCAAATAATAAATAAATGAGCCGGAGAAAATGTTCTCAGAAAGTGGTTCCCTGATTTAGTTTAACGGAATCAATAGTCAAATTGATCTTACACCGTTATGTTTGCCCTTATGCTGTTTCTACTGCTACTGCTGCTGTTTCGTCTGCTGCTACTATTTCTTCTGTTTCGTCTGGTTTTATTTCGTCTACTGCTGTTTCTACTGCTGCTGTTACTGATGCTGATGCTGAAGCTGATGCTGAAACTGATGCTGACACTGTTTCTGCTACTATTGCTACTGTTTCTACTGCTATTAATACTGCTGCTAATGGTGATATTGATGCTGGTACTGATAATGATACTGATGCTGTCTTTGTTTCTGTTTCTGCTACCATTTCTTCTGCTACTGATGCTGCTACTGCTTTTGCTGTTGGTGTTTCAGCTGCTGCTGCTGCTGGTGTTTCAGCTGCTACTGTTGCTGGTGTTTCAGCTGCTGATGTTTCAGCTGCTGCTGTTGTTGGTGTTTCAGCTGCTGCTGCTACTGCTGCTGCTGCTACTGCTGCTGCTGCTGCTGTAAAATAAAAGAAAGCGACTGCCTTTCGTTTAAGTTTGTTAAACATGGAATAAAGTGATGTTCTCAGAGATATGTCGTATAGAAGAGGGTTAATCACCGAATTTATTGGTAAAACAAGGATTGAAAATAAGGGATACCACGGCGTTGCATCTAAAATATCGGCATAATGAAAGCAACAAGTAATGATAAAAGGTACCCAGCATGCAAAATCCGTAAAGATAATCCATTGAGTAACTTTTTGCAGTTTGGTATTTTTTTTCTTTATCTGTTTGTCCATCTCCAGATTTTTTGTAGCGATTTTGTCCAGCTTTCTTGCAGATTTCTTTACCTTAATCACTATTGCCATATAAGAAACTGCTATAGTGACAAAACACGCGAAATTAACCCATTAGGGACGATAGGGTCGTTTACGACCCACCTTTTCTAGAGGCTATAGAGGACAAACCAAAATACTAAACACCACGAATCTTTCGCACATATGCTCAAAATTTATTGGGCTACATTATTGACTTTCCAGTCGAGACCCAATTAATCACTAACAATTAAATAATTAGACTAATTAGTCGTCATAATTGGAAAATATTTCACTTAACTTCTTGCCTTTATTGGGACATTAAAACTTTATGTAGGCTTATTTTTTTGAGAACAAAATAGTTGCGGGCAACGATTTTCTTGGCACAAATGAAAAGCCCGTGATAATCAAATGTTCACAAACAGAGCTAGACGCTGTTCACTAACTGCGGTCGCATACGACCCACTCGTCCGGGTCGCAAACGACCCATCACGGTTTTTCAGCTATTACTTCTGAAACAAAGACGTTAGGACAAAATAAAAACTGTAGCATAAGTTAAAAACGTATGGTCAATACTGTGTGACTCTAACTTTTCAAAAATAGAGAATTTGGGTCATTAACGACCCACTCGGCTCACTTGCTTATTACTACATTTTTCCATGTAACTTCTTGAATTCCGCCTAAAACATGACATCATAAGTGCAAAATCGCCTCTCAGCAAGTGATTATCATCATAAATTGCGAAAAATCGGTTAAATGGGTCATTAGCGACCCACTAGGACCACAAAATTGATTAATTAAATATAATGTAGTCAAACTATTACAAATATTAGTATAAAAACATATTATATCTTGGTCATTACTCCTGTACGATGATTTAACTTTTAAAATCGATCGACTGGGTCAATAACGACCCACTCGGAAGTTGAACCACTTCATTAATTATCATGCTGTTCCACCATCAAGAAAGACACTCGTAGGTCTTAATTCCACACAAACCACGGTGGCTGACAACTAGACCTTCTGAGATCCAGGGCCAACTGAAGGGCAGTCATCACTCATCAAAGAGCTGCGAGAATAACACGACTGCATATGCCTGGAGTTGCGTCCTGACTATGGTGTGTGGAAATCTGTACCGAAAGGACCGTGGCCGTGTCGTAAAAGAAAAGGAGATCGGCCCTCGTTCCTAACTTGCTAGGTTATAGCCATGCTGTTGTTGTTGCTTATTAGATTCTGTTACCTTTTTCGTCAATTTCGAATCTTGGTAAACGACCTGCTACAACTCACCGCTTGAGACCCAGGGTCCCACGGTGATCAGATCATGTCACTCAAGAAAAATCCCCTGAACGAAGTTTACGAGATATCCTGTAACCTTGGGTAAATACTGAAAGAAGAGCGGTCAAATTGCATATTCTAATCCAACATGCCAATCTGTTTGACATTCCTAGAAAGTACAAGAATAACTAAACAACTGCTGCATTCAGATGGCTGAATGTACAGCTCTGTGAAGAAGGACAAGGAAAAAGCCCCCCCCCCCCCCATCTGGCTGGTGGTACTGCAATCTGCAATCTCTCAGACAACTACGTCGTTGTGGGTAACAACCCCGCAACAACGAGGCAGCTTTCAAAACGAAACCAAGTATTACGTAATCGGCCGAGAGAGAGGGGGGTTTCCTAATGATTACGCTAGTGTAATTTTGACATAATAGCTGTGTGGTGGGGTGTGGGGGGGGGGCGGGGCTAAAAATTGTCCAATAAGTGATTACGTAATATTATGTCAATGTGAACGGCCCCTAAGAAGTAAAGAAAGGAAGCTGCGAAATGAGTAGACGCAGCCATCTGAAATCTGAATCCAGCAGTTGTATAGTTCTTCTTGGACTTTTTAGGAATCGGGAAAAGATAGGCACGTTGTTTGTTGTCTCACGACATTACGGTCGTGTACTAACAGCTGATAAACTCACCTACCTATCAATCCAATTCTGCCCATTATTCGTCAGTGATTGGGTGACGTGATCTGCACAGATCACCTTGAGACTCCAAATCTCAGGAGGGCTAGTGGTCATCCACCCGGCGTGGTTTGCGTGGAATTAAGACCTACGAGTGTCTTTCTTGATGGTGGAACAGCATGATACTGATAATTAATAACGTGGTTCAACTTCCGAGTGGGTCGTTATTGACCCAGTTGATCGATTTTAAAAGTTAAATCAACGTACAGGAGTAATGACCAAGATATAACATGTTTTTATACTAATATTTGTAATAGTTTGACAACATTATATTTAATTAATCAATTTTGTGGTCCTAGTGGGTCGCTAATGACCCATTTAACCGATTTTTCGCAGTTTATGATGATAATCACTTGCTGAGAGGCATGTTTGCACTTATGATGTCATGTTTTAGGCTGAATTCAAGAAGTTACACGGACAAATGTAGTAATAAGCAAGTGAGCCGAGTGGGTCGTTATTGACCCAAATTCTCTATTTTTGAAAAGTTAGAGTCACACAGTATTGACCATATGTTTTTAACTTATGCAACAGTTTTTATTTTATCCTAACGTCTTTGTTTCAGAAGTAATAGCCGAAAAACCGTGATGGGTCGTTTGTGACCCGGACGAGTGGGTCGTATGCGACCATAGCTGTATCTTTTAAAGTAAACGAGATACAGATTAGCTTTTTTGGATATCTCATTTTTGCTGTAATGTGACCTAGTGTGTTAAACGGCATCAAAATCGGCAAACTTTAAAACTCGTCGTCCCTAATGGGTTAATGCAAATGATCAAGAAAACAAAGCCCTGTTGAGGATCATTCCTTTTGACATAATACTTAAATAAACAGACAGGTGCGTTACCATAGAACGAAAGTTTGTAACGAGAAATCCCTCCGTAGTCATTGGAAAAAATAGCGTCTACAAGAACCTTTATTTGAGCCCAAGTGAGGTCCTCGGCTGCTATCCTGCCATAATACTTCTGAAGTATTTCTCGGTGTACATATTTATCCGGACAGCCAATAAACAGTGAGTTTGAATTTTCGTATTTCATACCATTCACAAAGAAATCTTCGAGTTCTTCAACTAAAGGCAGCCAAGAAATAACTGATGATACCATCAAGATAGTGAAAAGTATTACGACCACTTTTATCAAACTTTTGTTTGTGACTTCCTTAGGTATCACTAAATTGTTATTATATACACCGAAAGCTCTCAGTAAGCCCAAAGCAGTCATGGATAGCAAAGATACTTGGGAGCCGGTAGTGCTTATGATGCCTAAAGAAACACAGATGTTACTAGAAAGCCAGTTTAGTTGAATCGAGCAGTACGTTTTACTGTGATAAGTATTGTAAACCGAGATCATGGTAAGGTAGATACCAATCATGAGGTCACCCATGCTGATTAGAAAAACCAAGCTCTTGTTGAGAAGTGCAGCTTCTGATTTTGTAGCTCTGATACTAGAGATGTTCTTAAATACTGACACACAATTTAAGATGAGAGCTAACACTCCAATGGTCCAACCAACAAGCTTAAGGAAAGTGCTGTTAACGATTTCTTGTCCACAACTTTCATTGCATTCGTCTGAAATATCGGAGCAGTGAACAGTTTTATCACATTTCTGGGTGATTGGAAGGTACACGCCAGATTTATGGCACTTAAAGTGGTTAGTGCACCCCGACTCATCTGAACTATCTCCACAATCATCAGCCAGGTCGCATACTTTGTCATAAGTGATACATTTGCCGTTTTCACAAAGGAATAAATCATTACCGAGTTTTCCTGTTTTGAAATCTTTGATCAGGAAAGTAAGTTGACCTTCTTTGTCTGGGGTGAATATCTTATCCCTATCGAATTGTCCACTGCAAGAGTCCCACCTAATCGATCTTCTTAGTGGGCAAGTTGCATTCATGCAACGTCCCAAACAGCTTGCAAAAACGTAATACTCTCCAAAAAAGTATCTGCAGTCTTTCTTTGCGTCGGGTAAAATTATCTCAGTAGTTTTGTTCCGCCCAAAGATGTCTGTGTCAGGGAAAAGGAAACTTACTCTTGAACAATATTGGTTGGTAAGATTTGATATTTCAATAAGTCCTGCTAGGCAATGTTGCATTCGTATTTTCATCTTGCTATCTCTTGTAGCTTTTGCAAAAGGTATAGTTTGAATTCTCGACACACTGCATATCTCAATTTCATTACCGCAAGATTCTTTCCTATCACATAGGTTGGAAAAGCTAACAAACCTTAGGTCCGAGTTGTAACATATGAATACCTCGTCACATTCAGTTTCATCGTGACTAACAAGGCGGAATGTTGACCCCTTTCCACAAGTTGGCCAATGCACCTTTTCATCTTCACCATTCGTGCAGTCGACCAGTCCGTCATGCACCCATGCAAAAGGAAAGACAATGTCATCCATAACATGGGAAAGATACCTTCTCGTACATTTCTTTGTGGTCATAATTTGGCATAGGTCTAGACGTTCGTCACTACTATCACCGCAATCTGGGTGACCATCACACAAAAGGTGTTTGTGTATAAAACAGGAGCCACTACTTTCAACGCACGCCTTATCGATTCCATCGTCACATATTTGTGGTATGGAGTTGATGGGAATGGTTTGGACGTGTAATGATTTCAGGCAGATGATCTGCTTGGCAACAGTGGTGTTGTATCCACGAACTGGGCATTCTATACCCACTCTAGATGGGTCCGAGCAGTTGGTTTGGTCGCTGTAATCGTCACAAAATAGTATGATTTCGTCTGGGTAATTCCAACTCATTCTGCTGCGAAGTCTTGCGGCACATCGGGTATAATTATGAAGCGGTACTATAACCCCTTTTCTTAAATTGAGGCACGTTGTTGTCATTTCATTGATCACACAATATTTTTCATCATTCCCATCATTACAGTCTTTTACCCCGTCACACACAAAGTTTGCAGTAAAATACCAAGTTTGGTGCATCAGATTGTTGTCCAAAAACTCTCCACACTGAACACCGTACTCAAAACCATTACAAAACTGTTCGTCCGTGCAATCACCATATGGGGAGCAAATAAGATCACACAGTTCAGAGTCTTTTTGATATTCACAGAAAGCTTCATCAAGGTTTGTGTTAAGGCAGTCATTCTTCCCATCGCAAGAACGAACCCCAAAAATTCCGTCAGAGTGGATGTCAGCCGTGTGAACAATATGAGTAAATGTATTCATCTGTGGCATTTGTTTCAGGCAAAGATATCCACATGGGTATTCACCTGGTTTGAGAAAATTAGGTCAACAGAATTAAGTTGAATTAAAGTTGTTAATGATGTTATATTGGTTTATATTCATCCTTAGGGTTAATAACTATTGCTAACAAAAAACTATTTCACTTATAGGAACATGACTTAGGAGCTGCTGTTTACTTGCCCTTAGGAGCTGCTGTCTACCTGCCCTTTGGAAATGCTTTTTGTAGATGTGGTTGTCTGTGGTTATTACTTCTACTTAGCCGTTCGGTGTCAAGATCAGCTAAGTGTGCGGAACAGTTCGGTGTGAAGAACTTTATAGAACGATCGGTGTATCAGATCAGTTCAGTGTGCAGTGTTAAGAGGTTCGGTGTTAAGAACTTTACAATTGTAGGACAATTGTATCGTAATTATCGTATTACTTGAAGAGCCGAAGAACTACAGAAGACACAGTTATTGTAGCAGTGAAGTCCCAGTTTTATATTAGTGATTAGTATAATTGGTATTGACAATTATAATTTGGTATTAGTATTATCATTGTTAGTCTAGTGAGTGTGAGTGTGTGGTTAGCCGTGGTTATTCAGGTAAGACTAATAGAGATAATTACAGTGATCTTTCGTAAGTATCCTTAATCATTGTTGATTGACTTTTACATTAATTGTCATTATCATTAATTGTGTTTTCATTGTCCTCTCTTATATATAAGTTATCAAAAGTTACCAAAGATAACACTGACGGACTCGTCTTAGGTATCATATACATAATTATACTACTAATTATTAATCATATATATATGATATATATTATATAGTTATTAAATATATATAGACACGGCACAAAAACGTATTTATTTCAAATAGATCTTGCGGAGCAGGTTCTAACTGATAGACAGCACTGAGTGTTCGTCTATGACAAATTCATGTAGCCGAAACGTCGACAACACATATTTTGTTTTACAGTTAGTACTATAGTAGAGATCGACCCACACTCAAGAGAGCAAAAACGAATCATATGTTTTCAAACACACACAAATAAGTATACACCCAATTCCGGAAATTTGTTAACCCGGCTCATCCCGCTAATTCTCGATCAACAATCCGGTCGTATCTAGAAACCTTATAATTATCTCCGGGAATTATATCCCCGAAAAGTCGTGAACACAGAGCACTGATAATTTCCCGCTAGAGTTCCGAGAGTATCATCAACAGCCAAAGTATTATTGTATTAAAAACCGTCAATGTGTACCACAACTGCATCAATCATATCCGACACTCTCTAAGTTGGGCACCTACTGTTAGTTCAAGTTGTAATAATGAACTACATATATTGATATATTATGTTAACTAATTTAATTTGATGATAAAATCATTACCTGCCATCGAACTAGTTGCAAAACTAGAAAATGGGCTTATTGGACGAATCACTGATTCTATTCCACAGGCTTGGTAGTGATGTAAGTCATTTTTGCATAGTTCATCAACTGAAGCGTAGGAAATCCTGAAAATATAACACAGGCAGCTAGCTATAACAACATTGTTCTCTTGAGTACAATGTTGGACAGTACTGGACAGTGTCCAGTGAGGCAGTGACTGAGATAATATGGTACCTCAGAATATTATCTGATAATGTAGATAATGGTACCGCACATTAATCATTAACCATTGGTTGTTTGATCAATTATAATTGTTAATTTAATCAGTAAAGGGAGAAGGACACGGAGAAGGAGAAAGAAAAAATATATATAAATAATACCTGCCGCTTCTGGCGATGAAGGACTTATAGAATAGTGATGAGTTCACACATTTGTGGAAACCAAGATGACCTGATGTTGAGTTCGCTAGTTCTTCGCAGACGTACTTGAGAAAGCCTCCATTATTTTGAATCTCGCAAGTTGGAGTAAGACTGCCTGGAAGAATTTGACTTCGAAGTGAACTGTTTTCTTGATATTTAAAGTTATACAGAGTGATTAAGAGTTTATAAAGAGTCATATATGCGATTTGCTGTAATCGCTCAGAAACCAATCTTTGTATTAAACCCTAGCTATGAATGATATCCAAACAAACAAATATGTATCTCAGTCATCTGAGGGTAGAAATCCCACATTTTAGGTCCTACGAAGTTACAAAATTGTACTATTGATAGACTGGTTCTTTTGCGATAGTCAAAACGCGACAACTAGCGCTGGATGGCGACAACTAGCGCTATCCAGCGCTAGTTGTCGCCATCCAGCGCTAGTTGTCGCTATCCAGCGCTGGATAACGCTGGCCAGCGCAAAATATATATGTTCGATAATTGTCGCTATCCAGCGCTAGTTGTCGCCATCCAGCGCTAGTTGTCGCCATCCAGCGCTAGTTGTCGCTATCCAGCGCTAGTTGTCGCTGGCTATGCGACACTGTTGCACGCGATAGTTTGCGATGGCCAGCGCAACTGGCCATCGCAGAAAACAGTTCGATAACTAGCGCTGGATAGCGACAACTAGCGCTGGATAGCGACAACTAGCGCTGGCCAGCGCTGGCCAGCGCAAAGCGATAGCCAGCGCTGGCCAGCGCTGGCCATCGATATCCAGCGCAAAATTTTTGCGCTATTACTCGTCAGCTAGCGCTGGCCAGCGCTAGCCAGCGCTAGCCAGCGCTAGTTGTCGCTATCCAGCGCTAGTTGTCGCGTTTTGACTATCGCAAAAGAACCGATAGACTTACTATTCTGAATGTAATCACCGTTTGTTTGAGCCATACTCATAGAACCAAACTGGGTTACCAATAGTATCAAGCGGATGCAATGAATGATGAAAGCAATACGTAAGGCTTTCGTCACGAACATTGTGCCTAATTGGATATGTACATGGTGAAATTAACAATGTAGTACTTGGTCAGTTCAGCGCCGCGCGCCAACAATTATTCAATTCAGATTATCTCGCAAAATAACTTTGCGAAGGTATAGCCATAGCCATAGGAACGTAGGCGATAAATGTGCGCGATCCGAGGGCACGTAAGTATGTACGTACGCGTACGCACGACGGTCGCGAGCTAGCATACACGATAAAAAACCTTGTTCGCTAACCCTTCGGCACTTTGAGTCATGGATCTCGGGAAAAAATGAGTAGTTATTGATTTATTGTATTACTATTTGTACTTATTACTATAATTGTGGAAATATTTATTGTTCTTTTTAGCCGTACCCATAGAAACAAACTGAATTATCAATATCATCATGATCAACCATAAGCGATGAAAGATACAAGCAGCATAAAATAATTCCATCTCGAACGATTGTTTGCGGTTTGACAATATAACTATAACTATAAGTTAAAGTACAGTATGACTGATCATTTTCAACTTGATATTTATAGGAAATATTTGTAAAGAAGTGCGAAAAAGCACATGACTATTTTATGTTTGGTTTTCATGACTTCGCAACGACTAAAAGCTTTTTATTTCAATAAAAGGTGCAAAAATGTTGGCATATGAGCGTTATGTTATATTCATGTTCAATCAATAAGATAGTCTTTTTATTATTATTTACTATATACTATACATATATGACTTTGAAGGCTGCCGGACCCGACAAAGTGGATGTACACCGCTGTTGTTAGACATATCGTAACCTTATACTGCTGCAGTATATGGATCAGGGTGACTCAAACAGAGCACAATTTGCAAAGAAGTTCAAAGATTTCAGGCACTGGCACTTAGAATCATGTGTGGTGTCAATGTCATGCCAATTGCACTCCCTTCGTCGCACTGAGCCACCTCGCTGGACGCTGACATTTCAGATATTATACTTTTCCTTAGAGGTGAAGTAGCAAAGGGTGCAGCTAGGCTGCACGCCAACGGTAGCCTCTCCCTAGAAACTATCACCTATGGAAAATGGACAACCACAACTCACATCACCATCAATAAACGATTACCATCTCGAGCAGAGAGAGATCTTTCAATACCAATTTTTCCGTTACAACTCCTGGCGCAAACATAGTCATACCGAATTCAGAGACTTCCTGCAAAACACCATTAACAGAATCCCATCCAGCGATATAACTGCTACACAGACGAGCCACGCACAGATTCAGGAAGCAGGGCTGGTTATATCATCACCACTGACAATAATAATACAACTCTAGAGGAAAAATCATTTAAACTTCCTGCCTATATTGTCACAGTGTGGAGGTTTTTAAGAATGAAGAAATTTGCACAAAATACGCGCCAACACTGTTAATGTTTTACGAAATTCGGTTAAAAAAACCCAAAATCACCATATTCAGGTGCCTCAAAATTAAAAACCATGTTGAAATTGAGTTGGAGATCTGAAATTTTGCAGGGCGTCTAGACGTTGACCAAATACGATATTGGACCGAATGTCACGTGACTTCAGTTATCCCTTGTATGGTACAACTACAAGTAGCTGCAATTGATCAGCTCTTAATTGGGCTGCAATCTTTGACTGCAGCCCTATAATTACCCAATTTTAAATGAACGATACCTCATTCTACAGTATGATGAGGGCGTAAAGAGAAGACTTCCCGGAATCAGCACAATGAAGGGAACAAGATGCTTCATGCTGTTGGAGTTTTAATTATTCATCTTCCACCCGTAGTCCCTACCAAATCGACTGCAAAAAAAAGTTTCAAATTTCAGGAGTATCGGGAAGTGGGTTTTCTGGAACCCCTGTTTAAAACAGATTGTCGTGAACGGTGAAGTATTATATATGTATATATAATAAATAATAATGTATAGATAGATTTTACCAAAACCCATCAAAATGATACCGAGAATGTAATCAGCCGCTCACTTTTTCCATTTATTCACGGCTTACGAATTTTAATCAGTTTAACTTTAGGTTTATTACATTGATGACACTCTCTAGAAACCCCTTAGGCCTCGGGTTGCTTTCAGGCCGATACTTAGTACTTTGGGATAAAGGCGGTAATAGCTAGTTATAGTGTCCAATAAGCTGAGGTTTATCAAATCTTTATTTCAGAGTACTGCCTCTGGGTACGGTAGTGCTGCTTAATTTATCACAATTGTAAATGGATGGGAGTTACTACCATCCTTTACGAAACATTTTACAATTTGTTACTTAGAACTTAAAAGCACACATGCCTAGATCTTTTGTTGAAAATGACAAACTATAGTTATCTGTTATACCAACTATTTTGACGGCATGATATGTGAAGTGATGTAATATTTATTCAACCTTTCAGTACAACGCCGAACATGATACTGCTGGACAAAGGAGTGTGGATTTTGTTCCAGCATGAAGTGTGCAGTAAAACAAGATCTCTTCAATTCCAAAAGAAGTATCATGATCCAACCCCAAGCCCCACGAAAAACCTCACCGAACCTCCACGCGGTGTGGGGTGTGTGGCTCGAACGGGAGGTGCATGGGTGTTTCTAACCTATGCAAAGGAAGGGACTAGCCATCCCTACAACAAAGGAAAGGCTCTAATAGCCTCTACTAACCTTAGAACCGCAGCATAACCGCTTTTCCCACAGGCAAATAACACCTTCCGCAGGAAACTAACACGCTCACAGGCTCCCACATGACGTGTAACCCCAGGATTTGGTTTTGGATCGGACACTCAAAACAACGATAGAGAAGCGGTGTACACGCTCACAGGCTACCAAGTCTCGTGTAACCCTGGGACTCTAACACTTAACAGACTCTAACACGCTCACAGGCTTCCACGTCTCATGTACCCTAGGATTTGGTCTTGGATCGGACACTGAAAACAACGATAGAGGAGCGGTCTACACGCTCACAGGTTTCCATGTCTCGTGTAACCCTAGGATTTTACACGCTCACAGGCTACGACGTCTCGTGTAACCCTAGGACTCTAACACTTAACAGACTCTAACACGCTCACAGGCTTCCACGTCTCGTGTACTCCAGGATTTGGTTTTGAATCGGACACTCAAAACAACGATAGAGGAGCGGTCTACAGTGACGTTACAAGAACATTGCATACTCCTTCGAGTTGCACGTAGCAGGCCATGACCTCTCCTGGAAGTCCCTGTCTCTCCGTCGTTAACCCGGCGGGGTTGCACCAGGGGCGGTGGTAACAGAACTTCAAGACTCTCGGAGTCTGTTGTCGATATCTATGTTTAATATATTTATGGTATATAATTTGGGAGTCACTCTCTCCAGCAGCAGGAGTTGGAGAATGGGGACGCCTTGTGAAAACCACCGTAAGGAAGGCTTACCGTCGACGCCGACCAATCAAAAGAAAACTATCCAACCCCAATCTGAGAACTTATGACACAATCTTCTTTTTCGACGTCAAAAGAACGATGCTCAGTCAGTTCCAGTGGAACCTAAAAGGCATCTTCCTCGCGGGAGGTTGTGCCCAGTGCCAAACACCACCAGCGCTGAGAGATGCAAGGATAAAAAACGGATTTACAGCTTGGACCCTTTTCCTTACTGATGGATTGCTCCAGATCAAAATTGGTGAAAAGGTGCTCAATAAGCTTTATTACAATTCTTAAGCCGTGAATGAATGGAAAAAGCGAGCGACCGATTTCATTCTCGGTATCAATTTGCATTTGCGGACAGTTATTCAAATTAATATCATTTCCTTTTGTTTGGAAAAGAGAGACACTGACAGCGGTACACTCTACCCATGATTATGGGTTTTGGTCAAATAGTTACTATATACATATTGATATATTTTGTACATGTACAAAGTAGTCATGTGAACCCTATCTACTATCTAGCCAATTTCTAGGTCAATCGAATTCTACTGATGGATCGATCACATCACCAATTAATCGTCACTGATTGGTCATTGGCCGGATGACATGGTCTGATCTCTTTGGGGGTAAATTTCATGATCCAAGGTCCGCCACCGGATAGACTTAGACTTTTCTTTTTCAAGAGAGTGTTTACTCATCAGGATCATTAGTACTCTATAAATTAAACGTTATCTCACATCAAACATAATTGAAGAATATATATTGATTGTTAACAAAACTTACAAATGTGGAGATTTCAATTCAATAGATTGATTTAAATTCAATAGATTTGAAATACACCACAATTCAATAAATTTAAAATAACCAGCGCCCGGCGCTGGTTACAAATGTTACTATTTGATAGATTTAAAATAACCAGCGGTATTTGCCAGAGTTGGTTTATGCCGAGTAAATATAATGTGCGACCTATTTTTGTGGTGTCTAACCGTGACCAAATAATAAATAAATGGGCCGGAGAAAATGTTCTCAGAAAGTGGTTCCCTGATTTATTTTAACGGAATCAATAGTCAAATTGATCTTACAGTTACACCGTTATGTTTGCCCTTCTGCTGTTTCTACTGCTACTGCTGTTGTTTCGTCTGCTGCTACTATTTCTTCTGTTTCGTCTGGTTTTATTTCGTCTTCTGCTGTTTCTACTGCTGCTGTTACTGATGCTGATGCTGATGCTGAAGCTGATGCTGAAACTGATGCTGACACTGTTTCTGCTACTATTGCTACTGTCTCTACTGCTATTAATACTGCTGCTAATGGTGATATTGATGCTGGTACTGATAATGATACTGATGCTGAAGCTGATGCTGAAACTGATGCTGACACTGTTTCTGCTACTATTGCTACTGTCTCTACTGCTACTAATACTGCTGCTAATGGTGAAATTGATGCTGGTACTGATAATGATACTGATGCTGTCTTTGTTTCTGTTTCTGCTACCATTTCTTCTGCTACTGATGCTGCTACTGCTTTTGCTGTTGGTGTTTCAGCTGCTGGTGTTGCTGGTGTTTCAGCTGCTGGTGTTTCATCTGCTGGTGTTTCAGCTGCTGCTGTTGCTGGTGTTTTAGCTGTTGGTGTTTCAGCTGCTGCTGCTGTTTCAGCTGCTGCTGTTGCTGGTGTTTGAGCTGCTGGTGTTTTAGCTGCTGGTGTTGCTGGTGTTTCAGCTGCTGCTGTTGTTGGTGTTTCAGCTGCTGGTGTTTCAGCTGCTGGTGTTTCAGCTGCTGCTGTTGTTGGTGTTTCAGCTGCTGGTGTTTCAGCTGCTGGTGTTTCAGCTGCTGCTGCTGGTGTTTCAGCTGCTGCTGTTGCTGGTGTTTTAGCTGCTGGTGTTTCAGCTGCTGTTGTTTTCAGCTGCTGCTGCTTGCTGCTGCTGTAACAATAAAAGAAAGCGACTACTTTTCGTTTAAGTTTGTTAAACATGGAATAAAGTGATGTCTCAGAGATATGTCGTATAGAAAGAGGGTTAATCACCGAATTTATTGGTAAAACAAGAATTGAAAATAAGGGATACCATGGCGTTGCATCTAAAATGGTCGGCATAATGAAAGCAACAAGTATGATAAAAGGTACCCAGCATGCAAAATCCGTAAAGTAATCCATTGAGTAACTTTTTGCCAGTTTGATATTTTTTTCTTTGTCTGTTTTGTAGCGATTTTGTCCAGCTTTCTTGCAGATTTCTTTACCTTAATCACTATTGCCATATAAGAAACTGCTATAGTGACAAAACACGCGAAATTAATGCAAATGATCAAGAAAACAAAGCCCTGTTGAGGATCATCCTTTTGACATAATACTTAAATAAACAGACAGGTGCGTTTACCATAGAACGAAAGTTTGTAACGAGAAATCCCTCCGTAGTCATTGGAAAAAATAGCGTCTACAAGAACCTTTATTGAGCCCAAGTGAGGTTCCTCGGCTGCTATCCTGCCATATACTTCTGAAGTATTTCTCGGTGTACATATTTATCCGGACAGCCAATAAACAGTGAGTTTGAATTTCGTATTTCATACCATTCCACAAAGAAATCTTCGAGTTCTTCAACTAAAGGCAGGCCAAGAATAACTGATGATACCATCAAGATAGTGAAAAGTATTACGACCACTTTTATCAAACTTTTGTTTGTGACTTCCTTAGGTATCTACTAAATTGTTATTATATACACCGAAAGCTCTCAGTAAGCCCAAAGCAGTCATGGATAGCAAAGATACTTGGGAGCCGGTAGTGCTTATGATGCCTAAAGCGACACAGATGTTACACAAAAGATCCTGCGTCTCGAACCTCCTGGAATGTATGGACATTGTCAGTGAGATACTAGAGAAGGACGGGTCAGCTGATATACTGTATCTCGATTTTCAGAAGGCTTTCGATTCTGTACCACACAAACGATTGCTGAGAAAATTGCAATCCTTTGGAATATCTGGCAACACCCTTGCAGTCGTGGAAGACTTTCTAACAGAAGAACATTTCGTGGTCAGGGTTGATCATCATTTTTCTAGAGTCTTTGCTGTAACATCTGGGGTCCCTCAAGGAACCGTGCTGGGCGCCCCTGCTCTTCCTGCTCTTCATAATGATCTCCCTGATGGAATTGAGAGCTTCGTACACTCTTTGCTGACGATCTTAAGCTAGTAACGAGCACAGCTAAGCACAGTGTTGCACAAGATGAATACTGAAAACTCAATGCGTGGGAGAAGGAAGGCTCCTAAATTCAATGTGAGAGGATGGCAAAGTGTAAGGTACTACATATTGGGCGTAACAATCCAATCGCATGAGTACTTCATGAATGGGGAATGCCTCCCCCAAGTGAAGTCAGAAAAGGATTCTTGGAGTTCTAACTACCAGGAAACCTGGACTGGAGTGACCATATAGATAAGTCCGTGAAAAAAGCAAAGTCTGTTATAGGCTGGATCAAACGAAGCTTGATCTGCCGTAACAAATTTGTTTATGCTAAATGTCTACCGAACTCTAGTTCGACCTCACATCGAATACGCTGTGCAAGTGTGGAATCTACCAGCAGAGCACGGAAACTGGAGGTACTATAAGAAGATAGAAGATGTTCAGAGAGAATTTACACGAATAATCGACGGGATTGGTATCCTACCATACGATGAGAGACTGAGAATCCTCCAGTTAACAACACTACTGGAGCGCGCCGTATGAGGGGTGATCTTATTGAAACCTTTAAATAACGACGGGTAAAGTGGACTATGGACCAGATCTTTTCAGGATATCACGTAGTGGTACCAAGATCCTAAAAGATAAAAGAGGAAATTCAGGTCCTCAGTAACCGGTTGCCAATTACTGGAACAAAGTACCCAAGTTCGGTTAAAGAAGCCAGTTCAGTAGACGCATTCAAAGCTCGACTTCAATGTTATAAAAATGAACTGATAGCGAGTGGAGCATCGTCAAAGGGTCACTTCTGGGATCTCAGCGAAACCTTGATGTCAAAATAAATACATGTGAGCATGATTCATATGCATATTTCTGTTCTAATAAACCATTGAATTGCTAAATACCGAGGGAATCAATGTAACTTGATTGTTAAATTCAGAACTACATGTTAACGTCCTTAAAATAATTAATCATTACATGTCCGGATAGGAACATTTTTCTTTTGAAAATATTGTTGCGAACTGCAATAGCGTAGAGTGCAGTTGGGTTTTAAGTTTTGTCGAGATGGCTATGTGGCCATAATCCTATTATTATTATTATTAAAGCCAGTTTAGTTGAATCGAGCAGTACGTTTTACTGTGATAAGTATTGTAAACCGAGATCATGGTAAGGTAGATACCAATCATGAGGTCACCCATGCTGATTAGAAAAACCAAGCTTCTGTTGAGAAGTGCAGCTTCTGATTTTGTAGCTCTGTATACTAGAGATTTCTTAAATACTGACACACAATTTAAGATGAGAGCTAACACTCCAATGGTCCAACCAACAAGCTTAAGGAAACTGCTGTTAACGATTTCTTGTCCACAACTTTCATTGCATTCGTCTGAAATATCGGAGCAAGTGAACAGTTTTATCACATTTCTGGGTGATTGGAAGGTACACCCCCAGATTTATGGCACTTAAAGTGGTTAGTGCACCCTGACTCATCTGAACTATCTCCACAATCATCAGCCAGGTCGGCATACTTTGTCATAAGTGATTACATTTGCCGTTTTCACAAAGAATAAATCATTGCCGAGTTTTCCCTGTATTGAAATCTTTGATCAGGAAAGTAAGTTGACCTTCTTTGTCCTGGGGTGAATATCTAATCCCTATCGAATTGTCCACTGCAAGAGTCCCCACCCTATCGATACTTCTTAGTGGGCAAGTTGCATTCATGCAACGTCCCAAACAGCTTGCAAAAACGTAATAACTCTCCAAAAAAGTATCTGCAATCTTTCTTTGCGTCTGGTAACATTATCTCAGTAGTTTTGTTCCGCCCAAAGAAGTCTGTGTCAGGGGAAAAGGAAACTTACTCTGAACAATATTGGTTGGTAAGATTTGATATTTCAATAAGTCCTGCTAGGCAATGTTGCATTCGTATTTTCATTCTTGCTATCTCTTGTAGCTTTTGCAAAAGTATAGTTTGAATTCTCGACACACTGCATATCTCATTTCATTACCGCAAGATTCTTTCCTATCACATAGGTTGGAAAAGCTAACAAACCTTAGGTCCGAGTTGTAACATATGAATACCTCGTCACATTCTGTTTCATCGTGACTAACAAGGCGAATGTTGACCCCTTTCCACAAGTTGGCCAATGCACCTTTTCATCTTCACCATTCGTGCAGTCGACCAGTCCGTCATGCTCCCATGCAAAAGGGAAAGACAATGTCATCCATAACCTGGGAAAATATACCTTCTCGTACATTTCTTGTGGATCATAATTTGCCTAGGTCTAGACGTTCGTCACTACTATCACCGCAATCTGGGTGACCATCACACAAAAGGTGTTGTGTATAAAACAAGAGCACTGCTTTCAACGCACGCCTTAATCGATCCCATCGTCCATATTTGTGGTATGGAGTTGATGGGAATGGTTTGGACGTGTAATGATTTCAGGCAGATGATCTGCTTGGCAACAGTGGTGTTGTATCCACGAACTGGGCATTCTATACCCACTCTAGATGGGTCCGAGCAGTTGGTTTGGTCGCTGTAATCGTCACAAATAGTATTATTTCGTCTGGTAATTCCAACTCATTCTGCTGCGAAGGTCTTGCGGCACATCGGGTATAATTATGAAGCGGTACTATAAACCCCCTTTTCTTAAATTGAGGCACGTTTGTTGTCATTTCATTGATCACACAATCCTTTTCATCGCTCCCATCATTACAGTCTTTTACCCCGTCACACACCCATAGTTTGCAGTAAAATACCAAGTTTGGTTCATCAGATTGTTGTCCAAAAACTCTCCACACTGACCACCGTACTCAAAACCATTACAAAACTGTTCGTCCGGTGCAATCACCATATGGGGAGCAAATAAGATCACACAGTTCAGAGTCTTTTTGATATTCACAGAAAGCTTCATCAAGGTTTGTGTTAAGGCAGTCATTCTTCCCATCGCAGGAACGAACCCCAAAAATTCCGTCAGAGTGGATATCAGCCGTATGAGTAATATGTGTAAATGTATTCCACTGTGACATTTGTTTCAGGCAAGATATCCACATGGGTATTCACCTGGTTTGAGAAAAATTAGGTAAATAGAATTATATCGAATCAAAGTTACTAAAGAGAACACTGACCGACTCGTCTTAGGTATAATATACATAATTATACTACTAATTATTAATCATATATATTATATAGTTATTAAATATATATAGACACGGCACAAAAATGTATTTATTTCAAATAGATCTTGCGGAGCAGTATCTAACTGATAGACAGCACTGAGTGTTCGTCTATGACAAATTCATGTAGCCGAAACGTCGACAACACATATTTTGTTTTACAGGTAGTACTATAGTAGAGATCGACCCACACTCAAGAGAGCAAAAACGAATCATATTTTTTCAAACACACACAAATAAGTATACACCCAATTCCGGAAATTTGTTAACCCGGCTCATCCCGCTAATTCTCACTCAACAATCCGGTCGTATCTAGAAACTTTATAATTATCTCCGGGAATTATATCCCCGAAAAGTCGTGAACACTGAGCACTGATAATTTCCCGCTAGGGTTCCGAGAATATCATCAACAGCCAAAGTATTATTGTATTAAAAACCGTCAATGTGTACCACAACTGCATCAATCATATCCGACACTCTCTAAGTTGGGCAGCTACTGTTAGTTCAAATTGTAATAATGAACTACATATATTGATATATTATGTTAACTAATTTAATTTGATGATAAAATCATTACCTGCCATCGAACTAGTTGCAAAAACTAGAAAATGGGCTTATTGGACGAATCACTGATTCTATTCCACAGGCTTGGTAGTGATGTAAGTCATTTTTGCATAGTTCATCAACTGAAGCGTAGGAAATCCTGAAAATATAACACAGGCAGCTAGCTATATCAACATTGTTCTCTTGAGTACAATGTTGGACAGTACTGGACAGTGTCCCAGTGAGGCAGTGACTGAGATAATATGGTACCTCAGAATATTATCTGATAATGTAGATAATGGTACCGCACATTAATCATTAACCATTGGTTGTTTGATCAATTATAATTGGTTAATTTAATCAGTAAAGGGAGAAGGACACGGAGAAGGAGAAAGAAAAAATATATATAAATAATACCTGCCGCTTCTGGCGATGAAGGACTTATAGAATAGTGATGAGTTCACTCATTTGTGGAAACCAAGATGACCTGATGTTGAGTTCGCTAGTTCTTCGCAGACGTACTTGAGAAAGCCTCCATTATTTTGAATCTCGCAAGTTGGAGTAAGACTGCCTGGAAGAATTTGACTTCGAAGTGAACTGTTTTCTTGATATTTAAAGTTATACAGAGTGATTAAGAGTTTATAAAGAGTCATATATGCGATTTGCTGTAATCGCTCAGAAACCAATCTTGTATTAAACCCTAGCTATGAATGATATCCAAACAAACAAATATGTATCTCAGTCATCTGAGGGTAGAAATCCCCACATTTTAGGTCCTACGAAGTACAAAATTGTACTATTGATAGACTGGTTCTTTTGCGATAGTCAAAACGCGACAACTAGCGCTGGATGGCGACAACTAGCGCTATCCAGCGCTAGTTGTCGCCATCCAGCGCTAGTTGTCGCTATCCAGCGCTGATAACGCTGGCCAGCGCAAAATATATATGTTCGATAATTGTCGCTATCCAGCGCTAGTTGTCGCCATCCAGCGCTAGTTGTCGCCATCCAGCGCTAGTTGTCGCTATCCAGCGCTAGTTGTCGCTGGCTATGCGACACCTGTCGCACGCGATAGTTTGCGATGGCCAGCGCAACTGGCCATCGCAGAAAACAGTTCGATAACTAGCGCTGGATAGCGACAACTAGCGCTGGATAGCGACAACTAGCGCTGGCCAGCGCTGGCCAGCGCAAAGCGATAGCCAGCGCTGGCCAGCGCTGGCCATCGATATCCAGCGCAAAAATTTTTGCGCTATTACTCGTCAGCTAGCGCTGGCCAGCGCTAGCCAGCGCTAGCCAGCGCTAGTTGTCGCTATCCAGCGCTAGTTGTCGCGTTTTGACTATCGCAAAAGAACCGATAGACTTACTATTCTGAATGTAATCACCGTTTGTTTGAGCCATACTCATAGAACCAAACTGGGTTACCAATAGTATCAAGCGGATGCAATGAATGATGAAAGCAATACGTAAGGCTTTCGTCACGAACATTGTGCCTAATTGGATATGTACATGGTGAAATTAACAATGTAGTACTTGGTCAGTTCAGCGCCGCGCGCCAACAATTATTCAATTCAGATTATCTCGCAAAATAACTTTGCGAAGGTATAGCCATAGCCATAGGAACGTAGGCGATAAATGTGCGCGATCCGAGGGCACGTAAGTATGTACGTACGCGTACGCACGACGGTCGCGAGCTAGCATACACGATAAAAAACCTTGTTCGCTAACCCTTCGGCACTTTGAGTCATGGATCTCGGGAAAAATGAGTAGTTATTGATTTATTGTATTACTATTTGTACTTATTACTATAATTGTGGAAATATTTATTGTTCTTTTTAGCCGTACCCATAGAAACAAACTGAATTATCAATATCATCATGATCAACCATAAGCGATGAAAGATACAAGCAGCAGTGGCGTAACGAAAGGCCCTGCTGACCCCCGCTGTGCAGGGGGGCGCCGTCTTAGGGGGGCGCCAAATCGTCGTTTGAATGTGGGACAATTTCGAAAACTTAACTAAAGTACTAGCAAAACTGCGCGTTTTGCTCTAGATACACACTTTTTTAGAGATTTTACCGGCGTATTCTTTAAAATCACCTAATTTGTTCATTTTTAGGGAGGGGCACCAAAAGGGGAGAGGGCGCCAACAGGGGGGCGCTTTTTTCGGCAGGGGGGCGCCAACAGGCAAGGTTACGCCACTGACAAGCAGCATAAAATAATTCCATCTCGAACGATTGTTTGCGGTTTGACAATATAACTATAACTATAAGTTAAAGTACAGTATGACTGATCATTTTCAACTTGATATTTATAGGAAATATTTGTAAAGAAGTGCGAAAAAGCACATGACTATTTTATGTTTGGTTTTCATGACTTCGCAACGACTAAAAGCTTTTTATTTCAATAAAAGGTGCAAAAATGTTGGCATATGAGCGTTATGTTATATTCATGTTCAATCAATAAGATAGTCTTTTTATTATTATTTACTATATACTATACATATATGACTTTGAAGGCTGCCGGACCCGACAAAGTGGATGTACAACCGCTGTTGTTAGACATATCGTAACCTTATACTGCTGCAGTATATGGATCAGGTGACTCAAACAGAGCACAATTTGCAAAGAAGTTCAAAGATTTCAGGCACTGGCACTTAGAATCATGTGTGGTGTCAATGTCATGCCAATTGCACTCCCTTCGTCGCACTGAGCCACCTCGCTGGACGCTGACATTTCAGATATTATACTTTTCCTTAGAGGTGAAGTAGCAAAGGGTGCAGCTAGGCTGCACGCCAACGGTAGCCTCTCCCTAGAAACTATCACCTATGGAAAATGGACAACCACAACTCACATCACCATCAATAAACGATTACCATCTCGAGCAGAGAGAGATCTTTCAATACCAATTTTTCCGTTACAACTCCTGGCGCAAACATAGTCATACCGAATTCAGAGACTTCCTGCAAAACACCATTAACAGAATCCCATCCAGCGATATAACTGCTACACAGACGAGCCACGCACAGATTCAGGAAGCAGGGCTGGTTATATCATCACCACTGACAATAATAATACAACTCTAGAGGAAAAATCATTTAAAATTCCTGCCTATATTGTCACAGTGTGGAGGTTTTTAAGAATGAAGAAATTTGCACAAAATACGCGCCAACACTGTTAATGTTTTACGAAATTCGGTTAAAAAAACCCAAAATCACCATATTCAGGTGCCTCAAAATTAAAAACCATGTTGAAATTGAGTTGGAGATCTGAAATTTTGCAGGGCGTCTAGACGTTGACCAAATACGATATTGGACCGAATGTCACGTGACTTCAGTTATCCCTTGTATGGTACAACTACAAGTAGCTGCAATTGATCAGCTCTTAATTGGGCTGCAATCTTTGACTGCAGCCCTATAATTACCCAATTTTAAATGAACGATACCTCATTCTACAGTATGATGAGGGCGTAAAGAGAAGACTTCCCGGAATCAGCACAATGAAGGGAACAAGATGCTTCATGCTGTTGGAGTTTTAATTATTCATCTTCCACCCGTAGTCCCTACCAAATCGACTGCAAAAAAAAAGTTTCAAATTTCAGGAGTATCGGGAAGTGGGTTTTCTGGAACCCCTGTTTAAAACAGATTGTCGTGAACGGTGAAGTATTATATATGTATATATAATAAATAATAATGTATAGATAGATTTTACCAAAACCCATCAAAATGATACCGAGAATGTAATCAGCCGCTCACTTT
Source organism: Bolinopsis microptera (assembly GCF_026151205.1). NCBI lineage: Eukaryota > Metazoa > Ctenophora > Tentaculata > Lobata > Bolinopsidae > Bolinopsis > Bolinopsis microptera. The sequence continues at coordinate 9,314,024 of NC_087079.1, forward strand.
TTCCATTTATTCACGGCTTACGAATTTTAATCAGTTTAACTTTAGGTTTATTACATTGATGACACTCTCTAGAAACCCCTTAGGCCTCGGGTTGCTTTCAGGCCGATACTTAGTACTTTGGGATAAAGGCGGTAATAGCTAGTTATAGTGTCCAATAAGCTGAGGTTTATCAAATCTTTATTTCAGAGTACTGCCTCTGGGTACGGTAGTGCTGCTTAATTTATCACAATTGTAAATGGATGGGAGTTACTACCATCCTTTACGAAACATTTTACAATTTGTTACTTAGAACTTAAAAGCACACATGCCTAGATCTTTTGTTGAAAATGACAAACTATAGTTATCTGTTATACCAACTATTTTGACGGCATGATATGTGAAGTGATGTAATATTTATTCAACCTTTCAGTACAACGCCGAACATGATACTGCTGGACAAAGGAGTGTGGATTTTGTTCCAGCATGAAGTGTGCAGTAAAACAAGATCTCTTCAATTCCAAAAGAAGTATCATGATCCAACCCCAAGCCCCACGAAAAACCTCACCGAACCTCCACGCGGTGTGGGGTGTGTGGCTCGAACGGGAGGTGCATGGGTGTTTCTAACCTATGCAAAGGAAGGGACTAGCCATCCCTACAACAAAGGAAAGGCTCTAATAGCCTCTACTAACCTTAGAACCGCAGCATAACCGCTTTTCCCACAGGCAAATAACACCTTCCGCAGGAAACTAACACGCTCACAGGCTCCCACATGACGTGTAACCCCAGGATTTGGTTTTGGATCGGACACTCAAAACAACGATAGAGGAGCGGTGTACACGCTCACAGGCTACCAAGTCTCGTGTAACCCTGGGACTCTAACACTTAACAGACTCTAACACGCTCACAGGCTTCCACGTCTCATGTACCCTAGGATTTGGTCTTGGATCGGACACTCAAAACAACGATAGAGGAGCGGTCTACACGCTCACAGGTTTCCATGTCTCGTGTAACCCTAGGATTTTACACGCTCACAGGCTACGACGTCTCGTGTAACCCTAGGACTCTAACACTTAACAGACTCTAACACGCTCACAGGCTTCCACGTCTCGTGTACTCCAGGATTTGGTTTTGAATCGGACACTCAAAACAACGATAGAGGAGCGGTCTACAGTGACGTTACAAGAACATTGCATACTCCTTCGAGTTGCACGTAGCAGGCCATGACCTCTCCTGGAAGTCCCTGTCTCTCCGTCGTTAACCCGGCGGGGTTGCACCAGGGGCGGTGGTAACAGAACTTCAAGACTCTCGGAGTCTGTTGTCGATATCTATGTTTAATATATTTATGGTATATAATTTGGGAGTCACTCTCTCCAGCAGCAGGAGTTGGAGAATGGGGACGCCTTGTGAAAACCACCGTAAGGAAGGCTTACCGTCGACGCCGACCAATCAAAAGAAAACTATCCAACCCCAATCTGAGAACTTATGACACAATCTTCTTTTTCGACGTCAAAAGAACGATGCTCAGTCAGTTCCAGTGGAACCTAAAAGGCATCTTCCTCGCGGGAGGTTGTGCCCAGTGCCAAACACCACCAGCGCTGAGAGATGCAAGGATAAAAAACGGATTTACAGCTTGGACCCTTTTCCTTACTGATGGATTGCTCCAGATCAAAATTGGTGAAAAGGTGCTCAATAAGCTTTATTACAATTCTTAAGCCGTGAATGAATGGAAAAAGCGAGCGACCGATTTCATTCTCGGTATCAATTTGCATTTGCGGACAGTTATTCAAATTAATATCATTTCCTTTTGTTTGGAAAAGAGAGACACTGACAGCGGTACACTCTACCCATGATTATGGGTTTTGGTCAAATAGTTACTATATACATATTGATATATTTTGTACATGTACAAAGTAGTCATGTGAACCCTATCTACTATCTAGCCAATTTCTAGGTCAATCGAATTCTACTGATGGATCGATCACATCACCAATTAATCGTCACTGATTGGTCATTGGCCGGATGACATGGTCTGATCTCTTTGGGGGTAAATTTCATGATCCAAGGTCCGCCACCGGATAGACTTAGACTTTTCTTTTTCAAGAGAGTGTTTACTCATCAGGATCATTAGTACTCTATAAATTAAACGTTATCTCACATCAAACATAATTGAAGAATATATATTGATTGTTAACAAAACTTACAAATGTGGAGATTTCAATTCAATAGATTGATTTAAATTCAATAGATTTGAAATACACCACAATTCAATAAATTTAAAATAACCAGCGCCCGGCGCTGGTTACAAATGTTACTATTTGATAGATTTAAAATAACCAGCGTATTTGCCAGAGTTGGTTATGCCGAGTAAATATAATGTGCGACCTATTTTTGTGGTGTCTAACCGTGACCAAATAATAAATAAATGGGCCGGAGAAAATGTTCTCAGAAAGTGGTTCCCTGATTTATTTTAACGGAATCAATAGTCAAATTGATCTTACAGTTACACCGGTTATGTTTGCCCTTCTGCGTTTTTCTACTGCTACTGCTGTTGTTTCGTCTGCTGCTACTATTTCTTCTGTTTCGTCTGGTTTTATTTCGTCTTCTGCTGTTTCTACCTGCTGCTGTTACTGATGCTGATGCTGATGCTGAAGCTGATGCTGAAACTGATGCTGACACTGTTTCTGCTACTATTGCTACTGTCTCTACTGCTATTAATACTGCTGCTAATGGTGATATTGATGCTGGTACTGATAATGATACTGATGCTGAAGCTGATGCTGAAACTGATGCTGACACTGTTTCTGCTACTATTGCTACTGTCTCTACTGCTACTAATACTGCTGCTAATGGTGAAATTGATGCTGGTACTGATAATGATACTGATGCTGTCTTTGTTTCTGTTTCTGCTACCATTTCTTCTGCTACTGATGCTGCTACCTGCTTTTGCTGTTGGGTGTTTCAGCAGCTGGTGTTGCTGTGTTTCAGCTGCTGGTGTTTCATCTGCTGGTGTTTCCAGCTGCCTGCTGTTGCTGGTGTTTTTAGCTGTTGGTGTTTCAGCTGCTGCTGCTGTTTCAGCTGCTGCTGTTGCTGGTGTTGAGCTGCTGGTGTTTTAGCTGCTGGTGTTGCTGGTGTTTCAGCTGCTGCTGTTGTTGGTGTTTCAGCTGCTGGTGTTTCAGCTGCTGGTGTTATCAGCTGCTGCTGTTGTTGGTGTTTCAGCTGCTGGTGTTTCAGCTGCTGGTGTTTCAGCTGCTGCTGCTGGTGTTTCAGCTGCTGCTGTTGCTGTGTTTTAGCTGCTGGTGTTTCAGCTGCTGTTTGTTTCAGCTGCTGCTGCTGCTGCTGCTGTAAAATAAAGAAAGCGACTACTTTTCGTTTAAGTTTGTTAAACATGGAATAAAGTGATGTTCTCAGAGATATGTCGTATAGAAGAGGGTTAATCACCGAATTTATTGGTAAAACAGAATTGAAAATAAGGGATACCATGGCGTTGCATCTAAAATGTCGGCATAATGAAGCAACAAGTAATGATAAAAGGTACCCAGCATGCAAAATCCGTAAAGATAATCCATTGAGTAACTTTTTGCAGTTTGATATTTTTTTTCTTTGTCTGTTTTGTAGCGATTTTGTCCAGTCTTCTTGCAGATTTCTTTACCTTAATCACTATTGCCATATAAGAAACTGCTATAGTGACAAAACACGCGAAATTAATGCAAATGATCAAGAAAACAAAGCCCTGTTGAGGATCATTCCTTTTGACATAATACTTAAATAAACAGACAGGTGCGTTACCATAGAACGAAAGTTTGTAACGAGAAATCCCTCCGTAAGTCATTGGAAAAAATAGCGTCTACAAGAACCTTTATTTGAGCCCAAGTGAGGTCCTCGGCTGCTATCCTGCCATAATACTTCTGAAGTATTTCTCGGTGTACATATTTATCCGGACAGCCAATAAACAGTGAGTTTTGAATTTTCGTATTTCATACCATTCACAAAGAAATCTTCGAGTTCTTCAACTAAAGGCAGCCAAGAAATAACTGATGATACCATCAAGATAGTGAAAAGTATTACGACCACTTTTATCAAACTTTTGTTTGTGACTTCCTTAGGTATCACTAAATTGTTATTATATACACCGAAAGCTCTCAGTAAGCCCAAAGCAGTCATGGATAGCAAAGATACTTGGGAGCCGGTAGTGCTTATGATGCCTAAGCGACACAGATGTTACTAGAAGCCAGTTTAGTTGAATCGAGCAGTACGTTTTACTGTGATAAGTATTGTAAACCGAGATCATGGTAAGGTAGATACCATCATGAGGTCACCCATGCTGATTAGAAAAAAACCAAGCTCTTGTTGAGAAGTGCAGCTTCTGATTTTGTAGCTCTGATACTAGAGATGTTCTTAAATACTGACACACAATTTAAGATGAGAGCTAACACTCCAATGGTCCAACCAACAAGCTTAAGGAACTGCTGTTAACGATTTCTTGTCCACAACTTTCATTGCATTCGTCTGAAATATCGGAGCAGTGAACAGTTTTATCACAATTTCTGGGTGATTGGAAGGTACACCCCAGATTTATGGGCACTTAAAGTGGTTAGTGCACCCTGACTCATCTGAACTATCTCCACAATCATCAGCCAGGTCGCATACTTTGTCATAAGTGATACATTTGCCGTTTTCACAAAGGAATAAATCATTGCCGAGTTTTCCTGTTTTGAAATCTTTGATCAGGAAAGTAAGTTGACCTTCTTTGTCTGGGTGAATATCTTATCCCTATCGAATTGTCCACTGCAAGAGTCCCACCTAATCGATCTTCTTAGTGGGCAAGTTGCATTCATGCAACGTCCCAAACAGCTTGCAAAAACGTAATACTCTCCAAAAAAGTATCTGCAATCTTTCTTTGCGTCTGGTAAAATTATCTCAGTAGTTTTGTTCCGCCCAAAGATGTCTGTGTCAGGGAAAAGGAAACTTACTCTTGAACAATATTGGTTGGTAAGATTTGATATTTCAATAAGTCCTGCTAGGCAATGTTGCATTCGTATTTTCATCTTGCTATCTCTTGTAGCTTTTGCAAAAGGTATAGTTTGAATTCTCGACACACTGCATATCTCAATTTCATTACCGCAAGATTCTTTCCTATCACATAGGTTGGAAAAGCTAACAAACCTTAGGTCCGAGTTGTAACATATGAATACCTCGTCACATTCAGTTTCATCGTGACTAACAAGGCGAATGTTGACCCCTTTCCACAAGTTGGCCAATGCACCTTTTCATCTTCACCATTCGTGCAGTCGACCAGTCCGTCATGCACCCATGCAAAAGGAAAGACAATGTCATCCATAACCTGGGAAATATACCTTCTCGTACATTTCTTTGTGGTCATAATTTGGCATAGGTCTAGACGTTCGTCACTACTATCACCGCAATCTGGGTGACCATCACACAAAAGGTGTTTGTGTATAAAACAAGAGCCACTGCTTTCAACGCACGCCTTATCGATCCCATCGTCACATATTTGTGGTATGGAGTTGATGGGAATGGTTTGGACGTGTAATGATTTCAGGCAGATGATCTGCTTGGCAACTGGTGTTGTATCCACGAACTTGGCATTCTATACCCACTCTAGATGGGTCCGAGCAGTTGGTTTGGTCGCTGTAATCGTCACAAAATAGTATTATTTCGTCTGGGTAATTCCAACTCATTCTGCTGCGAAGTCTTGCGGCACATCGGGTATAATTATGAAGCGGTACTATAACCCCTATTCTTAAATTGAGGCACGTTGTTGTCATTTCATTGATCACACAATCCTTTTCATCGCTCCCATCATTACAGTCTTTTACCCCGTCACACACATAGTTTGCAGTAAAATACCAAGTTTGGTTCATCAGATTGTTGTCCAAAAACTCTCCACACTGAACACCGTACTCAAAACCATTACAAAACTGTTCGTCCGTGCAATCACCATATGGGGAGCAAATAAGATCACACAGTTCAGAGTCTTTTTGATATTCACAGAAAGCTTCATCAAGGTTTGTGTTAAGGCAGTCATTCTTCCCATCGCAGGAACGAACCCCAAAAATTCCGTCAGAGTGGATATCAGCCGTATGAGTAATATGTGTAAATGTATTCCACTGTGACATTTGTTTCAGGCAAAGATATCCACATGGGTATTCACCTGGTTTGAGAAAATTAGGTAAATAGAATTATATCGAATCAAAGTTACTAAAGAGAACACTGACCGACTCGTCTTAGGTATAATATACATAATTATACTACTAATTATTAATCATATATATTATATAGTTATTAAATATATATAGACACGGCACAAAAATGTATTTATTTCAAATAGATCTTGCGGAGCAGTATCTAACTGATAGACAGCACTGAGTGTTCGTCTATGACAAATTCATGTAGCCGAAACGTCGACAACACATATTTTGTTTTACAGGTAGTACTATAGTAGAGATCGACCCACACTCAAGAGAGCAAAAACGAATCATATTTTTTCAAACACACACAAATAAGTATACACCCAATTCCGGAAATTTGTTAACCCGGCTCATCCCGCTAATTCTCACTCAACAATCCGGTCCGTATCTAGAAACTTTATAATTATCTCCGGGAATTATATCCCCGAAAAGTCGTGAACACTGAGCACTGATAATTTCCCGCTAGGGTTCCGAGAATATCATCAACAGCCAAAGTATTATTGTATTAAAAACCGTCAATGTGTACCACAACTGCATCAATCATATCCGACACTCTCTAAGTTGGGCAGCTACTGTTAGTTCAAATTGTAATAATGAACTACATATATTGATATATTATGTTAACTAATTTAATTTGATGATAAAATCATTACCTGCCATCGAACTAGTTGCAAAACTAGAAAATGGGCTTATTGGACGAATCACTGATTCTATTCCACAGGCTTGGTAGTGATGTAAGTCATTTTTGCATAGTTCATCAACTGAAGCGTAGGAAATCCTGAAAATATAACACAGGCAGCTAGCTATAACAACATTATCCTCTTTAGTACTTTAGTACAACTAGCAGGAACCCGTATAATATAACCCTAAACGGTGTCAAGACTCAAAATACTAAAATAATTATTACCTATTTAATCGGCGTTTTTGACACCACTTGGGGGCCCAAATTTTCGGCTCTAAAATCATTATTCCTTGGCCAATTTTTTATTTTTTCATGCTGATTTGAAGGCCATTAAAGCATTTGACCCAGCCAAAAAAGTTCCAGTTGTATATCTTTTACGGTTTTTGCGGAAAGTCGCGTTAAAGTTGATGCCGTGGTGTCAGTAAAATGGCACAGATATATATATATCGTCTCGCTTTATATATAGTAAGATGTTGGACAGTGTCCACTGTCCAGTGAGGCAGTGACTGAGATAATGTGGTACCTCAGAATATTATCTGATAATGTAGATAATGGTACCGCACATTAATCATTAACCATTGGTTGTTTGATCAATTATAATTGCTAATTTAATCAGTAAATGGAGAAGGACACGGAGAAGGAGAAAGAAAAAATATATATAAATAATACCTGCCGCTTCTGGCGATGAAGGACTTGTAGAATAGTGATGAGTTCACACATTTGTGGAAACCAAGATGACCAAGAGGACCTGATGTTGAGTTCGCTAGTTCTTCGCAGACGTACTTGAGAAAGCCTCCATTATTTTGAATCTCGCAAGTTGGAGTAAGACTGCCTGGAAGAATTTGACTTCGAAGTGAACTGTTTTCTTGATATTTGAAGTTATACAGAGTGATTAAGAGTTTATAAAGAGTTATATATGCGATTTGCTGTAATCGCTCAGAAACCAATCCTTGTATTAAACCCTAGCTATAAATGATATCCAAACAAACAAATATGTATCTCAGTCATGTGAGTGGGTAGAAATCCCACATTTTAGGTCCTACGAAGTTACAAAATTGTACTATTGATAGACTTACTATTCTGAATGAAATCACCGTTTGTTTGAGCCATACTCATAGAACCAAACTGGCCGGTTACCAATAGTATCAAGCGGATGCAATGAATGATGAAAGCAATACGTAAAGCTTTCGTCACGAACATTGTGCCTAATTGGATATGTACATGTTGAAATTAACAATGTACTTGGTCAGTTCAGCGCCGCTCGCCAACAATTATTTAATTCAGATTATCACGCAAAATAACTTTGCGAAGGTATAGCCATAGCCATAGCCATAGGAACGTGAGCGATAACTGTGCGCGATCCGAGGGCACGTAAGTATGTACGAAGTCACAAAAATTTTGTTCATCAACATGTAATCGACATGTAATTTAATTATTTCAAACTTAACAAAATTGTACTATTGAATTTGATAGACTTACTATTCTGAATGAAATCACCGTTTGTTTGAGCCATACTCATAGAACCAAACTGGGTTACCAATAGTATCAAGCGGATGCAATGAATGATGAAAGCAATACGTAAGGTTTTCGTCACGAACATTGTTTACAATTTAATAATGTAAATGAGGTCGTTGCGTCTAAATTTGCCATTTATATACCCGAATCGTACAAAGGACGTGTCTGCGATTGTCATGATTTCAACGGCCAAAACCCATTTTACCATTTGCTATTTTAACACCCCAATTGTTTAAACATGATGAAAGGACATTTCTTCGATTTTCATGACTGAGAGTTCAACAGCTAAAAGCTATGATTGCATAAGTTACTTATTTTTTAGCATTAAAAAACTAAGCTATAGCCTACGATTTTACATATATATATATATATATATATATATATATATATATATTTAAGTCACTATTGTGACGGTACATTAGAACTAGACAGAAAATAAAGTGTGAAGGGCCTGAACGGAACCCCTCGGTTTCAGTTCCTTGTTTAAACTGCCGTACAGCAAGACATCCACCGTGTTCTCCAAGGTTGGGCATATAGCTCACTCCACCCTATGCTTTGTCAAATGTTGCTTATATACCAAGGATCTACAGGAAATATTTCCTTGTAAGTTTAGAGGGCGATCTGTGAACAGACAACTATCTCATTCCCAACTATAGGAATTAAAATTCCTATACTATCCCAACGAGCTACACCAAGCATCGTTTCAGATGAGAACAGCCGCGATAAATCAGCAGGCTAGTACTCGAGCTTGATTATATATAAAAGTCACTATTAAGTGACAGTACATTAGAACTAGACAGAAGAGGACTAGAACATATGAAGTTTTTAAGGTATCAAAATAGCATAGATTTGACTTGAACGGTTAAGGTCTTTTTGAAAACCTTTATTGTCGAAAATTTGACGCCTAGAGCTACATTTTCCCGAATTTTAGGTCGTTTTTAAAGAAAAACGTCCGATTTTTGTTATATTATCCTGTCCACTAATTGAACGTTCAGTCGACTCTAATGTCTAAAAACATTTTTGGGTACGTATTTCTAAGTAACTATATGTTTATTTTTTATGCAACCTGACACGGATCTTATCTGTGCAAAATAGTAATACTAACTCAAAACAGAATAATATGCTAACAATTAGTGCCTAATTGGATACGTACATGGCGAAATTAACAATGTACTTGGTCAGTTCAGCGGGACGCGCGCCGACAATTATTTGTAGTTATCGATCTATTGTATTTGTACTTACTATTGTGGAAATATGTATTGTTCGTTTTAGCCGTACCCATAGAAACAAACTGACTTATTAATATCATCATGATCAACCATAAGCGATGAAAGATACAAGCAGCATAAAATAATTCCATCTCGAACGATTGTTTGCGGTTTTACAGTTATTTAACTATAAGTATGACTGATCATTTTCAATTTGATATTTATAGGAAATATTTGTAGAGAAGTGCGAAAAAGCATATGTCTATTTTATCTTTGATGTTCATGACTTCAACGACTAAAAGCTTTTTATTTCAATAAAAGGTTCAAAAATGTTGACATATGAGCGTAATGTCATATTTATGTTAAATCAACAAGATAGTGTTTTTTTATATTATTTACTATAAGTATATACTATACATATATGACTTTGAAGGCTGCCGGACCCGACAAAGTGGATGTACACCGCTGTTTTTAGACATATCGTAACCTACTGCTGCAGTATATGGATCAGGGCGACTCAAACAGAGCACAATGCAAAGAAGTTCAAAGATTTAAGGCACTGGCACTTAGAATCATGTGTGGTGTCATGCCAATTGCACTCCCTTCATCGCACTGAGCCACCTCGCTGACACTTCAGATATTATACTTTTCCTTAGTGGTGAAGTAGCAAAGGGTGCAGCTAGGCTGCACGCCTACGGTAGCCTGTCCCTAGAAACTATCACCTATGGAAAATGGACAATCACCACTCACATCACCATCAATAAACGATTACCATCTCGAGCAGAGACAGATCTTTCAATACCAACTTTTCCGTTACAACTCCTGGCGCAAACACACCGAATACAGAGACTTCCTGCAAAACAACTGCATTGACAGAATCCCATCCAGCGATACTGCTACACAGACGAGCCACGCACAGATTCAGGAAGCAGGGCTGGTTATATCATCACCACTGACAATAATAATACAACTCTAGAGGAAAAATCATTTAAACTTCCTGCCTATTGTCACAGTGCTGGTAAGTATGACCGTTGCCCTTATATATACCTCCCATACTACTATACCCCTTTACTGGTTTTTCAGGCATTAAGGCTCATTAGAAGTCTTCTTCTTCGTAGGGGGCTGTGGTCAATATCACTAATGGTAAGATCGTTACCACTGTAAGATAGAGCAGGCAGTATCTAAATAGCCCGACCCCTGTCCGCGGACAACTGTCTGCGGACAACTGTCCACGAACACCTGTCTACCAGATCATATGACCGCAAATCTTATGAAATTGAATGGTATGTATGGTATCTTGGATGCAATTAGTTACGACTAGCATAATTAATTGTAGCGTAGTAAATTACTGGATCAAACTATTGATTGCGATTCAAATGTGGTCCCTCGGATATAATTAGTTATGAATAGCATTGAGTAGTTGATTGTAGCGTAGTATATTGCTCAATGAAATAATTGATTACGATTTAAATGTGGTATATAAGTTGTTCGTTTTTGGTGAAGTATTATCAGTTGCCATCATCAACAACAACTATTCCAATTCCTAACATGGTACTCTTCTGTCTAATGGACGAAATTAATGGACCCACGGCCTCCCTAGAGAATGCTCGAGACTTCCTATTCCGAAAAACCTCCTAAAGAGCTCCATGTCCTGTCCTGAGTGTAACGCATCTATGTCCCTGGTTCCCTGCTTGTCCTTGAAGTCTCCAGATGGACTGATATGGCGCTGCTCCCCCTGCAAGAAGTACAAGAATATCAGAACAGACAGTATCCTCTCTGGACAGAAGCTCGCTCTCAAGACCTTTTTACAGCTGCTATTCAGGGGATACTGTTATTATGCAGTAATATGATCTGGTAGACAGTTGTTCGTGGACAGTTGTCCGTGGACAGTTGTCCGTGGACAGTTGTCCGCGGACAGGGGTCGGGCTATCTAGATACTGCCGGTAAAATTAATAAATAAGGAGAAAAAATGTTTAGATTTTGTTTTCTTTGAATTTAGTAAATCGTTTAGTTGCTTGTATGAAGCCGATGATCCTTGGTAGTGAGAATTTGTCCACTATGTCTGTCACGCTAAGATAAAATGAGTCAAAGTATCCTCCTCGTTGGTAAGACAATTTCGGGCAATCGGGCACTGGCCAATAAAGTGGTTCATTGTCTCCTCCTCCATGAGACAGTGTGGACAAATTTTAGGGACCGTTGTCGGCTTATTAATGTGGTAGTTTAGTTCACAATGTCCAGTAGTGAATTGTGTTGCTGTTCTTGTGCTCTCTTTGCCAAGTTTCGGGATTGATCTGGCGAACTTATGTCTCCATACTCGTTTGAAGTGAGTGTTGACTGTTGGGCAACGTTCTCCATCTTTCCCTCATTTTCCGATGACTTATACTCCGCAGCGCTCCCTTCCATAATACCTTTGGTATTGGTAGTTGCACATGAGCGGAGTCCAAGTTATCGGAGCCTTTTTTGGCAAGAGAGTCTGCCTTTTCGTTACCATCATAGCCTTTATGAGCTGGAATCCATCGTAGTATGACTTGATTGTCCGTTGCTAGTTGGTTCAGCTCACTTATTGCCATGCTGGTGCTTTTTGATTTGACTTTGATATTGCTCTTTGCCATTATTGTCGCCTGGCTATCGCAGTTTATGATGATTTTTCTACTTTTGGTTCCAGATTCCTGTAGTATTTTTGCCGCTGTGCCTACGGCAAATGTCTCGGCCTGAAAGACGGTTGAGTTGGTTCCTAGGTGGTAGGACTCCTCGCGTGGAGGGGTGTCGTTATCGACAATGTACACTCCTGCTCCAACTTGTTCATTCATTTTGGAGCCTCTGTGTAGCATTGTATGGTGTTGGCGTCATTCTCAATTTCCTCGTACTCGGAGAGTCGTGGAATTTCTGTGGTAAAACCAATGTCAACATTCAGTGATGCAGTCTGTTGGTCTCGTCCTTCAGAATCGAGTTTGATGGTCTTTAGTAACTGTTCGTTGAGTTTTGTATGGGTGATTAGATTGCCCTTCTTATTAACCATCGGCTCATATATCCAGTGGTTGTTGGATTTGAGTCTAAGAGCTCCTTTCGCTGCTTCCTCTTCTATCACCAGGTCGATGGGAACGATTCCTGTGATGATGTCTAGAGCTGCTCCAGGAGTTGATGGTAACCCTCCTGTTATGAGAATATTCCCTAGCCGCTGAACGCTGCTTAGGATTGTTAGGTTATGTTTTTTGGATACACCATTGAGCCAGATTGTCGCAGCGTATGTCAGGGAAGGTCTGACTACAGCCGTATAAATCCATTTCATGGTCTTGGGGGTGAACCCCCATGTTGGTCCTATGGCTCTCCTGCATTGCATGAGTATGCCTTTGGCTTTTTTACATTGATTTTTGATGTGTTCATTCCACGTGAGTTTGCTATCGAGTGTTACTCCTAGAAACTTAGTTGAGTTACGCATACTTATTTCGGTTCCGTTCACTGTTAGAGGTTCAGAGAATTCCCATTTCCTCCTCCAGGTGAACATTACTGTATGTGTTTTAAGAGTACTTAGCTTCAGCCCGTTGTCGGTGCACCAGTTCATGATGGCTCCAAGACTTTTCTGCGTCATCTCTCTGAGATGATCGGCATCGAAGCCCTGGTTTCTGCATTTTGCCGGTCCCTCTAACGTAGCTAGTAAAGCAAAATCGTCCGCGAACCCTTGCAGTTCACATGGTATCCTGTATCTGGTGTACGACAGGAGACTGTCCACTACCAGGTTCCATAAGAATGGAGACAGGATCCCACCTTGCGAACACCCTTTTCTTATAACAATGGATTTCCTGCATCCGTTTAATTCCACGTTCGTGGTTCTATTGCGGAGTAGGGACATAATGCATTTGTTGACTGAAGACGACTCACATTTCCGGTTCAGGGCCTTCTCTATAGATTTGAATGCTACATTGTCGAAGGCCCCTTCGACATCTAAGAAGGTTCCTAGAGCCATACCGGAGCTTATGATTGTCCGTTCTATTTTGTGTACTATTTTGTGTAAGGCTGTTTCAATGGAGGCACCTTTTACAAAACCGTATTGTTTTTTATTAAGTTTTGAGTATATCTTAAGGTCTTCCTCCATATGCCATAGCACTATACGTTCGATCCACTTGAGTGGTACTGGAGCCAGAGTGATGGTTCTTTACTCTGTAGGATTTAGGGTTGTAATAGTCAGTTTTCCCTGGTTTTGGTAGGAAAATGCCTGTCGAGTTACGCCAGCTATCAGGAACGTATCCACTTTGGAAGCTTGTCTTTGCTAGTTTTGTGAAGGCATCGCTTATGAGTGGTAGTCCCTTCTGTAGCATTATAAGGCGCAGACCGTCAGGGCCACTGGCTTTTAGGCCGTCAAATTCTAGTACTGACTTCTCAACTCTACCTTTGGAAAAGATAGTGTTGGATGTCCAGTTGTTGGTTAAATTTGGTGGAATTTATTCTGCCATGTTTTGGTCCTGTTGAATACTTGGTGTCGTGGCGAAATGGGCGTCCACCATGACTGCCAGGGTTTCAGCTGGGGATTCGGTGAGGACACCCTCAGGCTTCCTCACTGTCCCCAATCGGGCATTTTTGTTGTTTTTTATTATCGCAGATATTCTCTTTGAACATGACTTTGCTTCCATGTTCTTACAGAATTCCTTGAATTTAGATGTTTTAGTACGTCCAACCAGTCTGTTGTACTCCGCTTGATGTGAGCGTAGTTCAGACCAGTCTTTGTCGGACTTGGTCGACCGAGCTTGTCTAAGGCGAAACCGGATACCGGCGTTCGCCTCTCTAACTTCCGCGGTTTCCCACGGAGGAGCACGAATCTTGTTAGACACATACCTCTCCGTACATGCGGAGTTATACTTATAGGCTCGGTTGACGTTATCAGCCAATACTTTGACTGTTGTGTCAATTTCGTTCTCAGTCAATATGTTATCGAAAGTGCCTATTGATCTGTCCATTTCATCAGCTAGGACTTCCTGAAATTTCTTCCCGTCCGTCTTAGCAATGTCTCGGAATATAGTTTTACCCAGTCCGGTGTTGGATGTGATCTTATAGGTGATGAAGTGGTGGTCTGAAGAGTTTTCATCTTCGTCCCTGACCTCCACTTGCCATCGGTTAACGAGGTTATGTCCTTTTTTGTTTGTAATTGTTAGGTCAATGGCATTCTTCCACCGTCCGTTGTCAAATGTGGGTGAATTACCGTTATTTTCGATAAATAAGTTCTCGCTCGCTATATAGGCTAGCAGAGAGTCCCCTCGGTCTGACCCGACCTTATCGAAAGTTGTACTGTGCCAGCAAGTGTTTTGTGCATTTGCGTCAGTGCCTGCAATGAAGGCCATGTTGTTACGATGTGCATACTCCACAGCATTCCTGAACGCGAGAGGTGTACATTCTGGGTCAAGCCTGTCCATGTAACACGACAGTAGAACAACATTAGTATTATCAATTTTAGTTTGGATGGTTGTGCAGTCCCCAGTTGTAAGTGAATCCATGAAACATAGCTTATTTTGTAAGCATTTGTGGTAATAGATACACGCACGTGGCCGCTTTAAGTGGTCACTGTTTGCGAAGACTTTAAGTTCAGATGCCGGGGATAGGATTATGTTTTCCCATTCACATACGGTTCTTGTACGAGTGCTAGTGGGTTACCAAATTTTTTAGCAAATATTACCAAATCGTCGGTTGCCCTCTTAGCTTTGTTTGTGTTAATTTGTATGAAGTTTAAATGGTTCTTACCTTTAGTTCTAGCCAGTCTGGTTGGCTGTCCCAGGGAGAGAGTGTTAGTTGATGAATTTGATAAAGTTAATGGGGTTGTGTTCGAAGATGGGGTTCTTGAGCTCTGGCCATTCAGGATGGCCAGGGAATCAGTCACCTTAATCGGTCCGCTGGCTCCTGCTCTTGGCTGGTCGCAGCGTGACAGATGTTGTCATTGTCTTGAGTTTATAGCCATTCCTAACTAGGTAGGACTGGCCGGCCTCATTGACATCCACATACGCTGTAGGGCTACGACCTCCCTGGGCGTTCATCGACACAAAAGTTAACGAGTCAGGCGGCAAATTCGGATTCTTGCGCTGCAGAAACTGAACAATTTGCCTGCCTTGTAGGTTGGTGAGGTACCCGGGTCCTCCGAATGCGCAACGTCACTGAACAGGTCCAGTTCCGACCGTGAGGTCAGTCCTGTCCCCGAGCAGCTCCGTTACAGCACTCCGGGAACCCTCGTCGCTGCAGACAAGGAGGATCCGGCCCCCGTCAATCCGGCTGTCTCTCAGTGAGACTGGCCCGGTTGTCGCGGTCACCGGCATCTCCGCTATCCGCAGCGCCAAGAATTCCACGATTTCCCGGCGTACCTCCGTTGGTGGGCCCGCATTGGGAGTGGCCTCTACATTGAATGTTGGGCCTGCTCTGCGTGTGTTCTGTGGGGTTGTGGGGTTTGGTCGCTGTTCTCCAGTTACTGGTTCACTGCTGGTTTGTGGGGTGTTCTGTGAGGTGATTGGTGAGGTGGTGGGGTTTTGTTGGGGGCACGGCCGCTGATCACCATTTACTGGATCACTGCGGCGGCCTTCCCGTTATGCTCTCTCCTCAGCCTTCCTCTTGTTTTGGCGCTCCTTAGATTTCTTGTTTCGGCGGACAATAGCCTCAGCCGATCTCCTCATCTTAGGGCGTTTTGGTTTCTCGACAGGTTCCTTCGATTCCTCCTTCGGTTCCTCCGTAACTTCCATTCTCTCCACCATCAGTCCGGCCGTGTCCCTGTTAGTTTCCGTCTCTTGATCTTCCTCTGTTATAGGTTTTTTCCTTTTTCTTCCCTCCAAATCGTTCTCTTCCTCTTTTTTCTCGCCGGTTTCCTCCTCATTGAGGAGGATATTCTCCTCTTCTGGTGAAACTTCCGTAGTTTCCTCTTCCTCGTGTGAGGATTCGGAGGTTGAACGTTGACGTTTACCAGATTCAGACATATTTCTCACATTATTTGTTATATAGTAGTGTTGAACGTATTAAAACTGCCATTAGAAGTCGTTCAGCAGATCTGTTTTTGGTTTAAAACACTCTAATTCGATGTCAAAGATGACAGGAATAAGAAATAGTTATGTGGAGGTTTAGTACAGAGAAATCCGTCTGAAAAAAATCGATCTGCCGACACAAGAAGCTTCCTAAGGATTTTTGACGTTTTTGAGTCACATTAGGTGCCCTTAATGACTGACCAACTTTTCCAAACTTTTCCACGTGTCTTAAGGCCACTTTTTGCCACTTTACCACTTTTTACCACCTTTCTTGTTTGTCAAATATCTTTAGTTGTTAACATCGTAGAAAGTTGCAGATTAATCGAGGGTGTTTATATTATCAGGAAGAAAAACTTTTTTGGAGACAATTTATACCTCAGATAATCAATTAATTGGATAATTATCATTTAGCTAATTAGCAAAACTTTAAAATTTTTTATTGGCTCAAAATGATTAGAATAGCTTAAAACAAGGATAAAAGTAGTACCTTAAGAACGACAAATTTAGTCTACCTCAAAACTCATGTCAGGTTAGTATATGGTCGTCGACTATTCATGAATACAGGTTAGACAAAAACAATTTGAAGGGCTAGTCCGAAGAAGCAGTAGAACAAGAAATTAACAAAACCTTGATAGTTAGCCTTATTTTATCCTCCATCAAAAGACAGAAAGGGTAGGTGGAGTCTACCATCGACCTAAAGTATCCATATAATGTATACCAGGGATAGTTTAAAGGACTTTATTGTTCAAACATATTTGAAAAATTAGAAAAGTTCTGTTAGCCTCACTTTACCCTCCATTAGAAGGAATAAAAAGGGGTCGGCTTGGCCAGCCTTCAGCCTAGAGGATCCATCTCATGTATTTTAGGTCAGAGGATACTTTGATAGACGTAATTATTCAAATATAATTCAAAAATTATTAATTACTTGTTACTCTCATTTTTTCCTCAATTAGCGGAACAATTTTCCTCGTCTCTTCGGATTCTGAAAGAGTGAGATCTGATGAATTGATTAAACATTTTAAAACTTGTATTGCATGCTTGGAAGCTTTCATTAGAAAACAAAATGTAAAATGACTCGTTAGGCTCAATTTGCTCTCGACTAAATACTTCAAATATTTTATTAATCGAAACTCAATTAGTTGAACTATAGAAAATAGACGTGTGATATATCGTATGCCTATCTTAAAAGCTGCGACAATCTTCTAAAGTTAAATAGGGAAACACGTCTCGTGCGAACTAATGACCAGGGTCATGGATACCCTTATTGTAAAAATTAATGCTATATAAGTTTGGCTTCAAATCGTTCGAAGCCAGTGAAATAAGATTAAACTTGAAAAGTAATTAACTGCAATGTTTCTGGAGCACAGAGCGTCTATTTTGTGCGTTTTGCAAAAGCTTTCGGTAGATTGATTGAAACATAGACTAATGAAATAAAATCTAAATAATTTGATTATTATTCCTCCTCTATCTAAAGTTTTCTAATCCGCAGTACGGCTTCATGAAGTAGTCATTATGTTCTGAGATTGAATGAAATGTTTAAATGGTGTACAATTATTTTAGTAGGTGACACCGTAATTGCAGCTTATCACTGGGCAATCTTTTATTTGTGGCATCGGTTCTTTTAATTAATATAAAGAAGACAAAATTGTATTGCGAAAATTTTTGCATTGGGAGATATTATCATGATACTATAAATGCTGCCTACATGAAATTAAATGTGAATCTATCTAACTTTAACATAAATTCTATTCTTTCATAAAGTTATACAGGACTTATATAGGATTACTCATCTTTATCGATTTTTGATACATGAAATCATGTTTAGATATTTATATTCAACTGAAATGAAACCTTGTTTATTGATTTGTCCCACTGTTATTAAAATTAGCACTGTAGAAGTTAGATCCGCAGTCGAACAAAATTAGATTTATTCATAGAAGTTAAATTTTATGATAAATATTTGAATTATGCATAAAGGAGTTTGAATCCCTTTACCCTCTAGCTCGACATACGAAGATTATAGTGACACTGATACTAACTGCTACTATAACTCTGACCCCGATTGAGATGCTCAAAAGTTTTCATTGAGGCGTCTAAGTTGATGGCAAGCTAGGTCAGAAGTTGTTAGAGGACAAAGTCGTCTGCCCCCTTGCAACAGACCTTGCAATTTTGATTTCAAAATGTGGATGAAGATTGAAGAAGAAACACTGAATAATTAAGATTTAAGGATAACCCTGGCCCTGACTTCAAACAAAGATCAATGTTTTCAGTAATTTATTCTGTAAACAATTATGACGGTACTACGATAGTGGACCTATAATTTAATTTTAATTCTTTGTAATCCTGTATAATCTTGTGTAATCCTGTGTAACCCTGAATGAGTGAAATATAATTATTTGCATCAAGAACTTCCTTTTAGATTTGTAATTAGTTTTAAACTGTTCGATTCCGTTACTTTTAAAATGAATAAATAAAATATTATGAATATTAATTTGCATTGTTTATTTTATTAATAACGATGATTATGCAGTCTGATATGTGCCTCGTATTACTATTCATTTCCATTTAACATTTATCGACTAATGCATCGATCATGATGTGCGGGATCGTCCACAATTATGTTACATTTCATTTACGTATTTCTCTTAGCCCCGCATTGCCGTTACAATTTTATCAGCCTTGTGATTGATCGAAAAGGGGAGTGGTCGATGTGAATTTTCAAAGAAATTCAAAGTTTGGATTTTGAGGCACTTTCCGGGAAGTTCCGACAGTGAATGTCTTTCTTAAAATTCGACAAAATTTTCCACAAAAATATGCCTCAAATCTTATTGTTGTAATCTATACTTTCTTAATATGATTAAGCCAATCCTCAGGGATCACCTCCTCTTCCCATACCTTTTTAAACAGTAGCTCTAGTTGGCCAACAAGAGCGCTTCCTCCATATATAATATATAATACTTACCTTATCGAACCTTATTTGGACGGACATTAAATGAACGGACATAATTATGAACGGACATTAATATAAACGCTAGAAGGCATTCAAAACCATCAAAAATCCGAATTTTTTTCATTTTTTTAACCTTTTTTTTATTTCAGCAAATGATTTTTAAATCAAAAGTAAGAAAAGCAGTCGTTAAGCAGTAAAAATGTTAAAATATGTGTACATGATCAGTGTCTAATATCACATATCATCTTCATCAAATGGGTTTTCGTGCATGAAATAGTCTATGCTTAAAGCATCAATGATTTCTAGCTTTATGGGAACCTTTTTTATCAAACTACCCCGGTCCTGCATTTCAGTGTTACCTTTTACAAGCCATTCGGCGTGAAGTGGTTTTATCTTAGACAACTTTAGGTTAACCTTAACATCACATGGAGCTTTCCTAGCACTGTTTCATTACCTCCACTTAGTAATATGAACTATAACAACGTCGGACAATTTTTTCTTGGCAACACGATTTACCGTAATACTAATATCTAGAGGCTGGAACAAGTTTGTCATGTTGGCGGGGACTAGCTCATGAACTATGTTGTTGAGTGCCATAATTTCGTTGACTTTTTCCGCCAAGTGACATCATATACTAGTAGAGTTTTCTGTGCCTCCGGCAGACCAAGGAGAACCTTTCCGTCGTTAACTTACGGCACAATAAAGTTCTCATTATAGTTGTCATATTCTGAACAAGAAGTTCGAAGTAGGTCCGATTAGATACTTTTCCAAACCCAGCTGGCACTAAAGCGTATCATTTTGACTCATGTCACATATCATCCACCATTCATTCTGATTTCACCGGCAACCTTCCCCAGGGTTGCCATACCCCAGAGGTAGGCAGAGCATCTCAATGCTATCCTCTCGTAGGCTATCTTGGCCCAGCCTCTCTTTAAAAAAAAAAGAAGCTCCATTGTGTACAGCACTTCTAGTATGACCCATCAACATTTGTTGGAACGTTATACTTCATGGCGTGATGCCATAATTGCTATTAGATCATAAATCTATATCACCACTTCTCGTATGTGATTTTCAGTTGTCTGAATAGGTACCTAGTTGGTACCAGAGGCACATATTAGGTGCGATGGGTGCGGGATCGCACAATTTACCGTTTTCCGCACATTTCCGCATAATTTATTGTTTTCCGCACACTTCCGCACATTTTGTAATTTTCTGCATATTTCCGCATAATCTAGCATTTTCCGCGTAATTTCGCGTTAAGATTTTCGAGTGTAAAAACCAAAATATGTTAAAAGTCGGGCCCTTTTAGGACCGTGACTCAGGCCCTTTTAGGACTGTGACTCAGGCCTTTTCGGGACCGTGACCCAGGCCCTTTTGGAACTCATACCTAGGCCACGTGACCCAGTTACCACGTGACCCAGGCCCTTTCGGGACCATGACCCAGGCCCTTTCGGGACCGTGACCCAGGCCCTTTTGGAACTCATGCCTAGGCCACGTGACCCGGTTACCACGTGACCCAGGCCCTTTCGGGACCATGACCCAGGCCCTTTCGGGACCGTTACCCAGGCCCTTTCGGGACCGTGACCCAGGCCGTTATGGAACCCTCGTCGTTACTGTACTTCGATCATACCTGCAGCCCTGTAGTTGAGACTTGTTTTTTGTTCAAATGCAGCCCTTTTTATCGGGTAATATGAGCTCTATTCGTTGTAGCGTTGGCTTTATAGTGGGCTTAATGGATCTTGGATCAAATGGTTTACAAGTACTGACGATCAATGCCAACAAGCGTGTCACATATTTGGGATCACGTATGGGATCTGATCGACTCTATCAAGAGGCGTCTTCAAATAACTGTCTCCTGATCTCTACCAGATCAAGTCACTGTTCTCAGATAACTGAATCTCAATATAGGTTCAATCATGGTCTTAGTAAAGAACTACACCCTCAGTAACACATAAACAGACTTATTTTTGATAAGAGCGGCGGTTATACGTTTAGAATTTCCAAAGTCCTTGAGAAAATGCAAAAGAAAACCGCACAATTCCCGCACAAATTTCGAAAAAATCGCCGCACATTTTCCGCATAATTGGTAAAAATTTACCGCACTTTACCGCATATTTTACCTTTATAGTCGGGTGCGGTACCGCATAATTTCGATTTTTTACCGCACCTAATATGTGCCTCTGGTTGGTACGATGTTTGTTGGAGTAAAGGATAAATAATATCCGGATTATATTGGACTGAGATCTAATCAATTGGATTATGAACGCGAGCGTTGATCAGGGGTAGACGTAGCCATATCTTCTTTACTCCGGCAATTATAATTCTCCCATTATATTTTCGTTGACTTTATTGTGACCCGTTCTGCTACATTCTGCAGTATTGGCACTGGTCTAGCAAATATAACGGGGTCTAGCGACACTGCATGCGTGTTTTAGCAACTTTGTAGTTGTAGTTCAGAATTTCAAACATCCTCTCCAAATTGTAAACGATGTTTGTATTTCCTGTATGTGATAAATCAAAGACAAAGGGTCGCGCTAAAGTTGCCAAATAGTATGAGCTCTGAGGGATCCTTTTACTGCTTAGTTCACTTTTATGTTTTAGGTTGTACCTTATCGGACTTTATTTGGACGGACATTACTTGAACGGACATAATTATGAACGGACATTAATATGAACGCTAGAAGGCAATCAAAACCATCAAAAATCCGAAATTTTTTCATATTTTTTTAAACTTTTTTTAAATTTTAACAAATGATTTTTAAATCCATTTTTCATACAGTAAGCAAGAAAAGCAGTCTTTAATCAGTTAAAATATGTGTACATGATTATTGTCTAATATCACATATCATCTTCATCAAATGGGTTTTCGCGCATTAAATATTCCATGCTTAAAGCATCAGTAATACCCGCTTTTTGGAAACCTTTTTTTATCAAACTACCTCGGTCCTGCATTTCAGTGTAAACTTTTACAAGCCATTCGGCGTGAAGTGGTTTTATCTTAGACAACTTTAGATTGACCTTCTCTAACCTGTTCTCGATAAAACTTATTGTTGTAGATTTATTTGCCCAATGTTTCTCGTTAAAAATAACCTCAAAGTCTTTTGGAAATGTATACTTAGGATGAGATTGCTTTGTTTTTCCCTTGTACATCAACTGCATGGGCATACAAATTTATATCAAGATAGTGATCATGCCATAATGTGATATTTACAATTTAGATCGTTAAAATTTTATAATAAATTATTTTCATTGATTCAACAATATTATAGTTTAGTCTAATGGACTTTAACTTGGACGGTAATTAAATGAACGGACTTTATTTGAACGGACATTAAAATGAGCGCTAGGGCCTGCAGCGTTCAAGTAATGTCCGTCCAAATAAGGTCCGATAAGGTAAGTTGCTCATTAGTTATCTCATCAACCCCGGGACCCCCGCACTTTTGCAGTTCTTCAGTTTCTTTAGAGCATAACTAATATCATCTTTAGAAGGAGGTCAATCAGAACAAGAAAGGTAGTTAAAACTTTTTTGTGAGGGCACACACTCTGTTAGATGACTCAAAGTTAATCTGCCCTTTATCCATAGTTACCGTAATATACCGTTTATTGTATATACTTACAGGGCAACATGTTGGTATTGTGTGTGGTCGGACTAGTTATATTAGCTACAACAACCAACGCTGGTAAGAGCTTTAGTTTTATTTCGTTACAAGTCTAGCAGTTGGAATCGGATTTACTTTTATAATCTATTTTATTGATAAAACTGAAGTTGAAAAGATTTATCGCAATACTACAATTTTAATGAGTTTATGAACCACGCCCAAACTCTTTAATATTTCAGGGGGTGAAGAGACTACGCCCAAACTCTTTAATATTTCAGGGGATGAAGAGACTACGCCCAAAATCTTTAATATTTCAGGGGATGAAGAGACTACGCCGTTTACTGCTGTTTCCTTCACCCATGCGAGTACTTACGCTTACACCATCCCCGGCGAGGTTGTCAAAGAGGGTCAAAAAAGCGGCTCTGGTATGTTTCAAATATTAAATTCTGAATTGAGCTATAAACTTATAAAATATGATTTTGAGCTGCTAATTAGAGTTGCTGGTCATACATCAGGATCCTGATGAAACTGTCGCGGCACTGTTGTGGCACTGTCGTGGCACTCTCGTGGCACTCTCGTGGCACTCTCGTGGAACTCTCGTGGCACTCTCATGGCACTCTCGTGGCACTCTCGTGGCACTCTCGTGGCACTCTCGTGGCACTCTTGGCACTCTCGTGGAACTCTCGTGGCACTCTCGTGACACTCTCGTGGCACTCTCGTGGCACTCTCGTGGCACTCTCGTGGCACTCTCGTGGCACTCTCGTGGCACTCTCGTGGCACTCTCGTGGCACTCTCGTGGCACTCTCGTGGCACTCTCGTGGCACTCTCGTGGCACTCTCGTGGCACTCTCGTGGCACTCTCGTGGCACTATGTAATAAAAATATTACCAATTATTTACTAGTCTTGTCAGAGCCTTGTGATTTACAATACTGATCTGGTGACGTGTCACACGGTATCAGCTTATGGGCGTTGCGATAACATTCCAGCAGGATACACATGTTTAATTCCTGTTTAAACTCACGTAGGTATCACAATAACAAGTCCCACGTATTCAGGACCCGGATGTATGACCGAGTTGGCGAGGTGCCATTTAATTATAATGAATATCAAATAGAATATTTTCTTAAATGTCTTCTTACATAAGCTTTTTTTATTTAGGTAATGAAAAAGACAAAACGACCGTTGAAGAAGGATTAGATGGAAAAGGTACTGAGTACATTCCAAATTGCTAAAATGAATGTATTTTAACGTTTATTTGACCATTTTTGGTCGGACAAGGAATTTATTGAGTGCCCATATTGCAGCCTAGAAATAAAATTACTTGTAACCATAGTAACCACCTAACAGTAACAAAACAGTTACAATTACTATCTTGCTATGAATATATAAAATCAATTCATACCCATTGTGTCGACTTGATCATCGAAATTTACATATTATGTATTATAAAAATAATACATATGTATTTATAAATTTAAAATGTAGTTGTTTTTTTAGAAATATCTAACGATTGAAAATCAAACCTGCAGTGAATGGTAGATATACTAGATGGAAACTGGGTGAATGTTCGGCTACATGTGGAGGAGGCAAGCAAACCGGAACAAGGACGTGCACCAATCCTGCTCCTTCTAATGGTGGTGCAGATTGTGCTGGTCCTGCCACAAAAACTAAAAGATGTAACAAACACAGCTGCGATACAGGTTAGACCATTTGATAATATTATTTGGATCACTATAGCACCCTTTAAGCAGTTTCTCATGTTGTTTCGGCTATAATATCATACAAATTATCGTCGCATATGGCGCAGCATCTTACTCTACCGGTCCTTATTATTCATATTCCTGAATATTATCATTTCTAATTGAAACAATTTCGTATCACAAGTTTGCGTTTCACCACCCACCAGTGCCTCACCCACCGCCTCACCCACCAGTGCCTCACCCAACAGTGCCTCACCCACCACCGCCTCACCCACCACCGCCTCACCCACCCTTGCCTCACCCACCACCAACTTACCCACCAGTGCCTTACCCACCACCGACTTACCCACCAGTGCCTCACCTACCAGTGCCTCACCTACCAGTGCCTCACCTACCAGTGCCTTACCTACCAGTGCCTCACCCACAACCGCCTCACCCACCACTGCCTCACCCACCACCGCCTCACCCACCACCGCCTCACCCACCAGTGCCTCACCCACTACCAACTTACCCACCAGTGCCTTACCCACCACCGACTTACCCACCAGTGCCTCACCCACCAGTGCCTCACCCAGGAAGTGCCTCACCTACCAGTGCCTCACCCACCACCGACTTCCCCACCAGTGCCTCACCTACCAGTGCCTCGCCCACCGCCTCACCCACCAGTGCCTCACCATCTATATTTAGAAACTATTGTAAAACATCTCCCCTCAGTATTCTGTGACCAAGCAAAGGAAAAGTGTGACGAAGACGTGAAGGGTTGTGGTAAGCCATACACAAAGTTAATCAAGACATGTAGATCTGAGAGATTTGACCATAAAACCTGTAGTGACGAGTGCAAGACGGCGGTTCAAAGTTCCATGATGCTCTACCCTGCACTGGAGGAGTAAGTGTAATTATGATAAAGACACGATTACTATTTTTGTAGACAGACTAAATTAGTCCATACAGAAATATGATTATTTTTATTGATATGATCGAAAGCTAAACGAATGAGATTATTTATATATATTTTCATCTTTGACTTAAAAATTCGTTACAGAATTACCTCCCCGAAAACTGATGTTATTGAAAGTTACAATTGAATTATTGAAAGTTATACTGCATCATTGAATATTATGAATTATTTTGACACGATATTCGTATAAAATTAATGTGGATGATAGCTAACAACATTTATTTTAGATACTTCAAATGTAAATGTCAACCTAAAGCCAAGAAATGTAAAAAGGAGAAATGCAAATTCTTGTCAGCTTGTTTAGGAGGTATGTGACTATAAATACCTCTGGGATATTGCCAAGGGAGGGATAGAAAATAAGGGGGGGGGGGGGGGGGGGGGGGGCGTTATTTTAACCCATCCCACTGTTTACCCGATTAATAAATAATCCCTTTACAGTTTTAGTTAAGATATAATCCCACCTCATATTCTCTCAACCTAGTTTTGCTCCGTGATCGGAGTCAGTTTCCAACCGTAATTAATCAAAAACAATTATCACTATATTAAATTGGGCATACTTTGCACCAAAAATGCTGAAAGCGCTCATTTTTGGACTTTAAACAAATATAGTTGAGTTGAGAGTAGTTTAGGAAATATAGCATTAGCAGTTTATAGCATTCATTTTTAACGCAAAAATACATTGTGCAGTCTCTGCATCTTACCAAATTTCCGCTTAATTGATAAGAAAGTTAAATTTAAAGTTGTTTGGTACTAATCCCTGCAGTAAGAGTAATTAAGTAATTACTCCCTGAATACGTGTGTTATTGTTGTTGTGTCCATATATTGTGCTCATGTTACTATCATGTTCTTATATCATCAGGAGAATGTGACGAGAAGATAAAAGAGAAGAAACCCAAGGGCAATAAAAAGAAAGATGAAGATGGAGGTAAAGATTTAATGACGGGATTTTATTAAAATCCAATAATGTTTTGGTTTTGAGTCGAACTTAATTTAATTTTGATTCAAGGGAAGGGAATGGCCGGGTTCATCAATTGGTCTAATTATATATACATTAAGGCTGATAGTTACTGTACATATACAGCACATACAGGATTTTAATATAAATACTAAAATCCAATACTTTTAACCGATATAACAGTACATAAAAACTACAAAGGTTACCCAGCAATACTTACTTTTACTTTTGAAGTTAGGCCCTGGCCAGTAAGGTTTTCTGGTTATGATTTCTGATCTCTGTATGCGCTGCTACTGGACAAAGGATTATGTTGGGACTTTGCATTTCCATTGCGCACGACCGACTGACAAATTTCAATAAGAAAACTGAAAGATAAAAATGGATTTTCACTGTTTCAACTCACTTGATTGCGTAAGAACCATGATTTACTAATTTAGCTTTTAAGCAATTATTGGTTCAGATGACGAACAAGATGAAAGTGAAAGTTCGAGCACATCGTTTGGAAAAGGAGTGGGACGAGGTAAAGGAAGGTACAAGAAGGTAAACAAAAAGAAGGAACCGACTGAGCCACCGACAGAACCAGAGGGACCAGACGGTATGTATTTTGAAAGATAGGATTTAACAGACAAATAATTAAATTTTTTTATTTTTGTCATGTAAAGAATAGTGCGTTAACTATTGTTAGACATTCAAATCAAAAATATTCTCGTTCGATTAAATATTTCTACAATATCCAATTATGAATAAAATTGAACAAAACTGGAATATAATATAGCAATTAAAATATCTAGAGCTATAAAAAGAGTCAAAAATTACACATATCGCATTGCATTTGTAATTTCAACTGAGGTTACAAGTTTCGTCAGTTTTTGTACTTCTATGACATTCTACAGCTATTTGCTCGGAAGCAACCTTTCTGACGGCTGCCGGATGTCAACCATGTGGAAAAAACAGTTACCTTTCAAATGGGGGGTGTGTAAGTTGTCCTGAAGGAATGATATCAGAAGTTGGTTCTACATCAGAAAATGACTGTGTTTTTGGTAAGAATTTTACCAGATTTGACTCCTACTGTATTGTAATAGTTCAAATCAGTATCATTGATTGGGAACCAGCTTTGTTTACTGGTGAATGTTTACTCAAGAATTTATACATACAATAATATATACAATAATTATATACCTAAATCCGCTAATAAGATTTCATTAATTATTGAATACAGGCGCTGCTTAGATAAATGCAATGCCTAGTAACCAACTCTTGCACTAAAAATAAGCTTTAAAACAGTCTGAAGACTATCCAGTCCTGTATAGAAAGTTAAAAGCCTAGTAGGCACCCGCTTAGCACTAACTAAAACTTCACTCACACTGAAAAACAAGCATTATCACACATGTACTGATAAATACACTCAATTGCGACTACAGCTGAATATCTGTCCCTCCTTAATGTAAAACTTTTTGTCCGGCTCCGCTAAAGCTTTAGCTCTCATGCTGGCAATCAGCTCCTTTCGGGCTTCCCGCTGCTCCAGTGATCTGTCAGGGCTCAAAAACACAGTCTTAAACTTGGCTGATTGTCGCAATTTCCGAGCGTTTGCTAAGACTTGATGTACGATCAAGGAGCTGGTCAGGCAGACTTTCACTGGGCGAGTACAGGTAGAAGTTTTCTTCTTGCCGAGTCGCACTACTTCCACCTTCGGTTTCTGCCCTATTTCCTCTAAAACCTCGCCGATTCTTACCTCTAACTCTTCCTGCTCCTCCTCCGGCAAACCGAAAACAAGAAGATTTCGACTACGGTCCTCTTCTGCGACTACGGTCTTCACAACATTTTTTAGGGCTTCTGGGCAGATAACTGGGGCAGTTACCGTCTGTGAATTGCTTACAATTGCGCTGTAAGTCTTAATCTCCTCTTTAACTGAATCAGCGACTGAGGTTTCCACGATTTTCTTCATAGATTCCAGTTTCTCGGACTTACACTGAGAGAGCTCCTGCTGAACGCTGATGAGAGTTTCCTGGTTCTGAATCAACTTTGCCTGAAGAGTTGTGCAGCAATTTCGGTACGACTCCACAGTTTCCATTAAATAGCCAATGTACTCATAAGACCGACTACAAATGCCAACAAGTTCTGGCTTATTCACTGATTTCGCAAACTTCGGATCTGCTATGTCCGTCATCTTTCCGTACGGTTTGCCAAAGTTCCGCAACTGCTCTTTGCTCCAAGAATAAATCTCATCCCACCTGTAGTTAATACTTTCCAAGTCCATCTTTTCCATGATTACAGTTAAAGTTACACAATACAAGACGAGCGACAGGCTGAGCGGTGTCGTGATAACAGTAGAGATAAGCCCTGCGATAAGAGAGCAACAAATCAGCAGCAAATGTGAATGTGCTATTACTGAACTCTGAATGTGCTATTACTGAACTGACAGCTTTGACAGCATTGTCATTGGAATTAATTTGACGAATTCACAACAGAAATATTACGAAGTCCTAAAATAATTCTTCGCACAAGTGAATAGTTTTACAGTACTGTTTTTTTAAAGCTCCCTGCTCGGCTGGAAGCTACATGACGGATAGTGGATGTCAGCAATGTGGAGATAACTCTTTCAGTGCTGCTGGAGCTTATTCATGTTCTGAGTGTCCGGACGACATGGTATCAGCTGCCGGTTCTACATCAGAGGGTGATTGCGTTTATGGTAAGAAAAATGCTATATCTTAACTTTATCATTGACATACTGTGATGCAATGTAAACAACTAAACTCCGATTCCTTGCATTCGATTTAGGCAGTGCAATCGTTGTTACCTTTTTAGATTATCATTTAAGCAGTTGTTGGTTCTTTTGAGACTGCTAATGATATTTGTTACAGCTCCCTGCTCGGCTGGAAGCTTCATGACGGAAAGTGGATGTCAGCAATGTGGAGATAACTCTTTCAGTGCTGCTGGAGCTTCTTCATGTTCTGAGTGTCCGGAAGACATGGTCTCAGCTGCTGGTTCTACATCAGAGGATGATTGCGTTTATGGTAAGAAAAATGCTATATCTTAATTTTATCATTGACATACTGTGATGCAATGTAAACAACTAAACAACGATTCATTGAATTCGATTTCGGCAGTGCAATCGTTGTTACCTTTTTAGATTATCATTTAAGCAGTGGTTGGTTCTCTTGACAAGAGACTGCTAATGATATTTGTTACAGCTCCCTGCTCGGCTGGAAGCTACATGACGGAAAGTGGATGTCAGCAATGTGGAGATAACTCTTTCAGTGCTGCTGGAGCTTCTTCATGTTCTGAGTGTCCGGAAGACATGGTCTCAGCTGCTGGTTCTACATCAGAGGATGATTGCGTTTATGGTAAGAAAAATGCTATATCTTAATTTTATCATTGACATACTGTGATGCAATGTAAACAACTAAACAAAAATTCCTTGAATTCGATTTAGGCAGTACAATCGTTGTTATCTTTTTGAATTATCATTCAAGCAGTGGTTGGTTCTTTTGAGACTGCTAATGATATTTGTTACAGCTCCCTGCTCGGCTGGAAACTACATGACGGAAAGTGGATGTCAGCAATGTGGAGAGAACTCTTTCAGTGCTGCTGGAGCTTCTTTATGTTCTAAGTGTCCGGAAGACATGGTCTCAGCTGCTGGTTCTACATCAGAGGATGATTGCGTTCATGGTAAGAAAAATGCTATATCTTAACTTTATCATTGACATACTGTGATGCAATGTAAACAACTAAACAAAAATTCCTTGAATTCGATTTAGGCAGTACGATCGTTGTTATCTTTTTGAATTATCATTCAAGCAGTGGTTGGTTCTTTTGAGACTGCTAATGATATTTGTTACAGCTCCCTGCTCGGCTGGAAACTACATGACGGAAAGTGGATGTCAGCAATGTGGAGATAACTCTTTCAGTGCTGCTGGAGCTTCTTCATGTTCTAAGTGTCCGGAAGACATGGTCTCAGCTGCTGGTTCTACATCAGAGGATGATTGCGTTTATGGTAAGAAAAATGCTATATCTTAACTTTATCATTGACATACTGTGATGCACTGATGCAATGTAAACAACTAAATTCCGATTCTTTGAATTCGATTTAGGCAGTGCAATTGTTGTTACCTTTTTATATTATCATTTAAGCAGTTGTTGGTTCTTTTGAGACTGCTAATGATATTTGTTACAGCTCCCTGCTCGGCTGGAAGCTTCATGACGGAAAGTGGATGTCAGCAATGTGGAGATAACTCTTTCAGTGCTGCTGGAGCTTCTTCATGTTCTGAGTGTCCGGAAGACATGGTCTCAGCTGCTGGTTCTACATCAGAGGATGATTGCGTTTATGGTAAGAAAAATGCTATATCTTAATTTTATCATTGACATACTGTGATGCAATGTAAACAACTAAACAACGATTCATTGAATTCGATTTAAGCACTGCAATTGTTGTTATCTTTTTGAATTATCATTTAAGCAGTGGTTGGTTCTTTTGAGACTGCTAATGATATTTGTTACAGCTCCCTGCTCGGCTGGAAGCTTCATGACGGAAAGTGGATGTCAGCAATGTGGAGATAACTCTTTCAGTGCTGCTGGAGCTTCTTCATGTTCTGAGTGTCCGGAAGACATGGTCTCAGCTGCCGGTTCTACTTCAGAGGATGATTGCGTTTATGGTAAGAAAGTACAATATTTTATTATTAACATACTGTGATGCGAAAGAAACAACTAAACTCCAATCCCTTAAATTCGATTTAGGTAGTGCACTTGTTGTTATCTTTTTAAATCATCATTTAAGCAGTGGTTGGTTCTTTTGAGACTGCTAATGATATTTGTTACAGCTCCCTGCTCGGCTGGAAACTACATGACGGAAAGTGGATGTCAGCAATGTGGAGAGAACTCTTTCAGTGCTGCTGGAGCTTCTTTATGTTCTAAGTGTCCGGAAGACATGGTCTCAGCTGCTGGTTCTACATCAGAGGATGATTGCGTTCATGGTAAGAAAAATGCTATATCTTAACTTTATCATTGACATACTGTGATGCAATGTAAACAACTAAACAAAAATTCCTTGAATTCGATTTAGGCAGTACGATCGTTGTTATCTTTTTGAATTATCATTCAAGCAGTGGTTGGTTCTTTTGAGACTGCTAATGATATTTGTTACAGCTCCCTGCTCGGCTGGAAACTACATGACGGAAAGTGGATGTCAGCAATGTGGAGATAACTCTTTCAGTGCTGCTGGAGCTTCTTCATGTTCTAAGTGTCCGGAAGACATGGTCTCAGCTGCTGGTTCTACATCAGAGGATGATTGCGTTTATGGTAAGAAAAATGCTATATCTTAATTTTATCATTGACATACTGTGATGCAAGGTAAACAACTAAAAAAAATTCCTTGAATTCGATTTAGGCAGTACGATCGTTGTTATCTTTTTGAATTATCATTCAAGCAGTGGTTGGTTCTTTTGAGACTGCTAATGATATTTGTTACAGCTCCCTGCTCGGCTGGAAACTACATGACGGAAAGTGGATGTCAGCAATGTGGAGAGAACTCTTTTAGTGCTACTGGAGTTTCTTCATGTTCTAAGTGTCCGGAAGACATGGTCTCAGCTGCTGGTTCTACATCAGAGGATGATTGCGTTTATGGTAAGAAAAATGCTATATCTTAACTTTATCATTGACATACTGTGATGCACTGATGCAATGTAAACAACTAAATTCCGATTCTTTGAATTCGATTTAGGCAGTGCAATTGTTGTTACCTTTTTATATTATCATTTAAGCAGTTGTTGGTTCTTTTGAGACTGCTAATGATATTTGTTACAGCTCCCTGCTCGGCTGGAAGCTTCATGACGGAAAGTGGATGTCAGCAATGTGGAGATAACTCTTTCAGTGCTGCTGGAGCTTCTTCATGTTCTGAGTGTCCGGAAGACATGGTCTCAGCTGCTGGTTCTACATCAGAGGATGATTGCGTTTATGGTAAGAAAAATGCTATATCTTAATTTTATCATTGACATACTGTGATGCAATGTAAACAACTAAACAACGATTCATTGAATTCGATTTAAGCACTGCAATTGTTGTTATCTTTTTGAATTATCATTTAAGCAGTGGTTGGTTCTTTTGAGACTGCTAATGATATTTGTTACAGCTCCCTGCTCGGCTGGAAGCTTCATGACGGAAAGTGGATGTCAGCAATGTGGAGATAACTCTTTCAGTGCTGCTGGAGCTTCTTCATGTTCTGAGTGTCCGGAAGACATGGTCTCAGCTGCCGGTTCTACTTCAGAGGATGATTGCGTTTATGGTAAGAAAGTACAATATTTTATCATTAACATACTGTGATGCGAAAGAAACAACTAAACTCCAATCCCTTAAATTCGATTTAGGCAGTGCACTTGTTGTTATCTTTTTAAATCATCATTTAAGCAGTGGTTGGTTCTTTTGAGACTGCTAATGATATTTGTTACAGCTCCCTGCTCGGCTGGAAGCTTCATGACGGAAAGTGGATGTCAGCAATGTGGAGATAACTCTTTCAGTGCTGCTGGAGCTTCTTTATGTTCTGAGTGTCCGGAAGACATGGTCTCAGCTGCTGGTTCTACATCAGAGGATGATTGTGTTTATGGTAAGAAAAATGCTATATCTTAATTTTATCATTGACATACTGTGATGCAATGTAAACAACTAAACTCCGATTCCTTGAATTTGATTTAGGCAGTGCAATCGTTGTTACCTTTTTAGATTATCATTCAAGCAGTGGTTGGTTCTCTCGAACCAGCTAATGATATTTGTTACAGCTCCCTGCTCGGCTGGAAGCGTTATGACAGAAAGTGGATGTCAGCAATGTGGAGATAACTCTTTCAGTGCTGCTGGAGCTTCTTCATGTTCTGAGTGTTCGGAAGACATGGTCTCAGCTGCCGGTTCTACTTCAGAGGATGATTGCGTTTATGGTAAGAAAGTACAATATTTTATTATTAACATACTGTGATGCGAAAGAAACAACTAAACTCCAATTCCTTAGATTCGATTTAGGCAGTGCACTTGTTGTTATCTTTTTAAATCATCATTTAAGCAGTGGTTGGTTCTTTCGAAACAGCTAATGATATTTGTTACAGCTCCCTGCTCGGCTGGAAGCTTCATGACGGAAAGTGGATGTCAGCAATGTGAAGAGAACTCTTTCAGTGCTGCTGGAGTTTCTTTATGTTCTGAGTGTTCGGAAGACATGGTCTCAGCTGCCGGTTCTACTTCAGAGGATGATTGCGTTTATGGTAAGAAAAATGCTATATCTTAACTTTATCATTGACATACTGTGATGCAATGTAAACAACTAAACTCCGATTCCTTGAATTTGATTTAGGCAGTGCAATCGTTGTTACCTTTTTAGATTATCATTTAAGCAGTGGTTGGTTCTCTCGAACCAGCTAATGATATTTGTTACAGCTCCCTGCTCGGCTGGAAGCTTCATGACGGAAAGTGGATGTCAGCAATGTGGAGATAACTCTTTCAGTGCTGCTGGAGCTTCTTCATGTTCTGAGTGTCCGGAAGACATGGTCTCAGCTGCCGGTTCTACATCAGAGGATGATTGCGTTTATGGTAAGAAAAGTCCTATATTTTATTACAAACACACTGCGATGCAATGTAAACAACTCAACTCCGATTCCTTGAATTCCATTTAAGCAGCACAATTATTGGGGTTATTTTTTTAGATTATCATTTAAGCAGTGGTTGATTCTTTCGAGATTGCTAATGATATTTGTTACAGCTCCCTGCTCGGCTGGAAGCTTCATGACGGAAAGTGGATGTCAGCAATGTGGAGATAACTCATTCAGTGCTGCTGGAGCTTCTTCATGTTCTAAGTGTCCGGAAGACATGGTCTCAGCTGCTGGTTCTACATCAGAGGATGATTGCGTTTATGGTAAGAAAAATGCTATATCTTAATTTTATCATTGACATACTGTGATTCAAGGTAAACAACTAAAAAAAATTCCTTGAATTCGATTTAGGCAGTACGATCGTTGTTATCTTTTTGAATTATCATTCAAGCAGTGGTTGGTTCTTTTGAGACTGCTAATGATATTTGTTACAGCTCCCTGCTCGGCTGGAAACTACATGACGGAAAGTGGATGTCAGCAATGTGGAGAGAACTCTTTTAGTGCTACTGGAGTTTCTTCATGTTCTAAGTGTCCGGAAGACATGGTCTCAGCTGCTGGTTCTACATCAGAGGATGATTGCGTTTATGGTAAGAAAAATGCTATATCTTAACTTTATCATTGACATACTGTGATGCAATGTAAACAACTAAACAAAAATTCCTTGAATTCGATTTAGGTAGTACGATCGTTGTTACCTTTTTAGATTATCATTTAAGCAGTTGTTGGTTCTTTTGAGACTGCTAATGATATTGGTTACAGCTCCCTGCTCGGCTGGAAGCTTCATGACGGAAAGTGGATGTCAGCAATGTGGAGAGAACTCTTTCAGTGCTGCTGGAGCTTCTTCATGTTCTGAGTGTCCGGAAGACATGGTCTCAGCTGCTGGTTCTTCATCAGAGGATGATTGCGTTTATGGTAAGAAAAATGCTATATCTAAACTTTATCATTGACATACTGTGATGCAATGTAAACAACTAAACAACAATTCCTTGAATTCGATTTAGGTAGTACGATCGTTGTTCTCTTTTTGAATTATCATTTAAGCAGTGGTTGGTTCTTTTGAGACTGCTAATGATATTTGTTACAGCTCCCTGCTCGGCTGGAAACTACATGACGGAAAGTGGATGTCAGCAATGTGGAGAGAACTCTTTCAGTGCTGCTGGAGCTTCTTCATGTTCTGAGTGTCCGGAAGACATGGTCTCAGCTGCTGGTTCTACATCAGAGGATGATTGCGTTTATGGTAAGAAAAATGCTATATCTAAACTTTATCATTTACATACTGTGATGCAATGTAAACAACTAAACAACAATTCCTTGAATTCGATTTAGGTAGTACGATCGTTGTTCTCTTTTTGAATTATCATTTAAGCAGTGGTTGGTTCTTTTGAGACTGCTAATGATATTTGTTACAGCTCCCTGCTCGGCTGGAAACTACATGACGGAAAGTGGATGTCAGCAATGTGGAGAGAACTCTTTCAGTGCTGCTGGAGCTTCTTCATGTTCTGAGTGTCCGGAAGACATGGTCTCAGCTGCCGGTTCTACATCAGAGGATGATTGCGTTTATGGTAAGAAAAGTCCTATATTTTATTACAAACACACTGCGATGCAATGTAAACAACTCAACTCCGATTCCTTGAATTCCATTTAAGCAGCACAATTATTGGGGTTATTTTTTTAGATTATCATTTAAGCAGTGGTTGATTCTTTCGAGATTGCTAATGATATTTGTTACAGCTCCCTGCTCGGCTGGAAGCTTCATGACGGAAAGTGGATGTCAGCAATGTGGAGATAACTCATTCAGTGCTGCTGGAGCTTCTTCATGTTCTAAGTGTCCGGAAGACATGGTCTCAGCTGCTGGTTCTACATCAGAGGATGATTGCGTTTATGGTAAGAAAAATGCTATATCTTAATTTTATCATTGACATACTGTGATTCAAGGTAAACAACTAAAAAAAATTCCTTGAATTCGATTTAGGCAGTACGATCGTTGTTATCTTTTTGAATTATCATTTAAGCAGTGGTTGGTTCTTTTGAGACTGCTAATGATATTTGTTACAGCTCCCTGCTCGGCTGGAAACTACATGACGGAAAGTGGATGTCAGCAATGTGGAGAGAACTCTTTTAGTGCTACTGGAGTTTCTTCATGTTCTAAGTGTCCGGAAGACATGGTCTCAGCTGCTGGTTCTACATCAGAGGATGATTGCGTTTATGGTAAGAAAAATGCTATATCTTAACTTTATCATTGACATACTGTGATGCACTGATGCAATGTAAACAACTAAATTCCGATTCTTTGAATTCGATTTAGGCAGTGCAATTGTTGTTACCTCTTTATATTATCATTTAAGCAGTTGTTGGTTCTTTTGAGACTGCTAATGATATTTGTTACAGCTCCCTGCTCGGCTGGAAGCTTCATGACGGAAAGTGGATGTCAGCAATGTGGAGATAACTCTTTCAGTGCTGCTGGAGCTTCTTCATGTTCTGAGTGTCCGGAAGACATGGTCTCAGCTGCTGGTTCTACATCAGAGGATGATTGCGTTTATGGTAAGAAAAATGCTATATCTTAATTTTATCATTGACATACTGTGATGCAATGTAAACAACTAAACAACGATTCATTGAATTCGATTTCGGCAGTGCAATCGTTGTTACCTTTTTAGATTATCATTTAAGCAGTGGTTGGTTCTCTCGAACCAGCTAATGATATTTGTTACAGCTCCCTGCTCGGCTGGAAGCGTTATGACAGAAAGTGGATGTCAGCAATGTGGAGATAACTCTTTCAGTGCTGCTGGAGCTTCTTCATGTTCTGAGTGTTCGGAAGACATGGTCTCAGCTGCCGGTTCTACTTCAGAGGATGATTGCGTTTATGGTAAGAAAGTACAATATTTTATTATTAACATACTGTGATGCGAAAGAAACAACTAAACTACAATTCCTTAAATTCGATTTAGGCAGTGCACTTGTTGTTATCTTTTTAAATCATCATTTAAGCAGTGGTTGGTTCTTTCGAAACAGCTAATGACATTTGTTACAGCTCCCTGCTCGGCTGGAAGCTTCATGACGGAAAGTGGATGTCAGCAATGTGGAGATAACTCTTTCAGTGCTGCTGGAGCTTCTTCATGTTCTGAGTGTCCGGAAGACATGGTCTCAGCTGCCGGTTCTACTTCAGAGGATGATTGCGTTTATGGTAAGAAAGTACAATATTTTATTATTAACATACTGTGATGCGAAAGAAACAACTAAACTCCAATTCCTTAAATTCGATTTAGGCAGTGCACTTGTTGTTATGGTAAAAGAAATATATTCATTTTGCTAAGATTATGTTTGCGTTTCATTGCTCAACAGCTGTTCGAATGATCAAATTTAAGAAGCACTTGTTGTTATCTTTTTAAATCATCATTTAAGCAGTGGTTGGTTCTTTCGACACAGCTAATGATATTTGTTACAGCTCCCTGCTCGGCTGGAAGCTTCATGACGGAAAGTGGATGTCAGCAATGTGGAGATAACTCTTTCAGTGCTGCTGGAGCTTCTTTATGTTCTGAGTGTCCGGAAGACATGGTCTCAGCTGCTGGTTCTACATCAGAGGATGATTGCGTTTATGGTAAGAAAAATGCTATATCTAAACTTTATCATTGACATACTGTGATGCAATGTAAAAAACTAAACTCCGATTCCTTGAATTCGATTTAAGCAGAACAATTATTGTGTTTATCTTTTTAGATTATCATTTAATAAGTATAATAATAATATCATTTTATAAGTAGTATTTGGTTATTTTGCCACTGTTAATGGTATTCGTTATAGCTCCCTGCTCGGCTGGAAGCTACATGACGGAAAGTGGATGTCAGCAATGTGGAGATAACTCTTTCAGTGCTGCTGGAGCTTCTTCATGTTCTGATTGTCCTGAAGACATGGTCTCAGCTGCCGGTTCTACATCAGAGGATGATTGCTTTTATGGTAAGAAAAATGCTGTATTTTATTATAAACATACTGTGATGCAATGGAAACAAATAAACTCCGATTCCTTGAATTCGATTTAAGCTGTGCAATTGTTGTTATATTTTTAGATTATCATTTAATTTTAGTAAGTATAATATCTTTTTATAAGTAGTATTTGGTTATTTTGCCACTGTTAATGGTATTCGTTATAGCTCCCTGCTCGGCTGGAAGCTACATGACGGAAAGTGGATGTCAGCAATGTGGAGATAACTCTTTCAGTGCTGCTGGAGCTTCTTCATGTTCTGATTGTCCTGAAGACATGGTCTCAGCTGCCGGTTCTACATCAGAGGATGATTGCGTTTATGGTAAGAAAAGTCCTATATTTTATTATAAACACACTGCGATGCAATGGAGACAACTCAACTCCGATTCCTTGAATTCCATTTAAGCAGCACAATTATTGGGGTTATCTTTTTAGATGATCATTTAAGCAGTGGTTGATTCTTTCGAGATTGCTAATGATATTTGTTACAGCTCCCTGCTCGGCTGGAAGCTTCATGACGGAAAGTGGATGTCAGCAATGTGGAGATAATACTTTCAGTGCTGCTGGAGCTTCTTCATGTTCTGATTGTCCTGAAAACATGGTCTCAGTTGCTGGTTCTACATCAGAAGATGATTGCGTTTATGGTAAGAAAAGTACTATATTTTATTATAAACATACTGTAATGCAATGGAAACAACTAAACTCCGATTCCTTGAATTCCATATAAGCAGCACAATTATTGTGGTTATCTTTTTAGATTATCATTTAAGTATTGTTTGGTTCTTTTGCCACTGTTGACTGCTAACGGTATTTGTTACAGTCCCTTGCTCGGCTGGAAGCTACATGACGGAGAGTGGATGTCAGCAATGTGGAGATAACTCTTTCAGTTTTGCTGGAGCGTTTTCATGTTCCAGTTGTCCTGAAAATATGGTTTCAGTTGCCGGCTCTATGTCGGAGGATGATTGTGTTTTTGGTAAAAACTAAAAATGAGAACTTATTGAACTGCTACTGATTATCTACTACTAAAAGATAATTTTTGTTACTACTTATAGCCATTTAGAGAAAGTCTTTATAACTAAGGCTAAAAGGCTTTAAGATTTCTCATGGAATAGTTTGGCTCGTTCTGAAATGACGTATTTCAGCACCATGCTTTGCTGGAAACTACATGACGGATAGTGGATGTCAGCAATGTGGAAACAACACTTTCAGTGCTGCTGGAGCTTTTTCTTGTACAAGCTGTCCTGAAGACATGGCCTCAGCTGTTGGTTCTACATCAGAGGAGGATTGTGTTTTCGGTAAGAATGGGACGACCAAATTTTAACATTATAATGAGCTGCGATAAAAAACATTTCATATTAATTTTTTCTAAATAAACTATATTTCTACCATTGAAGTGTTTTCTGTTAATTATTGATTAGTTATTCCCGAAACGAAAAGAGATACGAATAGCTACTGGTGGATATTGAGACAACAGGCTGGAAAGGGGATCTCTTCACGATAGAAGTTGGGTGTGGTGGGTTTTCTCAGAACCTCGAATATTCAATTTCCTTAACAGCACCAGGGATAAGAAGAGGAGGGCACTGAATACCATTGCAGTAGTGTCCCTCAAAGGTTCTTACATTATTTGGCTTGGTCGCTACAACAAGACCTGGAGTGACAACTGGCAACTGGCTAAAAGACCAGGCCCAGTTTAATCCTGATAAACAGCTGACCGTGGGGCCCATAAAACGTCGTTCAAAACTACATCTGGGGTCGTAAGTTCCAGACATCAGAAGAAGTCAAACGGTGTGGATGATTCTGCGTCTGAAAAGACTAAAGAATTGAGGTAATAATAGTTGGTTTGGTCTCCATCTAATTTGATAATTTTCAGCTCCATGCTTGGCTGGAAGTTACATGACAGACAATGGATGTCAGCAATGTGGAGAGAACACTTTCAGTGCTGCTGGAGCTTCTTCATGTTCTGATTGTCCTATAAAAAACATGGTTTCAGCTGCTGGTTCTTCATCAGAGGATGATTGCGTTTTTGGTAAGAATTTTATCACATTATATTGCAGCTGAACACATCATTGAAGCACATTTTTATCTATTTTCCGATTCCCCAAATCCATTTCATGATTCAAATCAGTGATATACATTATTCAAAGATAGTCACCATTTATTCATATTGGATTTTTCTCAGATCTCTGCTCGGCTGGAAGCTACATGACGGATAATGGATGTCAACAATGCGGAGAGAACACTTTCAGTGCTGCTGGAGCTTCTTTTTGTAAGAGTTGTCCTAAAGACATGGTCTCAGCTGCTGGTTCTA
The DNA here is from genome assembly GCF_026151205.1 of Bolinopsis microptera. Classification (NCBI taxonomy): domain Eukaryota; kingdom Metazoa; phylum Ctenophora; class Tentaculata; order Lobata; family Bolinopsidae; genus Bolinopsis; species Bolinopsis microptera. The sequence goes on from NC_087079.1 coordinate 9,354,677, forward strand.
CATCAGAGGATGATTGTTCCTTTGGTAAGAATTTGTTATTGTCTATGATTAATGGTTTTCCTCTCCGGATGATTATTTTGTTGGATCTTGGCTACCATCTTCTACGAAACATTTATTATTTGTTATGAACAGATTCGTCTCATATAATGTACGACACACAAAATATTTACTGCTTGTTTTTGTTTGCCTTGATACGTTTGGAAATTGGAACAGTTATCGATTAAAGTTTTGCAGCAATTGTATGCACATAGCCATCTAAATGCCTAGATGGTTGTCACTTTCAATCTACAGTTATTTGCTATATCAATTGTTTTGACGGTATGATACGTAAACTAATTTTTAATTTGTTCAACCTTTCAGAACAACGCCGAACATGCAACTGCTGGACAAAGGAGTGTGGATTCTGTTCCAGCATGAAGTGTGCAGTAAAACAAGATCTTTTCAAATCCAAAAGAGGTATCATGGTTCGCTCTAAGCCCAATCTGAGAACTTATGACACAATCTTCCTGTTTGACGTTGAAGGAAAGATGCTCGGTCAGTTCCAGTGGAACCTAAAAGGCATCTTCCTCGCGGGAGGTTGTGTCCAGTGCCGAACACCACCAGCGCTGAGAGATGCAAGGATAAAAAACGGACTTACAGCTTGGACCCTTACCCTTACTGATGGATTGCTCCAGATCAAGATTGGGGACAAGCATCTTTATGAGAAAAGTTTGAAGGGAGAGTGCCGCAAGATATACAGCAAAACTAGGCGATTTGCTTTTTACAATATGAAATGCGAGACCACCTTTTCATATCTGCCCAATGAGATGGAGATTGGTGATGGTATGACATCTGACTGTGCTGGAACTTGCCCTTCATTTTAAAGTAGTGTATAATAATGAAGTGAACTTTTTAGGCTTAGACTGAGATTTAAGCGATTCACCCACATTGCTTTCAGTAGATACCTTTACTGTATATTTTTGTCTTTAAATCGATAAAAGCCATGGCTTAGTCAATATGTTCTGAGATTGAAATTGAATGGAATGTTTAAATAGTGTACAATTATTTTAGTAGGTGACACTGTCATTGCAGCTTATCACTGGGCAATCTTTTATTATTTGCATGGTTTCGTTTAATCAATAAAAATGAAATTAAACGTGAATTTATCACAGTTTCTATTCTTTCATAAAGTTATAATTATATAGAAGGAAAGAGGGATATATGGAGCACGTTATGAACTATTATATATTAAGACAGTTTTTGTTATGCTAATATCATTGTATTCATATCTTCTCAATATCTAAAATATCATACATCAAATAAAATATTATTTCTAGATTATATTGGTCTTTCGTTTGGTCGATAAGAGAAAAAATGACCTAAATTTACCTCGGTTGCTAGGGGACTGATTGCGGTTGCTATGGTGGTCATGGTAACGTAAAAACTTGAGAAGTCACCATTAAACCTTAGAACTACCAATAACCTTTTTACAGAATGAAGTTATTCAGACAAATGGATTAAAAGTTATCCAAAAAGAACATCCTTGCAAGACTTTTGAAACACCCTGTACTTAACTTTTTAAAATGAATTTGATTCACTACTCACCGATATTCATGAATAAAATACTGACAATAACTACAAGTCTAATGCCCTGTGCGTCACAGACAAAATGATGTTCATCGATTCTGCAGGACTACTCTCCGTATGTGATTTTTGTTATATCAATATGATGGACAAATATAATCATGGAATAATAAATAATCCGTTGGTAACAGGTAAAACTCATTTACTCATTTAGGAATCAGCATCTTCCGCTGTAATACCTTAGGTACAACAATCGTCTTTTCTATTTTCGTTTGATAATTCGGAATCTGTATTGCGCTTCCAGCTTCTGCAGATTCATGAATCTTATTTGCAGGAACACGTTAGTCAAACAGATTAAGATGCCGCTTACCTGGGGACCCCAGGCTATTATGTTCATAATAAAGATTCGGCGGAATGACAAGCTGAGCGCCGCCCAGTAAAATGCCGCATCATAGAGATTAACAAAAAATGAATAGTTTTCCCCCATAATTTATAAATTCCATCTTGTTATTATTACAATGATAACGGTATTAGACGTGATTCGTTTAAATCTCAGTCTGAGCTTAAAAGTTCGCTTCATTAGAGACTGCTTTAAAATAAAGGGCAAATTGCAGCACAGTCAGATGTCATTATGTCTTCACCAATCTCCATCTCATTGGACAGATATGAGAAGGTAGTCGCGCGGGTCATATCGTAAATAGCAAATCGCTTAGTTTTGCTGAATAATTTTGCGGCATTCCCCCCTTAATTGATTGTCATAAAGAACCTTGTCACCAATCTTGATCTCGAGCAATCCATCAGTAAAATGACAATCGGCCACAAACACGCCTACATCATCAAAAATCTTAACACTACACTCAGTAACAACAGACAAAATTACAGAACTGCAGTGCACCTTATCACGGGACACTGTGGCTTAAACAAACACCTTTACACTGCATTCGCACTGTCTCACACTTTCTTGGACAGTGCCCGGCTATTGCCCAAATAAGAGGACAATATTTCCAGGACTATTACCTCTCCGTCAATGACATATTTGACAACCAACACATCTCCACTATTGTCAATTTTGCAAACCGCACCAAAACAATTTTGCTATTCGACAGGTTAAATCGTTCAATCCATTGGCCACGAAAAACGTTGTGTAAACTTCGTTTAGATCATTACACTGTTCGGCCTGATCGACCAAAACACCACACTGATAATTGTTACAATGTTAGTATTGATCTTGTTTAACTCATTGAAGTAATTATGTGAAACAACCCCTTCCAGAATTTAGCCTTTAAAACCGCTCAACCGCTGCTATATATGAGCGAAATTGAAAAAAAAACTAGCTGAATAATTGAAAAATCTAATAAATTGAACGGAAAATAGCGTACAATTATTTTAGTAGAGATAAACATTCACATTTCACTACATTGAAGAATTTAATTTTTATGTCTAATAAACTAAATGGATAAAAAAATGATTGTCATTAAAAAATTGATGTGTTATAACAACCTAGCTTGAAATAAGTACTGCTATGATAATTTAACAAGAAAATTGAATTTGTTTCACTACTCACCGATATTCATGAATAAAATACTGACAATAACTACAAGTGTAATGCCCTGTGCGTCACTGACAAAATGATGTTCATCAATTCTGCAGGACTACTGTCCGTATAGTATGTGATTTATGTTATACATCAATTTGTATGATGGACAAATATAATCATGGAATAATAAATAACCCGTTGGAGTCGCCGCATTAGAGTTGTAAAGTTATCAAGAAATACAAGTTAATCCGCTGGTAACAGGTCAAACTCATTTAGGAATCAGCATCTTCCGCTGTAATACCTTAAGTAAACAATCGTCTTTTCAATTTTTGTTTATGATAATTCAAAATCTGTATTGTGCTTCTGCAGATTCAGGAATCTTATTTGCAGGAACACGTTAGTTAAACAGATTAAGATGCCGCATGATAGAGATTAACAAAAAACGGACAGTTTTCCCCCAGAATTGATAAATTCCATCTTGTTGTTATAGTGATGACAGAATTAAACTAGATTCGTATAAATATCAGTCTGAGCTTAAAAGTTCGCTTCATAAGAGACTCAGAGACTGCTTTAAAATAAAGGGCAAGTTGCAGCACAGTCAGATGTCATTATGTCTTCACCAATTTCCATCTCATTGGACAGATATGAGAAGGTAGTCTCGTATATCATATCGTAAATAGGAAATCGCTTAGTTTTGCTGTATAATTTGCAGCATTCCCCCCTTAATTCTTTAACTGATTGTCATAGAGAACCTTGTCACCCATCTTGATCTCGAGCAATCCATCAGTAAAATGACACTTGGCCACGAGCACGCCAACATCATCAAAAATCTTAACACTACACTCAGTAACAACAGACAAAATTACAGAACTGCAGTGCACCTTATCTCGGGACACTGTGGCTTAAACAAACACCTTTACACTGCATTCGCACTGTCTCACACTTTCTTGGACAGTGCCCGGCTATTGCCTAAATAAGAGGACAATATTTCCAGGACTATTACCTCTCCGTCAATGACATATTTGACAACTAACACATCTCCACTATTGTCAATTTTGCAAACCGCACCAATTCATTTCTGCTGTTCGAGGTTAAATCGTTCAATCCATTGGCCACGAAAAACGTTGTGTAAACTTCGTCTAGATCATTACACTGTTCGGCCTGATCGACCAAAACACCACACTGATAACTGCTACAGTGTTACTGTTAGTATTGATATAGTTTAACTTTAACTCAATGAAGTAATTATGAGAAACGACCCCTTCTAGAATTTAGCTTTTAAAACCGCTGCTATAAATGTGCGAAATCAGAAAAAACTAGCTGAATAATGGAAAAATCGAATAAATGGAATGGAAAATATTCTCGAAAAGTCTCAACAAATATGAATAAAAGTTTTGTAGACAAAAAATTCCAGGCATTAAGATTCATCGGAACTCGGAAGTGTTCAGCAGGTTTAGTTTGAATGTGGCCCCCCCCCCCCCCTCCCCCCAACTTATATGTTTACAGTACACTACAATCAATTCATTTCCCATCATTCGACTGAGGAGACATTGCACAGATGTAAATAACCATTAACCAAAGACGTCAGTTCAGAGGTTTACAGCTTAGCTCTGTTGACTCCTGTTACAATAACTCTTCGTTGGGTATATTTCGTGGCAAGGTCAAAAGGAAATCGCGGCACGTGCAGAATCGCGATTTTTCCCATTCTCCACAACAAATCGCGATTTTTGACGTTTGCGGCGGAAAATTGCGATTTTCTCAGATCCTCGCGATTTTGGGTCACGAAATCCTCTCCGAACCTCCACGTGGTGTGACCTGGTTGGCACTAACGGGTGGTGTGCTCTCTTGTTGAGTACAAAGGTTGGGACTTGCCAACTCAAAGTTCCCATAGGAACCAGGAAGTCAACACTAACAGCTACCAAGCACCAGGAAATTTCTCTTTCAGATATCAGGTTACAAGATAGTACACATACAAATGACGACACGTTATAAACAGATACCTAGTTCTAAGAGCTATTAAATCACCAGGAAATTCTCTTTCAGCTTTCAGGTCCCATCGAAGTCACCCACCACAGAGATAGGGATTCCAATTCGCTCATCCTGACTACGAGGATACACTAATAATGAGTATAGTCTTGGCACTTCTCCCTCCAGTAACCACTTTTCAGGTCTTTTCAGTTAAGACAGCTAATGGCAATGCGTAAAGGCTGACACACGCTAGACACAGGCTCGTGATAAGACAGAGTTAGGGATTTCAACTCTGACTACGAGGACACACTGATAGCGAGAATTCCTCAATTCCTGGCACTTCTTCCTCCAGTAACCACTCTTCAGGGGACCGGGTTAGCTTTGCCACACTCTTCATCGAAGTGTGACTGGACGCTCTACATTCATCTAGTAACAGCAGAGTTTGACTAACACCCTTACTGGTTCTAATCTGTTTCTACAGCGGAAGATCTCAACGCTCGAAAACAGTTCATCTTGGACATCCTGCAGAGATGCTTTATCACAGCCTGCCCCATTACACGGGGAACCCTTAGATCTACAGTACCCTGGTGGACAGCATAGCTCACTATAGCATAGCGGACTTTTTTAGTTATGAGACGCAAAGCTAACCGGACCAGGAATAAACATCAATGCAATGCTTAGGGGATGCAAATAGGACATACAACGTTGAACGAATGCATTACTCAAACTTTGGATTCATTTTGTAGCTCGACGTTACATGGTAACATTTCAGGACAGACATTCCTCCTTCAGGTTCATTGAGGAAAGCGTACCCGCGTCCCGCTATTTGCGTTATACATGGCAAGTATCTGTACTAATGATAACTTAGGATCTCCATCTTTCATTAACTCCTCTTAGATTCCCAGGATGCATTTAAAGCGCTTAACAGCACCAGTTTTAACTCCAGGTTCGTTCTGAACATTTCAGACCAACTCAACTCACTAGGTATTCACATCGAGTAGAACGTCGTTTCAGGACATGAAGGAGTATAAGTATACGGTAAAGAACTAGTGGACGAATTCGCAAGGGACGATCAATCCAACAACAATCAACATGCCCATAGGACCAGAACCCTTCCTCCCAATTAGGCCACACTCAGTAACTAAGGAACATTCCACTTGAGATGTTCCTCCACAAATATAATTACAGGAACTTACATTTTTCTGGAACTCACATCAGATGGCTATTGGCTAACATGGTCGCTTTCAGGATAGGTCACAGCCCACTAGTTTATTTTCAGAATGTGGCAAACAACGTCAACTTCGAGACGCAAGATTGTGAACACTTTTCAGGAGAAGCAGAAACATCCCAGCACCTCCTCTGCATCCAGATCATGACGTTCAGAATGAGGATAATTGGTAAACTCTACCTCATTATTATCTAACTTTTAAAACAATCTCGAAATAGTAAAGAAACATCTTAAGAGACTGATGAGTGCCCAAAAAAACATAACAGTTCTCTGAAAAATAAAAGGTTAATTATGAGGTAAATAATTTTCTCCACAAAACTCTGTTAGAGGCAGTAGCCCTAAGATCATAAAGATCATTAATATCACGTAATGGTAGGTTTCTTTTATTCAAATCATTTATAATAAACTTTAAAAGATTACTTTGGTGTCGACCAACACGTCCTTTCATGGTAAATAACGCATTAACAGCAAATTGAAGAGCTCTCTGAGCTGGTGATGAGCAGTCACTGCGGAGGACATGTCCCAGCATTTTCCAGCGAGCATATGTCACTCGCTCTGACAACGGTGTTACACCACAGCGTTCATATAGTGCTTTATTACTGATAATAATGGGATAAGTCATCTTCAATATTTGACGCAGGTGTCTTCTATGACATGCATCAAGTTTGTCAAATAGGTTCTGAGGGGTAGCCCAGCTATTGCAGTTATAGAGCATAACAGATGTAACGTATGCTTCGTATATCTTAATCTTGGTCTTCAGATTAATCTTAGATCCTTGCATCCAAACTTTCTTGTATTTTTCGAATGCAACATTTCCAAGGATTATACGATGCTGTATGTCTTCTTTACTACATAGCTTAGAGCCTAGGGACACACACTTCCTCCAAGGTTCTCTATTTCTTAGAGGTTCTCCTTTTTCGTCCTTCTCACCACTTCCAGCCAGATAACACTTTACAAACTCGGTTTTAGACTCATTTACAAACAAATTCCATTCTGAGAGAATTTCTACCTCAACAACATAAAAACTACAACCATATCTTTAAATTTGTGTAATAGTCGACAAGACTGGATATGGAAAACCCTTTTGGGTAACCTCCTTGGATTCTTCACCAGAAACTTTCGCTAAATCCCACACTAGGAACCCAAACTAGGCCCATCTCTGCATAGAGACATATCTCCCAGGCTTTGACCTTGCTCGGAAGTCCCTTGTCTGCCCGCAGAAGTACTACAACGGAAGTGGGTTTGCTCTGAGCCAGGTAGCGACAGCTTCAAGACTCCAGGGGTCTGTTGCATTGATATTTATTATTTTATGATTTCGTATATACTTTGGGAGTCCTGGCGTGCAGCTAGCAGGAGTTACATTCTGTGGGCACGGTGATAAGACCTCCCTCTTAAAGTAGGAGGCCAGAAACCGTTGACCAGAACAGACAGAGAGAGAGAGAGAAATCGCGATTTTTCAGTTCTCCGCGACAATTTGCGCATATTTCTTTAAATTCGAAGACCAAATTTTCGCATTCTCCTTTAAATCCGAGGGCCACCGCCAAATATTATATTATCGGTGACCGACGACTGAACCCAATTGAACTTACCTGGGGACCCCAGGCTGTTATATTTATGTTTATAGAGATTCGGCGAAATGACAGGCTGAGCGCCGCCCAGTAAAATAGAACCTAACACAGTTAACAGGGCACCCAATGGCAACTGAACCCAAATTTTCCATATAAAATGATTACACTAGTGTAATTTTGACAGAAATAGAATAGCTATTTGTAAAACTGATAACGGAGGGGGGGGGGGCGTGTGTTTCAAACATCTGTAGACTAGATTAATTCATGAAGGAGTAACCAGCTATACTAAATTATTTGTTATCAATTATACCGATACGCTCAAGAGCTGCCAGCAGCTACAACAAGTACAATACCTGAAAACTGTGTTTCTGGGTAAGTTAAAGGTACTTTTTGGCGACAAACGGATTTGAGTCATTCTCAAAGTAGGCTTTGAAAATAGCATGTTTGAAGAGCCTTACTGATAGTGATAGTAATTATAGTTGTAGTTATACAATATATTGCTATTAGGGATGAGATCATTCCAAATTTTGGTAGAGGTGTTCAGAAAGTTTTGTTGGGAGATATCTAATCTCAATAATGGGATCAGACGAAGTTTTCATTTTTAGGGCAGAACTTGAAAAGATCTTTAATGGACTGAGGGACATCAAATTTAAGGATTTTGAATAGTTCCATAAATGTATTAATGCTTTTCAAACAAAGTTACAACGAATTCTTTATGTAGTGCATCCTGGGTTAGGACAGGATATGCCCGTTTAAAATATTTCCATCACGTTACATTAGTATTAGTATTAAATTATTCTGAAACATATATTATATTTACAATAAATTATGCAATCACAACATTATAATTAACAAAATAAATTTAATCACAGAATCTCAAATACAAGTAATCATAAATTAAGCACAAAAACAAATTAAACAAGCAATGAATGAATAAAAATTGGCATCCACTGATATATGAATATGATACATGTGCAGATTCTCCGGATTCATAATTTTCTGCTCAGCGAACAGCAGTTTACTGTGTTCAAGACAGTAGTTCTTGCTTGTGCCTATATATAGCATGCTAGCCATAATGGCTCTTACTAAATCGCTCGCCCAAAAATTTCACGTGACTTTGGTTTTTTTGGTTTTGCAGCCGTACAAAACGGTTTTACATACACCCTAATCCCAACCCTAACCCTAACCATAACCCTAACCATAACCCCGAAGCTATCCATAATCTTAACCACAACCCTTACCCTAACCCGAGCCCTACCCTAAATAATCGAATTCACGTTTTACTAGCCTGTCACGTGACCAAAACGGTTTTTTGCCCATAACTCTCCAGGAAAGCATTTTAACCCTACGTCATGGGGGGTGATTCGGAATCAGCGTCCAAAAATACACCGATCTAGATCACTTTCATGCCTAAAGGGCCTTTTCACAAGAATTTTCTTAAAATTTGGGCGAGCGATTTAGTAGGAGCGAGCCATAATATGTTTATTATAAGTTATTGAACGTGTACATGTTATGTTCGTATTCTTTATCATAAAGAAACCAGTTTGTAAGACAATGGCATTCATTGTTCTCTGCTCCTAAATTCTTTATACAAAAGCGGATGATGATTAATCACTCTACACTCGACTGTCACGTGACTTTTTCAACCTGTTCTCTAGCTGGTCCTGAACGACTATTCGAAACCCTAACCCTTTGGCCTTTAATTTGATCCCGATCCCAACCTTAATATATAAGTATAACCCTAACCCAATCCTTAACAAAAGCATATGCTGAAACCTTAACCCTAACGAGAAATTAGACTAACTTCCTTATATATAAGCACGTGGTCTTGACTTGGCTTATATAATTATAAGCCAAGTCAAGACTACGTGCTAAATGGTTAATTTGCTTTTATTTGGTATAAAGATTTAGGTATGGCAAAGGACCGTAGATTTAATTCAGGAGTTGTATAGAACGAAAACTCATTGATCACGAATTCATCATGTCCCCCAAAAAACACACTCCACTTAAACTTCAAACCTCACTGTCCCAATTTCAGTCCCTCACGCTAGTCAAAACAATTTAACCCTCATTTCTAAATAATGCAATTCTAAACTTTCGTGAAAGTCACAAGCATGCGTGTTAAAACATACGTTACAAAATCCCTTACGTTAAAATACTAGTACTACGCTAAAATACTGTCTAATGTCCATGTTCTAAATACTATTATCATGCTTTGAGTTTGAAATTGACAGTATAGCTGTATTATAGTACTGACCATGAGGAAAAATAGATGTACTAAAACTGCTACATGCTAAAAGTAAAACGAGTATTGTTATAGACCTCGGTTAGCTCGGGTTCGAGTGTACCTCTGCAATACGCTGGGGAGGAGTCGTAGACTAAGGAAGATGCTCAAAACGGGTTACGAAATAGTAAATAGATATACTAGAACGTGAAGGTAATCCACGGTTATCGAGGAGTAAGAGAGGCGCTAGTAAACGCAGTTTACTTTACGTTCATTTACTTTAAACCTTCTTTAAAGTCAGGAGAGTACAAAATAAACACTACAATTTAGGGGAACGTGAGTAAAGTCTGCACGTTCAAATTCAAGGTAGAATAACGAACATAAAGAATAACGTAATATCATGTCAAAGACAATTATAATACTAAAGAGTTACAAGACTCATTACATTACAACAATAATAAAATGAGCGATAACTTTCCTATTTCTACTTCTAAGAGGGTAACTATCTATTGACTCCTGGAGCTTAACACTAAATATAAACCTATACTATATTATTATTAGGAGGAGTGATATAATAGAACACTCTCTGGGATGACGCTGCCCACTCTGGAGTACAGGGCGGGTCTTGCTCTAAAAGTGCGTGAGACGTGTGGCGCGTGAATCATGGTCATGTGATATGTTGCGTGACTTTAGGAAGTGTTACTGAAACGACCACAAGGTACGTGATGATCAATTAGGCCTAGGAAGGGCTTTGCCTGTGCCAGGGCAGTGATGTATGTGAGTAGGTCGGGCCGCTTCAGTTGTGTGCTATTATAACACACATAACCCCGGCATGCGCAGGGATTATATTTCAATTTTTCCCGCGACGCGCGGGAAAAGTTTATAATAATTTCGAGTGCGAAGCACGAGGGATTATTATGAAAATAACCCCGACGTGCTTTAGCACGAGGGGTTATTTTAATATAACTTAAGCGTGCCGGTGTTATGTGTTATAAACCCCTCCGGGTTAGTGCTAGGACCAACAAATTTGACATTTTACTCTTAAATATAGCTATATGAGATCATTATGGAAAATATGAAATGGAATTGGGGACTACCAAATAAATACAACTAAGGTACTATGACTTTTGAAATTGGCGTTATATCTAAACATTATTCCTCAGTCAGAACGTTGAATGAATATGAATATCGATAAGGGGCGTCGAGTTAAGCCTGGCAAGCGATAAAAGCTAATAATGATATCGTGTCATGAAGTTTATCAAAGTAGACGACTATAATACATGGCTTATATCAAACACGACAAAATTAACCGAACCGGACAAAATCAAATGTAACCGTCGAGACAAGTTTTGGAACTGGTCCAATTAATGTAAGAGTTTAAGTAATGTAAGCAGTGTGCTGGAGTTTTGCCAGCGCCTGCAATTAGACCGATACGTAGATCGAGTGTATTTATAGTTCTTACGTTAAGCCATAGGTCACGTGACATTTTTTACCAATGCGCGTCGTAGTAGTTAGTCACGTGATACACGTCATCAAAACACGTGACAGTACGCGGTTGAAATTCTCATGGAATGTCAAAACAAAACAAATCTTGTTGAGCCAAATTAGCGGGGCGGGATTATAAAAGCTGTGCCGGGGTTATTTATTCAGCGGGAAAAAACTAACAGCGGGAGCCGGGATTATCAGAATCTATTTAGCGGGAGCCGGGATTATCAGAATCTTATTCTATCCCGGAGGGGTTTATAATACTAAGTAATCACTGCAAAGGTGGAAGTGCCGTCCTTTACAGTGATTACTGGTCGCTGGTCATGATGACGAGCTATATCCGAAAACTATAGGGGTGTGACATACCACAAGGGTTATGAGGTCCAAGTTATTAATAATAGTGATAATGATAATCTGTAGGTGGGTGAAAATAAATAAGAGTGAACATATGAGAGCCAATACTATTAGTAAGGTTGAGTCTAAGTTCCCCCTTGTACTTTGATCACAGCAGCGCATCTCTAACTAAAATATAAGGTTAAATACAATTATAATTAATACAATATGATTACAAATGTCAAATACTGACTATCGAGGTACCTTATCGGACCTTATTTGGACGGACATTACTTGAACGCTGGAGGCCCTAGCGTTCATCTTAATGTCCGTTCAAATAAAGTCCGTTCAATTAATGTCCGTCCAAGTTAAAGTCCGTTGAAATTTTTTCAAAAATTTTTCCATTTCGAACTTTTTACCCAGAATATGACAACTATGAGAACTTTATTGTGCCGTAAGTTAACGACGAAAAGGTTATCCTTGGTCTGCCGGAGGCACAGAAAACTCTACTAGTATATGATGTTTTCAAGGGTCACTTGGCGGAAAAAGTCAACGAAATCATGGCACTCAACAGTCAACAACATAGTTCATGAGCTAGTCCCCGCCAACATGACAAACTTGTTCCAGCCTAAACGGTAAATCGTGTTGCCAAGGACATTGTCCGACGTTTTTATAGTTCATATTACTGAGGGGAGGTAATGAAACAGAGCTAGGAAAGCTCCACGTGATGTTAAGGTTAACCTAAAGTTGTCTAAGATACAACCACTTCACGCCGAATGGCTTGTAAAAATTAACACTGAAATGCAGGACCGGGGTACTTTGATAAAAAAGGTTTCCACAAAGCTAGAAATCACTGATGCTTGTTTAAGCATGGACTATTTCATGCACGAAAACCCATTTAATGAAGATGATATGTGATATTAGACACTGATCATGTACACATATTTTAACATTTTTACTGCTTAATGACTGCTATTCTTACTTACTGTATAAAAAATGGATTAAAAAAATCATTTGCTGAAATTAAAAAACGTCAAAAATTGAAAAAATTCGGATTTTTGATGGTTTTGAATGCCTTCGAGCGTTCATATTAATGTCCGTTCACAATTATGTCCGTTCATGTAATGTCCGTCCAAATAAGGTCCGATAAGGTATATAATTGTTCGGTAGGTAATTATTGTTCGGTAGGACACAGTGATAAAGTTTCTTTTAAGTTTCAGGTAGAGTTGCTATTTGAGTATTATATATAGTAAAATATAGTAGAATATAGTATAGTAGGATCTAACAAGTATATACAATATAACACACGTTTTCTACTCTACAACACACTCTGAGCGCGTTCGACATGGTTCATCAAAAATTTCAAACAACCATAACTTTGTAGCGCGATGCACTACTGGGTCGCGCGCGCATCAAATAATGCTTCTCGCAACCACACTTCGGTAGATCGGTAGATCGGCGAGATGCACCACTGTGCCTCACCGAGCTGCGAAGGATTGACATCGTGAATCAACCATAACTCAGCAAAATCATTGGTATAACTTACTTTTACTCATGTTTACAATTCTACAGCTTACTCATAAAACAAAAACGTATAAACATGTACACTGTACACAGCTGCTACGCTAGGTCAAATCTAATATAATTGAGCCCGGAGTATTGTAAGTTTATAACCTAGCAGGACGCGCGCCGAGTTGGACTCGTCGACACATATTTTACGAGTATCACCCGTTAACCGGAGTAGCGCGTTCCGGATAATAAATTGGTCCTGAGTCCGTTAACAATGGACATCGACAATGACGAAAATCAAAATTAACTAGCTTGCCTTTTTTATGATATTATAGCATGATAACCGGACGCGCCGCGCGAACTATGACTATGATTTATATTTATGCTTCGCGTTGTAAATTTCAAATTTAAAACCCACCAAGCACCAAGACGCTAGGTAGGCCTGGGATTTTTGCACATCTGCCAATATTTTCGCAGCAAATTGGAAATAAAAGATATACCTTTTGCCGTCATGACGATAATTTGCGTTTTGAAATTGAATACCATTAACCTATTTTAATTAACAATTAAAAATTGTGTATTTGCCTCCCAAATTAGCGTGACGTCACGTTATTGGAGCAGTCATCTGTAAGCCATTCAAGTTAGACTGTCTCAATATAACCCAATTATTCTGCAGAATCGTGCTCGTATATTACTAGACCTTCAGGGCCTCGAGGTATGTAACATACGAACTTAGTTGAGTTAATTAGTTGTGTAACTATATGATATATTAAGAATAGTACACTGTTATAGTGTTGAGTGTACACATCTAGCAATCTGCATCAATTCTTGTTGGAATTATGTGAACGATCAAATGCCAGAGAAACAAAAGTTTACAACCACAAAAATTGTACAACTATGATAAGATGTTGATAATGATGAATGAGGAGAAGGAGAAGGAGATGGAGAAGGAGAATCATATCAAATTGTTGTTATTCTCTAGCCGACACATGAACACAAAGTTAAAATTATCAACAGCCTTGCTAGTTATGAAACATAAATAAATCGTACGCGTAATAAGTAATCAGTTTCAATCCCGGCCTCGTAGCTGCACTGTTGCGGAGTAGCTGCACTGTTGCGGAGTAGCTGCACCGTTGCGGAGTAGCTGCACCGTTGCGGAGTAGCTGCACCGTTGCGGAGTAGCTGCACCGTTGCGGAGTAGCTGCACCGTTGCGGAGTAGCTGCACCGTTGCGGAGTAGCTGCACCGTTGCGGAGTAGCTGCACCGTTGCGGAGTAGCTGCACCGTTGCGGAGTAGCTGCACCGTTGCGGAGTAGCTGCACCGTTGCGGAGTAGCTGCACCGTTGCGGAGTAGCTGCACTGTTGCGGAGTAGCTGCATCGTTGCGGAATAGCTGCACTGTTGCTGAGTAGCTGCACTGTTGCGGAGTAGCTGCACTGTTGCAGATAAGCGGCACTGTTGCGAATAAGCGGCACTGTTGCGGAGTAGCTGCACCGTTGCGGAGTAGCTGCACTGTTGCCGAGTAGCTGCACTGTTGCGGAATAGCTGCACTGTTGCGGAGTAGCTGCACTGTTGCGGAGTAGCTGCACTGTTGCGGATAAGCGGCACTGTTGCGGAGTAGCTGCACCGTTGCGGAGTAGCTTCACCATTGCGGAGTAGCTGCACTGTTATACATTAGTGTCACGGTACCGCGACAATTGACACCGCGACAATTGACCCTCTATGTAATTACACTGGGGTCAATTGTCGCGAAATCTAGGGTTTAATACGACAATTGACCCCGCCCGACAATTGACCCCACGACAATTGACTCCCCGACAATTGACCACCTATGTAATTGCACCTCGCAACAGTGCAGCTACCCCGCAACAGTGCAGCTACTCTGCAACAGTGCAGGTACTCCGCAACGATGCAGCTACTCCGCAACAATGCAGCTACTCCGCAACAGTGCAGCTACTCCGCAACAGTGCAGCTACTCCGCAACAGTGCAGCTACTCCGCAACAGTGCAGCTACTCCGCAACGGTGCAGCTACTCCGCAACAGTGCAGCTACTCCGCAACGGTGCAGCTACTCCGCAACGGTGCAGCTACTCCGCAACAGTGCAGCTACTCCGCAACAGTGCAGCTACTCCGCAACAGTGCAGCTACTCCGCAACAGTGCAGCTACTCCGCAACAGTGCAGCTACTCCGCAACAGTGCAGCTACTCCGCAACAGTGCAGCTACTCCGCAACAGTGCAGCTAATCCGCAACAGTGCAGCTACTCCGCAACGGTGCAGCTACTCTGTAACGGTGCAGCTACTCCGCAACAGTGCAGCTATTCCGCAACGGTGCAGCTACTCCGCAACAGTGCAGCTACTCCGCAACAGTGCAGCTACTCCGCAACAGTGCAGCTACTCCGCAACGGTGCAGCTACTCCGCAACAGTGCAGCTACTCCGCAACGGTGCAGCTACTCCTCAACAGTGCAGCTACTCCGCAACGGTGCAGCTACTCCTCAACAGTGCAGCTACTCCGCAACGGTGCAGCTACCCCGCAACGGTGCAGCTACTCCGCAACAGTGCAGCTACTCCGCAACGGTGCAGCTACTCCGCAACAGTGCACCTACTCTGCAACAGTGCAGCTACTCCGCAACGGTGCAGCTACTCCGCAACGGTGCAGCTACTCCGCAACAGTGCAGCTACTCCGCAACAGTGCAGCTAATCCGCAACAGTGCAGCTACTCCGCAACGGTGCAGCTACTCTGTAACGGTGCAGCTACTCCGCAACAGTGCAGAGAATATCAATAACAACTAGGCTAGAGAATAACAACAATTTGATATGATTCTCCTTCTCCATCTCCTTCTTCTCCTCATTCATCATTACCAACATCTTATCATAGTTGTACAATTTTTGTGGTTGTAAACTTTTGTTTCTCTGGCATTTGATCGTTCACGTAATTCCAACAAGAATTGATGCAGATTGCTAGATGTGTACACTCAACACTATAACAGTGTACTATTCTTAATATATCATATAGTTACACAACTAATTAACTCAACTAAGTTCGTATGTTACATACCTCGAGGCCCTGAAGGTCTAGTAATATACGAGCACGATTCTGCAGAATAATTGGGTTATATTGAGACAGTCTAACTTGAATGGCTTACAGATGACTGCTCCAATAACGTGACGTCACGCTAATTTGGGAGGCAAATACACAATTTTTAATTGTTAATTAAAATAGGTTAATGGTATTCAATTTCAAAACGCAAATTATCGTCATGACGGCAAAAGGTATATCTTTTATTTCCAATTTGCTGCGAAAATATTGGCAGATGTGCAAAAAATCCCAGGCCTACCTACAAGACGCGCGCTGAGTTAAAACAAATATTTTACGAGTATCACTCGTTAATATGCTTCGCATCGCAAAGCAACGATATCAATGCATCAACATGAACATCGTCAATCAAAACCGAACGTTACTGGGCCGCGCTCAGCCTGTCATTCCGCCAAATCTATATTCGGTATATATATGTTAATGAACATAATAGCCTGGGGTCCTCAGGTAAAACCGAACGATGATAATTCCGTCTTTGCAGCTTAACTTGTTACAGGTTAAAGCTCAATAGTGTTACGGCTTACGACGCGATATTATATATTCAATCGTGCTAACCACGTGCTTTCGCGCCGCTGCATGCGCGCTAATTGTTTCACAATTAAGTAAAGAAAAACAGGCGTTAAAAAGCGGGCGTAAAAAGTGGGCGCGCGCTACTGCAAGCACAAGGGCTCTGGATAGAGCAGATAAACAATACTAAATCGTATATCGTGTGTCGTACAGAAAAGCATTATTTTATGCACGTCGCACAGTTTGCTCTAACCAGAGCCCTTTCGCTTGCAGTAGCGCGCGACCGCCGAAACAAGCGCGCGGCGTCACGCAGTACGCATAGAATCGCACAGTCGCCAGCAGTCGGCTCCATATACATGTGACATAGTTGTCATACGTTGTATGACCCGCCGCGCACGAAGTGCGCGGCTCCCCCTGTGGCGTCGAAGACGCTATAGTGAAGCGACCGTGGGGGTCACCACGTGATACAATGACATAGCTAATAGTGCATTCGCGGCCCGCGCCCTACTTGCTACGGCGCATGAGCATTCATTTCTCTTTTATATTTTTTGCAAAAATTATCAGTTATAATTATTATCATTTCTTTGATCGCATGTACGTGATTGTCAATAAATTAATTTAAACACTTTTTATTGATATCATCAAATTTCGCATATTCACCCCGGCGAACGCCGCGGGCTTCATATTGCTACGCGAGTCAAAACAATTTTTAGGCAGAAATTCGTCAAGAAATCGATTGTCATTTCGTTCACGAACCTTTTAAAGAAATTTGACAGTGCCGGTTCTGTCCCATTAAGGATTTTGCAATAGTGCCGAGGAAAAATAAAACATCAATGATATTTTAATCGTTTATATGTATGCTGTATTACTCAATTTTTAAACAGTTGCTCTCGTCCAATGAAATTGCTGCATTGTATGTGATATAAGCCAAGCTTCGCATATTGCATATGAACATATGTAATTTAATTATGCATAATAACTATATCATGAGGTTAATTGCTTTAGGCGACAAATGGCTACAAATGGCAGCGTTTGATCGAAAACCTGGCTTCAGCCCCACCCCTGTGCTCAGTGTAGGAATCATTCTGATCTGATTGCGTGATAAAAATTTTCATTTTTACCGTGTTTATCCTCAACTTGACAACGCTTGCAGAGCGGCGAATACGTGGGGATCTCATAAAAGTTTTAAAGTAAAACAAAATTTTTAGTAAAACAAAATTTTTATTTACCACAAAACAATCAATACATATTTAATATTATTATACATTTACAAATACATCTAAATTTAAATTCAGCTATATACACAATACACAACCCGCCGCGCAGACAGCCACACATTGCTGAGAGATTCTCAGGTGCAGATGTAAGCGCCGCGCGCGCGAGGTTTGTTATCTTACAATTACATGTCACGATATATTATTAATTATCAGAGAATTTTAGAAGCAAAATAATAATTGCATATTGGGAAAATTTCGGTCGTTAACGCAGTATAGGGCGTGGACACTGCAATGCTAATAACGGAAAATTTTGAGGCACGAGTTTCATTCAGCTACCCAATTTATATGTGACATGTACTTGTATTAAATTCAGATAAATGTTAGTAACAATCGACGCCAACATTGCGCAACTGTAAACCGCAAAATGTTAACGTCGATTATCATTAAATCACATCTCGCAAGTTACTAATTCTTTGCACTATATATGTTACGTCACTATAGCATATGTCATTCATATTGTACGTTATTGGTTATATAAGATAAAAATAAACATTTTATAATTGTTTCAATGTTCAACACTGCTAAAAAACAAATACCTACTTGCCCATCGATTAAGCAGTCGCCAAAACAAGGCTCAAAGTTAATTTACCTTCACTCCCCGTTTTGGAGACTGAGGGATGTCAATAAATAAATAATGGTTAACATTAATACTGAATATTGGATAATGAACATTTAGAACATTTGAATATAATTTGAAACATTACAGAAATGTTGTACAAATCGCTCAAACACACACACTCGGTTTTAATTCGGTAAAATTCCATTCGAAAATTAAATGATTCTCAAAATGTAGGTGTCTAATGAAAATATGATACTGTGTGACAAAGTTAAGTATGTCGTAGTGAAATAGAGTTAACTGTCGATAAATTCATGTGAGGTACTATCGAAGTTCAAAATGTTGTGATGGGTGACATGATAATGACTGATAAGAAAAAGTTTTCATGTCAACTGTGCCAAATCCATAACAGTGTGATGACTGTCAAAGTGTCTACCACTAGGTACTTGGACGAACAAGTGTACCCGAGGTGTTCTGAGAGAATAAGGGGACAGGCTCGGGAACACGAACGCGCGCTAGTCGCTAGGGCAAAAAAGTGAAATGCACAGTAAGCAAGTTAAAAAACGGAAAATTAAAATGCCGTTTGGGCCAAATGCAGTGAGCCAGTAAGGTACGGTTGTAGGAGCAAGTGGCTCTGAATACTAAAACTGATGAGGCTGATGCTGAAAATGAAGACTGAAAGAGGGGGAAGCAAAGGGGAAGGACAGGATGCAGGGGGACAAGAAAAAAAGAAACAAGAGTGGAGACAAACCACCTGCTGAGGTCTGGCTAAAATCAGAATGCAGTGAGCGGCCCATGTAACATAATCGTCCGTGGCAGTCTACCCCGTACGCAGACTACGGTCCAAGATTTCAGGCGCCAGAATACACCTTTTGGTGCAGAGCTGGTCACGACCAGGGTCCTCTCGGATACCCGTCTCGGAGGTCGGGCCAATGGAGCGATCCATTGCTGTACTGACAACCATTGTAACCCTATCACTCTGAAGGCCCCACAGTTCCTACATGGACGCACGGCCGGAAGCCCATGTAGGGACGGAAAGTCCCAAGAGTCGCTCATAGCATCCGTCACAGATCCAAAGCAAGAGGAGAAGGAAAGGAAGAACGAGAAAAGCAAAAAAGAGCTGAAGGACTACTTTCCATCTTCATCACGAAGGCTGTCTTTGTGCTTGAGGTTCAGACTGTACATTTCTCTGATGCGATGGTTGAGCATGAAAGTCTAATCAAGTTCACATCCTGCTCGTTAAGGTTACCGTAAAGATCTTGGGTACGAGAGAGAGTGTTGACAATGTTGGTCAGTCCGTTGTCATTGCTGTTTCCCAAGCTTTCACTAGCTCTGGTAAACTTGTCTCTGATAGCCTTCCCTTGTGGGCAGGAAGTGAGAAAGTGTGTTTCATCCTCTATGATCCCGGTTGATCCTTTCAGTTCACAAAAGGTGCAAGTTCTGCTCTCTAGAGGTGTGTTTTCGTATCTCCCAATTTCTATGCTGAGTCTGTGAGAACTGCACCTTATTTGAGCTGTTGATCTTCTGTCATCGAGAGTTCTTGCATAATCTAGGTAAGGCTCCCATGCAAAGACTGTTTTGACGTCCTTGTAGAAAGTGAGTTTCCTGCTCTCGTTAATCTTTGATCTCCAGGAGTCTGTAAACAGCTTTTGAAAGTTATTAACCAGCTCGTCTGGACTGCAAGCGTCTGCAAACGCAGTTGCATTGAGTAAAAGCGAAGAGTTCCTTGCATATGTTCTAGGATCAATGTTGTTGAAGCACTTGATGATGTTTTCTATTCCAGAGTACCACGAAAGATGCAAGTTTACTTGCTCAGTCATAGCAGCCTTCACCAGTTGAGACGATGGAAGACACATTATCCTTTTGAAGTATTTGACACTTAGTTTTAATACTTCGATCAGTAGTGGGTACGAACCTGTCTCACCCCATGCAGTTGCATTGGTGGCCCGTCTGTTTATCCCAAGGAGGAACTTCAGGTGACGTAGGTGAACCTGCTCGATTTGTTGCTTTGCCATGTGGGTCATTGAGTTGTTCAAGTTTTGATCCCTCATGAGGCACGAAAGAACTTTTGTTACCTCTGGAAGAGTGGGTGCCCAGACTTGGCAGCCGTACAGTAAGATGGGCTTAACCAGTGAGTTGAAAAGCTTGTGGAAGCATGAGGCGTCAACAAATCTGCGATCGATTGTGCTTCTGAGGCTGAAATATGCTCCAAGCCCTTTGCGGTAAAGAGAATCAGTGGCTTGTCGGAATTTACCATTGCTACTGATAAGAATACCAAGATAGCAGTAGTGGGAGACCATCTCGATGTCGTTGCCATGTGCTTTGGGACGCCAACTAGGGGTATCCGGAGCTTTACTGTTGAAAACCATAAACTTGGTTTTGGATATATTGATTTCCAGTCCCCAGTTATCGCAGTACGTCGTGATGATCGTGATTAGCTTTTGCAGTGATTCTTGGTCAAGGGCAAGAATGACTAAATCATCAGCCCAGGCTAGATGAGTTACTGAAAGTCCTGCAAGCATGGGGCAGTTGGCTAGGGCTTCGTTGAGGAGATCAGAGAGCTCTTTGAAGTACACCTTGAACAATTCTGGACTAAGAGGGTGACCTTGCTCTGTCCCTTTCAGGATACTGAAGGCTTCACTGATTTTGCCGTTGATCTTTATATGTCCTTCCGACTTGCTGTACAATGTACATGTCTTTGATGATGTTGTAGAACCCACCATTAACACCATAACATGATAGTTTGAATAGGAGGGCCTGTCGACATACAAGGTCAAAGGCTTTACGAAGGTCAATGAATATAGCAAAGACCTTCTGTTTCACTCTCTTGTACTTCTCAATGATCGACATCAGAGTGAAAATGTGATCATTACACTGGCTCCCTTTGGTGAATCCAGCTTGATTGGGGGGATCTGAATGTGTCGTTTGCCGGTGTGTGACAAGTCTCGATAGCAGCATTGTTGACAATAGCTTGCCAATGCAGCTGCAGACTGCAATAGCTCTGTAGTTATCGGGGTTTCTAATGCAGCCTTTCTTGTGTAACGGCGTTATCACGCTTTTACTCCAAAGATACACACCTGTGGTCAAACAGAGATTGAAAAGTTTAAGAAGTAGATTTCTCATGTTCTCGTTCAGGCTTTTAATCATCTCGTTACTGACATGGTCAAAGGATGACGCTTTGCCATATGATGGATAATCAGTAATATCAATAAAATCCACAATCACTAATCATGTTTTCGATGGGCAAGCACTCGCAACTGGATGCTGAAACAAACGGCGCAAGTCTTGCACCGTTCATGCAGCATACGTCGCGAGATATCATGAGCTCCGCTAACTCTGCGATTCTAACGGATGAATTAGGCTACCCCGACAGAAACACAGGTAACAGGGGGTTGTGGAAGGACACGAACACTGTTCGTTAACTCGTACCCCGGGTACCCCCTATATAGATCTATGTCCCGCCGGAGACAGCCCACCACCAGTCATATCGAAAGCAGCTTTTAATTCTGCATTATAAATATCGCGTCGTCATAATAAATAATATACATTACCACTACACACTTGTCACTAAACACTTTTATGCACAGTACAACTAAAATATTAACAAGAGACAGAAGAGTTTTACATCGGCTCAGCACCGCAAGGACGTTGGCTATACACGTGGTTCATAAATTAGTTTGATTTGGGTACGGTTCGACCGGGAAAGTGGTCGGGGTTAGTTCTCATAATGAGTGATCACTGTCGTCAGATATATTAAAGTAACAATAGTCAGTGTAATCAAGAAAACAACAAATTTCAAGAAAACAACAAATTTTTATTTAAATCAATTATAGCAACAATTTGAAAAACTTTAAAGCTCTTCTATTACCATGGAATATACTATGGGTATGGTGACTTGGGCTATTGAGTTGTAAAGTAGATTAAGATTAGTAAACCTGCACTTGCATTGTATATTTTATAAAAACTAGAAATTAGGCTTCACGGTAAAATGGAGAAGCAGGCTGATCTTGGAGAGAGCAGACCGTAAAGTTTACGCACCCACCAGGGCTACCTACCTACCCCAGTTGTTCTTTTTGGTTTATCAGCTTGTATTGTTATATTTATGGACCCCAAGTCACCACACTAAGAAGGAGTATGTAAAAAAATAATAATAATAATAAGTTAAGTTATTATCATCATATCTGTTTAAAACAGTAAAAGTCAAGTTGAGGATTGACTTTCCTAGTTAATTTAAAGGTTCAAACGTTTGGGAATATAATAATGTTGGTATTTGTGTCTGCTGCAGCAATAATATCGAAATATCATTTGTCTAGAAAATTTTCGCCACTTCAGTAGATATTGGGTCGGCAATTTGGTGAGTGAGTGATGAAATGGTTTGGTCTGTGACTGAGTGAGGGGCGATGTGAAAGTTGTGGTAAGTCCAGGTGTTATTATTGTTGATGGATTGGGATCCCAGGATGATACTTTTACAGCGTAATTTAACCAAAGATACAGAGGTAGTGTATTCTCATTTAGAATCCGTTTATGTATGCTATTCCACAATTTGGAGGCTATAGCGCGAGCACAGAACTTTTTTTCTCCGATTTCGATAAATTTGGTACCAAAAGTTGTCTAAAAATGTGAATAAAATAAATGCACCGTGTAGCAATTTTCGGAAAAAATGCTACACGGCGCTTGATCGCCGCGCATGCTTTTTTCGCGCAAATTTTTAGTTTTTGGCCTATAACTTTCACATTTTAAATTATTATCACATAGCTATTATGGTATCGTAATCAGGTCATCGAGACGAAACTTTTAGTACTAATATTTTAAGATTTAAAGGATTTTTTTTCAAAAGTTTTTAATCTGAACACAAGGGTCCCTTGTGTAAAATTTTGAACAAATTTTCGAAAAATTTGGTGCTTTAAATCTTATAATTTTGGTACCAAAAGTTGCGTCTGATTAAGCTCATTACGATTCTGTAAGAATTATTCTAAAATATTCAATATTTTAGGAGTTATAGGCATTTTAAGCAATAAATTAACCATTTTTCGTTTAACGGGTGATACTCGTAAAATATCTGTTCCATATATTGGACCGTCGACGAGTCCAACTCGGCGCGCGTCCTGGTAGGTTGTAAACCTACAATTTTTCGTCCATAGTACACTTTTGCAATGCACAGGAGGCCCACATACATCTCAACGAATCGTGCTACACGGTGAATTTTCATTATTCACAGTTAAAGGCAACTTTTGGTACCAAATTTATCAAAATCAAAGACAAAAAATTCTGTGCCAACTCATGGCGCTTATTACATAGACTACAAGTGGTTTGACTGATTATGGATCAGGATGTTTAGAATTAGCTGATCTGGTTTTAACAGATGTAGTAAAAGTTTAACTAAAATCAAGAACATCCAGAAGTCTTTTCTCTCGGAGCGACTTATTCCATATTGGAACAAACTCCCTCCGGATATCAAGATCTCTGTGACAGTTTTAGGCTTTAAAAACAAATTAGAAGGATTTAAGAACGAAATGATTTCTAAAAGTAAATTACAAATGATTACTTTTTTTGTAATGTTTCTAGTTTTAGTAATTTAGGGAGCCAGTTATGTCAGTAACAAAGAGAAACAACGATTATCTTTGGTTTCATCCTTATTTGGCAAAGAAGCGTTTTAAAAATCTTTATTCCACTGGGAAGTTTGATCAGGTTCTTTAATAGGATAATGTTTTTGATAAATTTTTAATAATATTGTAATTGATAGATAATTAATGTTGGTGGGGAAATATTTGTTATATATTTTTTCACACAGTGCCAGTGGCGTAACGTTGCCTGTTGTATTGGCACAACAGGCAATGTGCCTGTAAAGTCTCTAAAAAATTGTGCTTTTAGAGCAAAACGCACAGTTTTGCTTGTACTACCGTAGTTTAGTTTTTCAAAATTTTCCCACATTCAAACACATGCACACTCTCGTTAACTTAAGTATCATTTACAGCTGAGCATAAGGGTTAAATTTAAATTATTTAACCTTTTGGTGCTGTATAAATATAAGATTGATTTATTATTATTTTATTAAACGATTTGGCGCACCATCAAAGCGGGGTCAGCCAGTGGCGTAATTTTGCCTGTTGGCGCCCCCTGCTCAGTGACAAAAAGTGCCCCCCTAAAATTGTTTGTGTCCCTATAGTCGGATCCCAACCGTTCTAAAAGGCTATCTCGTTAGCTTTTTGTGTTAAAAGCGATTTCTCAACGGTTATCACCTCTCAAGATGATTCTCAAAACATTTGGCCACTATTGCATTTTTGAAATAAATGCAATAGTGGCGTTTTCGGCCACACCCTTTTTCAGAGTTTCGCGGTCACTCGAATTTGTGTATTTCAGTCCAGGAAGGTCTTAAAGACTATTCCGATACATCAAAATGTGCCTAATAGACACATTTATATACAACTTATGAAGCAACATATACCTTAAAATGCTTCGTTTCGAAAATATGGCCGAAAAAACGGTTTTTAGCTTGACGCAGTCCATAATTTCCGTGATTTTTGGCATTTCCGCCTAGGACGGTCGTAGAGACTATTCTGATACACTAAAATGTACATAATGGCCACATTTATATACAACTTATGAAGCAACATATACCCTAAAAGGCTTATTTTCCGAAATGTGGCTGAAAAACGGATTTTTGCCGAGCGAACAATGACAATATTCACAAATGGGCTATTGGACTGTTAACTAGAACGGTCTTTAAGACTCATGAGCAACATAGCATTTGTCACAAGATGTAAGATGAGTCACTTTGTGTCCAGAAACACCTAAATAAATAAATAAATAAATAAAGTCAATTTTTACAGCACAGCAATATATATCTAAATATCAGATCCTCTGTAATCATAATGTATAAAAAAAGGAGCTTTTCTCTGTGCTGAAGGATGAATCAAGGCAGATCATGGTTCTGTTAGCAGGCCACCCTAGTTATGGACAATACATATATATAAAATAATTAAATTATAATTTTAAAATTGTGTCAAGATTGAACTAAAACATAACTCAGGGTAAAATAGACGTATTCCCTTCGTCAAATTAACTATTTACAATACTAAACTTAAACGAACTCCGGGTAAAATAAACGTAATCCCTTTGTAAAACTTGCTATTTACACTAAGTTAATAAATTAATATGGTTGAAAATTATTTCATATTCTATAACAATGTAGCATCAATATAATTGATACAAATGAGGAGCATACATAGCAGTGAGAATTGCACATAACAGGAGGACTGGAGGTATGGAGCAATAATGATTGACAGTGCACCTTTCCACTGATGTTCCTAATTTCCTGTAATAGCTTAATAGGCAAGGAAATACTTTGATTGCAGGGGATGGATTGGATGCACTTATGTACTGAGATAACTTAACTGAAATAACATAACTGCCTAGATACATTGGCTAGTGTTCGGTGGGATCATGAATTTATCGTAAGAGTTATCCCCTTGGTAATTCTCATCAGTTAGCACCATATTCATAAGAGTTTCTTTGTATAACTTAGAAAATTTCTTAACGTCGTCACACTCTCTAAGGGACTTTGGTAATATGTTCCAGGCCTTAGTTCCTAGATAGTTAAACTCCTTGTGAGATCTTGATTTAGGAGTATAAAGATTGCAGTTTTCTGCCTCACGTGATCCACCAGAAATATACGAGAATTTCCCGATAAAATGCTTTGGACATGTTTCATTGATTATACGGTACATATATGAGCTAAGATGAACCTGTCGTCTCAAATGGAGAGGAAGCCATCCCATATTTTTGTATACATTAACCGACCTCTCTCTGATGTTTACATCTAGGGCTATTTTAGCAACCTTTTTGTACATGATATCTAACTCTCCTAGTCGTTTTTTATATGTTCTTGACCAGATGGTGTCTAAGTAGTCAAAATGTGGCAACATAAGTGCATTAGCAAACATCTTCCTGAACTTAAGAGGGAGAAGTTTTTTTGATCTATACATAGCACCAATTCTTTTGGATATCTTTTTCTTAATGTTATCAATATGTTCATTAAATGTCAATCTGCTGTCAACTATAAGTCCAAGGTACTTATGGGATTTAGTTTCACAGATTACCAAGGTAAGGTCATCACAAATTTCAACAAGGATGGCATCAAGGTTAGGCTTAGAGTCAAGGATCATTAGTTTTGTTTTTTCATTATTCAGGGATAGTTTATTAGCCTGAAGCCATCTGATAACTAATTTCAACTCTTGTTTGATGTTACCATAGTTTCCTCTAGATATATTGTCAAAATATAATGCACCGTCATCAGCAAATAGATAAGGTTTAGAAAATAGGCATGCATTAGGCAGGTCATTGATAAAAATGCTGAATAGAATTGGTCCTAATATACTTCCTTGAGGCACTCCAGAGTTCAATGAATGTACACTGCTTATCCTACTCCCAACTTTAGTTTGCTGTAATCTATCTGTGAGGAAGCTCCTAAACCAGCTCAATGCAGTATCTTTTATTCCATAATGCTTCAGCTTTTGAATTAGAATATCATGGTTAACAGTATCAAATGCCTTTCTGATGTCCAGGAAGATAATTGCAGGATGCTTGGCACTGTTCTTAGCAGTAAATATACGATCAAACAGATCTAACATGAGATAAGTTGTAGAGTGATCTTTACGGAAACCATATTGATGCTCTGAAAGTATTCCCTTTTCATCAAGATATTGAGTCAGTTGGGAGTTCACACAAAATTCGATGCACTTTCCAAGAATCGGTAAAATTGAGATTGGTCGATAATTACTAGGATTCTCAGTATCACCATCCTTATGGATTGGGGTGACTTTTGCAACCTTGCAGCTGTTTGGCATGATGCCACTGGATAAACTCAAATTTACAAGATGTGTTAATGGAGCAATAAATGCAGGTAAAATTTGTCTAAACACTCTCAATGGTATATGATCATTAGTGGATTTGCTACAAGGGATACTTGCCACATAGTCTAAGATATAGGACTCAGTTATTTCAGTAAAGCTATTCAAGCTGGTCTCGTTGTCAATCTGCTCATTTTGTAGATAAGATAGAAATTCATTTTCATTTTCCAGCTGCACTTCTGCTTGGATCTTTGGACCTATTTCAGCAAAATATTTATTGGTGGTTTCAGCATCAAGATTGTTATTGATATTGTTAGCTTTAACAGGCAGATTTGATGCTGTCTTTATCGTTTTCCATACACCCTTTAGATCATTCATGGCACACTTGGCTTTCAGTTCTGTTGCTAAGTTAGTCTTCCTATTAATTCTAGACAAATAGGTTGAATAGTTTCTCTGCCGTTTATATGCCATCCATAATGAGTCACATTTATTACAGTGTATAAGACCATTTGGATGTATACGTCTGTTCTTGTTGTGTGTTAAAAATTTACGGTAAAGTTTCCCTTTCAATTTCTTACTTTCTAAAAATTCTGGAGATGGCTTATGGATGTAATCACTATGGCACTTAATTTGTTTAATTGGACAGAAGTGATCATAGTAGTGATCAATATGTTCGTTTAAACCATCAACTGCATCATTCAGACTAGTTGAATCTATTATTGGTCTATAATCACAAGTTTCCAAAAATTCTTTAAGAGCAGTAACATTCATTTTGCTGTGATCTCTTATTAGTAACTTCTTGAATTTTGAGGCCTTATGCACATTGAAATCGACAATGAACTTTACGACCTGATGATCTCCTATACAATCATCAAGGACTTTGCAGTCAAGAAACTTGGAGTAAGTGTTTGTTATGACAACATCGATTGTGGTCTTTGTGATTCTGTTTCCTAGTTTAGCAATGCGGGTAATATCCTGAACTACCTGTACCATTCCAAACATTTTCATTGTAATGTCTAATTTCTTATAGTTCATACTGCTGATGTTGTTTTGGTCTACATTTACATCACCCAGCCAAATAACATTCTTACTTCCTATAACTCATCATGCAGTCTGTCATATAATCTAAAAATTTGTCAAGAGGACTAAACAACTCAGATCTGTAGAAACAGCAGATGAAAATATTGCAATCTGTAAGATGGATCCAAATAGCCTCGATTTGGTCATATTTCAAAACTAAGTTTAGTTGAATCATTTTAAACTTTATGTGCTCACTGATGAGAATGCCACATCCCCCATGACCATTATCGTTAGGACGGTCTTTGCGAATAAAAGTAAAATTCTTGGGTAGGTTTAGACTGGCTGAGTCAATATCCGACTTAAGATTTGTTTCATTCAGGCATAAAACATCTAATTTCTCTTTCCAGATTAGATCTTGGATTTCAAGACATTTTGGCATACCTGTTAGTCCTCCCTGCATGTTGCAATGTCCCACTGCAAGCTTTTTGGCATGGTATGAAACTGTGATTTTACTAATGCACGGGTTAATGCAAGAACTGCTGTGAGAGCATGAAAATTTTTCCAATTTATGCTGCTATAAACTTGTCAGAATAAGATAAATTGCAGAACTGGCAAATTTTTATGAGATAATAACAAAACTTTCTAAAACTTCAATAAACATGAGGAACAATGTGTAATTATCCCTTATCTAGATGAAATAAATGGTAACAATCTTTCTGAAAATTCAAACTTGCTTATGGGCCCAATACTTCAGAAATTTAGCAAGTCGAATAACACCGCTTGTATTGAGGTGACAGTTATCAGATATTTTTGCAGATGGTCTGGCAAAATAAAATTCTTTCCTGAATCCACTTCTGTTATAGTTAAATAAATTATGGGTGCTAATGTAATTAAAACAAGAATCTTTGCTACACATATCCTGAATAACCTTATTCAGCTCTGCCACAACATCATTGCGGCCTTTTGTACTCCTGGGAAGAATATTGAGAACATTAATTGTTGCATTCGGATACACTGACTTGAGATAATTTAAGAGATTACTAATGTCACCCGCTGCATCCTTCAGTGACTTTGAGCCAAAATAGACTGTGTTCACATTATTAGTTCCTGTCATAATATAAATAATAGATGGGGATGGAACAGAGTGTAGGTCAGTTTTTAGTTTATTTAACATTACTTTGGCATCAGCCCCAGGATAAAACAGTTTACTAGCACTAACAGTGGACGATGATAACTTGTCCGCATCAAGAAACCTGAACATAGAGCTGCTTATGAATAGGACAGACTTTTGTGAAGCTTTAGCTGACTGTTTGCAAACTGAGAGTGCAGGTGAAGAAGAGTCTGTCAGTTTGTGTCCTGAATGAGGGATGGGTGGGGGCGGTGAACGCAGACCAAACTCAGTTGACTGAGTGATCCTAGGGGGCTTCATCAGTCTTAGGGTGATGCTGATCCGGGGTTCATCACACATTTCGTCTGGCAGTATCTCATGTTGAAAGTCAGCCTGAGACAATTTGGACATGATGAAGACATCTCCATGCTGAAGCTGCACAGAGCCCACAACTTCATTGCTGCCGTTTGATCTAATTTGCAGTGTTCTCGTCGCACCAAGTGAAATGGTTACAATATCAGAGTGTTCTACAATACATGATTCAGAATCGCTATGAGCTGGCATGAACTCTGCTCCAGTTTCATATAGATTGACGAGAATACTATTGTGTCTGAAATTGGGTAATATCACATTAATGTAGGAGCTGAGTTTAGCAAGGTAGGAATCATTGTGTACACTTTTTGGGTCATGTGTTGCACCTGAATACTCATAGGGAAAGTCACCAAAATAAACCGATTTCCTGTTTTTAAAACCGTGACTGAACTCAAGTTCTTCCATTAATAGATCAAGTGAAAATTTAGAGAATGGACCATCATCTAGTAGGGTAACTGGTTCCACTGGTGATGGGGAGCAAGTTACAGATATATTCATTGGCCCCGGTGTTATAGGATCGTAGACAGGGACAGGGACCAAGTTTGGATATTTGTCTCTGGGCTTAGGGGTGTTGATCCGTGATTCACCATTAGCAGTAGATACAGGGAGATCAGACACATCATCCTCGTCTGCCATAACCTCGTGAACAACAATCTCACTGATAACAATCTCGTTTCCAACAACCTCCTGTGGAACATCCTTGTCCACGACATCGTTGTCAACAAACAAACTGTCCGATACAACATCTTCCACAACAATGTCATCTACATCAAACGCTTCTACTTGATTGATAACAACGTGTGACTGAGGGGTAATGGTTATGATCTCACATTCAATCTCCTCTGATAAGTTTGGCAGCAAATTTTCACACTTAAAACTCTGTTCCTGTATTTGAGTTTGATCTGATATGAGACTATCATTGTACTGAGCAATGAGATCACTAGTTCTGATAATTTCATTCAATAAGGACAACTTTTTTTCTAAAAAGTCAATCTTGATGTCTTTTGACAGACAATTGTTACAGTTCTCTGATTTTTCAGACTGGAATGAAAAGTTCAAATGTTCTAAAGGGCGCTCACAAGAGTGGAGACTAATGTCTGAGCTCTGATTATTTGACATAGTTATATTATCAAGAGTTCAATGTTCAGAAGCACAATAAACACTGTAAACGCAATACCTTCAGTCCAGATAGTAGTTTTGATGAGAATAGTTTTGATGAGAAGGAGGAGGATGAGTAATCTTCAAGTACACTCACAGCAGTCCTTTGCACGTCAACACTTACGCTCGTCTATCATATCTCATACCTCAATAAATGTAATAGATTTGCAGTGTTGTAATTAGTTTAAAACTCCTAAAAAACCTACAAAAAATGGAGAATGATCTACTTTATTGGGCAACTCTCTTAATGGGCCAGGCCAGCAGCATATTTGAGTCTTACGAAAGGGCGATTTTTCAAAATTACGGTTTCTTAAGGTCAAAGGGTCGGCAGCTAACAGAGAATTGGTCGCAATTGGCGACTCATGCACCTCATGTACTCAAAAACGCTCACTTTAGGAGTCATTAGTAAATAACTACTACATGATTTGTGAAAACTCCAACAATTTTTCCTTGGCACCAATTTAATTTTTAAATATAATATGTGCCAGACCAAAATTCAACTTCAAACTTTTTATCTATTTATGCCATGATATATGTACCAAGAATACTATACCGGACCTAAAATAAATCGGCACTGGATCCGGTCCAGATTGTTGCTTGACCGCTGACCAGTACGCCACTTTGAAATTATGATTGATTTTGCTGTCTCGACCAATATTGGTCTGTAATCCTTGGTTTGAGATCTGTTGGCCGCAGTTCAATAATACCGCAGTGGTTTGGTTCGCATAGATTTTACCATCGTATGATAATGTGTGTCATTTCCTCGTTTTTAATCAAGTGGTTACTGGCTAGCTCTTTTGTTATTACAGCTGCCTCGAGATCTTATCTAGGGCACTAATACATTAGTACTAGAACATTAGAACTATAATTCAAGAACTTCAGATTAAAATTACTTGGCCGCATGGCCTGGCAGGGTTCGAGATTCGACTCTAAAACGCTCAGTTTAGGAGTGATTAGTAGATAACTACTGCATGATATGCGAAAATTCCAACTAGACAAGGATCATGCTTAATCAAAGTGTCCCGTAAGTAAGAGATCGTTCAGATTTTGGTCATTAAGACCCCCTCCCCGCTCTAAAATCCACTTTACCCACAGCTGGAAAAATTTCACATGTAAAACCTAAATAGCCAAATCAGCATCTCGAGACCTTCTATTATATAAACCCCGTGATCCTACTATAATCTTATAACTTATAGTTATAAGGCATTGCATGCCGAAATTAAGATTCACCTCAACTGGTGATATGAACCTGGTATGTTACCTGAATGCCCTCAGTCAAATCTCGAACCCTGATAATGCTATTCTGCCAAGTAACCTTTATTTGAGGTTCTAGAATTACAGTTCTAATGTTCTAGTATTTTTGCCAATGCCCCAGATAAGATCTCGAGGCAGCTCACTGCTGTAATAACAGAAGAACTAGCCAGTTAATGACACGCATTATCATACGATGGGAAAATCTATGCGACTGAAAAAAAGGATATGGGGTCATTCTGAAGTACTGGTCAGTGGTCAAGCAACAATCTGGCCCGGAAACAGTGCCGAATTATTTTAGGTCCGGTATTCTTAACACATATCATGGTTAAGTTTCATGGCATGAATAAATAGAAAGTTGAATTTTGGTCATTACATTTTGGCTAAATTGGTGTCAATAAAAAATTGTTGGAGTTTTCACAAATCATGCAGTAGTTAAACTTATTTACTAATCACTCCTAAAGTGAGCGTTTTTGATTATATGAGGTGCATGAGTCGGCAATTGCGAACAATTTACTGTTAGCAACTGACCCATTGACCTTTACTAAAGAAACCGTAATTGAAAAATCGCCCTTTCGTAAGACACAAATATGCTGCTGGCCTGGCCCATTTAATTAAGAGAGATGCCCAATAAAGTAGATCATTCTCCAATTTTTGTAGGTGTTTCTGGATACAAAGTGACTCATCTTACATCTTGTGACAAATGCTATGTTGCTCATGAGTCTTTAAGACCGTTCTAGTTAACATTCCAATAGCCCATTTGTGAATATTGTCATTGTTCGCTCGGCAAAAATCCGTTTTTCAGCCACATTTCGGAAAATAAGCCTTTTAGGGTATATGTTGCTTCATAAGTTGTATATAAATGTGGCCATTATGTACATTTTAGTGTATCAGAATAGTCTCTACGACCTTCCTAGGCGGGAATGCCAAAAATCATGGAAATTATGGACTGCGTCAATCCAAAAACCGTTTTTCGACCATATTTCCGAAACGAAGCATTTTAAGGTATATGTTGCTTCATAAGTTGTATATAAATGTGTCTATTAGGCACATTTTGGTGTATCGGAATAGTCTTTAAGACCTTCCTGGACTGAAATACACAAATTCGAGTGACCGCGAAACCCTGAAAAAGGGTGTGGCCGAAAACGCCACTATTGCATTTATTTCAAAAATGCAATAGTGGCCAAATGTTTTAAGAATCATCTTGAGAGGTGATAACCGTTGAGAAATCGCTTTTAACACGAAAAGCTAACGAGATTCCGTTTCGTCTCAGACTACTAAAAAAATTAAAAAAAAAAAAAAAAAAGGTTGGGTACTTTTTTTCTCGCCCCCCCCTAAGGCTTTTTGCGCCCCCTGAAGCAAAAAAGGGTACCCCAAATATTTTTTTCGCGTCGACCTAACGCTAAATTTGACAGGGAAATACACAAACAAGGCGTTTTTTTCAGTGAAAGGGCCTAAAATTTAGGAAAATTGCGCCCCCCTTATACGGCGCCCCCCCCCCCCCCCCCCCCCGCACAGCGGGGTCTGCGGGGCCCTAAGTTACGCCACTGGGGTCAGCATGCCCTTCGTTAAATTTGCAATTTTTCCCAAACCAATTATTTTGCTTTTTGGCAGTGAAAAAAGCTCTTACTCTATGTCTGAACTTCCTTAAGTAAATATAAAGTAAATTGACTCCTTTTATTATATCTCCAAACAACTCTCAAACTAGATAGCCTTATTAGTTATTATCTAATTTAGCTGATTTTTGACATGAGCCTGAGTTTTGGTTCCATTTGTAGGGAAATTTTTGCCTTCTAGCCTTTGCCGCTTTATTCCATAGTACCATCTGAAAGCTTAGAGGATTCCCTACAAGATACAAGAAAAATCATTAGGGGCGTTTTAGGGCATTTTTAAAAATACCGATTTTGTACCAATTTGTAAACTATGTTGTTTGGGGCTCATGCCCAAATAAGCCCCATATTTTTGTTATAACTCTGCCATCTTTTATTCAATCTTGATGAAATTTAAAATACAATTTCTGGGAGCCTTCAGCTACAAGTAAATCACCTCAATACTGGTTTTGTGGCTTGTGTAAGGAATTTTGAATTTTTGGGCATTTTGGGGCTAAAAATTCAAGGAACGTAATTCAAAAATCCCCAATTTTTTCAGTTATTGTGTATAGTAGGGTCTTGGTTTGGATCGCTTTTTGGGCCAAAGGAGTCCCAAGAGGTGCGAATCTGGGAATCAGGATCAGAAACTTGCAAATTTCAAAACATTTTAGAAAAATATTGCAAATTTTATTTCAGAACCCCTCATTAGCAAATTTGAAAATGGAATAATTAATGTAGCTCTCATTTTGTGAAATCTTACAGGGAACATGTTGCTACAATTATGACAATGTAGGGCCATATTATGATGATACATCTGGATCTGTATGGAAGCTCCTCAACCTAAACCAAAAAAGTCAAAGAATAAAAAGAAAAGGGTTAAACAAGATGTCGCTGAGGATGAACCAAGTACTTCAGTTGATTATCTTGAGACAGAAAAGGTTGTAAATGACATTGGAAACTTAAAAGAAGAATTATTAGCTGAGGATGTAGCATCTGAGGACTTAATTAGTCCAGAAGATGATATTACTGCTGAAGAAATTGAATGCGAGAGTTTAGATGATGATTATCCAGAGGTTGACATTGATGCTACAATTTTAGTTGAAGATGTCATTCTGGCCTGTGATACACCTCTTAATAATCTTGATGTTGACTCTATTAAAAGTGAAAGCTTTCTCACAAGAAGCCAACTTAATGTATTTGATTGCCATTTAGAAGAGAATGATGAGGGATCAGCCAAGTATATTAATCGAGAAACCTCCTGTGATACTGCAGAGGTAAATGATGAATTGCCAACATCAAATATTGAACCTTCAAATCAAGAAAGCACTGTGGATAATGTGGAATGTAGCCCTGAAATTGAGCAGCTCTATCCAAGTCTTGATGATGAATTTTACGAGAGTCTACAGAACATTTCACTTATGCGCAATAGATCAGTATCACAGCAGTCTTGTCATAACAGCATAAAAGATGATTTAGATACTCTTTCTATGCAAAATGCAGAAGCTCAGCTAGATAACATTGCTCCATCAGCTATTGATGATGTAGCTTATGATTCGGATCTACGGTCTTTTGAGGTTGTTGATGTCATCAATAATGAAGCATGTATAGACAATGTGAGCCTAGTTAGTGACAACCAAACTCTGCATCACCTTTCATTGCAAACTTTAGTATATGATGATCAATATGAACAGAAATTACAAAGTTGCTATCAATCAAAGTGTGTATCACCTTCACCATCAATGCCAACATTTGAGGAATTAAATAAAGAAATCCTGATAAACGAACTAAAGTCGTATTATCATAATCCTCAATTAGCCAAAAATGAAGAATTCATTATTGACTTTATTGCTATGTGCGAAAACCCCAGTCATGAGCTCCATCATCTCCTAAGTAGATATCAAAAAGGTAGGCAGAATTTTTTAGCTCACAGTGCAGTTATTGAAAATAACATTTTAAGGTATAACAAGTCAAGTGAAACTGTCTGGGCATTTGTGAAGGAAAAGAAGGTTGAGACAGGGTACTGTGCAGATCACATGAAAGTTACATTTACAGAGACTTGGAATAAAGCTATTTGCCACCCAGAAACATTGAAAGACATTGAGGACAGTCTTGTGAACATCCATGAGAGCTGTAGCGTTCCTTTAGCACTTTTGCAATATAATTGGAAGATAGCATTCTATCATGTTGAACAGTTCATGGTTAGACTTGTTGAATCCTGCCCACCTCCATACTCGAATTATGTCACATCCTATATCCCAGGTGTATCAATTCCCTGGGATCATGTCAGTCATACTGGTCAAATAAGAACTTGCATTTCGATTCTCTTCCACTTCAAGCGCCAGAAGATGCCAGATGAAGTATTTGCAAAAGATATTGATAGATGGTTGAATATCCTAGTTAGCATGCTGTTGAGGGTGGCAACTTTATTAGATCACAGATTCCTATTGAATCATTTATTGCGGTGTCCCACTGGTTTTTCATTTTGGGGAGGTCATTTCTTGCAGTTTGCTTGGGCTGAAAGCACTTACTCTGTTGAAAGCACCATTGGAAACCCAATTGTAGATCATTTTTTCTTGATGTATTTGACATTACTGTTTCCTCTGGAAGAAAGAGACAAAATGCTTGCAAACTATGAGCCCCCCGTTCAAGACAGTGATCCTTCTGAGTGGGCAATACTTGATGAACTTGGTGAGGTCGACTGTGATGGCAAACAGCTTTTAGAACGTGACTACCTTGAGCTGCTTGGACAGTTTAACTTTGGAATGTTTTACAGAGAACTGCTCAAGTATCCTACACCTGAAGAATTTTTCAAGAACAAACACAGCATCAATGAGCAAGAAATGATGACTCTGTTCAGTATGTGTCTTCAGTGCATAGCACATATCAGGGAAGCCTTTACTCATCTCGACTTTACAAGATACCGGAACTTTTGCCAGAGAAATGCTAACATAATGACGACATTTATGAGATTTGTTTCAGACTATTATCATTTTTATGACTTTTATGGTGGAGTATGGCCCATTGCTGATGCTGTGGACCATAGCAAACTGCTCAATGTTCACAATCATGTTATCGAAGAAGGATTTCGCTGCTTGGCTGAAACCAGTAATGTCAGCTTATGGCAGTTTTTGACAGACCTTCCTTACCATCGAATCTCGATCAAAGTTCTTTGGAAGCTATTTGGGTTTCTACACCAAGTTAATCCTGAAAAGCACATTAAAAGTTCAGTTTTGAGGGAAGGGTCACCCTATGAAATAGTTACAAAACTTTACAAAACAGCCAGATTTCAACGGAGATTGGAGTCCTTGTCTGATGAAGATTGTACTTTCATGGTTAACGTATTTTGCAAAATGGCACTCAGCAGAGAAATTGATGACAACTTTGTAAAAGTAATTGCGTTAGATATCTATCACATCGGAGTCACATCAACTGTAGACAAACAATCCACGGACCATGCCTGTAAGAACTGTCTCAGTACCATTATCGACCACTGCCCCGATGTCGTCTCCGTCATCATCAACAACATAGACAAGCAAACACTGAAAGATCTTCCCAACAACTTGAGAATATTCAGAGGATTGTCTCTCCAGAACTGGCATCCATCAGATGACGACTTCAACTTGCTGGTTACTTGGCTTCAAACCACTCCAATAACTTCACTGACCAATCAACTCAGCAGAGTCATAATTAAGGGTTAGTCTTTATATTACATTTTCTGAATTTTGATCGTCTTTAACTTCTAAGATTATATTGTATTATTTAACCTAAAATTTAGATAATTGTTTTCGATCTTTATTATAATTTTGATTGTTGATATAAACGGGATACAAATGCTGTATTTCATTTCCTTCTCATTTCAATTGAAATAAAATTTTAATTTAATCGTTTTAAATGACCAGGGCTGAATTGGGGATCTCACAAGAACAAGCTGTTCCTACCGTGTGAATATCACAGAAAGATGGCAGTAGACATTGTTGCTGCTCATTCTTATCACCTCCCAGATAGACCTGGTTATCTGATCCACTCATCTTCACCTGACTTTGCTAAACATGTCAGCAACTCAGATAAGGTCAGTGCTTAGGTTGAGATAGCAATTTGAAGATATTTTAATTTTATCCATGTCTGTTCTAGATCTACACTTACCGAATTGTGTTACCCTCAAAACACTGCATCACAGGTTTAAATTGTGTCTACATTTTTATTTTGCTGATGTGTAGAATGTAGACACGTTAGAACATAATATTGTGTAAACTTTCTCTGCCTGTAGATAATGCCACGTGTGAGCCACGTGTGAGCCACGTGTTAGCCTCGTGTGAGCCACAACATAATCATACCTAAAATTTGGCGGATTCTATTATAATTAATATACTTATTTCTTAATTAACTTGTAAGTTACAAGTTGTAACCTTAAGAAGACCCCCCCCCCCCCCAGCCCCCTCAACCACTCCCACCTCAGAACCAGTTTGTGTGTTGGTGTTGGGAGATATTACTGACTTTGTGTTTACACAAGACTGATCTCTCTGAGCACGATGGTTTAACTCTCAAAATCAACAAACAGCAGCAGAGACAGCTAAGGTGAGACAATATCCGTGGTTTACAAGATTAAAAGATCAGTACTTTATTGAAACTGGTAATATACATTATTATATTACTGTATTACTGATAGGTACTGTTGTGTGAAGAGGGAAATTATGGGATACTTATACTGCTCAAGATGCGGGGGGGGGGGGGGGGGGGGGGGGGGAGGAGGGGGATCAGGTACCAAGTGCCGTACGTGACGTCGACTAAGTTCACTAATTTACAAAAAAGACCCACCCACCCGGCCACCCCCTTCGCGGTACTAACTGTTTTTTCGGATAATATTTAGGACACCCACCCATTTTGCGGTACTAACTGTTGAGAAATCACGGTGCTAACTGTGTCTTGGTATATTTAAAAATAAGATACCCACCCATACATTGCTTTAAACAGCTCATTAAACATTGGGAAATGGGCAAATTAGATAAAAAGTTACAAAAAAAGAAAACATTTTTTTCTGAACCAAAAAAAAGGAAAAAAACCTCAAAACCCATTCCCAAAATTGAAATTATAGGTAAAATGGGTTTTTTTTGGGGTTGGACACCCCCCTTAGTACCATGTACTAACTGTTTTTCTGGGAAATGAGCAGAAGACCCACCACTTAGTAGAAAAGTACCCCCCCCCCCCCCCCCCCCCCCCCCGCAAGATGAGATGATATTACGACTGTTATATCATCTCATCTTGTAAAGTTAAATTTAAAATAAACCGCACAGAATGTAATCAATACCCAGGTGTTCAAACCGCAAATCTTTAGCTCCATAATAAGAATAAGGTGATCTACATGTTGGAGATGATCCATGATTTGCCCTGATAACATGACCCTAACAATACGTCTCCCTTACAGAAAACAGAGAAGTGAAAGTGCTGCAGTGTCAGCAGGTTCTGATAGTTCGCCCACTAGTTCACGCAATAAACTAGTGAAACAACAGAGCACTGCGTCTTCAGTAGCTTCTACTGCTACTGCTCCTGATGAGGAGGTTGCAGTTGGGGGTTATGTGGGAAAATGGGGCAGGTTCCCTTACAAGATGAGAAAGGAGGTAGGATATTCTTCTTTCTTCCTAGCTTATATCCTGGTTTTAATTTCAAGTTAATTTCGGGAAATTGTGAAATTGTTTGTATCAACATCATTTAAATCATTGTGTTTCAGGCGGGTTTGGTGGCTACATTGTGTGAAGCTTTGAGAACAAACGGGGAGATGGCAGCATTTGTAGCTCTCTCAATAACTACTATCGGACATACCATTGTCGACTTTCAGGTTAGAATGATACTGTTGAAAGTTATATTAAGTACGATATTATTATTCCTAAATAGGGTTAACTGAGTACCTGGAGATAATTGCTATTTTGAATGGGTAGGTTGGAGGGAGAGTATTCCTACAGCTACCAACTGTACTTCTCAACTACTAATAATTTAAGTAACAAGATGTTGTCTTCAGGCTGATGGGATTCAGCTAATGTTATTGCTGCAGAGGAGCAGCGGATACCACTACAGGGCTCTTTTACAGGTTTTAACTGCTTC
This sequence comes from Bolinopsis microptera, assembly GCF_026151205.1. Classification (NCBI taxonomy): domain Eukaryota; kingdom Metazoa; phylum Ctenophora; class Tentaculata; order Lobata; family Bolinopsidae; genus Bolinopsis; species Bolinopsis microptera. The sequence goes on from NC_087079.1 coordinate 9,394,967, forward strand.
ATGGCTACTCTAAACTGCTACCAATTGTTTTAGAATTTATATTTAGCACAATTATCAATTATGATAAAAGAGATACATTTTGGAATATCGTCAGCCAGTTTTCGTAATCAGTTTAGACATAAGTAGCACTACTTAGTACTAAATCAGCGAACTTGTATTGAAAATCTAAACAATTAATAAAAGAGTAAATATTCCCTTTGATTTGACCAATATTTCAGGTACTGAGTAACATCCTGACAATATCAATGAGGAGCAAGTGTCTACACCTGCTACTCCACCTGCCTGACTTCCTACCTCTGGTACAGAGCGTGGCTAAAGCGGAGTACAGTGGAGCTTTCACTGGTAGAGCAAGCAAACCTCTCTGTGGTCAGTCTTGTAAAGGGAATTTTAAGTTTTAAGTAACTTTTAAGTGACTTTTTATTGACTTTTTAGTGACTTTTTAGCGACTTTTAAGTAACTTTTAAGTGACTTTTTAGTGACTTTTAAGCGGCTTTTAAGTGACTTTTAGTAACTTGTTTCAATACCTTAAGACGTTTCTGTCGTGATAATAACTTTTTATCTAGGTCAGACACTGCGCAGTTAGAAATGTTAACTGTTTTTTTAAATATTAAAAAATAATGTTAACTGTAAAGTTTGTTAATAATCCTACGTCTTCACTAACTGTTACTATTTATCGTTTAAAAGTTATTGATTCCGTATTACTCTTTCCCTATCAACTTAATAACACCAGAATGTGTGTGTGTCTGTGTGTGTGTCTGTGTGTGTGTCTGTGTGTAATTTCCGAACGGTTATACAAAAAAAACGGTAATAGTTACGGGACTGGTTTTTTCGGTATAGTGCCGACAAAACTCTGACGAAGCCAATAAGCAAATTTTATAAAAATCGGCCGGTGGTAAGTGGTTTATAGTACAGACAAATCCGTCTGAAAAAATCGATCTGCTGACACACGAAGCTTTCAGAGGATTTTTGACGTTTTTGAGTCCTAATAGGTGCCCTCTATGGCTGACCAACTTTTCCAAACTTTTCCACGTGTCTTAAGGCCACTTTTTGCCACTTTACCACTTTTTACCACCTTTCTTGTTTGTCGAATATCTTTAGTTGTGAACATCTTAAAAGGTTGTGGATCAATTGAGTGTGTTCATATTACTATGAAGAAAAACTTTTGTTCTAACAATTTTTACGTCAGAGAATCATTTAATTGGATAATTATCAATTAGCTAATTAGCAAAATTCTAAAAAATTTTTATTGGCTCAAAATGATCGGAATAGCTTAAAACACGGAGAAAAGTAGTTTTTAGAAAAACTTTGAAAATTTTTCACTTACATTTTTTTCGAGACTTGGAAAAATTTCGAAAATTCAAAATATTTTTTTCCGCCAAAAGTGATCAAATTGCATGAAACGCGGAGAAAAATGCTTTTCAAAAATAACTTAGTGAATTTTTCGTTTCAAGAATACTTAAATCACCAATATTTGTAGTTGGAGTTCAGTAAATCGCGGCAGATTTTAGTAATCAGGAATTACTAAGTGGAAATGTCTGAAACTGAAAAACGTTAACCATACGATATAAGAGTTTCATAACTAATTACAATACAGCCTTATCGATTTTCACAGAAACTGCACCAATGGTACAGTCAAGATCGAAAGACGAAACGATAGCCTGCTGTACTATCATTTTATTGATTTCAATGATGAATCAGTGTGGTTAAGATAATCACATTTGTAATAAATAAAACCTCTCTGTACCGTCAATTGTGCTAATCTAAACCGGCCTACCTGGATTACCAGACCTCTTCTTTTCCTCAACAATCAAACCAAGTTGTTCATATCGCATTTGGTGGGCGATGTTAGTACATATCGAGTTGTATTCAATCACAATACGACACAATGCAATACGTGTATATTATATTATGGCCCTTAAAGTTAATGAGGTATATGAAACATTCTATACCGTACACTTCTCGTTTCTCCCGTGAGAGGCCCGGTATGGAGAGGTTTTACAGTTTATCACGAAAACGTCTACTTGGCCTCATGACTCTTTGACAGCTCAAAGAAGGCAAGAAAAGACCAGAAAGCTTAAAATGTCAACTCGCTCTTTTCAATGCTCTTCGATCTGTCCCACATTAATCCCGAGCTGATCATCATGGGCCCCGAATATCGTGCGGAAAGAACCTGTATTTTTACTTCACAACGTCCGGATTTCAAATCAACATCCTCAATAACATTAACAATCCTTCCTGATCAGGATCTGTCTCTATTAGCAATTTCCAAAATATCCTGACTCTCTTGGAACATTTCACTGAATGAATTATTACCGGTTCTTTACCAGTACCACCCCTTGCCCCACGCTCGTATCTAAATCTTATCCTTGCCCGTACGTTACCCTTGTTGATTTTACTTTTAGCCGACCCTGACATATGGGGGTGATTTTATCCCGCATAGCAAATGAAGCGGTATGCAGTACAATACAAAACAAGTCACAGTAGATGTCGGAAGGAGTATTTACACTTGCTTCCTGCACCTGGCTGTTCCTTAGTTTCCCCGGTCTGTTCTTGCCTTCTTCGAACTGTAAATGAGCCATGAGGCCAGTATACTTTTTCGTGATTAACTGTAAAACGTCTCTATACCGGGTTTCTCACGGTATTAAGCGTTTCATAAACCTCATTAAGAGCCATATAATATACACGTATTGTGTCGTACTGTGATTGAATACAGCTTACATCGCCCACCAAATGCGATATGAACAACTTGGTTTGATTGTTGAGGAAAAGAAGAGGTCTGGTAATCCAGGTAGGCCGGTTTAGATTAGCACAATTGACGGTACAGAGAGGTTTTATTTATTACAAATGTGATTATCTTAACCACACTGATTCATCATTGAAATCAATAAAATGATAGTACAGCAGGCTATCGTTTCGTCTTTCGATCTTGACTGTACCATTGGTGCAGTTTCTGTGAAAATCGATAAGGCTGTATTGTAATTAGTTATGAAACTCTTATATCGTATGGTTAACGTTTTTCAGTTTCAGACATTTCCACTTAGTAATTCCTGATTACTAAAATCTGCCGCGATTTACTGAACTCCAACTACAAATATTGGTGATTTAAGTATTCTTGAAACGAAAAATTCACTAAGTTATTTTTGAAAAGCATTTTTCTCCGCGTTTCATGCAATTTGATCACTTTTGGCGGAAAAAAATATTTTGAATTTTCGAAATTTTTCCAAGTCTCGAAAAAAAATGTAAGTGAACAATTTTCAAAGTTTTTCTAAAAACTACTTTTCTCCGTGTTTTAAGCTATTCCGATCATTTTGAGCCAATAAAAATTTTTTAGAATTTTGCTAATTAGCTAATTGATAATTATCCAATTAAATGATTCTCTGACGTAAAAATTGTTAGAACAAAAGTTTTTCTTCATAGTAATATGAACACACTCAATTGATCCACAACCTTTTAAGATGTTCACAACTAAAGATATTCGACAAACAAGAAAGGTGGTAAAAAGTGGTAAAGTGGCAAAAAGTGGCCTTAAGACACGTGGAAAAGTTTGGAAAAGTTGGTCAGCCATAGAGGGCACCTATTAGGATTCAAAAACGTCAAAAATCCTCTGAAAGCTTCGTGTGTCAGCAGATAGATTTTTTCAGACGGATTTGTCTGTACTATTAATTGATGGTTTTGTACCACAAAATATGTTACATAAAATGGCTTGAGAAGAACGGCAAGATAAGAGTTACGGGGCTAGCTCTCTCTCTCTCTGCATATGTAGCGTATATATACTACATGGCGTATATATTACATGGCGTATATATTACATGGTTATATAATACTATAAACTTATTAGGGGAGGGAGTGCTCAAACGGTCTGTTTGGACTGTAGAGAGAGTTCATACTTTCATACGACAATGTAATGCATGTTCACAAATATGATAGGCTGGTGTGGTGCATGGTGTTAAGGGTTAAATTCTATTGATTATTGATTAAGAATAACTATCTTTTAAGCATACTATTGGATACGTGAGGGCACTCCGAATAGAATTGCTCGCCTAATCCGGGTTTTGACTCAGCGGGTAATTACTCCTACCCTTTTTAACTGCGGCAGTGAAATCCCGGCCGTAGGCCGGGTTACACTAGTTATTTATAAACATGTTAAAAAGTTTAAACCCTCCTGAAGTAAAGGCAGTAACTAACTAAATATTGTTTACCACAGGTTTCATAGTAAGCAAGTTATCAGCAGCCTACAACAGCAGTATAAGCGAGGGTAATCTCTGTATGAAGTTCTGGACTGATCTGTTCCTTGCTATTCCCAACTTCCACTCTGACATGTCCATTGTGAGTAATTAGTGGGATTAAAGAAGGTTACTGTAATTTCGGGTAACACACGCGGTACCACGGTAACATGTTAAACACAGCGGTGATTGTATTAAAGTAATTGATATCAAGATCACGCCTGACAATACGTGATTGTTCATCATCGATTAGGATCGGGACCAAATATTATCCTCTAAGATTTCGATTAAATACTTGAAATGTTTTGTTTTAATTAATTGAAATGTTTTGTTTTAATTTAATAACCCACGGATAGTTATATTGTTCTGAATTCAACTAATAACACCACCACGTTATAAACATAATAAAGTAAACATGATAAAGTAAACACACATCACATACAGTTAACTGTTACATCTCCAACAGGTGTCTGTACTAGACAAAGTGTGTAGTGTGGTGTTCTATTACCATGGTGACGAGGCCTTCTTGGTGGAGGAGTTGAGGGAGTATCTTAACAAGTGTGTGGAGGCTTCTAAACGTAACTCTAGCAAGGTCAGCACTCAGTAATATGTAGATAGTAATATCTACTAACTACTTATATTACTACTCAGTACTTAGTAATGTTATGTAGATATTCCATCTTCTGTGTTTAGGACGTTATGGAGATATGATCTGTTGTCTGTATCCACTATCCATGGAGCTGTACGAGATATTGAGGACTGGTTTACTGTATACCACGTATTATATGATCAATGCTCATGATGTTTTCTGTTTTATTGACTGGATTAGTCTATATTTTAACAATGTATGGACACAGTCAGTGGTTTATATACCCACTATAACCACTATATAACCACTGATAACGGTGTTCATCCTCAGTCAAACTCGGGGCTAATGAGTGTCTCCATCCAGGTCACAATTATTTGAACAGTGTATTTGTGTTCTACTTTAGGAACTTGTAGTAAACCCGCTAGAAGTGTGGCAGTGACTGCTAAATCACTAAATGCTCAATTGCAGTTTTTTTTACTACGTTTAACTAGACTCGAATTCTTAGAGCTGTTATCATTTTTTTGTATTTTGTTAACAGGCTGTAAAGAACAAAATTCTTTGCGGTCCATGAAGCATTTTCAGTGTCAAGTTTTTGTTTTTCGAGTAAATATCGTACAACGTTGTCCTTGTTCGACGACAACGTTGTCCTTGTTCAATGACAACGTTGTGCGATATTTACTAATTTAATAATAATAAGTGACTACTAATTTAATACTAAATTTACTTTTATGAACATTTTAATATGACTGGCATGCAATAATAACATAAACCCTTTTCCAGATATTATCGAACCTAGTGTCGTGGTTCAGTAGTGTTGGAGACGTTTCCTCTCTCCTCCAACCCCTCTCTTCTCCTGGTGAGGTATTCTGGTGGAGTTACTACGTCACTAAGATGGAATGTGCTTCTCAGATAGACTCCGGATTCTTCCAAACTCTTACTGAGGTTAATATTTTGATTCTTACCATGATCAAAATATGTTCAGAGTGACATTTATAATTTGAAATTGTGTACCCGCTATTTTGTTTCGCATGTTTTCTCAGTGTCGCATTAAACCTGTCCTGATTTTTAGCAGAAGTTGCTGGAATATCATTAAGTTGACGTAGAGTAAGGGCACTTCTTAATTAGTGTTTAATGGTCTTATAACGTGTCAACGTAACTTATTAAATCATCAGTTATTAGTAGCGTTGAAAGTTGTGAGTCTTTAGACTAATAAGTACTCCAGGCAATTCTAGAACAGATAAGGGTAAATTTCAATATTTTTGTAGTTCTTAAGTGATTAAGTTAAGTTAAATTCCTTCTGGATTATTCCAAATAATAAAGAACATATCACCTCTCACGTCTAAATATTGTAACTAGTTGACAAGGTTTTTTTAGTGGTGACTGAAAAATAATTCTATTTATAATCTTCAATACAACAACCCAGGTGTTATTCACACATCCTGACGTTACGATTGACATCGCTTTTAGAAGAGCTCTGGCAGAGTTTGAGGAACTTTCTAGTCTTACCATCGGAAATATTGTTATCTACAGGTACATACTACATAGTTACCAAAAATTTTGTTACCAGCTCAGTAACCAGCTTAGTAACCAGTTTAATAAAGCGGGGTGCAGCACATAACCCCGCCAATTTCCGTCTAACGCCGCACTTGCGGAATTAGGCGGGATTACGCGGGATTACGCGGGATTTGGCGGGATTACGCGGGATTAGGCGGGATTTGGCGGGATTACGCGGGATTTGGCGGGATTAGCGGGATTGGCGGGGTTAGGTGTTGCACCCCGCCTTTAATAATCTTAAGTCACTATACAGTATACAATTGATATAATATTCATACCTCTAAGGTATCAATAATAAAACTACTCAATCAGCTAATTAATTATCTAGTTAATTAGTTAATTAGTTAATAAATAACATTACTGTACCAGATGGGGTTCCCTCCTACAATCTGTAGCAATGGATCACCCTCTACTCCCCTACGTCTGGAGGGAATTCTTTAAACTCTACTTCCATCGTATAACCCCTGAAACAGCTGGAGTCGGGTACCGGTACTACCAGGTTTACATTCCACCATTTCAACATTTCAACATTCCAACCCTCATCTTATCCGATTGCGTTACTTTTATATTAACTTTAATACTTATATAAAACTAACTTTTATATTATCTTTAATACTTATATAACTAACTTATATAAGATAAGTATTAAAGTTAGTTAATAGTTATTATATGGACACGTTCATTGAAGTTTGAGGAAATTGGTAAATTTCTAAAACAGCGTTTTTGACGATAGTGGTTTAATTTTAACATATATTAATCTAGCGTGTTCATAAGTTCTGAACATTAGCCACGTGACCCATACTCCCATATGCACTGCTCAAAAATAAAATGTATTGCTTTTAGGCACTATTATGTAAAAAATGTCACATTTTTGTGACATTGTTTACCATAGCTGCCCAATTAGCATTTTTTGGTCTAAAATATAGTATATTAGGTCAATCTAACAATTATGATACAATGTAGGCCTAAAGGGCAGTGATCGAACGGCTTTAAGGCAACATTTCGTAAACTTTGTCACACTCAGAATACGAGACCTCTTTTCTACTGTGAGGTGTCCTCAAAACCCTTTCAACTCATTATTCTTCTGCCAATCATAGCCCTAAAATATGTTGTTTTGAAAAGTTAACAAATACATGCACTTGGCTATTGGGAAATGATGTAAATTCTGTCACATTATATGGAATTTGAAATTTTGGGTGAATTTCCGAAATCATTTATATTTGATTTTGGTTTGGAAGGCGGGAAAACTCTATATGAGGACGTTACACGGATACAGTTGATTGAAGTATAGGGCAGTTGATGTAAACATCGTCACAAAATGATACGAAAACGTAAATGGGCACGTTCATGTTGAAGTTTAAGGATATTGGTAAACCAAAAAAAAATATCGTGTTCAGAAGTTCTGGACATTAGCCACGTGACCCATACTTCCATAATATACACGGCTCAGAAATAAAATTTATTGTTTTTAGGCACTATGATGTAAAAAATGTCACATTTTTGTGACTGTGTTAACCATAGCTGCCCAATTAGCATTTTTTGGTTTAAAATATAGTAGATTAGGTCATTCTAACAATTATGATACAACATTTGGCTAAAGGGCAGGGATCGAACGGTTTTAAGGCAATATTTCGTAAACTTTGTCACACTCAGAATCCGATACCTCTTTTCTACTGTGAGGTGTCCTCAAAACCCTTTCAACTCATTATTTGATGGTTCTTCTACCAATCATAGCCCTAAAATATGTTGTTTTGAAAAGTTAAGAAATACATGCACTTATTGGGAAATGATGTAAATTCTGTCACATTATATGGAATTTAAAATTTTGGGTTAATTGCCGAAATCATTTATATTTGATTTTGGTTTGGAAGGCAGGAAAACTGTATATAAGGACGATGCACGGATAGAGCTGATTCAAGTTAAGGGCAGTTGATGTAAAAATTGTCACAATAATAATAAGGGCAGTTGATATGAAAGAAAATCTATCTAACTAATGCAATGGCTGATGTGACGAAATTTACATTTCTTGACCCTATTTTGAAGAAACATGCCTCGATTAGAATTCAATATTCTTCCAGGAATTATTAGTAGGTTATTATTCAGCAAATCAGAACTCAACTTTAACAATTCTGAGTTTAATTTTACTAAGTTACCGAAATGTGACGAAATTCACTTTTCCTGCCCCAACAGTATAATTTCAATGTGATGAAAAATGGGCACGGGTTTCTATATTTCCTTATCTCTGAATTAATCATTTCAAACTATAATTAGGACTGTTGATGTGAAAGTAAGTGTATCTAAATTTTACAATGACGTATGTAACCAAATTTACAGTTCTTGACCCTATTTTGAAGAACGATACCCCGATTAGAATTCGATATTCTTCCAGGAATTATTAGTAGGTTATTATTCAGCAGATCATCAGAACTCAAGTTTGAAAATTCTGAGTTTGATTATACTAAGTTACCGAAATGTGACGAAATTCACTTTTCCTGCCCCAAAAGTATAATTTCAATGTGATGAAAAATGGGCATTGGTTTCTATACTTCCTTTATCTCTGAATTAAAATAAATAAATAAATAAATTCTAACATTTATTACACGCTTCGACATTAAAATATACCCAACAAAGATGTACATTAAAGTCATTCAAGCGAGACTTAGTGTTGAAATAGCAAGATTATGGACTTTTTAAACAGTTCAGATTTTATGAACAAATATTTGTATGAAGTTACCAAAATTATGCACTTTCATATCAGTTCAGACATTATGGACAAATATTAGAAATATTATCAAAAGCTAGTTGGAAATAAAACGTCTTTAGGGCATTTTTAAAACATTCTACAGATGATAATGATCTCACTGAGTAGGGTAGTTCATTCCAAATTTTTGGGCCACAAAACATAAATGCAGCATCTGTTCGTCTGAAATGAGGAGCAGGAGGAACTTTCAACAAATAAAAGTCATCATCTAGTCTGGAACTTTGTCTTCGTACTTCCCTTAGATTGACGTGTCCTTGTAAGTACTGAGGGGCTATGTTATTAAGACACTTGAAGACCAGAAGTGATATTTTGAACTTAATTCTGAACCGAACAGGCAGAAAGTGGAGCTTTTTGAGGTAAGGCATGATAGGTTCACGTATCTTTTTTCCGTAAAGACCAAAGATAAATCTAGCAGCATTGTTCTGTATCTTTTGTAGCTTATGAAGATTCTTTTCTGTTAGTCCATAATAGACTGAGTTGCAGTAGTCTATGAAACAGAGGATATTGGAGTGAACTAGCTGAACTTTTAGGTCATGGGAAAGCTTCGAACCGATTCTTGCTAAGTCCCTTTGATTCAAATAACATACTTTGGAGACAGCATTTATTTGAGAGTCCAGATTCATTTGGTGATCGAAAAGGAATCCCAGGTTCTTGGCCTTGCTAACAGGGCAGATTGAGAGGTCTCCTAAATCCATTGTCTGGATTGGGCTGACATATGGTCCTATATCAATGAACTCTGTTTTTTCATCATTCAGTTTTAGGAAGTTAACTGTCATCCATTGCTTTATCTCCAGAAAGCAATTTTTCACAGCTGTTAAATCAGGATTAGAACTGTGAACATCAAAAGTAAAGTACACCTGTGTGTCATCTGCATACAAATGTATCGAGAAACCATATTTTGTGACAATTTCTTCAAGATCTCTGGTATACAATATGAACAGTAGTGGTCCTAAAATGGATCCTTGAGGTACACCAATATCCAGATAGCCTTCAGAAGATGTGGCTTTTTTTACTTTAACCTTGAATGTGCGATTATTAAGGTAACATTGTAACCAGCTGAGTGCTAGTTCTGTAATACCATACGCATTCTTGAGTTTCGTAAGAAGGAGGTTATGGTTTATGGTGTCGAAAGCAGCTGATAGATCTAAGAGTAGAAGCACAACATTCGATTTGCTGTCAATCATCATTAGAATATCATTATGTATTTTGGTAACTGCAGTTTCACAACTATGGAATTTTCTATAGCCTGATTGATATGGGGAAAACAGGTTGTTGACATCAGCATATTCATTTAATTGGCAATGAACTACTTTTTCTAGTATTTTGGACAGATAAGTTAGATTGCTAATCGGTCGATAGTTTTTCAGCTCATCAACATCTAAGGTAGGTTTCTTGAGTCCAGGCCTAATAGATGCTTCTTTTAGGGCAGATGGAAACTTTCCGACTCTTAGTGATTCATTCACGATGTAATGGATGATTGGGAGAAGCTCGGGTAAGCAGTTCTTGAAGAGCCACATTGGTATGACATCGAGTACGCTTGATTTATTGGGAAGACTCTTAATTAAGGTTTCAAGGTCTGATAATGAGACTTCCTTAAACTGATTAAGTCTACACTTTGCATTATCTATCGAAGTAGAGTCCTTGGTACCTTGACCGTTTAGGGAAGTGTTTTGAATTTCCTTCTCAATATTAGAGTAAATGGTCTTTACTTTTTGATCGAAGAAAGTCTTGAGTTTGGCAGCCACTTCGATATCTTTACCATTTGGCAATTTGTTGGAGCCATATTCCTTATCTAAAAGTTTATTTATGACTTTATAGGTCCCTTTCGAGTCTCCTTTGCAAGAACTGAGCTGTTTATCATAGTAGCCATCCCTAGCTCGATTGATAGTGATTTCTGCGTCAACACATTTTTCAAAATGAGTAGTTTTAAACTCATCATTCTCTGGATACTTTTTGGCTTTTCGTTTTGCCCTTCTCCTCTCTCTGACAGCAATTTGACATTTATTATCCCAAAAATCAGACTTTTCAGCAGTAAATCGTTTCGTAATAAGTGGGGCATGTTTGTCTAGCACCTGTTCAAGGACATTTTGATAAAGGTTCACAGTCTCGTCTAAGGATTGATATTCAGAAAGGTTAAGCTCTGAACAAAACAGATCTTCCCTGAACTTATCGATGTCAATTTTGCTTAGCTCTCTGACATCTTTTTCTTCATATGTACGAGCTTTATGAAGATCGAATGTGACTGGGACCTGAAAACTTACTAGATAGTGATCAGAGCTGGTTCCAGTGCTTGTCTCTACCATCATATCTGTTACAGACAATGAGTCACTTACACAGCCTAGAGTAAATAACAAGTCCAGTGTCCCGCCGGAGATGTGAGTAGGAGAGTCGACATGCTGAAGGAAGCCTTTGCTCTCACAAAGAGCAATAAAGTTCTGGGCAACATTATTGTTCAGGTCTTCAACATGGAAATTAAAGTCACCACAAATAATTGGAGATCCAGTTTTAAGCAGAAGATTGTCCAGGTATCCATCAAAGTCATCCATAAACTTAGATATTTTTGTTTCATCATATTTCGCTTTGGCCTGAGTGCTGCGATAAACTACACATAGCCTGATAATCTCACCAGCAGTTTTAATGACACATTCAAGTACTTCAAAAGATGAATATTTAGTAACATCATTGCGTACAGGCGATATCATTTTGGGGTTGAAGAGAAAACCAACACCACCTCCCCTACCTCTTCGAGGGGCACTGATAATATCGAACCCAAAATCACGGATTTCGGCAAACTTTGCCCGATCATTAGTTTTTAGCCAAGTTTCCGTGATACAACAGATAGAAATCGAGTTATCTTTAAGCATTTCTAGTACGCCACAAGTTTTGTTGCATAGAGACCTTGCGTTGAAACAACCAATAGAAAGCTGTGATTTCTGTCGATTAGCACCTAATTTCACATTACGTTTTTTGAAATAAAATCAGTGTTAGCAGCAATACGTTTAGTTTCTCTTACCAACACAGGACAATCGTAAGCTGCCGCATTATGTGTTCTTGAATTCTCGGCATCATTAGTGTGTGTTGAAGCCAAACATCGAGCACAGGCATGTTTGTCCTTCTTCTGCTTAAATTGGCATGCTGAAGACCGGTGACTTCCCATACAGTACATGCAGGTAGGATGTTTATTTGTTTTGACTTCATTACAGTCAACAGAAGTGTGTCCAATCATTTGACAATGATAACACTGTTTGATGTAGAAGCGATCAGTTACTTTGTATCTGCGACTACCTAAATAGAGAGATCCTTGTTGTTGGTTAAAGAGGACTCTATAGACAGATGGTGATAGTTTGATTCCAATAGTGAGCTCTATGCGTTCCTGCTTATCGTTGGTGAAACGTTTTATCTTATTGAGATAGACAATACTGATAGTGTGCCCTGCTTCATACAAATCTTTGATGGACGAGTTTTTCTCCACAATTTGGGCGACTAAGTGGTTCTTTTCAAGATCCCTAAGTTTATCGGCATCATTCCCTACAGCTGTAGTGTCTATATCGTCAAGAACTTCAGAAGAAACACCATAAATAGTAACTTTTGGCAGCATTTTGTTGCCATTCTTAGACTGATATCCATACGAATCTAAGGTATTTCCATCATTGAGAAGTGAAGTAGCCTTATCACGAATTTCAGCATTAGGGAAGCCAATTGAAACTTTCTTGTTGTTTTCATTACATCTGAGAAATACTACTTGACTGCTCTTTAATTTATCAGTAGCAAATTTTTTCACATTCGTCATTGTTGCAGCATTTACCGATTGTTCTTCTTTCGGGGACAGAATTAGAATCTCGGGTGATGAAGGTTGTGTACGTGTTGGAGCAATTGGAACATGTGGTGGTTGAGCAGATGGTGTGGAACTGTTTGAGTCGGTAAACAAGCTGGAATAGAGAACGTCCTTTGTATGAGAAACAGTACCAGATTTTGTTACAACAGTGTTTACTTTATTGTCAATAACATCATTGATATTTTTCGTGAGGTCTTCTTTTAAAGATGAAAACTGTTCAGCAAATTGTTTCATAAAATCAACCTGATCTGAGGATCGCTCTTGAGCTCTCTCAGGTTTCTGGGACAGTTGTTCCTTCAGCAAGGTTTTAAGTTCAGACATCTCTTCCCTGAACTCCAAATTTATGGCATCTATTTTATTATCTAACAATCCTACCCGATCTACGGTAGTAGCAGCCCTCTTTTCCTCCTCAGCAGTACTACAATCATTACAGATAAATAGAAAGCGACCAAATCGTTTAGCATAAGATGAAGTGTTGTTCACAGCATGAGACAGGTGAGCAGTAAAAACCGTGGGCGCACTGACATTGCAAGTTTCATCACAGTTGATAGCATGAAAACTGTCCTTACACCAAAAACACTGTACAATGTCGGTACTTTTGACAACCTCATCATTCGAACAAGCTTTACATAAACCGTTGACGAGAAGATTCTTTGCAGAGTTATGAGCAGACTTTTCCATTGCAATTGTGTATTTGTACTTGTATAGATGTACAAAGGTAAAGTACAAACACCGTGCAGTAGCAGTGCAGTGGCAGTTAAAATTTCCGATTAAACAGAGATAAGGGAGCTCTGTTTTTCAACACGTAACAAAACTACAAACTCATTAATCATTTCAAACTATAATTAGGACTGTTGATGTGAAAGAAAATGTATCTAAATTTTAAAATGACGTATGTGACGAAATTTACATTTCTTGACCCTATTTTGAAGAACCATACCCCGATTAGAATTCAATATTCTTCCAGGAATTATTGGTAGGTTATTTTTCAGCAAATCAGAACTCATATCACTAATTTACCGAAATGTGACGAAATTTACTTTTCCTGCCCCAACAGTATAATTTCAATGTGATGAAAAATGGGCATGGGTTTCTATATTTCGTGTATAAATCCATTCCAACTATAATAAGGGCAGTTGATATGAAAGAAAATCTATCTGACTAATGCAATAGCTGATGTGACGAAATTTACATTTCTTGCCCCTATTTTGAAGAATCATACCTCAATTAGTATATAATGTTACTTTATCACCATCACTATGTCGATAAATTAGTTATTTTGCCAACATGGAGCAAATAAAGTTATAATATTTTTTTTTGTGACGAAATTTACAAATTTTTACCCTGTTCAGGTGTTGAAATTTATCCAATGTTAACATATCACTGCCATATAATAATTTATATGACCGGCGTATGGTTGAAATATTGTTAATTGATCCATAGTACGTAATATAGGGTGTTTAAGTTGGTATACTAATATTTACTCAATTTCACACATGTTGAGATATCATACAAATTTATGTGACTAAATTTACCTATTTCTGCCTTCTGTATTTGTATTTGCCTATAACAATGAAATATGTGAACAATTCCAAACACATTCAGCTCACAAAATAATGCTAGACTATTCGGCATTTCTTGTCAGGATATCATAAACATCCCTCATATAAATTTCTTAAATGTGTGACAGAGTTTACATGGTGCTACCATTTAAGGAAAAAAGTCGCTAAATATGTAGATAATAGTCATATATACAGCTATTCTATGAATTGGAAATTCGAAAATTTGGTCAAACACGGCAACAAGGGGTCCATATAAACTCCGTCACGTTTTTATAGTGTGACAAAGTTTACAACTCACTGCCGGCCGCATTTAAGCGATATCTTATCGTCTGATAAAGATATCGTTATGCGACAAAGTTTATCTAGAGGATGAAACGATTATCTTAGGGTTAGAGGGTTCATATAGTTTCATAGTGTGACACATTTTACATCATCGTGCCATTCAGTAGGGTCACTAATAATTACCAATATCCTCAAACTTCAATGAACGTGTCCATATATATTATATATAATATATATATAATAACTAACTTTAATACTTATATAATACCCTGGCCCTTATATATTATTAACTGATTTCTCAGTGTATCTTTGAGACAGTTATGAGTTCAAAGTTTTCTTCTACTTCCTTACTGAGCCTAGCTTCACTGAATGCAAAAGGGCTCTCTAAGACGGAGAAACAGGAAGAACTCGGAACGGATTGTTTTGAATATAGTGTTGATATCTTGTGCGTTCAAGAGACAAAAGTCAAAAAATCATTCCACTAGATATCTCAGAAACAATTACAAATTGATCATGATGGAGCAAAATCAAGGACGACATGGTGGACTAGGTTTCATCATAAGTCCTAGATTACTACCTTATGTCACAGACTATCAGTATACCTCAGACCGGGTTTCCTATATTAATGTCGTCATTCCTTCTAATCTTTCATCCCATCCTAAAAATATCAGAATTGTTAACGGGTATGGCCCGACTAATCCTAAAGCAGAAGGAAACCCTGCCCTTCTTAGAAAGTTCTACAGAGAACTCACCCATGCTATTTCAGTTCCTGCATCTCATGAATTGTTTGTTTGTGGTGATCTCAACAGTAAGTTGGGAACCTTATCTCCTTTGGACTATCAGTATGGTGTAACAGAGTATATGGGCAAGTTTGGAATGGGTACAAGGAACTTCAATGGTGAACATTTATTAAACTTCATGTGCTTAAACAAACTGTTTGCTACCAACACCTATTTTGATCATCCTTGTAGACATCGAACTACTTTCTCTATGTGTATTTCTGCCAAAGGTCGCCCTAAAGGTAGCAAACTTACTCGTCCAGTCTTTGCCCAATTAGATTACATTTTGTGCAGAACACGCAGCAGATTCATGTTCCAAGATTGTAGATCATATGGCGGTCTTGCTACTAACTCAGACCACAGACTCGTTGCTTGTAAGATCAAACTAGCCCCCTACTACAAAATCTTTCCCACAAAAAAGATAAGTTCAGTAGTTAAGAGATATAACAACTCCCTGCTCACCACTGACCTTCCCACCAAAGTTAAATACCAACTTTCAGTCGAACAGAAAGTCAACAACTCTCAGGTAACATCAAACCCTAATGATGATCTCACTAACCTGATGGATGTCCTTAAGACAACTGCTGATGAAGTAATCGGGACCCTACCACGCTCCAGAAACCGTAACTTCAGTAGTGACTCGACTGTTGAAGCCCTTGTAAAAGAGAGACAAACCCTGCAAGCTGCACTTAACTGTAACAACAAAGTTGCTGACAGAACTCAAGTCCGTACAAGGATCAACAGGTTACAGAAAGACATCCGTAAGCATCTCAAGAACCTTGCTGACACACGTGCCGATGACATCGCTCGAACCATCATGTCAACAGATGACACAAGGCAGATGTTTGAAGCTGTGCGTACTCTAGCTGACACTAAGCCCAAAGCTACTATCAGTGTCCACAATGAAGATGGTAACTTTGTTGCCACAGATGCTGGTAAAGCTCAAGTGATCAGAGACTACTACGAAAAGCAGTTCACATGTGAGGATGAACCACTTCAAGCATTTATAGGGGATGGACGCTGCCTAGACATACCCATCACATGTGATGAAGTAAAGAAAGCCGCCCAATCTCTCAAGAACAACAAAGCCACTGGTCCAGATAAAGTCTACAACGAGTGGTTGAAAAATGCTGGTACAAAATTCTGGTCAAAATATGCCGAGATCATCAATAGCGCATTGGAGACCAATTCATTTCCTGATGTTATAGGTGAAGCCATCATCACCCCCTTACCGAAACCTCGCAAACCAGCTGGTCCCGTCATTAGTCTACGACCTCTATGTCTATCAAATGGTGCTCGTAAGATATTATCCATGATTGTACTGAAGAGAATTGAAAACAAAGTTGATGCTTTCACTGGTAGCACGCAGGCGGGGTATAAACATGGTAGAAGTTGTGGTGATCTAGTGTGGGCTGAGCGGATGTTGATATCAGTTGTCACGCGTAAACACTTCCAGTATCACAAGATGGGCATAGATATGTCTCGAGCATTTGACACAATCAAACGCCAGACAATACTCGACCTTCTTGTCAAAGCTGGATGCACAGACGACGACCTCAGACTAGTAAGACTCCTCTTAACCAACACCATGCTCAAGGTCAGAGTGGAAGGAGAACTATCTGCTGTATTTGAGAGTCTTCTTGGGTCCTTTCAAGGCGACAGTCTCTCCGGCAAGCTTTTCACTCTTGTCCTGGCAGGAGCTCTTATAGAACTACGCCATCGACTTGCAGAGTCTCCCCCACACATACCCAATCCCCCTATTTCAAATGAAGGTATGCCACTGGAGTCAGCGTATTCAGATGATTGTAACTTCATGAACGTGGAAAAAGAATCCTTAGAAGCTATCCTACCAATAGCTAAGGAAGTCTTCAAGGAGTTTAACCTGTTCATTAACACAGAGAAAACAGAATTTACCCATGTTTTCCTCGCTCCTGTTGGGGAAACAATCCCTGGTCGTGATGATACCATGTTACGTGGAAATGAAGATTGGCGGAAGAGTAAGATTCTCGGGTCATTGTTGTGTAGTGAAAGTGATATAGCTGCTCGATGCATTGCTGGGAACAATGCCTTCTATAAGTTCACCAAGATCTGGTCTCAGCAGAATATCTCCGTTACCAGAAAGATAGCAGTATACGAAGCCCAAATTGTATCAATCATCATGTACAATTGCAGTAGTTGGTGTCCTACTGCAAAGTCACTAGAAAAACTAGACATTTGCCATAGAAAACACCTTAGATCATTACTGAACATTTATTGGCCTCATGGAACAATATCCAATGCAAACTTATACCTAAGATGTAACTCAGTAAAGCTATCAGATCGTGTCCCTAAAGCAAGGTGGAAGCTCCTAGGTCATATCTTGCGTAGTGCTGATGATTCCCCCGCTGCATTAGCGTTAAAGTTTGCTGTCACAACAAACTGTAAAGGGCGCGTCGGTGCGCATCGTAAGAATTTGTTCAAGATTATTGTGAATGATTTGACCCGTAGAGGTTTAAAACTTAACTCTTTGAATGATCTTAATAAGCTTAAGATATTAGCCGATGATAGAGTTGCTTGGAGAAACAAATTTTCACTCTAGCTGTCTTGATCTGTACTGATCACCATTTTAGGATGACTTGATTTCTTTTAGGGGTTTTGAATATTTCAATGGTGTAAACAGTTTCTTAATAATCTTTGAGAACTGGTAATGAGTGATAAAATGTAGAACACTCAATTTCAGGGGATGTTCCAAGTGCGAGAGATCAGAGCGATGAAACAAAGACTGACCGACACCTCCCAGTTCTTTGAGTTAGGTAAGTGTGACTCGTATT
The DNA here is from genome assembly GCF_026151205.1 of Bolinopsis microptera. Taxonomy (NCBI): domain Eukaryota; kingdom Metazoa; phylum Ctenophora; class Tentaculata; order Lobata; family Bolinopsidae; genus Bolinopsis; species Bolinopsis microptera. The sequence continues at coordinate 9,413,362 of NC_087079.1, forward strand.
GTGTGACGGAGTACCTTTATCAATATTCATGTAACATTCCGAGGTGTAAACAACATAACTCGACCTATTAGGGTGTGTGTTGTAGACCAAGCAACAATGAACAAATCTCCATAATCAGTGAACCACACCCTAATACCATAATATATTGGGCAGATGGTCGGACCTATATTATATAAGACAAGAGATTCTTAGCCATCTTAGGACGCGAGGAAAGTTAGGATTCCTCGGACTACATTGAATTATTTCCTTCTGTAACGCACAGAACAAATATCATTACGAATCCAACAAGAATTTCGCCGCGGTTACACCACGCACGATTAATTTTCCCTGCTTAAAGTTAAACCGTTAATATTTGCAACGAAAAGTTAATTTTATCGATTGATAAAAATTAGATATTGGATTATTTTGTTGTTAAAAAGTTGCAATATTTTCATCGTAATTTGTCATTGCGCGCGTGCAGGATTGCATGTACTCGAATATTTAGTACGCCGCGCACAAATTTTGGGCTAACTTAATTTGAACGGCATCGTTTGACAATTGAAATTCGCGTTGGATACTGCAATTAACTAACACATGCCGAGCGTCGCGCGCAGCATAACAGACGCTTCCTTTACGCATAATTATAGGGGAGTGGTCTATATTGCGAAGGAGCAGACTTTTGTCGTCACCGCAGGTCCATCGGGATAGCTCATATATCCAAACCCGATTACTTATTCCCTACGATCTTTTTGCCTTCGGCAAGAGCAGGGAAAAAAATCACGAAACAATATAACTGAACACACAGTACACGTGCCCCTTGGCCTTACACGTGCATAACACGTGCCCCTTACACGTGCATAACACGTGCCCCTTGCAGACGACACGGAGGAAGACATCACGGAGGACATGCTGTTCCGTTCCAAGCTGTCTCACTTCTTCATGTCTCTGTCTCTGTGGACGGATGAGACACGTCTCCACGAGGCGAACTTGTTCGTACCCGGGCTTCCTCAGCAGTACAGTGGCAGCAAACTAGCTGACATCCTACAGGTACCGTGTTATTACTGGTACTATTTTTACAGTACAGTGGCAGCAAACTAGCTGACATCCTACAGGTACCGTGTTATTACTGGTACTATTAGCAAACTAGCTGACATCCTACAGGTACCGTGTTATTACTGGTACTATTAGCAAACTAGCTGACATCCTACAGGTACCGGGTTATTACTGGTACTATTTTTACAGTGCACTACTGGTAGTTACTAGCTGACATCCTACAGGTACCGGGTTATTACTGGTACTATTAGCAAACTAGCTGACATCCTACAGGTACCGTGTTATTACTGGTACTATTTTTACAGTACACTACTGGTAGTTACTAGCTGACATCCTACAGGTACCGGGTTATTACTGGTACTATTTTTACAGTACACTACTGGTAGTTACTAGCTGACATCCTACAGGTACCGTGTTATTATACTGGTACTATTTTTACAGTACAGTGGCAGCAAACTAGCTGACATCCTACAGGTACCGTGTTATTACTGGTACTATTTTTACAGTACACTACTGGTAGAAACTAGCTGACATCCTACAGGTACCGGGTTATTACTGGTACTATTAGTGGCAGCAAACTAGCTGACATCCTACAGGTACCGGGTTATTACTGGTACTATTTTTACAGTGCACTACTGGTAGTTACTAGCTGACATCCTACAGGTACCGGGTTATTACTGGTACTATTTTTACAGTACACTACTGGTAGTTACTAGCTGACATCCTACAGGTACCGTGTTATTATACTGGTACTATTTTTACAGTACAGTGGCAGCAAACTAGCTGACATCCTACAGGTACCGTGTTATTACTGGTACTATTTTTACAGTACACTACTGGTAGAAACTAGCTGACATCCTACAGGTACCGGGTTATTACTGGTACTATTTTTACAGTACACTACTGGTAGTTACTAGCTGACATCCTACAGGTACCGGGTTATTACTGGTACTATTTTTACAGTGCACTACTGGTAGTTACTAGCTGACATCCTACAGGTACCGGGTTATTACTGGTACTATTAGCAAACTAGCTGACATCCTACAGGTACCGTGTTATTACTGGTACTATTTTTACAGTACACTACTGGTAGTTACTAGCTGACATCCTACAGGTACCGGGTTATTACTGGTACTATTTTTACAGTACACTACTGGTAGTTACTAGCATGGCTTCCGATCGGGGAAAAGTTGTCTCACTCAGCTGCTTCATCATTTTGATGACATCATCGAGGCGTTATCAAATGGTGACGACATGGACGCTATATACTTGGATTATGCCAAGGCCTTTGATAAAGTAGATCATCAACTTCTTATCAAAAAACTGCAGCTATATGGTTTTCATCCCAAAATCATCATCTGGATCGAGTCATTTCTTACAAATAGAACTCAACAAGTTGTTGTAGATGGTCACATGTCTATCATTGCTCTTATTATGAGTGGTGTCCCCCAAGGAACAGTTTTAGGTCCCATACTGTTTTTAATATTCATTAATGACATTGCTAGCTGCGTGTTGCAACGTTAAGATGTTTCGCTGACGACACAAGAATTTGCAGATCCATCAGTGATTCACATAATGTTACTGAGCTTCAGTCTGATCTTGACAAAGTCACTGAGTGGTCATCAAGAAACAACATGGCACTACATGAGGATAAGTTTGAGTACATATGCCATCTTGCCAACAAACGTAATCCTCTCTATGAGCTTCCTTTTGTCCATGAACAGTTCCAATACAGAACATCAACTGGTACTATACTCAGTCCTGTGGATCAGCTCCGTGATCTCGGTATAACAGTATCCAGTGATACGTCCTGGACATCACATATAATACGATCTAGTTGTGATAAAGCGAGGAAGATGGCAGCATGGGTATTCAGTGTCTTCCACTCTCGCAATACTGGTGTTATGTTAACACTATACAAGTCACTAGTCCGTAGCCACTTAGAGTATTGCTCTCCTCTGTGGAATCCGGCGAAAGTGTATGAAATTCAGGAGCTTGAAAGTGTACAAAGAACTTTCACTTCAAAGATCCATGGTTTACAGCATCTCCATTATTGGGATCGCCTAAAAACCCTGTCCCTCATGTCACTTCAGAGGCGCAGAGAACGTTACATTGTCATGCACATGTGGAAAATCCTACATGGTTTCACATCCAACGACCTTGAAGTACAGTTCACAGTAAATCCACGATTGGGTACCCTTGCTAAGGTTCCAGCTGTCCGTACAAAAAGCTCAGCTGCTCACCAGACTCTATATGAAACATCATTTGGTGTAATGGGTCCCAGACTCTGGAACTGTATACCTTCGCACATACGTGCAGTCTCCAAACATGATGGCTTCAAGCATCATATGACGGCATTCATGCTTTCCTTGCCGGATAAACTGCCAATCCGGGGCTTCACATCACCGAACTCCAATTCTATACTGGACTGGCGTAACGATCGAGAGGCATCTTCTCTCTGGGGTGGTCAGCAACTCTGATGGCCTGTCGAGTTTCGACGAAGCAGATCAAAGGTATCAAAGGTAAGGTACAGGTACCGTGTTATTATACTGGTACTATTTTTACAGTACAGTGGCAGCAAACTAGCTGACATCCTACAGGTACCGTGTTATTACTGGTACTATTTTTACAGTACACTACTGGTAGTTACTAGCTGACATCCTACAGGTACCGTGTTATTACTGGTACTATTTTTACAGTACACTACTGGTAGTTACTAGCTGACATCCTACAGGTACCGTGTTATTACTGGTACTATTTTTACAGTACACTACTGGTAGTTACTAGCTGACATCCTACAGGTACCGTGTTATTACTGGTACTATTTTTACAGTACAGTGGCAGCAAACTAGCTGACATCCTACAGGTACCGTGTTATTACTGGTACTATTTTTACAGTACACTACTGGTAGTTACTAGCTGACATCCTACAGGTACCGTGTTATTACTGGTACTATTTTTACAGTACACTACTGGTAGTTACTAGCTGACATCCTACAGGTACCGTGTTATTACTGGTACTATTTTTACAGTACACTACTGGTAGTTACTAGCTGACATCCTACAGGTACCGTGTTATTACTGGTACTATTTTTACAGTACAGTGGCAGCAAACTAGCTGACATCCTACAGGTACCGTGTTATTACTGGTACTATTTTTACAGTACACTACTGGTAGTTACTAGCTGACATCCTACAGGTACCGTGTTATTACTGGTACTATTTTTACAGTACACTACTGGTAGTTACTAGCTGACATCCTACAGGTACCGTGTTATTACTGGTACTATTTTTACAGTACAGTGGCAGCAAACTAGCTGACATCCTACAGGTACCGTGTTATTACTGGTACTATTTTTACAGTACAGTGGCAGCAAACTAGCTGACATCCTACAGGTACCGTGTTATTACTGGTACTATTTTTACAGTACAGTGGCAGCAAACTAGCTGACATCCTACAGGTACCGTGTTATTACTGGTACTATTTTTACAGTACACTACTGGTAGTTACTAGCTGACATCCTACAGGTACCGGGTTATTACTGGTACTATTTTTACAGTACACTACTGGTAGTTACTAGCTGACATCCTACAGGTACCGTGTTATTACTGGTACTATTTTTACAGTACACTACTGGTAGTTACTAGCTGACATCCTACAGGTACCGGGTTATTACTGGTACTATTTTTACAGTACACTACTGGTAGTTACTGGTATTTTACAGAGACCAGGTAGATGACGTACTATTCACATAATATACCTATGGTATAATATGTGATTCACATTATCTCATAAACATGGCATGTTGTAATGTCATGATTCCTAAAATATTATTTGGCAGGGAAATGACTCTCCATGGGACGATATGGTTAATTTTGGTCAGATAGAGCAAGACATTGGGAGCAGAGCAGCGGAGTGGACCAGGTATATTGTCACGTGACATATTTGTGTGGTATTTGTTTCAGTTAGTGAGAATGGGACTGTGATCTTCCTCGCATTCTTACGAATAGAAGTCATTTCTTGTAGTAGATTGTATAATGTATAATTTATAAGTAATGTACAATGTATATTGAGTAATGTGACAGTACCCACTTTTCAGGTACTCAGGAAGGAGGTATAGTCCCAGACGCGGCTCCAAGCCTGAGGAAACAGCCACATATCTTGTTAGCTTACTGTACGGTTATGTTAGGTACGTACCTACTCTTATTTTGTTTTCTTTCATCATGATCTTACCACGGGGGCATTAATTATGACGTCATAAGGAACATCAATGTATAAATCCACATGAAATGAACTGTATCACAATATATTGTCATAAATTATGACGTCTACTCGTCAGTAATCACGTTATTTCGCCTTTTTGCTACTCAAAACCAGAAATTTTATATATAAAAATAATCGAATTTTCGGCACTCATTAGCCTTTTATGTACACTAAGATTGATCTATCAACTCATCAACTGCAACTCTTGAAACAATTTTTCTTATTTTTCTTCATGATCTCTATCCGATGCTGTAACTTCGACTCATATCATGTATATCTTATCTAGCGATAAACTCGTACACTGTGATGGAACGATGCTGAGTTTTGATAGACATCTATTAGTATTGCAACATGTTCGCTTGCTATTTTGTTTTTCTGGGCGCTTCACTTTCGACCATAGGACAGTTTCTACTTTCTACTTTTTACTTTCTAGATAATTTGTTGCAAGTCACAAAACCTCAATAATCGTATTTACTGTTTCCTTTCCCCAAACTCCGCAGTAAATCAGAGTTTTACTGAGTCTTTCTGCGAATGCCACTCACGTTGTAATTCTCCATACCTGTTCTCAATACATTATGTAAGGTAGATTATATTACATAATAATTTGAATATAATCTACTTAATATAATATATTATGTATAAGGCAAAGGATTGGTTTTGAAATTCAATCCTGGCACAAAAAGTGTTCATTACTCCTGTTATGTCATGGGTTTTTCCACGAACTAAGACGATTGTTTTCTTGGAAAATATACCAACTTCGCGTACTAGATTGAAGAAAAATTCTCTATACAGGTTCCGCTTGGTTCTTTTGGCTAATATTGTTGATTTTGTTTCTGTTTCCGGACGTTTGGTCACCAGTTTTGGTCGGCTTGTAGCATGATTCATCGGTCGAAGTGGCAAAATTGTTAGATCGATGTTTTTTTTCATATTATGTTCTCCTGGTGGAATGTGTGGGTTAGACTGCTTATCTCGGTAATCTTAATTTCTTAATAGAATTAGATCCTAGCATTTCTAGAAAATGTTAAATGCTCTCAATATTGTCTGACTGAGTGTTTTAAATACCCTGGGGTAAGCAAAGGACACTATTGAGTATTGATTATTGGGTCTATGTAACCCTCACAAAGGACACTTTACTATTGAGTATTGGGTTTATGTAACCCTCACGGTCGAAGCAGCCGAATGATCGGGAAACTGTGAGGGTTAACATGAGAAACTGTACTTCCCCGTGCACACTCTTAAAAGTGTACTGTAGACAATATTCACAATTTGATATTTATTTCACTTCTTAAGACATGGCTTTATTTCAGTAAGAACATGAGTGAAACAGCCCCACCTCCAGACCCTATCCTGCTCCAGTCAAACATTCCAATCGGACCCGACCTAACCCAATCTGATTTGGACTATATGGCTCTACTCAGCGTCGTGGGTAAGTTAGTATCATATTTTTTATGTATAATATATTCATCTTTAGATTAAAGGAGAGTCGAGATTGTCCGCTAAGAAAATTGTATTTCTAAAGATTAAATAAATAAATCAATCGATTAATCAAAAAAATGGATAAATTTTATTGTTGGATATCATAAAATTAGTAATCCATTGTGTGTGTACCAGGACCCTATTTTGGGAAGCTAAAACAGCACGCGGAGAGGTTCGTAGAGTTGACCAGTACTTTGAAAAGCTTGGACAAGGCTTATATTGAGGACATTCCTAACAAATTCTACAACAAGACCTCTGCTAAGGTTTGCTAATAATTACAGTAGGACCAATCAGTCGAGGTGATCTTCAGACAAATCCTGAATTCGAGCACTTAATGTGATGAACCAGATCACAAGAAATTATATATTTTGAACAGAATCAGTGGCCCAGCACTTAAAGTAGTATTAACAGTGTAACAATGTATCACGTGTTATCTATTACAGGTGGAGCTAGTCACGTGTTACAGCAGGATAGGAGCTCTGGGACGGTGTAGTGGTCCTGCTATGATACCTGTTAACTCATGCCAGTATATTGAGAACACTGCTGTTCAAGAAAGTAAGTTACCTCAAGGGCCGGGGAATTCTGTCTTATTAACAATAATGGGGTAGGAGCCGGGGGACTCTGTCTTATTAACAATAATGGGGTAGGAGCCGGGGGACTCTGTCTTATTAACAATAATGGGGTAGGAGCCGGGGGACTCTGTCTTATTAACAATAATGGGGTAGGAGCCGGGGGACTCTGTCTTATTAACAATAATGGGGTAGGAGCCGGGGGACTCTGTCTTATTGACAATAATGGGGTAGGAGCCGGGGGACTCTGTCTTATTAACAATAATGGGGTAGGAGCCGGGGGACTCTGTCTCATTAACAATAATGGGGTATGAGCCGGGGGACTCTGTCTTATTAACAATAATGGGGTAGGAGCCGGGGGACTCTGTCTTATTAACAATAATGGGGTAGGGGCCAGGGGACTCTGTCTTATTGACAATAATGGGGTAGGAGCCGGGGGACTCTGTCTCATTAACAATAATGGGGTAGGAGCCGGGGGACTCTACATCTTATTAACAATAATGGGGTAGGAGCCGGGGGGACTCTGTCTTATTGACAATAATGGGGTAGGAGCCGGGGGACTCTGTCTTATTAACAATAATGGGGTAGGAGCCGGGAGACTCTGTCTTATTAACAATAATGGGGTAGAAGCCGGGTTATGAAGCGGTCATTACTTTCTGAACAATAATTTTGTAGTCGGGTCTTTTTGGGAAGTCAAATGTTTTAGAGTTGAGACACAGTTAATAAACTGCGGAGTGACTAAAATGCTATACAGCAAAAACAGAAAGCTCCAACCAAACACTCCACCTACTGATCCTAACCACCCTAACAACTCTCAAGCTCTCTCTCTCTTCAACCCTCATTCCCTCACTCCTCTTGGTGCACAAAACCATTCTAACCTATGTATGTCCCCCTTACGGGTTCCACAAGCCCAACGGTACATAGTTAGACGAAAAACAGAGAAGCCTTGATTGCCAGATCAAGGACTGCATCAGTAGCAGCGAAATACGGATATACCTTCTCCCTTACAGTCAGCGAGCTGACAACTATCTGACTGTGTCTTTTAGGCCTTGCCACACCACCTTCGCTATTGCATCCGCTCGCCCGTATTCACTGACACATGCCACACCTGGGTTTAGTATGAAGATGTACACATATTCACCCAAGATGCGGAGATGCCTCAGTTTAGCAAGTTGAGATACAACAGCAAACTCACAGGAGCATGGATCAGAATCATCAGTTACCAACCTGACACCGTTTCGGGGCTTTAATCGCAATACGGTTTCCTGTCAGGCGCCCCAGCAGTCCACCCTTGAACCACCATCTGATCCGAGAGTCACTTGAGGAGACCCGTTAGAGCTCGCAATTGGCGACGAGATAACGTTTATGGTTCCTCTAGATGTTATAGTGAACTCTCAAGCTCCAACCTTCCTGAACTCCCACTCCCTCTTTCTCGATAACAAGTAAATCCATCTGGAACAGTGGGCTGCCTCTTTCCCACTGTCCCGTACCAGCTTCTTCAGCTCTCTTCCTCTAAAACCAATCCTCCTCGCAGCTCTCTCCAAACTCTGCGCAACCACTCCCCTAGCTCCAACTTCGACTGCGGCATTATAACAGCACCAACCTTTCGCCTGAATCTCAGCCTGCAGACCACTGTATCGGTCGAGTTTGTACTCGTGCGATTCAGCGATCCGCTCTTCAGATGGTACTGTTAGCTCCCACCAAATAACTGTCTTTGCCGACCTTGAGAATATCACAAGGTCCGGCCTCAGCCGTGTTTCCACAATCTCACTGGGAAACTTAAGCTGCCCCTCAAGGTCTGACAGCACTATCCAATCCCGATACCCACTCAGGATCCCAAAACCACGACTCTCCTTCCGGTCGTCTGTACCTGCTTTTCTCCTCCCAGCAGGAATAAAATCAATGAACTGTCTTCCATTGCCGGCCTTGTTCTTATAAGTGTTCACTCGGCGATCACAATGGAAGACAACCTGTTCAGAGATCTGCTTCAGAACCTTGTCGTGCCGCCATCTATACCTTCCTTGACTAAGGGCCACCTTACACCCAGCCAAAATGTGCTGAATGGTGCCCATCCTCTCCTCACATAACTTGCACTTCCCATCCTCATCTTCACTCCACTTGGAAACCATAGAGGGGGTTAAGAGGGTGCCGTACACAGCACTTAGCATGAACCCAATAAGTGAGTCACCATACTTAAAAAGTGTATGCCAGCTCAAATCCGTCTTCATTACGAGCTCTCTCCACTCACCCCACCTGCTCTGCATCTCCAGAGAACCTACTTGCACCTCCCTCTCTCTTTCAATGTTCTCCTTCACTCTCAGCATAACCTCCCTCTCTCTTTCCCGCTCATCCATCCTCTCCCAAGGTTTTTTCCAGTCACCAAAACCGATGCCAACTCTTTTTTGAGGTTGCACCATCCCTCGCACCGATTCACAGACCAAATCTCTTCTGGCCTCTTCCAGTTCTGTCTCAGGCCTCCAAACTCTACCAGAACGAACTTGGGGCTGGACTGCTTTAATCAGGTCATCCTTAGATGTCTGATAAGATTGCAACAGTCGACACTTCTCTATCTTCCATGTATCTGTCAAGCTGCTCACCGGTAAGGCCACACTGGATGATTGACTGAACAGACAAAGACCACTCAGAGTGTGCCCCACCCCTAACCACTTTCTGAGGAAACTGTTGGTATTCTGTTCCCATCTGGTAACTGTTGTGAACGGAATATCATAGATGGCAAGAGGCCACTTCAGTTTTGGAAGGACCATGTACTGATATCCCCAGCACTTCTGGAGTCCAGTAAGGGAACTTTCATCGAGTCTCCGAAGAAAAGTGTTAAGGTCGACCTTCGTTGAGTCGATGACTGATTTGTACTTTCTGAACAATAATTTTGTAGTCGGGTCTTTTTGGGAAGTCAAATGTTTTAAATTTAAACAACAAGTAATGTTTCTGTCATATTTTATCGGTTTCTTCAAAAGGGCACAACATATTATTATGTTTTAAACACAATCGATAATATACGGTCTAATAACTCAATATGTTAATAATAATTTTATATTCATGGTAATGTTCATTACTGTCGTGACTGTATGGCTTCAGCTGCAGCTAATAAAACAACGTACAGTGTGCACCTTTACTGAAACAGAATCTAGAAAATAGTATCAATCTTAAACTTTCATAAAAATCTTTTTATTTCTTTCTTTTAAAAGATAAACAATTATATGTCAGTCACAACATGTTTAAAGATTTAGACTCTTTCAATATCATACAATTCAATATTAAACATTTCTTTTAACACTTAATTGAATATGATTAGTACTAAGCGAAACGACCTACGTTTTGTCTCGCTAGTCTGCCTATTGTTTGAATATTGGGAATATTGTTAAAATAAATCTACCTAATCTCCTGAAATGTGTCTTTGTATACTCATTCAATGCAGAGTTTCTCAATATGTACACAATAGGATTACAACTGGAATTCAATGTAATCATAACTATATTTATCAGCCGGGCGAAAGTAAGATTAGCCTCGCCAGTAGAACCATCTTCACCAGTAGAACCAGTTGCAGCTACAACCCCCCATATGATACACCACACTCCATTACATATCACAAATACTGTCGAGAGTGTTAGGATCATAATCGCGGCTTTTCTGCTGTTCTCATATTTTATCTTTTGAGCTGCAATGATTTTATTGGAATTTCTTAGAGCCCTCACTGATACAACAGTAAATATGCCAACGACTACCACCAATATGGTTACTGTGAATATTTCAACTATCCCGATTGTCTCGAAAATAAAAGAGTAACTTGGCTTGGATAAAATAGTGCATTTAGTGCCGTATAGGATAAGAAGGATCAATATGCAAATGCCAAAAGCCAAATAAACAAACTTCCTGCTGATGCTGTAGAGTGGCTTGGCTAAAGCCAATGTCCGTGTGGCACTTAACATAACTGTTATGAAACATGACAATAAAGCTAAATAAAACAAAGGAAGACCACCATAAATCTGCCAGTTTTGGGAGAAAGCGATGTTATTCTCCCTGGCAACGTCAGGAGGCTTTTCACCATACTCCCGCAAGTCTAGTGTATGCAAGTCTACATATTCGTTGAAGCAGAATAGATTAACCAAGGAGAAACAGCAAATCAGCAGATCAGTGATGTTTAATGCAATCAGCTGTGCGTCTCCAAAACTGCTTCTTTGGTGCCTGTTTGGAGAGGTCCTTATGGTGAAGGTGCATTGTGCATGAACTGTTGAACAATTTATAGTAATATATTTGTCAACAAACTTTGGCACAAATTACTTGATCGTTACCTAGTGCTGAGGTTTTTGGACACTAACCTGACAAAGAAAGATAAAGATGCTGCACATTAGAGAGTATTCCAACTACTGTGACTGTTCCTAGAGTACTTGATCTTATGTAGTAAGAGAGATCCGAGAAAATTATGTCTTCCATTTTACAACCCAATTCAAGACGCCAAAATATATTGAAGCAGAGCAGCAAAATAATTTGTAAATTCTCATACTGCCGAGGACTGAGGAGATGATGAGTTGAAGAGATTATTAAAACACCTGCCTCAGTTTAGTTGTCCCATGAGCCGCAGCTGAACTATAATGAAACTGGTAGTCGTTGTAATCGATCGCACCTTTTTTAAGTTCAAGGCACATGACTCATCAGACTTTGAGAAAATTTACGGTTCAAGTTAAGTTTTAATTTACCTATGCTATAATTATCCGCGATAATTGGGACGCGGTGGATTGTAATTCTGACTCTTGATATTAATGTCGTCAATCGTCATCTTCCAGCTCGAACGAAGTGGAACATCAACAGAATAGGTGATAGAAGTAATGAGGGGCTGGTGGTAAATGGACAATGATTATTAATCTGGAGGGTGGTATAGCAATTTATCATTCAGATTTGCCATCTTGAAATCCAAGACTACCAAGATATGACAGCCAAGGATCCCAACTATTAGAACTACCAAAATCTAAAATAATGTAACAATATATCTAAATTTTATCTTTATCCCAGATGTTGCAGAGAACAGAGGAACCTACGAAGATACCCTGGAAAAGTGTAGATTAGAACTAGAGGATGACATCTGTGTTACAGCCATATTTCTTGAGAGGGTACGTTCGCATTTCTTGAAAATCATAATTTGTAGCGTTTATATGTGTTAAATAATTTCCACCATGTAACTCACTTCAAAACAATTAAATTTTATTCTGAGAACTTCAGAGTCATCACGGCATCTTTTGATGTGATCATAATGGCTACTTTTTGAGGGTTGAAACAATCCTTTCTGTTTTGAAAAATAAACAATTCCTAAGCCATACATCAGATTGTTTTAAAAGGTTTTAGATATTTAGTACAGCAGAATTTATAATACTTCCTAATAAAATATGCGAAGAAATCTAAAAAGAATAGCACAATCTCGTACAGTTTGTTACGTTAGGCTTGGTAAGCTAATATTTGGCAATCAGTAAGGTTTCTATAATCATGTTAGGCACGCATAACTTTAAGTTCAGTAATACTGATCTCTAATATAACTTAACTAAAGTGTTAGGTTGTAAATATAAAGAGAGTTTAATGTTTTCTCCTCTTTATTGCTTCTGTCTGGAGAGATTAGGTTTGTGTTCAGGTGGTGATGTGATGTTATAGCTCTCACTCGTGAATACCACTTCTATTAATGAAACAAGAAATTTTCAATGGTATAAGAATTTTAAGGACGGTTCATGACTTAAACACTATAATAGTTGAAGTTTGAAGTTGGTTAATGTTAATTGTCTGTTGTTCTGAGGGACCGAATGTTGATGAGACGATTGTGGCATTTAGTTAATAACAATAGACAATCGCAGTATTTAAATTTAAAGTACACGCTGCGTTCATACATCATAGCTATATTTTCTTACATAAAATTATGAATCACAACCAATTAGATATTTAGCCACGACTGCGATGATGATTATGAACGTTTAGAACTCTCGATTATTCAGCTCTGACGTAGCTGAGACTGCCTTGTAACTAACTGACAGTAGAGCAGATTATTTAGAATCTTTTTTATTCAGCAGCAGAATTTATAAAATCCTCATAACTTTAAAATATCCTCCAGATAGTATCAGATCTGTACAAATCAGCAGGGAACAACCAGGAACTGGGCCGGAAGTTGTTTTACCATGTGGTTGATCACCTCACCTCAGCTGTCTGGAAATACCCGCCCTCTCAACAGATATTCGCTTTCAGTATCGATTGTCTGGGGCAGTTCTTCATCAGGTTGTTAGGTTTTTCTGGATAATTTGTTGGAAGTCGCGTACATGCAGCATTTTCGTGCTAAATTTTCGGTTAAATCATCGAAGTTAAATCTGTGTGCTTTTATTCGGTTGGGCTGCTACGCTAATGATAAAATACTACGTAATAGTTTAGGTCCGTCCTAATCCAGTTATCTATATTAGAGCTGGCTTGATGTTGACTGACTTTTTGGATAAACTTGGCAATAGAAACTTAAATTCTTACTCGGTAATAATGATGAACAGATCATTCCTCCATTACTTGATCAAATTGTATACAATTAGTGACCTAATACAGTGTAATCGTAACCGCCATCTTCCCAGGAACAATCCCGAAGAAACTCTCTCTTTACTGAACTACATTATGAACAAGAAGGAGTTTGCTACGAGTTTAGCTCCTCTGTTCCAACCAAATCAGGGGTTCCAAAACTTCGTCAACGTCTACAGTCATGTCATCATATCACTTTCTAGATGTAAGGATGTTTTGTTGTTGTCATGTCTTTTTTTATACCAATGATACAGCCATATAAGGTCATAGATGTTTTGTTAGATTAAGTCGTGTCGTAAACATGATTATCATTCTAACATTCTATGATCAGATCATTTTAAATGGTCACGTTTTTTCGATTCATTTCACTCAAGTATCAGGTATCTTAATATAATATCGTACATATTAGAGCTTTTTATCTAGAATTGAAAATATTCGTCATATTATGGACTGGTTACATCTGGTTAAAATGCTTCCATTTCATTACATGATACTAATAAAATCTATTAATAATCGATAAATGTAATAGATTTGTAGAGTTTTAATTAGTTTAAAATATTTAATATAATATTTAAGAAGTATGTGTGGTTATCTGCTCCAATGGGGGCCCGAGGTAAGAGTTTTATCTCACTACCGTTAGATCTAGTTTTACTATCACATATAAGCGTCAAACAGGAATCCAACTACCGCAGGGTTGTTGTTTTCTTTAAGTTCGACAATAACAAGCTGTCAAGTCTGTTACGAATTACAAGTGTAACATTACCAGGTGACACTAACAGTTCATTTCCAGGTGACACTAACAGTTCATTTCCAGGTGACACTAACAGTTCATTTTCAGGTGACACCGAGATCGGGTTCACAGTGCTCTCAAAGTTCGATATAAGGAGCTGGTTGACTACCCAACACGCCTCAACTGATAACAGTAAATTGTTACTAAATGCTATCTTCTCTGGGTTTGATATCTACACTTACAGTGGGGAGGATACTACATTCCTTATGTTCTACGATACCCTAAAACTTCACCTCAGGTGGGTTTAAAAAACGTTTATAACATGTTTATAACACGTTTATATAGAACGTGTTACTTCTCTGTAAAAATACTTGCATTTGGTTCTGTCAGTGTCAATTGTCTGAAGTATGACATCATTGACATTTAACATCATTATTAACATGATTAAGTGCAAAGTTTTGTAACAAATTTAAAATTTACTCACGGATTTGTAACCTGAGACAATGTTCTTTAGTTCTTATCATTTATCGGTTCAAAAGTAGACCTAAATATTATCAAACATGCTATTTTTACACTTCCGACCTGATTTCTCCAGTCAGACGAGTGTTAAGCTTTTCTCTAACTTACTAACTAGTGACTCTCTCTCTTGGTATAATCTCAAATATCCATATAACAGGGGGAGAGAGCAAACTTGGTCCGTCATCATTAGTTATGAACTAATGTTTAGTGTAGATTTTAACTCGTAAACATTCCCTGGTCACGAAAATAATTGTCTCAGGCAAGTTGTGACGAACAGGATGTGTTCTCTTCTACAGTACACGATAGAGAAAACTCTGGAGATATCTTCCAAACATCCTCATCACCAGCAGATATGGACTGATATTCTAGGTAATTGAGGAGTAATTGAGGGGTAATTGAGGGGTAATTGAGGGTTGTCTATAGTGGAGGTTATTGTAATTGATTGTGTTCCCAGCTGGTTCACCTGTGCAGACTTCAGAAATTCAGACATAACCTTTTAACATCTTAACAATCACACGTTCTTCGGTTCTATCATTTCTGAATTTTACTGATCAGGCGGTCCAGTAAAATTATTTAATCAAGACAAAAAACAATCAATATTAAAATCTACACAGCTAAGAACACACTAGTAAGTAGTAGTATGTGGTATGTAGTATGTATGTAGTAAGTTACTAATTTAATTTCAAAACTCAAATAAACTTTACATCAATGTATTACAGTTATATTCAATAGAAAAGACCACAATATCTCCTGTGAGGCAAAAACATGGGAAAAGAGAGCTAGAAAAAATATTCATGAGACTCAACACTACCAGACTGCAGCTGGAGTGAGAAACATTATGTAAACATCAAAGTAAAATTTATTTCGGCTGAACCAAAACACGGTGGTAAAACCATAATTACATTGGTGCCGACCCTACATAAAATCATTAATAAATAATCAAGAGAACAAATTTAAATGTATACGATACCTTCTTGCTACTACTCCACAAACTTATTATACTACTGACACTACACGGTTACACCTACCTTCACGAGTTGTAACGTTAGTTCTAGATGCTGGTCTGTACATCCTGCAATCATGACCTACTGTAATGAGTTATCCGTGATGGCTTAGATTGGATTCGGGCAATCAATGGTGAAATTAGGTGGATGGCTTTGTCTTGGGTAGATATGTGTCTCGTTTGCAGTTACACTGCGCTGCTAGGTACGTATGGTTATTAAATTTAACTTATTGTTGCTCTCTATTTTAGTAGTAGATATTTACATTATAATATATTAATAAATTCAAGTATATCAACATACGAAGTACAAGTAATGCAAATGCTTATTTCTAGATATCTTGTTCAGCAATAATATGATCCGACCTCAAGGACCTATAGAGACTAAATATTGCTGGAATGTGATTCTTACAACTGCACCATCCATACATCGCTACACTGTAACAATGTAACACTGTTACACCGTAACACTGTAACACTGTACCACTGTAACACTCCTTACTGTTCCAGAGCTGCTGGAGACAGAGCACGCACAGGAGGTGTTGACTCTCAATACATGTCACAGGATCCTCTACGAGCTCTCTAAATACTTCCTACAAGTTTGTACTTTAAATTGCTTTAATTAATTAATTGCTTTTTAATTGCTCTATATTTTAGACGGGACGGTTCATTGTAACTACCAACGCACGGCGGCTAGTTCTCAACATTATGTTACAAAATACATGGCACAGCTTCGTAGATCTAACAATTTACAATAAATAAATCTCTTGATAAAGCTGAATATTTCACGAGCTCACTATCCTGTAAATGTTGACACATACACCTGTAAACTGTAAAGTAGATGGTCAGTCAGCAAGGAATGTCAACATTAGAAAAGTCTCAATAATAACCACATACCGATCTGTAGTAGCTGCCAGTGTGTGCCGCCAAAACACACTGTAATAAAACTTATTTTACATTGTGCCATTGAATAATATCATTATATAATTAAAATTTATTATTAATTGTAAAATTAACTTAATTAACTTAATTATAAAATTAATTTAAAATGTCATCTCAGTTCAAGAAGAGTATACTGACAGCAGTAGAACACGATCTCTACACACACTGGAGCAATTACACTGACAATCTGATAAAACTATTCAGGGTTATGTGCGCTGTTTACATTAACAAAGCCAGTTATTTAGGTATGTCAACTATTTTATCGTACTATGTTTATCTCGATTATATCTTATCTGAATTTCATTGCATATTTATCTCGATATTTTATCTGGTTATCGGAAATTTTTATGATTGGGACAGCTATAAATCAGCAAATATTTTTATCGGTAGGGATGATGAGATCTCTTTATCAAATAACTAGTGTAACCCGGCCTACGGCCGGGATTTCACTGCCGCAGTTAAAAAGGGTAGGAGTAATTACCCGCTGAGTCAAAACCCGCATTAGGTGACCCAATAGTTTCTTAAACAATAATCTCATAATCAGTTATTTCTTGTGGATAATTAAGTCATTATTAGCCATGAGGCACCACACTCCATGATCATAAGGTCTGAACACCGAGTATTACACCTCATCACTCCCGTCTTGAACCGCTTTCTATTTTTATTTAAATCGTTATAGAAATTAACCCTTGTTAACTCCGCACCACACCCGCATATTATATTTGAAAACACGCATACCATTGTCGTATGAACTCTCTCTCTCTCTCTCTCTCTGCAGTCCAAACAGACCCCAA
Source organism: Bolinopsis microptera (assembly GCF_026151205.1). Taxonomy (NCBI): domain Eukaryota; kingdom Metazoa; phylum Ctenophora; class Tentaculata; order Lobata; family Bolinopsidae; genus Bolinopsis; species Bolinopsis microptera. Next base: position 9,431,240 of record NC_087079.1, read on the forward strand.
ACACTAACAGTCCCCCCTCCCCTAATAAGCTTAAGGTATAACATTACAGCGAGTCTTCCGGGCTAATCCAATTATGACACTACTTAAATGCAGCTATAACATATTACACAGTAATGAGAGAGAGAGAGAGCAAGTCCCGTTACTCTTGCCGTTCTGCTCAAGCAATTTTATGTAACATTTGTGGTACAAAACCATCAATTAAACCACTTACCGCCGGCCGATTTTTAAAAAAATTTCCTATGGGCTTCATCAGAGTTTTGTCCACACTATACCGAAAAAATCAGTCCCGTAACTCTTACCGTTTTTTTTTGTATAACCGACCGGAAATTACACACGGACAGACAGACAGACAGACACACACACACACACATTCTGGTGTTATTAAGGTGATAAATGTCTTCCATATATTAAATTTTCCCGTTTATAATGATATTTGCTGATGCATCACGCGACGTGTGCTGTTGCATGTGTAACCTAACTTTTTGCTCGTGTTATAAAATTAACCCGGTACTTGATTACTGTTTATTACAAGCATACGAAGATACGTCACGCCATGTTCAGCACGCTGATTGCGAGTAAAGGAACTTGGCAAGCATTCCGTCCGTACGTGACACTTCTTATCCTACCTGCCACTTCTTATCGGCTGTAGGAATAAGAAATATGTGCCTGAGAAGTCACAACGTGTACTTGAAAGTGAATATTATATAATAATGTGTGTCATGGGACTTGTATGTATATTGATACAGCATAAAATTAATATTATTATGATATCTCCATAGTAATAATATATATGTATTCTAAATGTCATGGGACTGGCGAGTTTGGATTGATAGTGATATCGCAGGACGCAGATATATTATATCTATACACAGCTTAGCTTTATTATATTGTATCTGAGCGAGGTTGAAATGCAGAAAATGTTTTATAAGATAACAAAATTCTGAACTTAGATTGTTTTAACTTGTATCAACGCTAATATGTATGTATAAATTGTAGAATATTTCAATATTTCAAGTAATGAAAAGAATTTCACGAACATATTTTCAAATCCAGGCTACCAACGATCAAGACCCTCACATCCGTTGAACCCGAAGATTGCTTCTTTTCAAATAAAGGGCGCAACATCTAGAACCAGAACTTGTTAGTTACCCTGCCATGCACATCGGAATGTACCGGAATTTCATAATAACTTCTTGAATGCAAATGCTGAAATAAGCTACCGGAAAACCTTTATTTCTAGAATATTATTGAACTCTTTGCATGACTACTTTCTCTTTAGGGTGAGAAATTGCTGACCTACACTGTAGGATCATACAATATAAATATCTTGACTCATGTCAGAGTTCAGACTGTCCATTCTTACTGCATGCTGCTTGCAATGCTAGCTCACAAGACCGCTAGTAAATACCAATACCAGTATAAAGATCTAATCTTAATATGTATGATCCGATGATGATCAATAACGTCATGTTAATTACCCGAATGTCTACCAGTTCTTAATTTGAAATTTGTCTCAATCCTTGTCAATACAATTTAGAACTGTCTGCTAGCAGTGTGGCTGCTGTACTGGCAGTGTATTAGCTGCTGTACTGGCAGTACTGGCAGTACAGCCCTCCTAACCAGTAATTAGGACCCTCCTAACCAGTAATACATGTGTATTTATTGAGACTTAAACCAGGTTTACCAGGTTACCAGGTTACCAGGTTTACCAGGTTAACCAGTTAACCAGGTTTACCTGGTAAACCTGGTTCTAACTTACTAACTCCTCATCATTCCCAGCCCCGACAGAAGAACAAGCAGCGTGTATATTCATGATAACCTGCACTGTGTTTGCTCCTTGGATACTAGTATACGAGGAGGCTTGTCTACCTTGGTCCGAGTCTCACACAGAGGTAGCTGACTGCTTAGTTACTAAATAGTTACTAATTAGTTACTAATTAGTTACTAATTAGTTACTAATTAGTTACTAATTAGTTACTAATAAGTAGCTTTATTTGTTAATAATTAGTTAACGACATGATTCTATTATATGTTTTTTAATCTGTACGTAAAAATTTTATATCTCTATCTCTAGAATTAACACGTCATAAATATTATATATTATATTGTATTGTTACAAGTATTTCTAATAAAGTAATAATAATATTTTAACCCAGTCGGCGGGGGAGATGTTGACCACGTTCACCTCAATGTTAAATCTAATGAACGAGCTTATCACTGACGTTACACCTCTTCTCAATAGATTCTGGTGGTGAGTGATTAATAAAATAGCTTTTAAATTTCCATAATTTATCACTTTTAATATAATTATTAGTTAAGTCTTTAAGTGAGTTACTAAAAATTCAATCTAGAGACTAGCAACTTATCATCTCTGCCTTCCTGCGAACTTGCGAAGCTAAAACAAGACCAATATTGGTTATGATTATGTGATACTGTGATAGGAAGGAAAGGGATAAGATGTTAGAGAGCCGAGGTTAACAAGTGAGAATCTTTCCAAGAAGGTGTCCCTTAGATTGTACTCTCTCATTCATTATGGATGATCAAATGTCTAATGCTACTGTCTCGATACAATACGACGTTGTAAAGCAACTTTGGGTGTATCCCATACTGAAATACCCCGATTTACTGTACCATTTTCCTTTTCCTCAAACTGTACTGTAAAACAGGATTTTACTGTACTATTTAGTATTCCCTAAAATCTCTACACTCGATCATCTCTATTCATATAATGATAATCCTGATTAACGTCAGCAATTTGAAAACCAGCAAATTAAATTTTTAATATTCTTATTATCACAGGTACTACATGGACATACTAGGACATCCCATAGTCCCTGGCAGTATTATAGAAATATACTACGAGCATTTCAAGACCCTGCCGTGGAACAAGTTTGTACCGACTCTGGAAATACTACATTCTCTATTGAAGTGTGTGCGGAACAACAGGAAGAACATCAGCTTCGTCATATTCGTCATGACTCAGGTAACAGAATATTTCCTTGTGTTAGACTCAAGTAACATAATATTTTCTTGTGTTTTACAAACATCTCATAACATTCGTCAATTAAACATTATCCTCCATCATCATGACGTCATCTTTATGTAAGACACATTCCCCTCCCAGGTAAACTGGCAGACAGTGGTAGGTGAGCTGAAGAAAGAGTCCCACGCCTTTGACATGCTGGTGGATGTCCTGATAACATTCGCTCTGAACCAGGACATATTCCAGCAGTTCGGACAGGAGTTTACCGGACTCTTCCGGCAGTTCAAGTCTCTAGATCTGAGTCTAGTCTCTGATGAGGGGTTTGTTGTTTAATTGCGTATCTTAGTGATGACGTGTCCTTTGGAGATATTAATTGATACTTGCGCTTAGTAATCTAGTTTAGAACTGAAATATCTTCTGTTGTCCGATATCACCACACTTTTTTTGTTCGTTGCCAACCAATTGAAATCTGAGCTGGGGTTAACATAGTATATTGTATATTAACCAATATTTATATAGTTACCGATTGGGTGACTAATACAATAACCAAAACAGTATTTAAAGTAACCAATGCAATATAGTAACCAATATAGTAACCAGACCTCCCTGTTCCTCAGGTTCAGCTCAATAATGTCCCGTATAGACACAACAGTGCAGCGCAGCCAGTTCATCCAGCCAGTTACCAGTACTGGTCACTTGATACAGTTTATGGGGGTGCTATGTAGGTTTAGTCAACAGGGGGTGAGCTACGTTAAACAGATCACATACTTCCGTCACGTGGTCAATATCATCACTAAGATATCTAACGCTCAGGTTTTTATATTTTATATAATTTCCTTCTTTAAAGTTCTTGGGTTTTTGCTTCTGGGCATTCGGTATATTTTGGAATTGAGAAGGTAAAAGGGGGTGGAAGCAGAATACGTCACTATTTATTGTATATACATATTATAAGTAATAACATATTATCATAGGTAATAACATTCTAACAACCAATCTTGTCCCACAGTACGCTGAAACGTTAGTACAATCACTGTTGTACAACGTGGAGCAAGTATTTTACACTGGCTGCACTGAACTTCACATCTCAGAGTTGGGGGGAGAGTTATTTAGGCTGTTCAATACTACTCCTTGTGATATGAACACTCACTCTCTTGCAGTCAAGTAAGTTGCCCCCTCCCTCCCTCTCTCTCTGTTTCTCTCTATCCCCTAGTTTATTGTGCACTGCAACTGGCAAATCGCCAAGCTTTTCAATCTTTACCTATTGTTGAACTGTTCTTAGCCAGATACCAGGCAGTTCCAGCTACTCAGATTGGTTTTACACATTACATTCGTACCACTTAGTTTTACATACTCTTATCTTCAATACTGAGCGTGTCTATTTATAGAGTTAAAACAAAAGTTAGAAACGTTCAGTTCCATTCTGAGTTAAAACAAAAGTTAGAAATATTCTGTGTCCCAGTCTGAGACAGAATGCGTGATTATTCGGTGATTACTCGGTGATTACTCGGTGTCTCCCTTAAACTATAATCAATTACTACCACATCACGTACAATTCTGGGTACTGTTATTTAAAAACATTTCTTTGAAGTTCACTGTTCAATATTTTATCTATTTCCCTTGGTAATATACGCTAGATCAGCCAATAACCCGTACTTTATAACCATGCATAATTTGGCTAATGGCTATGTATATTTTAGACCTGACACAATACGTACACTTGATCTCATTGATATTAAATATTCCAACACAGTTTAAACCAGACTAAAAAGGCTATATAATAACATGTCTCACATTATCAGTGTAACAGACTAAAACTACTATAGCGCTCTAAAACTAACGACTATGTTTTGTAATTGCTTATTGAGTTATTGCAGAGTTTGAACAATGATGTGTAGGGAGCTTGTTTGAGCTGACCAAACCAACATCATGATCCATCTCTCTAGACAGCTTTATAAAGTCAAAGAGTTATTTAATTTCCCTTCGTATTTAATCCTGATCAGCGCTCTTTGTGACTAAATACATCTCACTTCTTCACCAATTAAAGTAGGTGTACGTCCCAGCTCCTGCATCCTATTTGATAGGACTATTGTTTATGTATTACAAGATTTACACAATTAATTGATTAATTACTCCAACCCCCTCTGCAGGAAGATAGAATCAGCCCTGAAGATGCACGGCAGTATAAAAGAGGGTTTCTCTTTCTCTCAACTCAGCTTGTACTACTTATCAGTCCTTACTTGTACTGTTCACAATGTCAAGATGCAGGCGGTGGTATGCGAGGTATGTTTGACAGGCTATTATACTATGTTAATATGTTCGTTAATCATTGATTCACTGTCAGGAGAGAGTCTTGATTAGTGATAGAATTGAGTCTTTAAAAATTAAATTTCCGAAAGAAAGTTAATCATGTGTTCGAACTCAATAACTTTAAGAAATTTACAACAGACAGTATACAGGAAATATAGTAATTATTAAAAATATTAAAAATATTTATTATTACAATTCCCACTGCAGGTCCTGATAGAAAGCTACTTCACCCACTGTGAGAGTAGTTTCCCTGTGCTCAGCGTTAGCTGGACCACACTACATGAACGGTTCCTGATCTCTGACATGACCTACGATAACTTTATAAACCACAGTGTTCAGGAGAGCTGTCCTCTTAATATCTACCTTTATACTACCCACCTTCTTGCACTGTGAGTGTACACGTTATGTGGGTGTGGTTGTTGAGAGAAATATTTGGGGTATTTGTTTGAAATTTTATAAAAACAGTTCACTGCATGGTTTGGAAAGTTAGTTGCTTGTGGGATGCGTGTATTCAACTTCAGGACATTTTCAGTAAGTTTTAGGGATGATTATCTACCTGATCCAATATGTTGAGTTTAATGATTTCAGAGTGCGTGGTTTGGTGTATTTTATTGTTCTCTTTACATTTGTAAACATAAGTCAAATAAAAGATAAACAAAGATATTTAAATTATTTGCAATTATCATTTCCAGGTCGGAAGATGTAGACGGTAGTTATTCAGCTGTAGCCATGTTGATAGACTGTTCATCTCGTATACAACCCAAACCAAAAGAAGAACAAAAAATGCTCCTACTTTGGTTTAAAATATTCGAGATCATGATGTCGCTGCATGAAAACGGCATTCGGTAAGGTTCACTGCACGCATTATCACATATAAATTATAATACAGCATTGGAAACCCGCTGTTTTATATTCAGTATTACAGTTGTATTTTCGTTTCATTTCATTTTTTCAAATGTATCATATTGTCGGTTCGGCATTTTTTCGTATTCTAAAAGATTTCGTACAGTGGTGTTTAGAACAATCAAATTATTGCTCATCTTATTAAAGTTTTAATCTTATATTTGTCTAGTGTCTCATTTTAAACATTCTGACCAAATTATCATAATTGAATTACTCTTCGTCAGTATCATATATATCTGAATAAAAACAAAGCAACTACCATTTCCACAGGTCATCAGCAATTAGCTCTATAATAAAGCAACTGCCGACAACAATGTTGAAGTTGGCCGAAGACAGAGAAACTGGCGGGCTTTTCACCAATTGGTTTGGCAAGAAGTCAAAATACAGTTTAGAATTCAGACTGACTACTAGGATTTTCGCCACATATGTTTTACATCAGGTAAATCTATTTATAAACATTGAATGGTCTTATTGATGTTTTAATTGGTTCAAGATGTGACGTTTTTATTGTTCCCAATTATTAGGTATTAACGCTGAAATATCTAGATAAACAAGGACGGATCGTTGCGGACAAACAGCTCGAGGCATAACCTGACAAGTGAAGCTGGAAAAGCAATGGATAACATCAGGACCTTAGTCAGCAACAAAGCTTATGCTGCACATATCAGTACATTGCAGGTATTTTGTGACAATCTTGGCTTCTTCACTTGTTTTCAGTGTCGTTCACGTAGCGCGCTATTACATTTTCGTGTAGCACTAGAGCCGCGCATGCGCTGTAATTGATGCGCGTAATGTGCGCGTACTTAAAACTCAATCATGTGACGGCTAGATGATTTAATTTATCGAATCTCTGAATTCGGTAATGCTGGGCCTACACACCACCTATCGGAACTTGTTGTGATACGTTCAACATTGGATTAGCTGAACGGCAAAGGAATGGCTTGAGCGTTCCTAAACCCTCGTAATGAAATTGAACTGCTTATTATCTCATGATTAAATCAGAAGCAGACTCTCAGACTGGTTTTTTGGAAACACCGTCCATACCACATACGAAAATTATCGCCTAGGGGTCGTTCACATATTACTGAATCAACGGAGAGGGAGGGGATTTTCCGAATGATTACGCTGGTATAACTTTGACACAATAGCTATGTGTAAAACTGATTACGGAGGGGGGAGGGGGGATTGGCCAAAAAGTGATTGCGTAATGTGTGAACGGTCCCGTACAGAAAGAAATTTGGAAGACTTTTCGATCTTTCCTTTGTCAAAATAAAGCTGACAGTCGACCCATCAAAGTTGCCTTTTAATGACAGTACTATGATCTAAATTTCTATCATTTCAGCATTGTATTGGCATGATTCTAGATTCTACGAAGACTTTCCTCAACACTATCGAACTTCTACGCTTCCTGGCGGGTACCTTTTATAGTGATCAACCTTACTTATCAGCTATCATGTGAGAGCACGTTTCCTTGATTTGTGTATGCGATTTGTATGCGATTTCACCCCTGTATGCGATTTGTGTTCCGGGGTATTTGGAACAGGTTTAGGGGTTTAAATAGTTAGTACCTGTCCCCAAACCATCATAAAAATCAAGTTTCGACCTCCTAACCCACTCGGGCCACTCCCAGGGGCCACGCCCATCCCAAAATATCTGAAATCCAGGTCAAATCAAGATTGAAAATCTTTACCCCCGTATGCGATTTATGTTCCGGGGTAGGTGGCCCATGTTTTAGTATAAAAATGGGTACTGCCTATCCCAAACCATCATAAAAACCAAGTTTTGACCTCTCAAACCACTCAGGCCACTCCCAGGGGCCACGCCCATCCCAAAATAGCTGAAATCCAGGTCAAATCCCATACAAATCCAGACTGAGAATCTTGACCCCCGTATGCGATTTATGTTCCGGGGTAGGTGGCCCATATTTTAGTATAAAAATGGGTACTGCCTATCCCAAACCATCATAAAAACCAAGTTTGGACCTCTCAAACCACTCAGGCCACTCCCAGGGGCCACGCCCATCCCAAAATAGCTGAAATCCAGGTCAAATCCCATACAAATCCAGACTGAGAATCTTTACCCCCGTATGCGATTTATGTTCCGGGGTAGGTGGCCCATGTTTTAGTATAAAAATGGGTACTGCCTATCCCAAACCATCATAAAAACCAAGTTTTGACCTCTCAAACCACTCAGGCCACTCCCAGGGGCCACGCCCATCCCAAAATAGCTGAAATCCAGGTAAAATCAAGATTGAAAATCTTTACCCCCGTATGCGATTTATGTTCCGGGGTAGGTGGCCCATGTTTTAGTATAAAAATGGGTACTGCCTATCCCAAACCATCATAAAAACCAAGTTTTGACCTCTCAAACCACTCAGGCCACTCCCAGGGGCCACGCCCATCCCAAAATAGCTGAAATCCAGGTCAAATCCCATACAAATCCAGACTGAGAATCTTGACCCCCGTATGCGATTTATGTTCCGGGGTAGGTGGCCCATATTTTAGTATAAAAATGGGTACTGCCTATCCCGAACCATCATAAAAACCAAGTTTTGACCTCTCAAACCACTCAGGCCACTCCCAGGGGCCACGCCCATCCCAAAATAGCTGAAATCCAGGTCAAATCCCATACAAATCCAGACTGAGAATCTTCACCCCCGTATGCGATTTATGTTCCGGGGTAGGTGGCCCATGTTTTAGTATAAAAATGGGTACTGCCTATCCCAAACCATCATAAAAACCAAGTTTCGACCTCTCAACCCACTCAGGCCACTCCCAGGGGCCACGCCCATCCTAAAATAGCTGAAATCCAGGTAAAATCAAGATTGAAAATCTTTACCCCCGTATGCGATTTATGTTCCGGGGTAGGTGGCCCATGTTTTAGTATAAAAATGGGTACTGCCTATCCCAAACCATCATAAAAACCAAGTTTCGACCTCTCAACCCACTCAGGCCACTCCCAGGGGCCACGCCCATCCTAAAATAGCTGAAATCCAGGTAAAATCAAGATTGAAAATCTTGACCCCCGTATGCGATTTATGTTCCGGGGTAGGTGGCCCATATTTTAGTATAAAAATGGGTACTGCCTATCCCAAACCATCATAAAAACCAAGTTTGGACCTCTCAAACCACTAGGCCACTCCCAGGGGCCACGCCCATCCCAAAATAGATGAAATCCAGGTCAAATCCCATACAAATCAAGACTTTAAAATCTTTACCCCCGTATGCGATTTATGTTCCGGGGTAGGTGCCCATGTTTTAGTATAAAAATGGGTACTGCCTAGCCCAAACATCATAAAAACCAAGTTTTGACCTCTCAAACCACTCAGGCCACTCCCAGGGGCCACGCCCATCCCAAAATAGCTGAAATCCAGGTAATAATCAAGATTGAAAATCTTTACCCCCGTATGCGATTTATGTTCGGGGTAGGTGGCCCATGTTTTAGTATAAAAATGGGTACTGCCTACCCAAACCATCATAAAAACCTAGTTTTGACCTCTCAAACCACTCAGGCCACTCCCAGGGCCACGCCCCATCCCAAAATAGCTGAAATCCAGGTCAAATCCCATACAAATCCAGACTGAGAATCTTGACCCCCGTATGCGATTTATGTTCCGGGGTAGGTGGCCCATATTTTAGTATAATAATGGGTACTGCCTATCCCGAACCATCATAAAAACCAAGTTTTGACCTATCAAACCACTCAGGCCACTCCAGGGCCACGCCCATCCCAAAATAGCTGAAATCCAGGTCAAATCCCATACAAATCCAGACTGAGATCTTCACCCCCGCGTATGCGATTTATGTTCCGGGGTAGGAGGCCCATGTTTTAGTATAAAAATGGGTACTGCCTATCCCAAACCATCATAAAAACCAAGTTTCGACCTCTCAACCCACTCAGGCCACTCCCAGGGGCCACGCCCATCCTAAAATAGCTGAAATCCAGGTAAAATCAAGATTGAAAATCTTTACCCCGTATGCGATTTATGTTCCGGGGTAGGTGGCCCAGGTTTTAGTATAAAAATGGGTACTGCCTATCCCAAACCATCATAAAAACCAAGTTTCGACCTCTCAACCCACTTCAGGGCCACTCCAGGGGCCACGCCCATCCTAAAATAGCTGAAATCCAGGTAAAATCAAGATTGAAAAATCTTTACCCCCGTATGCGATTTATGTTCCGGGTAGGTGGCCCATATTTTAGTATAAAAATGGGTACTGCCTATCCCAAACCATCATAAAAACCAAGTTTGGACCTCTCAAACCACTCAGGCCACTCCCAGGGGCCACGCCCATCCCAAAATAGCTGAAATCCAGGTCAAATCCCATACAAATCCAGACTGAGAATCTTTACCCCCGTAAGCGATTTATGTTCCGGTAGGTGGGCCCATGTTTTAGTATAAAAATGGGTACTGCCTATCCCAAACCATCATAAAAACCAAGTTTTGACCTCTCAAACCACTCAGGCCACTCCCAGGTGGCCACGCCCATCCAAAATAGCTGAAATCCAGGTAAAATTAAGGATTGAAAATCTTTACCCCCGTATGCGATTTATGTTCCGGGGTAGGTGGCCCATTGTTTTAGTATAAAAATGGGTACTGCCTATCCCAAACCATCATAAAAACCAAGTTTTGACCTCTCAAACCACTCAGGCCACTCCCAGGGGCCACGCCCATCCCAAAATAGCTGAAATCCAGGTCAAATCCCATACAAATCCAGACTGAGAATCTTGACCCCCGTATGCGATTTATGTTCCGGGGTAGGGTGGCCCATATTTTAGTATAAAAATGGGTACTGCCTATCCGAACCATCATAAAAACCAAGTTTTGACCTCTCAAACCACTCAGGCCACTCCCAGGGGCCACGCCCATCCCAAAATGCTGAAATCCAGGTCAAATCCCATACAAATCCAGACTGAGAATCTTCACCCCCGTATGCGATTTATGTTCCGGGGTAGGTGGCCCATGTTTTAGTATAAAAATGGTACTGCCTATCCCAAACCATCATAAAAACCAAGTTTCGACCTCTCAACCCACTCAGGCACTCCCAGGGGGCCACGCCCATCCTAAAATAGCTGAAATCCAGGTAAAATCAAGATTGAACATCTTTACCCCCGTATGCGATTTATGTTCCGGGTAGGTGCCCATGTTTTAGTATAGATAATGGGTACTGCCTATCCCAAACCATCATAAAATCCAAGGTTTCGACCTCTCAACCCACTCAGGCCACTCCCAGGGGCACGCCCATCCTAAAATAGCTGAAATCCAGGTAAAATCAAGATTGAAAATCTTTACCCCCCGTATGCGATTTATGTGCCGGGGTAGGTGGCCCATATTTTAGTATAAAAATGGGTACTGCCTATCCCAAACCATCATAAAACCAAGTTTGGACCTCTCAAACCACTCAGGCCACTCCCCAGGGCCCACGCCCATCCCAAAATAGCTGAAATCCAGGTCAATTCCCATACAAATCCAGACTGAGAATCTTTACCCCCGTATGGCGATTTATGTCCGGGGGGTAGGGTGGTGCCCATATTTTAGTATAAAAATGGGTACTGGCCTATCCCAAACCATCATAAAAACCAAGTTTGGACCTCTCAAACCACTCAGGCCACTCCCAGGGGCCACGCCCATCCTAAAATAGCTGAAATCCAGGTAAAATCAAGATTGAAAATCTTTACCCCCCGTATGCGATTTTGTTCCGGGTAGGTGGCCCATGTTTCTAGTATAAAAATGGTACTGCCTATCCCAAACCATCATAAAAACCAAGTTTTGACCTCTCAAACCACTCTGGCCACTCCCAGGGGCCTCGCCCATCCCAAAATAGCTGAAATCCAGGTCAAATCCCATACAAATCAGACTGAGAATCTTGACCCCCGTAGCGATTTATGTTCCGGGGTAGGTGGCCCATATTTAGTATAAAAATGGGTACTGCCTATCCCAAAACCATCATAAAACCAAGTTTTGACCTCTCAAACCACTCAGGCCACTCCCAGGGGCCACGCTCATCCCAAAAATAGAGCTGAAATCCAGGGCAAACCCCAAAAAAAAAAAAAACCCCGAAACCCCAAAAATCTTCACCCCCAAAGCGATTTTAAATTTCCCCCGGGGGAGGGGGGCCCAGGTTTTTTGTATAAAAATGGGTACCCGGGCCCAACCCAAACCATCATAAAAACCAAGTTTCGACCCCTCGACCCACTCAAAGGCCACTCCCCGGGGGCCCCCCCATCCTAAAAAAAGCTGAAATCCCGGTAAAAATCAAGATTGAAAAACTTTTCCCCCATCGATTTATGTTCCGGGGTAGGTGGGGGCCAATTTTAGATAAAAAAATGGGTACTTCCTAACCCCAAAACCCTCTAAAAACCAAGTTTCGCCTCTCAACCCACCAAGGGGCCCCCCAGGGGGAAAGCCCCTCCTAAAATAGCTGAAAATCCAGGTAAAAATTTAAATTGGAAAAACTTCCCCCTTACCCCCGTAAGGGGCGATTTATGGGTTTCCCGGGGGAGGTGGCCCCTGTTTAAAAATATAAAAAATGGGTTACTCCTATCCCCAAAAACCCTCATAAACCCAAAATTTTGACCCCTCAAAAACCCCCACCAGGCCACCCCCCAGGGGCCACGCCCATTTCCCAAAATAAAAAGCTTAAATTTAAAAGGGGGAAAAAACAAGATTGAAAATCTTTTTCCCCCGGGAGGGGATTTATTTTTCCGGGGTAGTGGCCCAAAATTTAAAATTTTTTTTGTATAAAAAATTTGGGACTGCCTATCCCAAACCCAACACTAAAAACCCCCAAGGGTTTTGGGCCCCAAAACCCCTCAAAACCACTCCCAGGGGGCCCCGCCCATCCCAAAATAGCTGAAAAACCCCGGCAAATTTCCCTAAAATCCAGGGCTTAGAACCTTTTCCCCCGTAAGCATTTGTGCCGGGGTAGGGGGGCCCCTTTTTATATAAAAAAAGGGTACTTCCCCAACCCCAAAACCCTCAAAAAACCAAGTTTTTTAACCCCTCAAACCACTTTAAAACCACTCCCCGGGGCCACGCCCCCTCCCCAAAAAACTGAAACCAGGTAAAATTAAAAATTTGGGAAAAACTTTTTCCCCCGTTTTTCGATTTAAATTTCCCCGGGGGAGGTGGCCCATTTTTAAATAAATAAAATGGGTACCGCCTATCCCCAAAATTCAAAAAACCAAATTTTGGACCCCTCAAACCACCAGGCCAATCCCCCGGGGGCCCCGCCCATCCCCCAAAAAAAACTTTAAAACCAGGTCAAAACCCTACAAACCAGACTGAAATCTTTACCCCCGTTATGCGTTTAAAGTTCCCGGGGGAGGTGGGCCCCTTTTTAGTATAAAAAAAGGGGACTGGCCCCATCCCAACCACAAAAAAAACCATTTTTTAAACCTTCCCCCAAAAACCCCTCAGGGCCACTCCCAGGGGCCACGGGGCCCCCCCAAAATAGCTGAAATCCAGGGCAAATCCCATACAAATCCAGACTGAGAATCTTTTACCCCGTAGCATTTAAAGTTCCCGGGGGAGGGGCCCAGGGTTTTTTTAAAAATGGGGACCCGCCTATCCCCCAAAAATCATAAAAACCCCGTTTTTCGACCCTCTCAACCCACTCAGCCACTCCGGGGGCCCAAAACCCATCCCAAAATAGCCCGAAAATCCAGGGAAAATCAAATTGAACATCTTTTTAACCCCCGTATGCGATTTAGGCCGGGGGAGGTGGCCCATGTTTTTGTATAAAAAAGGGTTTCTGGCCTATTTCCCCAAACCACATAAAAACCAAGTTTTTGGCCCCCTCAAAACCCCCTCAGGCCACTCCCAGGGGGCCCCGGGCCCCAACCTAAAAAAGCTGGAAAACCAGGGAAAATCAAGATTGGAAAAATCTTTTCCCCCGGGTGGATTTTTTGTTTTTCCCGGGGAGGTGGGGGCCCTATTTTAGTATAAAAAAAATGGGAAGCCTATCCCAAAACCCTCAAAAAAACCAATTTTTTAAACCCCCTCAAACCCCTCAGGGCCCCCCCCCAAGGGGCCACCCCATCCCAAAAAAGCGAAAACCAGGTCAAAACCCATACAAAAAAAAGACTGGAATCTTTAACCCCCCCTATGGGGGTTTAGGTTTTCCGGGGGAGGGGGGCCCCTAATTTTTTTATAAAAAAGGGACTGCCTATCCCCCCCCAAACCCCAAAAAAACCAAGTTTTGGGCCCCCTCCCAAAACCCCTCAGGCCCCCTCCCCCGGGGCCACGCCCCTCCCAAAATGCGAAATCCAGGGAAAATCAAGAAATTTAAAATCTTTAACCCCCCTACGAATTTTTGTTCCGGGGAGGTGGCCCATTTTTAAAATAAAAAAGGGTACTGCCCAAACCCAAACCTTTATAAAAAAACCCAAAATTTTTTACCTCTCAAAACCACCCAGGGGCCACTCCCCGGGGTCACGCCCATTCCCAAAATAGCGGGAAAACCAGGGGGCAAACCCATACAAAAACCGACGGGGAAAACCTTTACCCCCGGATGCGATTTATGTTTTCCGGGGGAAGGGGGCCCATATTTTTGTAAAAAAATGGTACTGCCTATCCCAAACCATCCCTAAAAAACCCAATTTTTGACCCTCAAACCAAATCCCCGGGGCCAAATCCCCCGGGGCCACGCTCAAACCCAAAATTTTGCTGAAATCCAGTCAAATCCCCAACAAATTTCCAAAGGGAAAACTTTACCCCCGGGAAACGGGTTTATTTCCGGGGGGGTTAAAAGGGGGCCCTGTTTTTAGTATCAAAAGGGGACTGCCCCATCCCAAACCATCATAAAAAAACCCAAATTTTGAAAACCCCCCTGGCCCCCTCAAGGGGGCCACTCCCCGGGGGCCAAACGCCCCTCCAAAAAAAGCTGAAAACCCGGTTTAAAAACAAGTTTGAAAATCTTACCCCCCGGAAAGCGAATTTTTGTTCCGGGTAGGTTTGGGCCCTGTTTTAATTTAAAAAAAATTTGGGACTTTTCCCAAACCCAAACCAAACATAAAAACCAAGGTTTTTGACCCTCAAAAAACCCACTCAAACCCCCTCCCAGGGGGACGCCCATCCTAAAATAGCTGAAATCCAGGGAAAAACAAGAATTGAAAATCTTTACCCCTAAAAAAAGCGATTTAAAAATTTCCGGGGGAAGGGGGGCCCAAAGTTTTTAGTATAAAAAATGGGTACTTTCCTTCCCAATCCCCTCATAAAAAACCAAATTTTTGGGCCTCGGTTTCCCCAAAAACCCCTCAGGGGCCCCTCCCAGGGGGCCCCGCCCCAAACCCCAAAATAAACTAAAAAACCAAATCAAATCCATACAAATCCCGGGCTTTAAATCTTTTAACCCCCTAAGCGATTTATTCCGGGGGAGGGGGCCCATCTTTTTAGTTTAAAAAAAAAAAACGGGCCCATCCCCAAAACCCTCATAAAAACCAATTTGGGGGCCCCTCAAACCACTCAGGGGCCCCCAGGGGCCCCGCCCCCTTTTCCCAAATTTGCTGAAAACCAGGTCAAAACCCATACTAATTTCCCGACGGGGAAAACTTTACCCCCCTAGGCTTTATTTCCAGGGGTAGATGGCCCCTGTTTTTTGAAAAAAATTTAATTAAAAAAAAAAGCCTTTCCCAAACCATCATAAAAACCAAGTTTCACCCCTCAACCCACTCAGGCCACTCCCGGGGGGCCCCGCCCAAACCTTAAAAACTGAAATCCAGGTAAAATCAAAAATTGAAAAACCTTTAAACCCCCCTAACCCAAAATTTTTTTTCCGGGGTAGGTTTGGCCCCCTGTTTTTTTATAAAAATGGGGACTGGGCCATCCCCAAAACCCTCATAAAAACCAAGTTTGACCTCTCAAACCACCAGGGCCCCTCCCAGGGGCCACGCCCCAACCCAAAATAGCTAAACCAGGTCAAAATTTCCCCTTACAAATCCAACTGGAAACTTTACCCCCGGACGATTTATGTTCCCGGGGTAGGTGGCCCATGGGTTTAGTAAAAAAAATGGGGAAATTGGGGCCCATCCCCCAAAACCCTCATAAAAACCGTTTCGACCTCTCGCCCACTCAGGGCCCCTCCCAGGGGGCCCCGCCCCTCCCAAAATACTGAAATCCAGTAAAATCAAGATTAAAATCTTTTAAACCCCCCCCGTAAAGCGATTTTTTTCCGGGGTATTGGCCCAAATTTTTTGTATAAAAAAGGGGATTGCCTACCCAAACCATCATAAAAAAACCCAATTTTTGACCTCTCCAAAAACCCCCCAGGCCACTTCCCCGGGGGCCCCGGCCCTCCTAAAATTAGCTGAAATCCAGGGGAAAATTTAAGATTGAAAATCTTTAAAAACCCCCTATGCGAATTTTTTTCCGGGGGAGGTGGGCCCTTTTTTAAAAATTAAAAAAATGGGTACCTTGCCTATCCCAATCCCACATAAAAAAAACCCAAATTTTTTGGGCCTCTCAAACCACCCCAGGGGCCACTCCCAGGGGGCCACGCCCCTTCCCAAAAAAGCTAAATCCAGGGCAAAATCCCAAAAAATTTCCCAAATGGAACTTTAAACCCCCGTATGCAAATTTTTGTTCCGGGGGGAGGTGGCCCCCAATTTTTAAATATAAAAAAAAGGGTACTCTTGGCCCCATCCCCCAAAACCCTCATAAAAACCAAATTTTTAAACCCCTCAAACCCCCTCAGGCCACTCCAGGGCCCCGCCCATCCCCCAAATTTGCGGGAAATTTCCAAAGGGGGAAAACCCCAAAAAGATAATTGAGGGTTTAAAAGGGGGCCAAAATTTTAAAAGAATTGGGATTTGGCATCCAATAAAAGTTTGTTCTAAAAGATTTAAACCAGCTTTCAAATGGCCGGAAAAACAAGGGTATTGGGCATAACGGGTTTTATTCATTACTGTGATCAGGGTTGGATTACCCTTTTAGGTGAAATTTGGTGAATTCCCGTTAAATTGCAAGGGGAAAACCCCAAATTAAAGGGGTCCTATTTACATAATCACCCCCTTTAATTTTATAAAGAGATTTAAAAAAATGCTTGTTAACCTTTTCCATTTCAAAACCGTTTGGCCAAATTTTTCAAAACAGATGGGATGAAAATTTAAAATCAAAATAATCGAAAAAATGGGGGTCAAACATGTCCGGGAAAAAACAATTCAGGGGGTTTGATATTTTATGGGGCGTGGGCTGAAAATCGAATTTTTAAACATTTTTGGGGACGGAATCCCCCCAAGAAAAGTTTTCAAACCCTGCCATCAGCAAATTACAGGTCCATAAATTTAAAACCCGGGGGTGGAAAAAAACCCCCAACCCTAAAGGTAACCCTAACTTTTTTGGGAAACCCCCCCCTTTTAGTTTTCTTGGGGTTAGGCGTGAACCCCCAGGGGGTGGGGCCATATTTGAAGGGGAGAAACTTTGGGTTTTTTTTGGTGGGTTTTGGGGTAGGCAGTACCCATTTTTTAATTTAAAAAATGGGGCCCCCTACCCCAAAAAAACATTAAAACACAAAACGGGGGTAAAGATTCTCATCGGGGTTTGTAAAGGGGTTTGACCTGGATTCAGCTTTTTTGGGATGGGGGGTGGCCCCCATAGTGGGCCTGAGTTTGGGTTTTAGAGGTCGGGAAAATTGGTTTTTTTAAGGGGTTTGGGAAAAGCAGTACCCATTTTTATACTAAAAAAATGGGCCACCTACCCCTGAAAAATAAATCGCAACGGAAAATAAAAGATTTTTTAATTTTTGATTTTACCCGGATTTCGCTATTTTGGGGTGGGCGTTGGCCCCCGGGAAAAGGGGGCCCGGATTTGGGTTGGAAGGTCGAAACTTGGTTTTTTTGTGGTTTTTAGATAGGCAAATACCCCTTTTATAATAAAAAAAATGGGGCCCCCACCCCCGGGAAAAATAAATCGCATACGGGGGGAAAAGATTGTCAGCTGGATTTAATTGGAAATTTTACCTGATTTTTAGCTATTTTGGGATGGGCGTGGGGCCCCGGGAATTGCCTGAGTGGGGTTTTAAGGTCGAAAACTTTTTTTAGGGTGGTTTTGGGGATAAACAGTAAACCCCCTTTTTAAATAAAAAAGGGGGCCCCCCTACCCCGAAACATAAACACAAACGGGGGAAAGTTCTCAGTCCGGATTTTAAGGGGGTTTGACCGGGTTTCAGCCCCATTTTTGGGATTCTTTTGGGGCCCCTTGGGGGACCGAGGGGGTTTAGGGGTCGGAAAAATTTGGGTTTTTAAAATGGTTTTGGATAGGCATACCCATTTTTTTACTAAAACGGGGCCCCCTACCCCGGGAACCCTAAAAACGCATCCCGGGGGAAAGAATTTTCAATCTTGAAATTTAAAACCCGGATTTTTTGCTATTTGGGGTGGCGGGGCCCCCCGGGGGGTGCCTGAGTGGGTTTAGGGTCGAAACTTGGTTTTAGATAGTTTGGGATAAAGGGAGTAAACCCCTTTTTATACTAAAACCCTGGGGCCCCCTACCCCGAAAAATAAATCGCATACGGGGGAAAGAAATTTTTAATCTTGATTTTACCTGGAAATTTCCGCTATTTTGGGATGGGCGGGCCCCTGGGATGGGGGCCCGAGTGGGGTTAAAGGTCGAAACTTTTTTTTTTTATGATGGTTTGGGGGGGTAGGCCCGTACCCATTTTTGTACAAAACCCTGGGGGCCCCCCTACCCGGGAAAATAATCGCATACGGGGGAAAAAATTTTTTAAAACTTGATTTTCACCTGAATTTTTAGCTATTTTGGGATGGGGGGTTTCCCCCGGGGGTGGCCTGAGTGGTTTGGGGAGGGCCAAAATTTGGTTTTTTATTTTGGTTTGGGGGTAGGGAGTTCCCATTTTTTTTACTAAAACATGGGGCCCCCAACCCCTTAAAAACCCCAACAAAAAATTCGCTTCGGGGTAAAGAAAACCCATTTTGGAATTTTATGGGGTTTAAACCCGATTTTCCCCTATTTTGGGGGGGGGGGTGCCCCTTGGGGGGGGCCTTTGGGTTTGAGAGGGCGAAACTTGGGGTTTTTTTTTTGGGTGATTTGGGGAAAAGGGATTTCCCATTTTTAAAACTAAAACATGGCCACCTTCCCCGGAACATAAATCGCATACGGGGGGAAAGGAAAATTTTAATCCCATTTTAAACCGGGTTTCACTATTTTGGGGGGGCGTGGCCCCTGGGTTTTTGGGCCCGAGTGGGTTGAGAGGTTTGAAAATTTTTTTTTATGAGGGTTTTTGGGTAGGCAGTACCCATTTTTTATACTAAAAATGGGCCCAAACCCCCCCCCCGGAACATAAATCGCTACGGGGGGAAAGATTCTCCCTCCCGGGTTTTTTTGGGGAAATTTACCGGAATTTTAGCTATTTTTGGGGTGGGGGGGCCCCCGGGAGTGGCTTTATTTTTTGGGTTTTAAGGTCGAAAAATTGGTTTTTATGATGGTTTGGGATAGCAGTACACATTTTAACTAAAACATGGGCCCCTACCCCGAACAAAATCGCATAAAGGGGGTAAAGAATTTCATCTTGATTTTTTTCCCGAATTTTTTAGCTATTTTGGGATGGGCGGGCCCCCCGGAGTGCCTAGTGGTTTTTAGAAAGGGCCAAACTTGGTTTTTATGAGGTTTTGGGATAGGCATTCCCATTTTTATACTAAAACATGGGCCACCTACCCCCGGGAAAATAAATCGCATACGGGGTAAAGATTCTCAGTCCCGGATTTGGATGGGAAATTTAAACCCGGGTTCAGCATTTTGGGATGGGCGTGGCCCCTGGGGGTGGCCTGGTGGGGTTTTAGAGGTCGAAAATTGTTTTTTTTTTTTGGTGATTTGGGATAGGGTACCCTTTTTTTTACTAAAACATGGGGCCCCCAAACCCCCCAAAATAAACGCATACGGGGGTAAGAATTTTAATCCCGGGTTTTACCGGGTTTCAGCTATTTTTTGGGGTGGGCGTGGCCCCTGGGAGTGGGGGTGGAGTGGGGTTAGAGGTCGAAACTTGGTTTTTTTTGATGGTTTTGGGGTAAGCAGTACCCATTTTTTATATGAACCAAATGGGAAAAACCCCCCCCCTGAACATAAAATCCGCTACGGGGGGGAAAGAATTTTCAATCTTGACTTACCCGGGTTTTAGCTATTTTGAATGGGTTGGCCCCTGGGTTTGGGGCCCGAGTGGGTTGGGGGGTTTCCCAAACTTTGGGTTTTTTTGGGTGGTTTGGGGTAGGCAGTTTTAACCCCCTTTTTATACAAAAACATGGGGGCCCCCTACCCCGGAACATAAATCGGGATACGGGGTAAAGAAATTTTTAATCGGTTTTAACCCTGGATTTCAAACTATAATTTTGGGGTTTGGGCCTGGCCCCCGGGGGTGGCCCCGGTGGGTTGAAGGTTTAAACTTGGGTTTTTTGATGGGTTTTTGGGGTAGGCAAACCCATTTTTTTAAATAAAACTGGCCCCCTACCCCGGGAAAAAAATCGCCCACGGGGGTAAAGAAATTTTCAAATTTTTTTTGGGGGGGGGAATTAAAAATTGAATTTTGGGGAGGGGTTTTGGGGGGAATTTTGGGCGTTTTTTCCCCTTTTTTGGGAGTTTGGCCCCCGAGTGGTTTTAAAAGGTCCAAACTTTGGGTTTTTTAAGAAAGGTTTGGGTTTGGCATACCCATTTTTTTTAAATAAAACCTGGGCCCCCACCTTAAAAACCCCGGAAAATAAAAAGCATACGGGGGAAAGATTCCCCCAGTCCCGGTTTGTATGGATTTTTAAAATGGATTTTAGCTATTTGGGGGTGGGGGTGGGCCCCCCGGGGGTGGGGCCCGAGTGGTTTGGAGAGGTTTGAAACTTGGGGTTTTTTTTTTGGTTTTGGGGTAGGGGATAAAACCCCTTTTTATACAAAACAGGGCCCCCCCCTAGCCCCGGGAAAATAAATCGGGTTCGGGGGTAAAGTTTTTTAAACTTTATTTTTAAAACCCGGATTTCAGCTATTTTTGGATGGCGTGGCCCCCGGATTGGGGCCCATGGTTTAAAGTTTCGGGAAAATTGGTTTTTTTTGATGGTTTTGGGGAAAGGGAGTAAAAAATTTTTTTTACTAAAAAAATGGGCCCCCCACCCCGGAAAAATAAATTTGCAAACGGGGGGAAAAATTTTTCAGTTTTTGGAAAGTGTTTTTTGGGTTGACCTGGGTTTAGCTATTTTGGGATGGGGGTGGCCCCCGGGTGGGTTGAGAAAATCGAAACTTGGGGTTTTTAAGATGGGTTTTTGGGTGGGGGGGAAATTTCCCCTTTTTTACCAAAACATGGGCCCCCTACCCCCGGGGAAAAGAAAACGCCTACTGGGGGAAAGATTCGATCCCGGGGGGTAAGGGGTTTGACCTGGAAATTTCCCGCCAAATTTTGGGATGGGCGTGGCCCCTTGGAGTGACCTGAGTGGTTTGAGGGGTCGAAACTTGGTTTTATGGATGGTTTTGGGACAGATACTATTTATTTTACCAATGAAACCATGTGCTACATACCCCGGAACACAAATTGCATATAGGGCAGAGTAAAGATTTTTGACTTGAATTATAACATTTCTGGGGTTGGTTCGACACGTGGATGTGGTTCCAAGTCGGGTTTAAGGTGCTACTTGAGTGGATCATATCGTAGTATCTCTAAATACGAGCAGTTTAGTGAGACTTCTAAAATCTTATCCTCGTAAATTCTACAATTAAAAATATTGTAACGTACGTGCGACGCGCAAATCGCATACAAAATCGCATACACATTTCAAGGAAACGTCTTCTGTATCATGTTCACTCAAAGGAAACCTTTGTCGTGAGGAACTATCTCGCTCTTTTTAATTCCTCAACTCCAACTGACCCTTTTTGATAGCACCAGAAATTGAACATGAGTCGTGATTTTCATAATAGTCCCTATATAGTATATTGATAACAATCAACAATAAAGCGTGATTGATTCGATTTATTGCACTACCGGGGAAAATTGACCTTAATTTTGAATTTAAATGTAAGCCTATTCGCCGTTCATACTCTGACGGGATCATTAATTAATGGTCTGCGGCGCTTTATTTCTTTATAATTTGTTTGTTTCAAACCTACCTGACCTAGGTAACCTACATCAGAGAACTTTCATTCAGACTGTTTTGTTTCAAATTGGATTTTATGTTGCTGTAATTGTAAATTTTATAAACGGAATTTTTACTGAGATAATGTTTTCTTCTGTAATGTTATAACTTATAGGTATGCTTTTCATCGCAAATGCCGAGTTGCCTTGATGCTTGAAAAAGAGATTAATTACATGTATATTTTAAAGAATCGGAATCATCAACGGAAATATTTCAAAGAGTCGTGTTCTAAACGATACAAAATGCGGGAGGTTGACCAAGTTTTCGGATGTGAATTGTACATAATGTATTGTATAATGTACTCCTTAAACATTAAACACCGGGCAACACTTGGAACAAGGAAATTGATTGTATGTACAATAATTCACTGCTAGCACATGCGTCTGTTATGAGACATTTAATTGCGTAATCTAATGGAACCCTTCTTTGAAGTCGTAAGTTCCAACTTCTGAACTTGGTATCACACCGTTAACTTCACCGTTAGTTATTAGTAGAGCCAGTTTCACAAATCTATCTACTCATAATCCAGTAATAGCGGCACCACGCGACTTAACCACGCCATTGTTACCATAGAAACACCACTTCCTTGTATACAGCGCTACAAAATACAAGTAAATATTTTATAACGAAAGAGGGTATATAGCCAACTTTTACTCGAGTAGTACTGCCCTTCGGGGCGCCCTCTCACTCAACGGGACTTCTATCTGTTACCATAGTAACACTGGTTATGCGGGTTAATACAGAAGATACTCTTGGTGTGACTAGCAAGAAAAACGGGTGTATTAATAATACACGTGTCAATAAAAAGTCATATAACTATGTACTATATACAAAGGATTGCAAAATTCAACTACAAATCAAGTAAAAAAAGGAGAGAACTCTCTCCAATTTTGTAAACTTCAAGAATTATCAACAATTTAACAATTTAATGCTGCTACCAAATAAAATATTAATATGATTGATATAATAATAATTAATGTAATAAAATAATTGATATAATTGAATGACATATTATGGTGAGTGGAGTAAATTGATAAAAAATCTAGGTCATGGAAGAAACAAATGATAGAGTTGGATCAAGTTTTTGAGTGTAAGTGCTTAATTTGCTGAGTCTACTCCAGCTTCCTCCATCATGTTTCCCGTCCGGAGTGTCCGGAAACTGGGACTGGGCCACAGTGGAGAAACTGTGCTGGGACAATTTGATAACTGAAGGCATTATCTGTATCTCTTGAACTTCTGTGTCTGATTTCAGCTGTTCTATGAAAATAAGGATGGAGGCAGCTACAGCTGTCGAGAGGCTGAAACTGAAAACCAACCAAATGAACCGTATCGGTTCGACCATACCTGTTGGAAGGAGGGGTTCAAGGCTTGGGCTGTTTTCAACCTGTATTTTGATTCAAATGAGGTGCGATTGAAGGCGCACTTTTTCATTCAGCTGTCCAAGTTCCATTGTGAGTTGGACATGGTACATTGGTAGTTACAGTAGTGATTTAACAGTTTGTTACCTAACTCTCCGGTGATTAAGTGAGGAACTGTCATCGGTGCCAGCACCACACCTAAGGGAAAGTTTCAGTCAAAAAGATTAGAAGGGGGCGGCTATATATTTTGCAGAGAAGAATCATGACTTATAGTTATACTGACAAACATACAACGTGTATTACAAAATATGTAATATTACAAACGAATCAGAAGAGATGGCAGATAGACAGCCCTTAGACTCGGATGACAGTTTCGTACCTAAATTACCTGACGTAGAGGCGAGAAAGAAGGGGAGACTGGTTTTAGGAGTGATTATGATGTGGTCCGTGAGCCAGTTTAGTAAAGACTGGTGAAACAATCCCAAACCTGTGAGTACAGTGCAATCCATAATTTTGTGTTCTTGCAAATATGATAGTCATTCTTGTAATCAATGGAACGATAGTTTATGTAACTACTGTTTTGTTAAGAATAAGATTTTAACAAAAACTAAAAAGAGAAGAAAATTGTGCTTCAATAACAAGGAACTCTTTACAAATGATGATTTTTGAGGGGTTTGTAAGACTAGTAAGAGTAGTAAGACTAACCCATCCCGTAGAAAAGGAGGATGATAAGAAGACCCTCGAACATCCTGTCTCGCAAAAACACTGCACAAATAGCAGCACTGACTAGAATAGCGTTGCAAGCTCCCACCACAACGGTCTTATTCTCGTAAAACACCACTACTGGTACTGCCAATATCCTTGCAAACAGCAAGCTCCCGTGAAACGCCTGTGAGTCATTTTTATTCTTAATGAGAACGCTATTATAGATGGTGTTAGTATTTGTTTTCTAAAACATCGCGTGACTTTATTTTCGCCATCATGACCATGACTAGTCTTTAAGCTAGTTTTTAAAATATCTACTTTATGAAAAAATAAAGCAAGCTAACCTCTATCAGAATGAATATTTGTTTAGAGTCAAGTTGAGTCGAGTTCTGGAGAACGAGTAAAATGAAATTCCAGAAGGCAGAGAGACAGTAGGTACTGGAGAAAGCAGACCAGGATAATAAAAGGAAACTGTTGAGTATTTTAGTTTAATTTATATCCTTTATCAAGGATCACTTAAATTCTTAGACATTCGACCCACCCATTAAATGTATTGACAATTGTTCAAATATTTAATCGAAATTAGATCAAGGTTGCCAGAATAATTGGAGCAATACTGCACTCAATTACTAAAGTACGATACTTTCCACATCTCATTAAGAACTCACCTGAATAAATAGTGGCGAAAACCTTTGAACTTGAGAGGTTGCAGAACTACTACTTCATTGATTAAGTAATACTTGTGTTTCTCTCTGGGAAAAAGGAATTCGCTTAATAGTGACGAGATCACGAGACCGTAAAGTGATTGTTACATTCTACGTGACGGTCAATCACAATGCTGGCAAGCATTACCGTTGCCATTATATTCACAATACTATTTACCCCCTATACTATTATATCCCCTTTATTGTATTTCAGGCATTAAGACTCATCGAAAGTAGTTCAGCAGGTATATTTAAGTTCAAATTCAAAACATTGTAAATCAATGTTAAAGATGACAGGAATAAGAAATAGCTACGTGGTAATGTGGAGGTTTTTAAGAAATTTGCGCAAAATACGCGCCAGCATGTTATACGAAATTAGGTAAAAAAACCCAAAATCGCCATATTCAGGTGCCTTAAAAACCATGTTAAAAATAACAACTTTTCAAATCGATTTTACACCATTAAGGAGTAATTTTATTCAAAATCTGAGGACGTTTTACCTTAGATAATTGTTCAAGCATTCTGAAAATCTACCGGAAAATGTTCCTACCTTGCTGCTTCATAAAGATATTCGCTATTGAAGTTAATGCTTTTTTGAAGAATAATTTTATAAAAACACAAAAGTTGTGAATTAGTATTCTCTGGTGTTGGGGCATCCCTTGGGTTGTGGAGCTCAATTTTGCTTCCCAAAGGTCTAAAATCTAAATTGTGTTATAGGCTAGTTTTAAAGTTGAAAATCGAATAGCTGCACACGTGGGGACACGTCCAAATTGATTTAAAATTGCTAAAATCACTGAAAATTGTTATTTTCACGACTATATGAATTTAATGCCAACTTGAATGAGGAAATGATATTAATTTGAGGAACCGTCCGCAAATTCAAATTGATACCGAGAATGAAATCGGTCGCTCGCTTTTCCCATTCATTCACGGCTTACGAATTGTAATAAAGCTTGTAAAAGAGAGACACTGGCAGCGGTTCACTCTACCCATGATTATGGGTTTTGGTCAAATAAAGTATAAACGAAGCGAAAAGGCGAATGGAAAGGTGAGGATGATTAAAAATATGATTATAACGAACCTGATAATGTACAATGTAAGAATCATGAGCGCAGTTATTGTTGCTACCCCAGAGTTTATGAAATTAGCCCAAATAAGTCTATCCTTGGACTCGGAGTGATGAGATTTGATGTATGCTGCGAGGAGGCTGTAGCTGAAACTCGCTACCGAACTGGTTGCGTAATAAAGGTTCGTGAAATACGCTCTCTCAGAATTATGTAGCATCTGGGCAATGATTTTTGTGATTTGGATTTTGGAGTGGGGTGGGGAGTGGGCCAAAGATGCTGAACAGATTAGGGCGCCAACAAATCCTGGTGCTCTTTATTTGTGTCTCTTTTATTGTGAGTTTTCAATATGTAAAATAGGTGTAAACCTGGATTATTAGTACGGTGCACGAATCCACAACGCCGTAAGTAACACCCAGCAAGAAGAGAATTAATCCCAGCAGGTAGGGTGAAGTGATAAAGGGAACCAAAACTATCATGACCCTGTGAGGTGATTTTTTCATTCTCTCGAATATTTGATGATACATCGGTAAAATGTATACTAAGTACTGCACTTATAGAAAACGTGCATCACAAAACAGAACGCGAAAACCACCTTTTGAATTAGTCACGACCCACAAGTTCAATTGAGTGCATTGAAATACTTACGAGAATAAAATGAGACCAGAAATTGTCATTTGAACGATACTGTTGGGGAAGAATGTGGTAAGTGGCACAGTCAACAAGTGTCCCGCTACTTTGCCAATCCGAACACACGCGAACATAAACCCTATCACTACCAGACTTATCCCTGAACGAAAAAAGGGCTTGTTTGTAAATACTAAATGGCCGAATCGTTACCAGACTGAATTATCGCTGGACTGTTGACAGCATTTTGAAAAGAAACATATATGTTATATTTATGTATATTAGAAAATGATAGATGATACTTCATAAAGCTTCATTAAGGGGAGATACACCAAAAACGTTTTTGCTCCGAACATCGATTTTTATTTTATATTATGGTTAAATAGACAAAAAGAATAAGATTGCACACCTTCAAAATTTTCTAAAAATATTCCCTCATCGCATCGAGAAAAAAAATATTTTTCTTTTTCGAAAATTTTTAAAATTTTGAGAAGTCTGTCACTGTAATACCGATAGTTCGGCCATTTTAACAGTTTTTTGGCTGATTTTTTTACTGAACATTACTTACAATCCGTACAAGAAGCCATTGAAAGGATTATATAATTGAACGATAAATAACGAAGTTACAGACCAAACAAGGTCGAAAAAATAAAAATTGAAATTTTTCCCACTTCTAAAGTTGTACATTTCACCAATCACCCGGGTCAGCAGATATCGCTTCAAAAATTCTTGTGAGTGTAGCTGATGATCATATCAAACTTTTTGGAGTAGGATTTCTCTCAGATTTGAGTTTTAATCTATGCAATGTGGCCTCAAACGACTTAGTAAAATTCATCGTAAAAAAGGGCAAAAAAGGCAGATTTAAGGCTTAAAATGCCTATTACTCAAAAAGGATCAGTTTTTTTGAGATAATTTTTACAGAATCGTAATCAGCTTGGTAAGACGAATCTTTTAATACGACATTTATAATATTTAAAGACACAAAATTTGTAAAAAAATGTGTACAATTTGTACAAAATTTATACAAGGGACCCTTCCTTGTGTTCGAGCTAGAAAATTATTTAAGACAATTTGTCTTCTAAAAGCACCTATTTGGTACTAAAAGATTCGTCTTACCAAGCTGATTACGATTCTGTAAAAATTATCTCAAAAAAACTGATCCTTTTTGAGTAATAGGCATTTTAAGCCTTAAATCTGCCTTTTTTGCCCTTTTTTACGATGAATTTTACTAAGTCGTTTGAGGCCACATTACATAGATTAGAAATCAAATCTGAGAGAAATCCTACTCCAAAAAGTTTGATATGATCATCAGCTACACTCACAAGAATTTTTGAAGCGATATCTGCTGACCCGGGTGATTGGTGAAATGTACAACTTTAGAAGTGGGAAAAATTTCAATTTTTATTTTTTCGACCTTGTTTGGTCTGTAACTTCGTTATTTATCGTTCAATTATATAATCCTTTCAATGGCTTCTTGTACGGATTGTAAGTAATGTTCAGTAAAAAAATCAGCCAAAAAACTGTTAAAATGGCCGAACTATCGGTATTACAGTGACAGACTTCTCAAAATTTTAAAAATTTTCGAAAAAGAAAAATATTTTTTTTCTCGATGCGATGAGGGAATATTTTTAGAAAATTTTGAAGGTGTGCAATCTTATTCTTTTTGTCTATTTAACCATAATATAAAATAAAAATCGATGTTCGGAGCAAAAACGTTTTTGGTGTATCTCCCCTTAAACCTGTGAGCTGCATAAGATCCTCGATAAAGAGAGCCTGAGTCACCCAAAATATTGCGAATCCAGTGGCAGAGAGTATAGCGAGGTAAGCAAAGGTTGTGTCCCTAAAGATCCAGGGATGATTCTCATCGTTGGATGATCGTGAGTCTGATGAAGAATGGCTAGAACCCATAGTGTGAGTTGTTCTGAAAATATAGTTTCACCTTCAGACGTTGTGTTCATCAAAAGCATCTGTCAATTTAGATCCACTGCAGTATTGGAAATATGTTCACAGCATTTATCTTCTCGTAAAAATAATTAACCTTGACGATATAGATTGGGCTGTACTCTCGTTAGAGTCATCACTTTTGTTTGATTTTAAAGAATCGCGCAAAGGTGAAATTAGGCTTCGCGACGAGCGTCTTGACTTAAAACTTCTCTGAAAAATAAGATTATTGATTATAAAATGCAATGGTGATTTCGATTCACAGAAAATTTCATCTGGATGTTAATGTTATTATAGAAGACATCTATTTGTCTTTAAATTAAGAAATAAAATAATACGGTGATACTGAAAACGTTTTCATTCGGTCAAAAATGTTTACCTGGACACTCCTAGCGGCAATTCTTTTCAGATGTCGCACGTGAAGAGGATCTTCTGGCGTAGGTTCATTTGAGGTTATAGCTATGATGGCATCTTCTGGCACCCCAGGTAGATCGTGAAAAGAGACCGTGCGGTCCGTCATATTCTGATTGACATTGATATTGGTAGAAATAAGAATTTGGAAGCGATAAGAAAATGATTATGATAAGAATTAGGTTGCTGAATCTCTCGACGCTAGTGAATTTTCAAGTGAAATAACAGGATATATGACTATTTCAATTAAATTTGATCGTTATAGATTGTTGAATTGATTTCCATTCAATAAAATGGTGATGATACTGAAATGGAAAGTATATTAATCATAATATTACATCACCCAACAAAAAATTTCATCCCCCAAGACCATTTAGAACATAAATATCATAATAATAATAATACAAATTACACCATAACTTCGAGCGAAGTAAAGATACATTTTGACTTCGTATCGATAGGGTCAACAAGTATCGATAGGGTCAACAAGAATCATGAGTTGAATACCATTAATGGTATTCAACTCATGATTTTTGTTGACCCTATCGATATTTGTTGACCCTATCGATACGAAGTCAAAATGTTTAATTAACCAAATTAAATCATCGGAGTGTAATGACCCAAACTGCTAACAGTTTTCGACTGACTTAGCCGCCTGCTTAGAATAGAAAGCAAACTTTTACTCGCTCCTGGTTTTTCTACAATTGAGTCCGGTGAAGAGGATTCGGTCGCGTTTAATGCCATTAAACTACCTAAAGACTCACTGTTAAAGCTGTTAAATCGAGTTTTCTTAACCGGCATCAGGTTGATTACTTCTACTGTAGAAACGGTATTTAATTCAGCTTTTTCTGCGAGAAACTCAGCCACCATCAATAATCCACAAAAAGTAACCGTGAGGGAGAAAACAACTTTCAAGATTGTTTGAAAGTTGTCGACGTTAATACTTCCATCTGCGTTCTTTATAAGATGAGGGATAACTGCTGGAGTTATACTGCTTCCAAAGCAGCTGCCGAAAAAGAAAGGTGCCGTGTTCCAGGGGTTTACAGCAAGTCTATCTGTCATCCAATTTAGCAGAGTGTTCTGATACGATCCGAATACCAGACCGTAGATTATCAATGTCACGATCAGTCCGGCAAACGAGCGGTCTTGAAATGTAAACATAGATATGATTCCTAGAACCAACGCAAAATTCCAAAATATCATAAGCCACGTGTTTATTCTTTTGTTGAGCCAGGGAGAAAAGAATACTCCAGCCAATCGGATTATCATAGAAGAAATGAAAACAGTCTGAACCAGAGAGTATGATGTTTCCTCAGACAAGTTAGCATCAGCATATTGAGCATATGGGAGTAAAAATAACTCCATAATAGTCCTTCCGCACATAAACAAGCTAGCAGTTAAGGTCAGGCTGATGTTGCTTATTATCGGAAATCGGAACGATCTAGGGTTCTTTTGTACGAACTCCGCTGCTTCCCCTACTGTTATTCCACGATCTCGCCTCAGTTTGAGAATTGTTGCTATGAAAAAGTTCATGATGAAATTCATCCCTCCGACAATTCCGCAAACCGCGATGAGCTCTAATTTAGGGTTATCGATAACCCGTTTGGTTCCATCAACTAGAGGAGGGGTCAAAGAAGCTCCTAATGAAAATGCAAAATAATAGAAGTTGGTGTATTTCGGAGCAGATTTGTGGTTCACGGCTTCATTTAAGAAAACATTGTTTGTTTCGACGACACCTAACGTCATTCCAATAATGCTCCAACAGATTGCTAAGAGAGCCCAGCTTGTACAAAACGGCATAAAAACAACACCCAAACACTGGATAGCCATGCTAACTAAATGGATATCGGGATAGTTGGTAGGTTTTACGCTACCACAGACTTTAATAGCTATCAGGTGTCCTACTGTTTTACCAAGTCTCAAAATCATCATAAGATATCCGAAGACCTGAAGTCCTTCATTGATGTTAGTCTTGATTTCATAAATCAAGGACCCTGGAATGGTCCAAAACATTCCATAACAGATCATAGTAGAAAAAGTCACTAAAACGAAGAATTTGTCCGATGTTAATGTCTTTACGAGCTTTGTCATTCTAATACTGTCCTGAGGTATGTACTGCAGGGGTTATCCTCAATCAACACCTTGGAAGCCAAATTATTTCATGTGTTATGATTCGGTGATTCCTCAATACGGTGGTACTGAATTAGAGTTCCTCCTTTTTGAAGTAGTCGAAATAACAGAACAAAATAAAATACAGCACATAGATGTGTCAGATACGGAAGCTTGAAATATAATTGAGTTTCTAGCATCAACAACGATTCATTACGTGCTCGCGACGAAATAAACCAAAGGGACAGTACAAGGTTGCGCATAAACGACACTCAATTGCACGTGTACGTAAGTAACGCGGCGCACAAAAGTCACATACCCCAGGCTATAAGTGTAAGTACAATGTAAAAGGGACTGTAAACGGAATGTTTATTTTCAAAATCTCTCTTCTTCTTTTTAGTAAATTGTATTGTATTCCTTGTATTCCTTAGTGATATAATAAGTCAAAGTGCATAGAAATGACGAAATTCTAAGCTTTAGCGATGTAGCTAGGTATGACTGTGAGGTAAGCGGTGTCTAGGTACAAGTGACAAGGTAGCGGTGGTCTAACTCTAGGTAGCGGTGTACTCTAGGTAGCGGTGGTCTACACAGGATTACACAGGATTACACAGGATTAAAATTAAATTATAGATCCATTATCATGGACCGTCATAATTGTACAGAGATTAATGAAAACATTCATCTTTCCTTGAAGTCAGGGCCAGGGTTATCCTTAAATCTTAATTATGACTAATTCGCGAGGTTCTCACCAAATTGATAGTAAAATTGTTTAAGTTTCGTGCATTTGAATTACGTTGACGCATATCTTCGGCGAAGCTATTTCGCTCTTCGGAGCAGCGAAGGAAATAAGTGCACACACAATTGACAGCATAGGAGCGCCTTTCTTGAAATTGAATATACTGTGGGGTGTTTGGTTGAATATTAAGTGAACGGTGGCAGTGAATATGGAGGCTCTGGTGATTTTGAGGAATTACAGTTGAGTTAGGAGACAAAATTTCCATAAGATGGACTTTGAGATTTGTTTCATTGATATTGCTTGAGTCAGTGATTTCAGTGCTTATTTCAATGAGTGGCATTTGAGAGAGATTTTTGACTAATTTCGACCTCTGTTTTGAATACAAGTCACATATGTAAAGAACATGTGACTCGTCTTCGATTGTCTCGACGCCCATACTTGATTGACACCACGCACATAGTCTTTGCTCACGGGGTGTGTTGGAGTATCTGCCTTTTTCAATATGGAGATCATGGGCGCTGATTCTAAGTTTTGTGGTGCTATAACGACGAGAGAAGCCTTTGCATAAGTGTAAGTAGGGCTCTCGTTTAAAGGTGTGTTTGATTGAGTGATAGAATGAGAGTTTGGAAGAAGTAGATTTCTGATATTCCCAACATTTTTTGAATTGATTGGTTAGAGCTTCGATGATGTTAGGAATTCTATACTTTTTGCTGCATAGTGGTTCGATACATTGACTGAAATTTGACTGATTTTTGAGGGAGTCTTTTAAAAATTTGTGATCACTTACAGGGTTGGGCTTGGCTTTGTTGGCTGCATTTGTATTGAGAATTCGGTGCGCGGTTACGTGATCTAGTTTGTAAATTTCATCTAGTTCAAGGAGTGGTTTTATGTATCGATACCAAGGTAAGTTTAGTGATTTTTGTTCTTTTACGGCTGCAGTAACAAACGAATTCGACTTTGATTTTGTATTTAGCCTTTTGAAGTAATTTAATGTTAAGCGAATTGATTGATAAATCAGAGGAATTCTCCCTGTTTCTCCCCATACACCTACATTTGATGCTTTACGATGGACTCCCAATGCCCATTTTAGGAATGAAATATGCACTCTTTCTTGCAGAGAGGCGCTGATTTTTTTAAGTAAGTTAGTAGCGGTTGCTTCTGTCGAGTTAATCGTTTTGCAGAGAGATTTGTTGATCGTACTAGTGGGTGTCCATATTGGAGCACCATATAATAAAATGGGCTTGATGAGAGAGTCGAACAGTGTAAGGAGTGCTTTAAAAGATAACTTTGAACGCATGACAACCCTTTTCAGGCCAAAAAATGCACGCATTGCTTTGGTTTTAAGGTTTTGTTGAGCGATCTGCACTTGACCCGATTGATGAAGTTCAAATCCAAGGTAACAATAACTGTCAACAATTTCAAGATTAGATCCGTTGAGTGTAAATTTTATGTTTTGTACGTCCTGTTTTAACGCTTTCTTACCAAAGATGACTGCTTGAGTTTTGAGTTCATTGATTTCAATGCCCCGGCCCCACTCCTTACAAAAATTACCGAGAATATTAAGTTGCATTTGGGTGGTTTCCTGGTCGAGTGAAAGGAGTATAAGGTCATCCGCCCACAGCAGGTGGCTAACAGTAATATTTGAAAGTACGGGGCAATTTGGAAAATCTAGGAGGCAGGACATATCACTGAGAAAAACTTTAAAAAGGTCAGGTGAGAGTGGGTGACCTTGTTCTGTACCTTTACGTATCTGAAAGCGTTTACTGAGATGACCAGATAATTTTATGTAAGCGTACGAGTTTGAGTACATATTTTTGAGGACATTGTAGAAGTTTCCAGTTATGCCATTTTTTGCGAGTTTGAGGAAAAGGGCTTGACGGCAGACTGAGTCGAATGCTTTTTTAAAATCAACAAATACTGCATATACAGGTTTCCCCAAAAGTTTATATTTTGATGCTATAGTTTTCATGGTTAGTATGTGATCGTATGTTTGAGCTTTCTTTGTGAAGCCTAGTTGGTTAGGTGGATCAGGGCAGTTTTCAGAACGGAAGTGAATGAGTCTTTCTAAGAGAATAGTTGAGAAGAGTTTTCCTATGACACTGCTGACAGCAACTGCACGGTAGTTATCAGGATCCGATTTATTTCCCTTTTTATGAAGTGGAGATATAATGCTGACGTTCCAGGGATAAATTCCTTGTGAGAAGCAGGCGTTAAAGAGGTTCAACATAATCAATTTATGATTGGTGTCCAGAGATTTTATAATTTCGTTATTAATCATGTCGAGTGAGGAAGCTTTACCATTTTTGAGGGATTTTATACTGGAGTCAAGTTCTGTTGTGGTGATTAAGCTGTTGAGTGACTCAGGATGAGTTGCACCTTGATTTATCAAGTCAGCTTGATCAATCATAGAAACTTTTTTTATTTTCATTTATTGTTTTGTGGTTATCAGAATATAGGTTACCAAAAAAAGTCTCGAATCTATTCATATCATGACTGTCAAAATTTAAAGTTTCCTTTTTCTGATTTTTTAGTTTTTTGAAAGATTGCCAGTTGAGAATTTTCCCCCCCTCTATATCCTCATTCATACGTGCGAAGAATTCGTTTTTGGCAGAGTTCTTCAAACGCTTATAGCTACCCTTGACAAGATAATAGTTTTCACGTATAAGGTTGTTTGACGGGAATTTTGAGGTTGCATCTGTAGCTTTACGAAATTCTCTTTTACCTAATCTCGTTTTCCAGTTAAACCAAGGTTTGTTTGAGGTGTGAGATTTTTTGGGTGGTTTGGTTTGTTTGAAACACTTCGAGGCCATGTCGCGGAGATGTTCTGAAAGTCGTTTGTTAATGTCTTTAAGTTCAGTTTCATAATTACGGACATTGTCTGCTAAAATATTTTGATTGGTGAGTAAGTCGATGTTCGATTGAAGTTCTTGGATTAAGGTCAATGATAGATTTTCTGACTGAGCTTCGAAAAAGTCGTCTTTGTTCTCTTCGTTGATAATGTATCTGGTTGGCGCTGTCTGATATGTGTCCTGTAATGGGGCACATTGGTTGATCGCGAATCTATTGCATTTTAATTCAGTACTGAGGGGCCTATGATCAGAATGTTCGGTGAATGTCAAGATTTTGAAGTAGTTGATTCTGATCTTTGTGGAGTTGGTCACTGCAATGTAATCAATAACGCTGCACCCATTTTTTTGGATACTTGTGAAGTTTCCTACAAGATCTCCTAGGGTACGGCCATTCAGAATAGTGAGTTGGTTATGTTTGACTAGGTTAAGAAAGTGTGTACCGTAAGTATTTGTGATAGAGTCTAGTGAGTTTCGGGGGAGAAAGTTGTCAGGCTCATAATCGTCTGGTAAGGGAACAACGTTGGTTGAGTCTTCTCTTATCATACCCGTTTTTTGTCCTATACGAGAGTTAAAGTCCCCACACAGTATGACTTCGCCCTCCTCCCGAAGTTCGTTCACAACGTCTTCAATGTTTTTTAAAGCATCTTTGCCATTGTCAGTCGGGTTTGAGACTGATGAATTAAATGGTCTAATGTAAACGTTAACTATGAATGTATCTTCTGATAGGTTAAAGAAATCCTTGTCTAGTCGACAAACTAGGTAGTCTGAACACTCTGTATTCTTGATAAACTCAATCCCTTCAATAAGCTCATTTTTAATGAGGATACCGACACCTCCTGATTTACCGTCTTTCCTTATGTTGCAGATTGATCGATATCCTACCAAGTGAACCTCTCTCCTAATTTCCTGAAGACAGGCTAAGTCATGATCTTTGATAACATTTTGAAATGATTCTATTTCAAATTTGCTCCCATCTACTGATGATGGCGATTGGATATTCCAAGAGAGTATTTTTATGCTATTTTTATTTATTGAAACCTGTGTATTTTTGTGTGTGTTTCTAGTCATGGTATTATGTGTATAAATGAAAACATATTATGTGAGTGTAATCACGTTCGACTAAGAGGAGAAGGTTCCAATCCTCCTGTAGAGCGGATTTTCTTTGGCTTGTTGAGAAGCAATCTTGTCATTTCATGGATACTGTGACGGAAGTTTCCTAGAATGACCTCTTTGCCTCTTGTTGAAAGGTGGACTCCATCGTTCGTGTGATACTCTCCTGTCAGATGGTTATCATGCATGAAGTTGGCGTTGGGGTTATAGTACAAAGACCGCTCTTTGAAGGGTTTTCGTTCGTTTTTATTAGTCACGGTCACAAATTCACAAATTGCATCCCTTATCTCACCAATCCTTGCGTTTGCTTCGTTGTCAGATGTCATTAGTGGCATTGAAAAGAATAACTTTGTACCTATCAGGGATTCCTCTACAAATAGTGAAAATTGAAATATGTTGTCGAGACTTACTCTTAGGTCGAACTGTTGGTTGGCATCATTGACTCCTAGGTGAACATAGATGAAATCAGGTTGTGTTCTTAATAATTCGTCTTTGACATGTTGGTCTTTAAGTCCACCTGTGTCCCGCTTATTGATTAGGGTCAATTCATGGTTCTTTCCGAGGGCATTCTTGGTGTCCATACCCTGGACATGTCTCAGGATTGAGTCTGAGATGAGGGTCGTCTTGAAAACTTTTGAGGGCGTGGTGGATCCTGAAGTTTGACGAGTGAAGTCGGAGTTCTGGGTCCTGGTGAAGTTGGAGTTCTGAGCTTGAGTGGAGGTCTGAGCTCGAGAAACCGAGGAAGTCATGCTGAATCCATTGTTTCTTCGGGACAGTAGGTTGTTTTCTCTACTGTGAGTTCTTTGGTCTCGAAAGGGTGAGGGAGGTTGGTAGGGTGGAGTGTATGATAAATCATCGTCATTAGGGGAATAGTCAGGTGGGACATCGGTACTGATCGCG
Source organism: Bolinopsis microptera (assembly GCF_026151205.1). Classification (NCBI taxonomy): domain Eukaryota; kingdom Metazoa; phylum Ctenophora; class Tentaculata; order Lobata; family Bolinopsidae; genus Bolinopsis; species Bolinopsis microptera. The sequence continues at coordinate 9,468,060 of NC_087079.1, forward strand.
CCATTCCATCCTTCTGACTGAGTGACTATTTTGTGAATTTCTTTAATCAACTGACCGTCTTCCCGAAAGAATGCACTGTTGTAGTAGTTTTTGAGGTCAAATTTTAGTTTTTGAACACTTTTGTCTACTTCGTCCGTTTTCGTTTCTGCTATAGAAATCTCCGTGAAAACCTCGTCTACTCTGTTTTTGATCCGTGTGGTAGCTGACAGGTTTTTCTCCCAGAGGTCTTTGACCTTTTGCATTTCCTTCTTGCCAACCTCGAGGAGTTTTTCGATTTGCTGGATGCTAGTATCGGAGCACTTAAGGCTGTTAACCTCAGATGTAAGTTTCTCCAACTCCTGCTTAACGTCAATAACTTGGTTCTCGATAATCGTCTGGACCCATGCGAGAGAGGGGAGTTTCGAGTCTAAGTTCTTATTCAGAGAGCTCCTTGCTGGTTCTTTGGCTCTAGACATCACATTCATCATTCTTGCTCTCCTTTCTGTAACAGATCCTTCTGTGGAGCAACCATTCCTCGTTAGTTCCTCGTTGAGGATGGGTTCAGGAAGATGAGCAACACAAGCAATAAGTGTCTCGGGAGGGACCGTGTGGTTCTCCACAAGAATAACTGTCCTTTCGGTGTCTTCGGGAGATACAGGGCCAACGTTGGGATCATCTTTGCTTACATCCAGATGAAGTGACGCATGGGTCTCAGAGGGCGACCTGATGATTGGATTACTATCCAACAAACTAGATGTGCCTTGCTCAGTTAAGTAAGAGGTCTGCGCTTCGGTCAGTTTGATATCAGTAGCGCTGGATGGGGTGATAGTAATGTCAGGGATATCCGTCGTCTTGTTAAAGGTCAGTTGTAGTCCATTATCTTTTTCTAAGTTAAAGTCAGGTCTAAAGGGATCATCTGCACTAGGTTCTTGAGGTTGCTGATGTGTAATAATGTCAGGTATCTCCATCGTCTTGTTAAAGTTCATTTGTAGTCCATTATCTATTTCTAAGTTAGTAAAGTCAGGTCTAAAGGGATCATCTGCACTAAATCCACCATCTGTGGAAGATTGAGAGGGAGCCGTTTCTGACAGAGATGAGACTGAGGTCTGGTCACTTACACAATTTTCCTCGATCACAGTTGAAGGGGATCCAATGAAAAAAAGAACAAGTTGTTCGTTTTGAATATCACTCTTTCCTTTAGGTATGGAATGCATGTACTCAAGAGTGGAATTTCCTGAGAGAACACACAGAGATCCTGAGTGCATGGGCACCAAATGGGTTACTTTAGTTCCCCGTTTCAGTTTGAGTGATCTTGGGGCCCCAAGAGAAAGAATGGCAACTGTGGGTTTCGCACCATGTTTTCCAGCTAGTGTTTCGTAGGGGATATGATCGTTATAACTTGGGAGTCGCCTGATTACTATGTTGGTGATAGTTGTATTAAGTTCAAATATTGAGCTCGCTGACTTCTCGATTTTCTTGGTGAGGTAGCTGATCTGATTTCTAAGGTTACTCCCCGGGGTCGAGTCATCTGGATGACCCTCAGACTCTACGCAATCATCTTCGATCTCCAGATTTATCTCTTGACGGCTACTCGTTTGGTTAGGGTAATTTGATATGTCAATATTCAGCTCACTAAGCAGCCGTTCAGCGGCGTCGAAGTCAATGAAATCCTCGATGTAGTGTAGAGTACATTTCTTTTTCCTTTGATCCAGGATGTATACGCCGTTCTCCGTGATGGCCTTTGGTTTATTTGACTGTTTCTTTTTCCTCTTTTCTTGACTTGAACTACACTCACTAACACTCCTCTCACTGACACTCCTCTCACCTGCACTCATCTCATTTACACTCCCAGATGCACTGCTCTGCTCGGAGTAACTCCTCATTCTGCGCGAAATCTTCTCTCCGGGATTCCAGTACGGACTTAAGGTTTTTGGTAAGCGAGATGGTTGACTGCTTGAAAGAGTTTCCGTGGGGTGTGCTTTCTTAGGAGTGCTGTTTGAGTTCTGTGATCTGGATTCATCGGAGAGATCTTCTTCTCGGACCATAAAAACTTGAAGTTGCTGATTGAAGAATGGAGTAGGTAGAAATCTTTTTTTCTCCGTAACAAGCGTTGAACTGTAGGTATCGAAAGGTTCCAAATGAAATTTAGATAATTCAAATGAGCCGACGATAGAGCAAACGGCCAACATAAAAACAAATGTCAAAAAAACCTGATACCTTGTCAAAGTGTTTTTATACTTCAAAATTTGTTCCAAATTTTGCTCCAAATTTTGCTCCCAAATTTTATTATGGCACAGGATGTGTGAGGTTGGTGAGGTGAAAGAATATTCGAGATTGGGCGTTTCTATGCTATCATAGTGACTACGCGGCACTTCGGCTCTGCCGCATTGGGTCGGACGGGTCAAGGAAAAAGCGAGCGCAGGTACACGAGCGCGACGAACGTGGCCACAAGCGAGGTGGTACCTAGTAACCCTGGCCCTGACATCTACCACTAAATATTCGGAGCGATCAATAAAATGGTAATCGAAAAAATCTTCAACAAAATCTCGCCAAGTCCACTCATCAAATAAAATAGGGCGTTGGGGCACTATTACATTTCCTATCAGTATCATGTTAACATATTTAAAGACACTCAAGAATTCAAAACAATCAACAAAAACATGGCATGAGCCCAAGTCTAAAAATAGGTCGGGGCGTGGGGCCACTGCAAGTATCACATTCGAAATATCACAAGTACATTCAAACAATACGTCATTATTCCACATAGTGTGTAGCATCGGAATATAATATGAGAAAGTTCCAAGACACCGGAAGTACGTCTGCGTGTAAGTAAAATGCAAATGTTCATTTAAACAGATGAGCGAAGAGTTGCAGTTACACGGGTGGTTGAGTGTGTAGGTACACTTAAAACTGATGTTAAACAAAATCGGGTCCCTGATCGTTGTACGATATAAGTGCGAGTAGAAGCACAAACCCGGTTTTAAGCGAAAAGAATCCAAATCCAGTCCCAATTCCAGTTCCGATATGTCCAGAGAATTAGAAATAGGGTTAGGCGGAGGGGCAGGTCCAGTTCCAGCCACAGTACTGGCCACGCCAGCGACTAAAAGTATCAACCACGTCACGGTGACAGTGGTAAATCGAAGAGCGTTTAAATGTGTAACGAATGCAAATGTGCAATATTAAATGATTGGTCTATGTAGCGGTGTACTCTAGGTAGCGGTGGTCTAGGTAGTGGTGTCTAGGTTAAGGTAGCGGTACGTGTAAGCTTAGCGATGTCTAACTCTAAGGGAAGGGGGTGAAATACATTATTGAGAGTTAATTGCGCTCGAATTAAAAACATTTGCGTTTGCTGGTTTAGAATTAGACTTAGACTTATATTAGAGCGAGCGTGCTAAATCACTCTACAGTCGGTCTTCGAGATTGTTCTAAAAGGGCCCCCGACAGTTGAAACCAACTTCAATCGATGTATTTTCGGACGCTGATTCCGAATCACCCCCATGACATAGGGTTAAAATGCTCCCCTGACGAGATATTGGCGAAAAACTGTCTCGATCACGTGATATGACCGTATAAGGAAGTTAATCTAATTTCTCGTTAGGGTTAGGGTTTCAGCATATGCTTTTGTTCAGGATTGGGTTAGGGTTAGGCTTGGGATCAGATAAGAGGGTTAGGGTTTCGAATAGTTGTTCAGGACCAGCTAGAGAACGGGTCTAAAAAGTCACGTGACAGTCGAATATAGAGTGATTAATCATCATCCGGTTTAGAGGGGAGAGGTTCGGATCTGCACGGGCTTCGATGTGGGTGGAGGTTGCTAGAATTTGAGTTATGGTTGAGTGAGAATAATTATAATTATATAAGCATCTTAGTTTGGGGAGATTATCGTAGCCGTGCATCGTGTCTTAGCAATAGTATAATAATTCATTTGTAGGGATCTTCTTCATTTAGTTAGCTTTATAAGGATGATTTTAAGGCGAGCGAATTAGTAAGAGCCCACAATTCAACAATATAATTTTCAGTACATTGTTTTATAAAAATCATAGTTGGTCAGTACGCACTGTACGAACTTTTAAAAGGTGCCGAACTGTACAAATTTTAAAAAGCTGTCGAGGAATTTTTACCGAAGTTTATTGTTTATGAAAACATTTTGTTTTGGAGAAAATTTTACACTTCAGATAATATAACAGTAATTGAGTCGAGCTGTCATATCATCTCATTTTGGCAGTTTGATGCTTCGTTAATGGTTAAGTCTAATTACAGTTTTATCTAAATACAGTCAGCTTTTTCGATTTATGAGAGCTGTAATAAGAAAGTATCAAAGTACACAAAACTTAAACCCCTCATATTTAAATTATAAGATTTTTGTAGTTTAAGTTAGCTTTTCAAAAATTTGTAGGGCGAATTTTTCCCGAACTAATCCCGAACTTTTAATAAAAGGTGCCGAACTGTACGAATTTTTTACAAATTTTCTACGAACTGACCAACTATGATAAAAAATAGCGTAAACTAGACTACTTGTTTAATTTTCGCAAAGTGCCGCACACAGCTTAGCACTTAAGGGGGACAATAGCTTGCGAAAGGCGGCGCCTTCGGTCTCCCCGCTCCGATCCACGCTGTTACAACGACTGGATTGGTTATATTGTATCCTCATAGAAGGTTTCACAATCAGATGGGCAGCTGAGCTGGTGATGAGCATCTGCATAGTCTAGTTGATATTAATTTGAATGACCGTCTGCAAATGCAAAATGATATACCGAGAATGAAGTTGGTCGCTCGCTTTTCCCGGTATCATTTTGCATTTGCAGATGGTAATGGTATATTAACGGGTGATACTCGTAAAATATCTGTTCCATATATTATTATTGGAACAGGACCGTCGACGAGTCCAACTCGGCGCGCGTCCTGGTAGGTTGTAAACTTACAAATGGTATATTAATATAAAAACAATTTATGATATCAGATATGGCACCAATGACTTAAATCAACTGAAAGTGAAGCCTTTTCCTGGAGCCTTCTATAATATTATTCTATAAATTTTCAATACTGATTCAAGCCGCATCAGATCAAGGCTACATGACGCTAGGTCATGTTTGTCAAATTATTATAGACAGGATCATCTTTGTTCACAACCACATAAAAACTCGAGTGCATTAAGTTTATTTGAGCTGGCTGGCTGACTGGTGCAATGGTGAATGGGGTGTAATAAAACGAAGCGGCTTTATTTCATATTTGTATAACTGTTCAATACTGAATTTAATTTTAATACTCCTGACTACGGTCTCTACACACAGGAACTGTCAGTTAACTGGCAAAGGTAGGAGCGAAGTGCAATTTGTTTGAACACAAACTAAACCAATACAAGGACAAAAAAATCGCGATTATTTAGGCCAAAAACAAAAAACGCGGCGCCGCGACATGCCAAACTGCAAACTAAGCAAAATCGCGTCGTAGATCTCGAAAATCGCGGCGAAAGATAATGTAATTGTATTTGCAGAGCAAAGTTAAATGTCATATATTCATCACAATGCTGGCAAGCATTACCGTCGCCCTTATATTCACAATACTATTACCCCCTATACTAGTATATCCCCTTTATTGTTTTCCAGGCATTAAGACTCATCGAAAGTAGTTCAGCAGGCATATTTAAGTTCAAAACATTCTAATTCAATGTTAAAGATGACAGGAATAAGAAATAGTTATGTGGAGGTTTTTAAGAAATTTGCGCAAAATACGCGCCAGCATGATATACGAAATTAGGTAAAAAACCCAAAATCGCCATATTCAGGTGCCTTAAAAACCATGTTAAAATTGAGTTAGAGATATGAAACTTTGCAGGGCGTCTAGACCTTGTCCAAATCGACTGTAAATAAAATTTCATGTTTCAGGAGTATCGGGAAGTGGGTTTTCTGTAACCCCTGTTTTACAACAGATTGTCGTGAAGTATATATATATATGTATGTATAGACGCTTTTGCAGTCAATTACATTTAAGTGTCCGTAGATTCAAAAGTATAAAAGATACAGTCATTTCGAACCACAGGTCTTGAAGATAATCGTTTACACTCCAGTTTCCATTATATTACAAAATAATTTAACGTCATCATCATCACTTGATGACGTCATCAAGTTAAGTGTTTTTAAAACTTGGTTTTTAACAAAATAACAACTTTTCAAATCGATTTTAAACCATTAAGGAGTAATTTTATTCAAAATCTGAGGACATTCTCACCTTAGATAATTGTTCAAGCATTCTGAAAATCTACCGGAAAATTTTCCTACCTTGCTCCTTCATAAAGATATGCGCTATTGAAGTTAGTGCTTTTTTGAAGAATAATTTTATAAAAATACAAAAGTTGTGAATTAGTATTCTCTGGTGTTGGGCCATCCCTTGGGTTGTGGAGCTCGATTGTGCTTCCTAAAGGTCTAAATTGTGTTATAGGCTAGTTTTAAAGTTGAAAATCGAAAAGTTGCACACGTGGGGACACGCCCAAATTGATAGAAAATTGCTAAAATTACTGAAAATTGCTGTTTTCACCATTTTTATCAACTTTGGAGTCCCGTTGTGATCCAAGTTCTATATGAAATCTTCTGAAACTTTGCTTGCTTATTAAATTATATATAAAATACTGATATGCAAAAATTTACGGTGATTCAATATTGTATGCGCACGCAAAGTCCGCTCAAAGTTTGCACGTGCGAAAGGTGAGAATTTTGCTCATTCGTGATCACGATTTCGAATAAATTCTGCTTTCTCGCGATATTTAAATGGAATTATATATGAATTTAATGCCAACTTGAATGAGTAAAAAGTGCCATATTCAGTCAGGTAAAATTTCGAAATCGATGAAATTACCTCCTAATTATTAATATAAATATTAATGAAGTTATGAGTTTACATTTCGGCTTTGTAAATTATCCTGACATTATAATCAAAAAGAGATGATATTTGACCAAAACCCATAATCATGGGTAGAGTGTACCGCTGCCAGTGTCTCTCTTTTCCAAACAAAAGGAAATGATATTAATTTGAATAACGGTCCGCAAATGCAAATTGATACCGAGAATGAAATCGGTCGCTCGCTTTTTCCATTCGATTACGGCTTACGAATTGTAATAAAGCTTATTGATTGGAAAAAGCGAGCGACCGATTTCATTCTCGGTATCAATTTTCATTTGCGGACGGTTATTCAAATTAATATCATTTCCTTTTGTTTGGAAAAGAGAGACACTGGCAGCGGTACACTCTACCCATGATTATGGGTTTTGGTCAAATTAACTAGCTCGTTAGTTTAGTTAGATTAGCTATAAATACTGAGTAGAGCTTGCTTTTAGATCAGCCCTTCCAGACGATCTGATCTCGAAAGTTTCTCCCAGCTCGCCAGACCTCGCCAAAACGGAACTCTATGTTCCACTTGGAGTCTGTACTCATATACATTACCTATTAATTATAATACATACTATTATTAGTTAACTTGTGTTAATACTTTACCATACTACACGTAGTAAAACAAATAAACCCTGTTTACAATGAGATAACATCACGTCACACGTGATCGAATCACGTGTTTTGATAATAAAGCTAGAGACTAATGGGTAAGGAGCACACTGCTTTTCATGTGTATTATAGACACAATCAGTACAAAGTATACAGACACTCCTGAATTTACTAAACTGACTTTACTCTGGGAGGACGGAGCTGGACTTCAGTATTTAAAAGACGTTCCTGTGGTCCGTACCTCACTTTTGATCCAGTTCAGCACAATGGCGAGACTTTTCGTTTTTCTAGTGGCTATCGTAGCCGTCCTTGCACTCGTTGAAGGAGGAAAAGGAAATAAAAAGGGAGCAAAAGGAGACAAGAAGGAAAGAAAAGCTGCAAAGAAATGCGCAATGAAAATCAAGACGTTTGAGTCGTGTCTAAAGAAGGGATACAAATCAAAGGCAGAGTGTATCTCTGGAGATGGGGAACTTAATAAAAAGGATATGAAGAAATGCGGAAAGATCGAGAAACAGCTAAAAAAATGTGACTACATTTGCAAAAAAGTTGAGCCGGAACCACAACCACAACCAGCGCCCTCCCATATGACTTGAATTGCAAGAGAGTTGGATTCGACTTTTGGGGAGCTGACATCCGAAGTTTCAGTGCATCAAGCCTTGAAGCTTGTGCCATGGCATGTTTTAACGAACCAGAAAGCTTCGAGGACTGTGCTAGCCACTGCCGAGACACAGCACTAGCAGACTGTCAGTCCTTCACCCTCAGGAAATTTGACAACTACTGATGGCTAAAGAACAAGCGAGGAGGACAGACTGGACCCGCACCCAATGATGCTCTAATCAGTATGAACATCGACTGTGTTCCAAAACCAGGCTTTGTAGCTTCTGACAGATCATGTGCCATGGACGATTTTGACTTCTGGGGTGCAGATTTGAGGAGCTTCAGAGCTGAGAGCTATGAGATCTGTGCCACAGCGTGTAGTGATGCAGCTGATTGCCAATCATACACTCTGAGAAAGTCAGACAACTACTGCTGGTTGAAGAAGACTAGAGGAGGACATACTGGACCCTCGCCAAACAACGTCCTGACTCCTGATCACTAGGAACATCGAGTGTGAAACAAGAGCTTAACAAAGATTGTTCAAGAGACGACAAAGACTTCTGGGGAGCGGACTTGAGAAACTTCAAAGCCGCCAGTTTTGATCAGTGTGCTCGTTCCTGCAGGATGGCTCAAGATTTTCAGTCCTTTACACTTAGAAAATCTGACAACTACTGCTGGTTGAAGAGGAAGAGAGGAGGACAGAGCGGACCCTCACCAAATGCTGGATTTGAGGCCACAGACAATAGATGTGCCATGCACGGATTTGATTTCTGGGGTGCAGATTTGAGAAACTTCCGATCTAATGGATATGTGGATTGTCACACGAGCTGCTTTGACGCTGCTGACTGCGTCTCCTTCACTCTAAGAAAGTCTGATAACCACTGCTGGCTGAAGACGAAGGCGGGAGGACAAAACGGTCCCGGAGCTAACAGTGGTTTAATCAGTGCAAACATGAGTTGTTAAAATAATTTATATTTTATCTTCTTTGGTTTGAATTCTTTATCGGACTTCTGTTATTGCATGGATACTTCGGAATAAAATTACTAAGAGTTTTTGTGGCATTTTAAAAAGATCTGAAATAAATAAATGAGAATGTTGAAAGAATAATGATTGCGCTAAATATTTCACGATTTTTACGTAACATTACTTAGCATTTCAATTGTCGTGCTTTATTTTATCCACTGAAAGGAAATAATATAAAATGGTTATTTTATTAAAAAATATTTTATCCAAATTAATACTTTTTGAACAATTGCAATATTATAACAACTATAACAGCCAAAACAACAATTGAGTCAAACAGTGAAATTCCAGTCAAGGAAACGGCAGAAAAGCTTCTCTTCAAAGATCATCCAAAATCTCTTTTTTTAATTTGATGATTTTCCGTTTATCAAAACTTTCTTTGGTAATCTAACTTTCAGCACCTCAATACTGTCTTGTGCCATCCACATTAAACTCAATAATTAGCCATTCAAGAAAAAGTCAAAACAGTTTCAAGTGTTAAACTACTAATAAATGACTCTTGCATTTATTTTCACCAGTCATTACTTATTTTCGTAAATTTGTTAGATAATTTCGTTAAAAATCACATTCTCCCACATTGTTGGACTAAAAATAAACCTGCTGAACGACTTCCAAAGAGCCTCAATGCCTGAATAAACAGTAAAGGGGATATAATAGTATGGGAGGTATAAGGGCAACGGTCATCCGTCATACTTGCCAGCACTGTGATCAAGCGGTACTGGTACTTCCTTGAACTTGAACGAATGAGGTATTCTTGTAATTTAGCATGTGATTGCCGTCAGGTACTGGTAAAATCATTTTGCGGTCCTATTATTGATAACACTAACAGCCTTTATTTCCTCTTTAAAGTGCATTTTTACTTAAAGTTTAAGCTTATATTCAATCGACTGGTTTACAACAACAAAACAAAGTTATATTGCTGACCTTGTCCTTCCATGAAATACCCAGCACCATACCATTTGTATGGTAGCCTACCAAGGTTGTCAAACAAGTTACGAAGCAGGAGATTAAAAATGGCGGGACACTGCATCCGACATCCTGAGCTACTTGTCAGTGATTAATTCTTATGGGAACCTACGCACGGTTGAGCACAGCAAGGCCGACCAAGACAAAGCTACTTGTCTATGTTACTGAAGGAAGTTGGGACAAACTCTAAAGAGGAACTGCGAACCCTGATGCGGGACAGGGAATGGGATATATGGAGGGGTTTTCTGGAGTAGATCGGACTTAGCTCCGACATAGTAGTAGTAGTTTAGTAATTTTTTTGGTCTGTGGTTCTTGCTCCTGATTACTTGATTAGAATTTCAATTTCAGCACAATTGTTATATAAGTTGAATAATACTAAAAAACCGGTGAGACAATGGTTACACACTTACAGCAAAAATTTGACAAATCTTTAAAAATCAAAATCCTGGCTATCAATACTTATACAGGATGGTGCAGATAAGCGATTTTTCATTTTTTTTACATTTAACCCACCAGCACCACTGCAAATCAAAACCCTCGTTGAATAAAATGTCATTACGGTTCAAAACGCTAGGCTCACGTCAACTCATCAACTGCAACTCAAAAATATTGAAGAAGCTAAAAGTGAACTAAATTAGCTGAATCATCTTCGGTAAAATTATCAGTTGCCTTCTGGCCGAGCCATTCCGCGATAAGGGCTACTTCCTGGTTCCTTGCAAGTATTACTGACATAGGATCGTCTTTATTGGAACCTCTCAGGTCAAGATGATGTGCTCCTTCGGCTATAATTATCGCTTTCACTGTCGGGTTCACGTCCTCTAGCACTCCTCCTGTTGGAATTTGATTTTTGGTATACTCAGGATGTTATACCATGTACGATTCCTTCAATCTTGAAGGCTAAAATAGCCTTTGGTCGAGAATATCAATATTCAAAGTAAAGAACGCTATAAAGAGAATAGATAGAATTGAACAAAGAGTGCAATAATATTTTCCAACTCACCAGCGTGCCAAGGATCGAGTAGACCGTTAGAAAATATGATGTTGCTGGCAGCGGAGAAGTCAGCAGACCAGTAGTTAAGACTAGCATCAACTGGGTCAGGGGATACCTTGTAGTTAGCTTCACAGTACCTGGACGGACCGCGGCAATTAATTTTTGGTTTACCCTGTTCACTTTTTTCAGAAATCTCTACAATGACCTTCAGTGTTCCAAAGCACTAAGTGCGCGTTATTTAAAGTCGATAGGCAGCCAGTCTGAGCCAATTCAATCATTACTATTTTCCCCGGTAAATCTCATCAACTGACTTGCTAGCTATGTCAAGATTCCACTCAAGTGGGGGAAACATGTCAGTTACATTGGTGCTTGGGGTGGCTAATTGGAACTCAGTACAGCACTGGAAATCCCACGCTTTCGCTTCGGGTCCCGTACCACAACCTGTGGGGATTTGAAATTATTTCATAATATAGGTATACACCTGAGTGTGAACGTGGGCGTGAACGTGGGCATGAAAGTGGCCAGGGCTTGGGAGTTGGGCTTGGGAGTAATTGGTAACCTCATCACCTGTTATGTCGGCACATTCGATGAAGTCTTCGTATATGTTAAAACATGATTTAGTGCCATCAGTTCCGTTATACAACAACCCAGCACCAACTGCTAAAGCCCTCATTTCGTTTCCACTCGTTTCCATTTCTTCGAGCATCATTTTACAAGAATGCTTCACCTAGTGATATTATGGCACTGTTTGAGTATTTCGAATTCATGAGATTGAGAGTGAGTTATTGCTATTTTTCGCGGAAATTCTGGAAACACTTCCCAGTCCCTTTCTAGAGAACAGCGGTTAAGAACAAGTTGACAATATATGGAGATACACTTACTGGCCATGCAGGTAACTCTCCCATAAACGAAGCGGGGTAGGGATAATCAACCATCGCCATCATCAGCATAGCATTCCTCGCCCAGCCAACTAGATGGTTGAATTGGCTCACGTCAAACGTCTTACATAGCCTGTTGTGTTAAGAGTGAATATAAAGTTTCTACGTTTTAAACGTTTATTAAACATTCATAAAAAAATTTTAGTTCAATGGATCATTGAAACAATGTCAATACCAGATTCACAACGTGATTCAGCTGCGTCACTTTGACATTTTAGCTGAGAGCCACCAACTTGAAAGTATCAGTTACAGAGGCCTGATAGCCTGGTGTCTTTACAATATTGTAGAGCTGAGAGAATCCCTTTCGAACGATATCCGGACACCTTTCATCAGCGGCCTTGAAGTCTTCTGTAACTATCTCGAAGAAAGCCTAAACAGAGAGAAAGTTCAATGTACAAAAGGAGAAGGAAGCTTTTGTTGGTGAATTATCGTAAACGATCAAATAAAACATCCGTTTACTTACAATTATTGACAATGGAATGTGGTATTATTGTTGAGAAATATTAGAAAGATAATTATTCAAAAAACGTTCGGGCTCCTTTGGATCAACTTTCTTACAACTGAGTACCTGTTTTGGTTTGGCGGTTCTAGCCATCATAGGCAGGGGAGCGGAAGCAGCTAAGGCCACATCCACTAACTGAGGGTACCTCAACCTCATCCAGGCAGTCAGCATTCCTCCGTAACTGCCACCAAACGAAACTACCTGCATAACAGTAGTGGATTATTATTTAGGTTGAAGATTTAAAAATACAAAACGGTTAAAAGTATTTCGTAGTGTTATAAGTCCAGATTATCATCATTACATTTACGAACCTTGCTCATAGTTTTAACCCAATATAGGTGGGAAAATGAGATTCTAATTGTGAATGCAAATATAATTCTCATCATACCTGAGTTATGTTTTTTGATTTCTTGTAATGGTTGATAACTTCCGCAAAATCAGCTGTAGCTTGAGTTGAAGACAGATATCGCAGACCATCATTGCTGAACGATTCAGACCCAAACGGTAAAGATTCTCCGTAGTACCTGATAGGAAATTAAGCATTTCTAATTTTGTAGAGTTTAAAGTTTCGTTTCAAGAATGAAGAATATGAAGAGTCATTAGCCATCTTCTGACAGTTACATAGTATCATTAGTATCTTAGACACATAACTTCTATAAGATAAGCTCCTATGAACAATAAGCTTCAGAACAAAGCTTGGACTAACCTATGCTCAACGAAGAGGATAAGAGCCCCGAAAGCGGGTGCTATCTCAAACATGAACCCTGTATTGTAATAGAAACTTTCAAGTGGTCCCTCGTTTCCAGTGTAAACAAAAAGTGGCCCAACTGTGCCGTTAGGACCACAGTCCCAGTGCTTGTTGTACTCAAACAGACGCTGAGAAAAGGTTTGAGAAGCTTCAGGGCTGTAACTGTAGTGGTCTACTTTCTGAGAGTATTGGAAGATTCCTGTGGGTTTGGGAACGTCATCAGAGAGGGTCAGGGAGATTAAGACTGAGAGAAGAAGTAGAATGATCATTGGATCACTTTTAGCCAGACTCAAGCTTCAGAGACTGTTTTATAGCTATGAAATTTTATTGTTATAGTTACGTAGTTACAAGTTAGCATGCTTACTGTTACTGTTTCAGCTCAATTAAGTATTAGTCAGTTGAAACTACAATGAAAGTAACAATAATAAAAGTAAAATTTTATCAGTTATCTTCTGAGCAATCGAAAAAATTATCGCACAGAGTAGGAGTTTTCTAAAAAAATGTTCTGCAGCACCAGATACTAGAAGAAGCACTAGTATTACTGATAACAAATAAAAAAGAATATGAGTGTTGAGTAAATATGAAGAGTAACTTAACACCGGGCCGGTGCAAATTATACAGGTCATCAGATAGATAAAACGAGTCATGTGAGCCGCCACATCCCATTCTGATTCACTTAACTTATTCCAAATTCACCTGCACTAACTGATGTATCAGAATGATATGGGTTATTCCAGTTGCTACTGAGAGCTGCATGTACTATAACTAACTGTTTGTAGGTTTACAACCTACCAGGACGCGCGCCGAGTTGGACTCGTTGACGGTCCAATATATGGAACAGATATTTTACGAGTATCACCCGTTAACTAACTGTAAGCACTAAGAACCTGAAACATCGTTATAATGTATAACGAACTCAATTATAAATTCAGAGGCAACTTCATTGTTTCACTTCAAGAATATGGAGAGTTGTCAAAATTTAACAGGTGATACTTGTAAAATATTTGTTCCATTAAATATTAGTGATTAGATAATAGATTTAGATTAGGAGTTCAACTCAGCGCGCGTCATGGTACTGGTAGGTTTGGGAGCGTTCACATATGACGTCAGCGACTGAGGGCGGAGGAGGGTTTTATAATGCTGACGGATGCTGACAGGGGAGGAAGTCTAACTCTAAGCCTTGCTCATGCTGACGTCAGCAAAAATACGTGAAATTTTGCAACAAATTTTTGTTCCAAATCAATTTTATTAATAATAAAACTTTGGTAATTTCTTTGTATTAATATTAATAGGTTAATACTAAATATTTAAAGACAAATAATAATTATAACTCGTGCAAGTCCGAAATGGGCCGTGTGCTGCTTCTAGGAAGTACATATGACAGTGCATATCAGCACACTGTTGGCTTTCTTAGAGACCTGATGAGAACCAAGCGGAAATCATGATTGCCTGGTAAGCAAGTTCACACTCATTCCGAATGGCGGTAGACTTTACAGCTACACTGCAGCTTACACTGTAGTGGGAATCGCGTCACTGATATCCTCCGAGCATAATTACCAGGATAAATCCTGTACCAATCACAGCTTGGTGACCTGGCCTGCCTGCCTCAGACGGGGTTTGAACCCCGGTCTTCCGCTTGGGAGGCGAGTGAATTACCACTACACCACCCGGCCGACAAATTAAGACAAATATTAATATTTAATAGCATCATTTCGTAGATCATCAGAGAATGCATTTACATCACTGCTTATAATATAATAACATGAGTTACACACCTCGTCAAATTCGGTATGTAACTCGTTTTATCCAACTCGTCAAACTCGTTGGATACAACTATTTTCACAACTCAAACATCAAAGTTGTGAAAATAATGTTATAAGCAGTGTTGTAACTGCTTATTATCACCTCTTCGACCTGTTGAACATGTACTTACCATAAAATTTTGATTCACGATGTCAATCCTTCGCAGCTCGGTGAGGCACAGTGGTGCATCACGCCGATCTACCGAGAAGAATTATTTGATGCGCGGCGCGACCCAGTAGTGCATCGCGCTACAACATAAAAATGTAAACAAACAATTATCACCTCTATGGTGGCCGAGGAGGGTCATTTTTAAAAATAAAATAAAAACCATACTCACGTGGCCGAGGAGGGTCATTCGGCCGAGGAGGGTCATTTTTTAAAAATGGCCCTGCTCGGCCATGGCCGAGCAGGGCCAAACAATATGACGAAGAAATGGCCCTCCTCGGCCATGGCCGAGCAGGGCCAAACAATATGACAAAAATGGCCCTCCTCGGCCATGGCCGAGCAGGGCCAAACAAGAAATGGCCCTCCTCGGCCATGGCCGAGCAGGGCCAAACAATATGAAAAAAGTGGCCCTCCTCGGCCATGGCCGAGCGGGGCCAAACAAGAAATGGCCCTCCTCGGCCATGGCCGGGCAGGGCCAAACAAGAAATGGCCCTCCTCGGCCATGGCCGAGGAGGGTCATTTTTAAAATTAAATAAAAACCATACTCACGTGGCCGAGGAGGGTCATTCGGCCGAGGAGGGTCATTTTTTTTAAATGACCAAAACATCGCGCGCGCAATGCGCGTCTTTTACTTCTTAACAATGTCACGCACAGCGGCTTACGTAAACAACAAGACAGCGTGGACATTTGCTAGAACACCTCCTCGGACTAAGTTTGCATAATCAATATTTCGGTTCGAATTATAGAACGGACATGTCATTGTCATCATCTTTATACTTGAAATCTTTTTTACAAAATGAAACACAGATGTAAAATAATGAATTTATAAGAGCATTATCCGAGAACCCTTAAACACTGCAATGAAACTCCGCTGAAAAATCTGTTAAGTAGGTGAGAATTTACCTACCATCGGAAAGTTCCAAAATCTATAGCTAAATCCAAAACGTTTACAATCATACACTCCTTGCACCTTGAGATACGGAGATTGAACAGCGAGACGGAAAATAAACGATGAGATAGATATTGAACACTAGGAGTTGGACGGACATTAAATACAGAGAGAACTATTTAACACGAGATAGAGATTGAAAACTGAAAGACAGATATTAAACACTGCACAGTGAGACGGACAGTCAATACGCAAGGATACGGAGGGAAACACTGGGTCGGTCATCAAACATAGAGGGAGACGGAGAATCGAGAGAGTAAACACTGAGTGACATAAACACTGATGTGCATGATTGTTGAACTACTCAAACTCTTTCCCCATTCAAAACATCAAATAACAAATGCTGTCAGTAGCAGATTGAAAAATAACATTGCATTACTTTAAGATTAAAATTATAACCATTCTGAGCTGCGAAAGTAGCATTTGATGATTTGAAAGTGAATTTCAATCCTCCAACAAACTTTAGTAAAATACACGACGTCATATGTTTCAAAAGATTGTTATATTTTAAGCTACCCTTGCTTATTTAATTAACCTCGTGCTATTTGCTAAAGAGAGAATAGCATTAGCAGATCTAGTTCACGTCTTCATATTTTCATGTAATTCGATGAAGCCACAAATCTCACAGAGCTACAGAATTCAGTGATCGTCTACAACACCAATAAAACCTGAAAAAAATGGAAGTTATGATATACATTTTAGAAACTCCATTGCAACATATTGCAATAGATCATCTAATCCGGGGTATAGTATGATGTGAAATTTGAAAAGTATTTAATATAAAAGCAAATTGTTTATCTCGTTAGGAAAATTTATCAAATAACCATGCGAATTGTGATAGCGTGCTACGACACCGTGATTAATGAATATAGTGTTCATCGTTTACTCTCAAATCTGGATCCTAATTCTACCAGCTTCACGGAACTTAGAAAAGAACTTTCCTCTGCCACTACACGAAGGCCAACGCAGTAAACTTGAATGCTAAAGATATCTTTCTTCAAGAAGCACTCTAAAATTTGGATCAGAATGATAAACAATGAACCTTATGCCAAATTATTAGACGGAGATCGTCTACTGATATTTCTCCGGAGTTTGCAGTTCCACGACCGGAGACCATCTACGGTAATTTTGTTGATACTGTATGAATTAATCTCCGAGAAATTCCCGGAGAGCTTCATCTCCGTCTAATACAGTAGACGGAGCCGGAGAATCATCTCCGGAGATGATCTACGGGAAATGGACCTCCGTCTAATAATTTGGCATAATATCCGGCCATGGAACTGGGGGGTAAACTGTTTTGGAAATATCTGTAAATTTTAAAAATGTTTTTTATAAATGATGGCAACGTCTCGACTAAGACGTTGCCACCTCGACAGTCTGTCTATTGTGTAATCAAATTTTACCTAAGTTAAGTCAGATTCACCACACCATCTGTACCTCAAATAGTCCACTGGCAAAATCATTTTCTACAGAACCCATATACTGTTGAATGGACTCTTTTAATTACAGGTAAGACAGATTGTGTCTGAATTATTATCTTTTATTCAGAGACCGTGTAGAGTTAGACTATATAATATATATTAAGTAACTGCACTTATACAAATTTCTGGAATCATTGCAGTTGTGTGATAAGTCATGTTTTAACTCTTAAGTAGTGTTCATGGTGATCATATTTTTGGATCCCAAAACTTGGGAAGCACTCAACACACCAGGCTGAAGCAAAACTTTCCCCATTTCACCGTACGAGGTAAGATGATCTAAAAGTATGTACTCAGCTTACAACTTTACTCGTGGGACGAGACGTCCTGACTTGAGCCCCGAAAATTATTGAAATTATATACAGTTAGTAATAAGTATGCATACATAAATATAATACCAAACAATGTACAATGTGGTTTGGCCATTGCTATATATTTAAAATAAAATAAATCTGCCATATAATTATAAAAAATTTAAAAAATAAACCTGAAGAAAGGAGATGGAGAGTACTGAGTAGTTTCAAAAACATACATAGAATTAATTAAATGTTAGACAGAATAAATGCAAGCTTGTATCATTTTATTTTATTTCTCTAGCTCCCAAGGACCCGTATTTTAGCCGTTCAATCTACTTTAGTCATCATAACTGCCATTTAATTTAAATTTCTTCCTATTGATCGATAATTGTTCATGACTTTTACAACTTTACTCACTCCCGCATATTGTCATTCATCAGATCACTGTATAATAATGTGAACGTCTTTAACTAGAATTTCTCCTCAGAAAATCAGAACTTGAGGTGCTGAAAAGATAAAGAAAACAAGGAAATCAAAGTCCGGGGCCAAACACAATGAACAGTACAGCATTGTAGAGTAAAAAATAAACTCTTTTAAAATTGTGCCCTACAGATCAGTACAATTAGTTGCACTTGAACAGGTGGTTATACAGTCCACTACCTCTTCAATCCTCCATATCAAGAGTATAAACAGGTGGCACTCAGTGATAAAGGAAAAACCCCCACTAACATTTTCTCAACACAAAACAGGTACAAGAAAAAAATAAGGCCCACATAGGGTAAATGGTTTTTCGGGGCACGCCACTGCATTTTCCCGACGGTGCAAAAAATCCTTTTCGAAACAAAGATTAACAAATGGGGAAGCGAAAACAAAATTTATGTGAAGCTTGTGGGAAAACTAAAATGGGATTTTTGGTAACCCCTTAAAAAGGAAAAAATAATATTAATGAAAAATTATCTTTTTGTGAACAGAACAAGGTTTGAGACGTTTATTTGGATAAGCACGGGACATCCAGGTTAAAAATTTAATCATACATAACCCACAAGGCTATTCAGAAGTGCAATACGGGTGGGCCTGCTGGGAGCCCCTTCCCCGCCAAGAAAAAACCTGAAGGGGGTTTCTTGGAAGGTAGTAAAGCTTCGAGACTCAGAGGGTTGGGAATCTATTTTCGTTTTTGTATATTGGGGAGTCTGGGGGGGGGGCTAGCAGGAGCCCAAAAAACTTGTGGGCAGGGCGAAAGGCTCCTTTCAGTCTTTTGGTGGCCAGAAACGTTGCCCAAAACAAAGAAAGAGCATCCAAAAAATTTTTAAAAAAATTCCCAATAGGAGCAAATAGCACCAGCCAGCTTTTTACAACTTTATAAAATATTGAAAAGTCGCCTAGAATTTCAAAAAGCTCAACATCCCAACCTACGCAGGGCCCTAAAGGGATTTGAACCGTGTGATTAAAAATAACCCCCATCAAAAAAAATGAGTAACCAGAAAAAGTTTGCAAACATTAAAAAATTGCCTTTAAAACTTTAAACTCCCAACAACTTTTACAGAATAAATGTTAAAAAAAAGGGATAAAAAGTTATTCAAAAAAAACCCTTTATTAAGGAATGATTGTTTTAAAATTTTAATATAAATCCCGATTAAAACCCTATTACCTCAACTAGCTCAAAAATTAAATGATTTTCTTATGAAAAAATAAAAACTTTCAGTTACGTTAAATTTTCGGTTATTCCAAATCAAGGCCGTTAATTCATTGCTTAATCCAGGTAATTTTGGGTTTTTATTTAAAGGGCGTAGTGTTAAAGTGTAAAATGTGGATGTTAGTGTTTTGGCTACACAACAAATACAAGCGTCTTTAAATTTTGGGGTAATACATATGATCCAATTTTAAAAATCTTAATCATTTATCATAACTTGGTTCGTCTGTCAAAATAAAAATACTAGCAATAAATCAGGTTTGGAGGAAAGCTTAAAAGGTATACGTTTAAAAATAAATTAAACAACCAGGTTCAAAAAGCATCAGTAGTTGCAGACTGCAGAGGTTAGGGGTAGTTTAAAATCGTCACATTGGAACTAAACAGGGTTTTTTTGATTTTCTTTTTTTCACCCAATTAGATGTTGCACTGCTTCAAACATTCCAAAAACTTAAAAAAAATAAAGCAGTTTAAACGAAAAAAAACCCAAAAATATTTTTATTAAAATGGCCACTTAAAATAAATAAATTGGGCTCAATTCAAATTGTACACATTTAAAAAATGGATATTGAAGACCCAAAAATATAAATTTATAAATAACATTTACAATATTTTTCCCCTTATCCTTGAAAAAATAAACGGGAATTTAAACATAAATTTCGGATCAATTCGAAAGGTTTGAATATCCGAAAAGATATAATAATAATAATACTGGGTACTGGTGTCACAAAAAAAATTCTTAACGCCCTACTGACTTTAACTATTTTTTTTATTGAAGGAAAAATTTAAACGTATATTAATTTATATCAAAAATTAATAAAGTGATGCAATTGGAGAGCACAAACGTTAATCTGACATAGATATCGTTATCCTTCGTACTCTTCTCCTCAGGTTTCGGGTTAAGGAGACAGGGGTTTTTTAAAGGGGGGTCCTGCCTTCTTGGCTTTCCAGTACCCTCAAATTCTAGCACACTCCTCTTATTTTATATCCATGCTCAGGCGTGTCCGGTTTACAACCCCCTCTGTAGTCCTCCTTGGGTCTTGGGGTATAAACAGAAATTTTCCCCTTTAAAAAAACCTTTGGGCCCTAAAGCTCAGGTCCTTTCCCTCCGTAGTGGTAAATACGGGAAAACAAAAATCCCCTTTCTTAAATTTATTGTAGCCATGTTCTGCATAGGTTCTATTTTCATTCTCTGCAGAGTGAAAGGCTGGGGATGGTCTTTCTTTTTGTAGGGATTTAGGATTGAAAATACGTGTCAAAAAAAATCCTCTAAATGTCCCCATACTCCTTTTCTGATATATCGGCCTAGCCTTTTCAGTTTGTTCCCCTTTGTTGGAAGTTGGCGATTTTGGTTTTAAAACAGGGGCAAAAATCCTCAGTCACATCCTTGGTCCCCACCTATATTCGAACAGGTCTTCATGTTGTTATGACGGTAGTTCTTACTTTTGGGATATGATTGTGACATTCTTGGCTCCATAATCAAGATTTTTGGGGGTGTTAGGGTTCCCAAACCCCCAAGATAAACGCACCCAAAGTTTTGCTCGCTATAGCAACCCTAGTGTTGATGGGAGACATGTTAGCCAACTCCTCCCCATTTCTTGTACCAGTGCGTGACCCCAGTATTTCATCCCTTACTTGAATTTCTCACAAGTCCTTCTTCAAGCAAATTCTTTAACAACTTGAGGCGTTAACTCTCCCCTTTATTTTAATTTTATCCAATTTATCGGGGAGTTCGGGTCTTTGATGAGGTCAACCATCCTCTTTTTTCTTGATGACTCTGGTTTTCCCTTTTCCGCGACTTATGGCTCACCTCCCAACCCCCCCTATTTTACGGTAGCGCAGAATTTCCTGTGCAGGTCATACATTCCTACCAAAAATTGCCGGAAAACTTTTCCTTTTGTACACTTCTCAATGGGTGGAGGTATTAATATGTTCGGGGAGGTGCCATACAAAGGTCCCCGATAAGGGGGTTTGTTAAAATGGGGGCTGCCTGGGTCATCAAGAGAAATTTCAAACTCTTCTACGTCCTCTCCCCTATCACTTTCCCCAATATTTTCCCATTTTGACTCTTTCCAGTATCTCCAAAAAAAACATGGCTGCTGGTATTACCTTTTTGGGGCCCCCTTTAGGATAAGAATAGTCTTCATTTTTTGGGGGAAGCCAACTTAGGACCTTTCAAACTGAGTAAACCCAAAACAGCCCGGGTTTCTTCAGAAACTCTGCTGCAATCCCACACCCTCGCTTGCACAATTGAACTATCGGTTTTTTCGGGCCAGTATTTCGGGTTAACCCACGTTTTGATTAATTACCGTTTTATCAAAGTTTGGTGTGGGTTTAACTTCTCGCAGGGCTCCAGATGTCAAAGGACTTCCGGTTACCAGGAAAATTCTTTTGCTTGGTCAATCTTTAAATCTTTTAAGACTCTTTTTAAAATTTTTCCCTATTAAAAGTTCCTTATTCTTTCTCAGGGTATCAATATCAATGACAATACGGAAAACAAAATGTAATCAAATTAATCGTCAAAAAAGAAAACCCTAAAAATGAAAAAGGGGGTTTAAAAATGCAAAATAACACTAATAAATTCTAAAGTATTCTTGTGAAAATTTGGGAAGTATTGCTTTAGGCCGTTTTTCATACTATAACACGGTGACTTTTCGAAAAAAAGCGCGGCGACCTAAAATTTGGTTCCTTAAGAATTAATTTTTTTGCCAAATTTATATTTGATGCTTTTAAAATTAGTCGAAATTAGTAGACGTACGAAAAAAATTTCGAAAATTTTTTTTAATTTTTAAATTTTTGTTTACAACTACCAGAGGCGGCACATTAAGAAACGCTTTCCGCTAAAAACAAAAAACGTTGTCGATACAAAGTGAAAATGAAAATTTTGCGGGGCGCGTCCAAATTTCCAAGCAAAGAAAGTGCGCAACGTGATCAATTTTTTCCCAAAAGCCTTTTTTTGCTTGGGCCGAATTTGCAGTTATGCCATGCAACAGGGTTTATGTAAAGGGGAAAATAATATTTTATGTACGATAATGCTGTCATTAAAGTTTTTTCGCGTTCTTGTCAACACTTAATTTTAGCAAGTTTTTTAAGAGTATCCCCCGTTTTACTGGGCGGGGGCCGCGCTCACCCTGTAATCCCCCAAAATCCATCAACTTAAAAGCTGGGGTCCTCAGGAAAAAAACCCCCCGAAAACCCTTTAAAACCCCTTTCGGAACCCGATGTTGCTTTAATTTGAACCTGTATGACCCCCCGCGCACGAAGTCCCGGGGGCTCCCCTTTTCGTCGAAACATACATTATATGAAGCGACGTGGGGTCACCACGTATACAACTTTAGGGGTGTCATGTTGGAAAAAAACCCTCGGTAAAAATTTGCCGCTGGCAGTTACTAAATTGTTTTTATAACGCTGTACTGCCAAAATTGACCGATGTAAATTCTCGCCTGGGCGAGGCACAAAAAGCTTTTTTGCGATTAGCATAGGGAAATAATTGGTGCGCACGCGCACAGTAAAAATCGCGCCAAGGCCCTGGAGCTGCCGTAAATTTCCTGGCCTGACTTGGGCCCTTAATTGAAAATTAAATGCTTTTTTAAAACAGTTATACTGGTAAAAAAAAACATTTGACCGTAACGGGTTCAACTCGGCGATCATTTATTTTGGTTTTTAAAATTTTGTGCGCGTGCACTTTTTGGGGGCCCCGCGCGCATCCATATTTTTTCTCCAACCAGTATGCAGATCGGGGAGATGCGAAGGGTTGACATCGTGAATAAGTTATTAATTATGATATAAATTTAAAAAATAAATTTTTTATATATTTAAAAATTAACGGGTGAACCGTAAACAGTAAATATATGTTCCCTTACAATATTTTGGACCGTCGACGAGTCCAAAATAGCTGGGCCCCGTCCTGGGAGGTTGTAAACCCACAATTTTAACCTTTTAAACCTATATAAAAATTTTTCAAATTTTTTCTGTCGTTTTAATCGCTAATTTAGCATCAAATTTAAATTTTTGGCAAAATAATTAATTCTTAATGGAACCAAATTTTAGGTGCCCGCGCAAAATTTTTGAAAATGACACCGGTTTTTGTATGAAAATCGAGCGCTAAAGCAATCTGCCCCAATTTTTTTACAAGAATACTTTGTAATTTATTATGTTTCTTTGCATTTTAAACTCCTTTTTTTCACTTTATTGGTTACTTTTCGACGATTAATTGATTAAAAATCATGTTTTCTCATTGTCTTGATATTGGTCACATTGATGAAAAAAATAAGGAACGTTAAAAAGGGAAAAAAATTTTTGAAATCTTAAAAGATTCCCAAAAATTGGCCAATGCAAATGATATGTGCTGGTAACGGGAAATCCTTTGTAATCTTAGGGGCCCCTGAGAGAAGTTACCACACCAAACTTTGATAATCAATGAAAACAGAATCGTGGATTATACCCCATAACTACTGGCCGTAAAAACCGGTACTAGCTTCAAATTTATGCAAGCTGGTGTGGGATGATTGCCGCAGGTTCTCTAAAAACTCGGGGTGTTTAGATTTACCAGTTTGAACGGGCCCCAAGTTAGGCTACTTCCCCCAAAAAAAGAAGGACTTTTTTATCTAAAGGGCCCAAAAGGGACTACCCCCCTGTTTTTATTTAGTACTGGATAAGATCACATGCGATGGGGACATCATCTGGGAAAAAGTGAAAGGGGGAAGGGGGGCGTAGAAAAAATTGTCAGAAAATTTCCCTTTATGCCTCAGGGAGCCCTACATTGTTACCAAAAACCCCTGTCATCGGTGGGCCCTTTTTGATGCCACCCCTCCAAAAAATTTAATACCTTTTATCCCTTGGAGAAATGACAAGAAAAAGTTCTTCGCATTTTTGGTAGGAAAGGACTGCCCACAGGAAATGTCTGCGCTACCTTAATGAGGGGGGGTTTTAGGTTTTAGCCAGTAGAATCGCGGGAAAAGGAAACCAATCACTCAAAAAAAAGGAGGGGTTACCCCCATCTATGACCGGGAAAATCCCTGTGAAGTTGGATAAATTAAGATAAGGGGGAAATTTAAAAGCCCCAAGTTATTAAAAAAATTACGTTAAGAAGGGGCTTCTGGGAAAATAATTCAAGTGAAGTGGATGGAATCTAGGGATCCGCAACGGGGACAAGAAACAGGGTCAGGGGCTTGGGTAAACATTTTTCCCCATTCAACCTGGGTTTGCTTATACGAGCAATTCAGAGATGCTGTTTTCTTGGTGTGGTTGGGACATCCCCCACCCCCCGAATCTTGATTATGGGGCAAAAATTTCAAATCAAATTTTCCTCAAATTTAAAAAACCGCTAACAACATGAGAGACTCTGTTGCTGAAAACCTTTGCGGTGACCAAATTTAGCTGAGGTTTTGCCCCCGTTAAAAACCTATGAATCACCAACTTCCCCAAAAAAAGGGGAACAAGCGATATAAAAGGGGGCTCGATAATCGCAAAGGATTGGGCACATTGGAAAGGGCTTTTTTTGAATGGTATTTCAACCTAAAAGCCACAATCAAAAAAGACCTGCCACACTTCACTCTAAAATGAGAAATAGAACCGTATGCAGAAAAGGTGTAAATAATTTAAGAAAGGGTATTTTTTGTCCCCCCCTGTTTTACCCCTACGGGGAATGGCACCTGACTTGAGGCCAATTTTTAAAGGGATTGCTGTGTTAACCACCAAAAAAAAGGGGGGATCACCAGGAGTGTAAAAATAGGCACCCTGGGATGGATTTTAAAAACTAAAAAGGGGGTGTGCTAGTAGCATTAAGGGGGTTTTAAAGCCAAAAAAAAAAGGGATGGGCCCCCCCAATATCCAATGTTCCTTCAACCTGTACCTGGGGAAAGCTACGAAGGTAGACGTTCTATTGCTCAGGATTACGTTTGTCTCTGCCAATTTTCACCTTGATTTAATTTTTTGTATAAAATATATTTTTTCTGTTTTCATTTTTTTATCTTCAATTAAAAAAAAGCTTAATGTCTGGTCTTTTGAATTTTTTTGTGAACCAGGAAAAACCCAAAAATATTTTTTATTAATCTTTCTGGAAATTTAAAACCTTTTGAATTTTTCTCGAAATTTTTTTTAAATTCCCCTTTTAGTTTTTAGGGATAAGGGGGTAATATTTAAAAAAGCTATTGTTAAAAGTCTCTTTTTGGGTCTTCAAGTACCATTTGGGTTTTTGGGACAATTTTTAAATTGCAGCGAAGATTTATTGATTTTAATTGGCCTTCTTTAAAAAAATATTTGCGTTCTATTCTTTTAAAAGCTTTATTTTTAACTGTTTTAAAAATTTAACTGCAAAGATCAATGCGGGGGGAAAACAAGTCAACCAAACCGATGCTTTGTTCCCTGTGACTGATTAATCTACCTCCCCAACCTCGCAGTCGCAACAAAGCTGCTTACTTTTTAAACCCGGTTGTTATAAAAAGTTTTTTTTACATCCTTCAAACTTCCCCAAAAACGATTTTTTGCGTATTTTATTTCTGAGAAATGAACCAATTATGATTAAAATTTTTTTATTAAGTTTAAACATAATCTTTAAACCAAAATTAAGATCGCTTTTATTTGTTTCGTGGGGAAAAAAAAAATCACATCCCATTTGAATAAAAAATCCCCTTTTTCCTAAACACTAAATTTACTGGGGCCCCTAAACAAAGATCTCGGCCGTGATTTTTGAATAACCCCAAATTTAAAAATTCTAAATGTATCTATTATTCACTAAAAAAAAACATTAATTATGACTAGTACCTGGTGTAATAGTGCTTATGTAATCTGATTTTATTAAATTAATAACAAGCATTCCCCTTTAAAAAATTGTCTTTTTATAATTTTTTCCTTTTTTTTAACATTTTTGAAAAATTTTTTTGTTCTAAAGTTTAAAGGAATTTTTGAAAGTTTTGCGATACTTACTCGGTTTCTCTTTTTGTGATGGATTATTTTTAATAAAAAGCGGGGTCATAATCACTTGAGGCCATGTGTATTGTTGGGGCTTTCAGCTTTTAATTCCCAGGGGGGCTTTTTGCAATGGATTTTAGAATTTTCAAAAAAGCTTAGCTGGGCATTGTCTCCCATTTCATGGGAATTTTATTAAATTGTAGTGGGGCGTCTCTCTCTCTCTTGTTTTTGGGCAACGGTTTGGGCCCCATAGACTTTAAAGGGGGGTTTCCCGGGCCCCCAATGGGACTCCTGCTACCCCTCCCCGGCTCCCTAGAAATTTAAAAACATAAATTAAAAATATCAACAACAACCTCTATCTCGAAGCGTTTTTTTTCCCTTTCGGCAAAACCCCCTTCAGATTTCTTCTTTGGCGGGGGGCAGGGGCCCCAGCAGGTCCCACCGAATATGGTTTTACTACTGAGTATCCTTTTGGGGCTAGTTTATTATTTTTGAACCTTTTTATGTCCTAGTCTTTCCAAATGATCGCTCAAACCTTTTGACTTTCCAGAATTTTTAAAGTTCGAGTTTTTATTATGAGTTCCTCAATTTTAAATTTTTCCAAAAAATCCTCATTCTATTGTCTCATGGGTCATTCCATGGAAGTTTGTGATGTTTCTGCTTCCCCGGGGGTGTTCACGTCTTGGTTTTTAAACGGAGTTGTTTTTCCGTTGGAAGTATCTAGTGGGGGGTCCCATTACCCTTTTGCCCTTGATGTGATACCCGTGATGTTTATTTTCTTTACCTGTTTTGTTAAAAAATTTTTGGGGGTTTTTCCTTTATCACTGAGTGCCCCCTGTTTTTACTTTTGATAGGGAAATTTAAAGGGAGTGGGCTGTATACCACCTGTTCAGGGAACCCAATTTTACTGTTGTAGGGCACAATTTTAAAAGAGTTATTTTTTACTCTAAATCTGTATTTTTATTTGTTTCCCCGCTTGATTTCCCTTTTTTTTTCTTTTTTTTTTCACACCTCAAGTTCTGATTTTTGAAGGGGGAAAATTTTAGTTAAAGACTTACATTATTATACTGATCTGTGAAAGACAATAGCGGGGGGTGATAAAGCTTAAAAATCATGAAAAATTATGATCAAAAGGAGAAAGTTAAATAAAGACGTTTTGCTAAAAGTAATTTAAAATAAAAAAGGGGCTTGGGGGCTAAAAATTTAAAATAAAATAACAAGCTTGCATTTTTTGTCTAAATTTAATTTAATTTTATGTTTTTTTTGAAATAATATCTCCCCTCCTTTTTTAGGTTTATTTTTAAATTTTTTATAATTTTTGGGGAATTTATTTTTTTAAAAATATACAATGGCCCCAAAACCCCAAAGACATTTTTGTTTAAATTTTTTTGCATATTATTCTCTTTTAAAAAAATTTTTAATTTAAATTGTCCATAAAAAAAAATTTTAACATTTACTTTTACATTTACCCTACAAATAAATTTTCTTACCTTTTTTATTTCCCCCAATTTTTCCAAAAAAACACCATAACACTCTAAAAAAACATAACACCCAAATCAATACCCCCAAAAAAATTTAAACAACAAAATAATTAATACAACTTCCTGAATAAAATAAAAATTTTTAAACCCCAACTTTCTTCCTAAAAAAATCCCTTCAAAAAATGGGTTCTTAAAAATAATTTGCATCTTTGAGGGACAATTTGAATCTACTTTAAATTGGGAAAATTTTATTCACAATAGCAACTTAGGGGGGCAACGTTTAGTCAGACGTTCCCTCTTTATTTAAAAAAAAATTTTCAAAATTTTACAGAATTTCCAAAACATTTACCCCCCATTCCCCGGCCGGTATTATGCCAAAAATTATTAACGGACCATTTCCCCCTAAAAATCTCCGGGGGATACTCTGCTCGTTCGATTAACGGGGATGAAGCTTTCCGGGGAATTTCGGGAATAAATTCCATATCAAAAAAATACCGAGAGGTCTCCTCGTGGGGCTCAAATCCGGAAAATTCATGACGATCTCCCTAAAAATTTCATAAGGGGTTTATTTTTATCATTTGATCCAAATTTTAGGGGCTTCTTGAAGAAAAATATCTTTTTAAACAATTTATGCGTTGGGCCTTGGGTATGGCAAGGGAAAATTTTTTCTAAGTTCCTGAAGGGGAAATTAAACCAATTGAGATAAACGGAACCTATATTATTAATCCGGTGGGCGGCACGCTATCCAATTTGCTGGTTATTGAAAATTTTTTCCCAAAGAGTAAAAATTTTCTTTTTTAAATTTAAATCTTTTTAAATTTCACTCAATTACCCCCCATTAGATATCTTTGCAATTTGGCAAGGGGGTTTCAAAATTATAAATTAATTCATTTTTTTTAGGTTTTTTTTTTTGTAGACGATCACGAATTCGTCTCTGTGGATTTGTGGGTTCATCGAATTACTCTCACGCGACTTGATGAAATAGAAACGTAATAGATCGCTAATGCTTCTCCTTTAGCAATACACGGGGTTAATTTAAAAAGCAAGGGTAGCTTAAAAAATTAAAAAAATCTTTTGAAAATATGAGTTGTTTTATTTTACTAAAGTTTGTTGGGGGATTAAATTCATTTCAATCATCAAAGTACTTCGCAGCCAGAAAGGTTATAATTTTTAAACTTAAATTGCAATGTTTTTTTAATTGCTACTGAAGCATTTGTTATTTGATGTTTTGAAAGGGGGAAAAAAGTTTATATTCAAAAAATCTTAATCAGTTTTATTCATCGTTTTACTCTCTCGATTTTCCGTTCCCCCCAAATTTGATGACCGACCCCCGGTTTTTCCCCCCTACCTTGCTATTGGTCCTCTCCTGTGCAGGGTTTAAAACTTTTTCATTTTTTAAACTCTATTCGTTTAAATAGTTCCTTGTATTTAATGTCCGCCAACTCTGTTTCAATTTTAATTCATCGTTTTTTTCCGTCTCGCTGTTCAATCTCCCATCTAAGGTGCAAATGTATGATTTAAACGTTTTGGTTAGTATAAATTTTGGGAAATTTCGATGGATAAATTTCACCTATTAACAATTTTTTACGGGGTTTTTTTCATTTTAAGGGGGTTTTCCATATGTTTAAAATTTTATTTTTTTACATCTGTGTTATTTTGTAAAAAAAATTTTAAGTATAAATAACAAAACATTTTTATAATTCAAACCAAATAGGGTTAGAAACTTTTCCAAGGGGCTACAATTCCAGGTTTTTTGTTGTTTACAACGCTGTCTGACTTTTTTAAAAGTAAAGACGCCATTGCGCCGCATGTTTTGGCATTAAAAAAAGACCCCCCCCGAATGACCCTCCCGCCCCCTGGTATGGGTTTTTATTTAATTTTAAAAATGACCCTCCTCGGCCATGCCGAGGGAGGGCCATTTCTTGTTTGGCCCTGCCCGGCCATGGCCGAGGAGGGCCATTTTTGTCATATTGTTTTGGCCCTGCTCGGCCATGGCCGAGGAGGGCCATTTCTTGTTTGACCCCGCTCGGCCATGGCCGAGGAGGGCCATTTTTTTCATATTGTTTGGCCCTGCTCGGCCATGGCCGAGGAGGGCCATTTCTTGTTTGGCCCCGCTCGGCCATGGCCGAGGAGGGCCACTTTTTTCATATTGTTTGGCCCTGCTCGGCCATGGCCGAGGAGGGCCATTTCTTCGTCATATTGTTTGGCCCTGCTCGGCCATGGCCGAGCAGGGCCATTTTTAAAAAATGACCCTCCTCGGCCGAATGACCCTCCTCGGCCACGTGAGTATGGTTTTTATTTTATTTTTAAAAATGACCCTCCTCGGCCACCATACACCTCTTCAACCTGCTGAACATGTACTTACTTATATTATTTTTAAAGTAAACAAACAATTATCAACATCACCTCCCCGCCAGTATCCACATCTATTAATATTAATATTATATTAATATTTGATATTATAGTACTTCATGCAGTTCGAACTGAAGTTGGTTGACCAACTGTTTAAATCAGTTTCAGTTCTCACACTAATTTTCCCTACACAGTACACCCCGTCTTACTTGGGGACCTCAGACTATTATGTTCATAAACATAAACCGAATACAGAATAGAGATTCGGCGGAATGACAGGCTGAAAGCTGAGCGCGGCCCAGTAAACGCCGTCAGCATTTCTATATTTGTAGGTTTATAACCTACCAGCAAGACCAAAGACGCGCGCCGAGTTGCAAGTTCAATTAAGTTGGACTCGTCGACGGTCTATAAATATTTGAAACAAATATTTTACGACTACGAGTATCACGCGTTAATTCATTAATTTTATTTGGGGACGCCAGTACAGTGTAGTGGCCAGGCTTCACCTAACCATGTGCTTTCGCGCCACTGCGGGCGCGTGAGGCGGGCGCGCGCTACTGCAAGCGCAAGGGCTCTGCACTCTGGATAGAGCAATGGCCAGGCTATAATGCAAATGTTTATAAACAATAGATATTCGTGGAGGAATAACAGGCTGCGAGCGCCGCCCATGAATTCGAGTGTTTAGCTGGACTCTGGTTATGGTTAAGGTTGTGGTAAGGGTTATGGATTACTTTGGGGTTATGGATTACTTCGGGGTTATGGCTAGGGTTAGGGTTGGGATTAGGGTTTATGTAAAACCGTTTCGTACGGCTGCAAAACCATAAAAACTAAAGTCACGTGAAATTTTTGGGCGAGCGAATTAGTGAGAGACAACAAGTAAGTGAAATCTGACTGTTATTACATATTAACCACTGTACCAATTATTAAACAGATATTAGCTGCAAATACCGGGCAATGATCACTTTTCCCATGTTAATAATATTTAGTACTTTATTTTCTCCAAGAAATTATTTCATATTTGTCATAGTACGTTGTATGACCCGCCGCGCACGAGTGCGCGGCTCCCCATGTATCGTAGAAACTCAAAGTGAAACGACCGTGGGGGTAACGACGTGATACAAGAAATTATTTATTCAGACATCCTTTTGACAATTTCAAATAGCTGACTGTTGATTTGGTTGACCATTCTTGGCCCAACAAGCGCTACTTAGCTTCGTAGCACTTGCCATCGGGCAAAATTTCGAGAAGAAAGCGGCGCGCGCACATGACACAGAACGGTCAAAATATTGCTCTATCCAAATCCCTTGCTTTTGCGGTAGCGCGCGCCCGCCTTGACTTGTGAAACAAGCGCGCCCGCAGCGGCGCGAAAGCACATAGTTAGGTGCAAGTCGAAATCTAATCGCGCCCCATCATTTTACATTTTATACTATGAACGCGAACGATAAGCTTCAGAACAAATCTTAAGTCATTAAAATGCTTGTGCATTGTGTTGTGGATTGAGAAGAAAGCTTTGCATTTGATAACCAGAAAATAATCAAAATAGAAAGCTAAAGAGACATTTGCATTTTAAAATTTAAAAAACAAAAGCTCTTTTGCCGTTGCCTTAATCAAAATTTTACACTTTTGACTAAAACGTTTACCATTATATTTATATAACCATGCCATAAGTAAAGCTGTTTCTGTAAGTAACCAGTATAGTAACGTAAGTATGAAATACGTTCCATGATCATCACGATCGAAATATGAAATATACTGGAACTTCGAAGCTAAATAATATCCTATTAGCTTAATTGTTTGTAGCGCGATGCACTACTGGGTCGCGCGCGCATCAAATAATGCTTCTCGCAATAACAGTAGTGTGCAAACCAACATTCGAACCACCAGCAGCTGGTGGTCAATTTCCTACGAACGAGACTTAATTTTGGTTCAGACTGGAGTCGAGCGCTACGTTATAGCTGTATATATAGCTCGTTTCACGACGAAATCTTCATTTATTGAGTTTGTCTGTCGATTATGTTGGAGTTTGTATTTCTAATTTTGTACTCGAATACTGTTAATTTATTTTTATTAAATAGTTGATTTTCGTAACAGCACACTAGTACGTGATTCCTTTTGTTATTCTTACATAATTAGGAAGATTTTAAACTTCAATACTATAAATAATCAAATATTTACGAACACCGATCATCGGTATGTACCCATTATGCATTATTGGTATCGAAGTCTTATGTTGAGCTGGATATCGAAAAATTTCAAAATGTAAGGCTGTAATTTTGTACTTGTTTAGGTGTAGAACTAGGATTAACAACTTGATTGCTAGGAGCTAGGAAGAGATTTTAGTAATGATGACCCTTTAAACTTAAACTATATCTCTAGTGCACTTCGATCGGTTTTCTTTTCAATTTTGATAAAACCTAGTCGTGATCTTTGTTTCAGAACTTCACTAATTTATTAAGTTTTGTAGTTTATATAGACGGAACATGAGCAGATACCATTTGATTAATTATAATATATCCGATTTGAAATATTATTCTGTCGGAGTTTGAGTTCAACATGGACACATTTATTAACATCCCGCATGAATTTGTGTCGTCTTTACAATTTTTTGCGCTGAATTTGTATGCTTATTAATACTGCCGCATGATATCAGTAGCTGCTATAAAACTAGAGTGTATAGCATGTGTATTATACGATGTTTCCCACGTAAAAATCGCAGGTTGTTTTGGTGCGGCTGGGCACTCTACTGGTGATTGACACCAGAGACTGAGAAAAACTTTGACATAATTTTCAAGTTTGATATGACCTAATAACTACCACATTTACAGGAAGTATGGTAATACATTCTTGTCAGCTGTCTGGGCAAATCTTCTCTCGCAGAATTGGATTAAAATTTAATGTATTTTACTTCTCACTTCCAACGATGTCGCAATTATTAGGTAAAATTTGAAGTTATTTTGAGATTCAATTAATAAATTTTAGATTGCAGCTTGATATCACTTAGTATGTACATTGTACTCGGTTGCAAGGGTAGAACTTATGAGAATACTATCATAGTATTATTGCACTATACTATTATGGGTTCATCAAAGTTCGTATCATGATTTGTCACAATTAAACCATCGAGTCACTTGAGGAAACCCGTTAAAGCTCGCAATTGGCGACGAGATAAAGTTTGTGGTACCTCTAGATGTTAAGTTAACTCTTAGGCTCCAATCTTCCTTACTATACCTACCACTCCTTCTTCCTTGATAAGAAGTAGATCCATCTGGAACAGTGAGCTGCTTCTTCCCTTCTATCCCGTACTAGCCTACTCAGCTCTCTCCAAACCGTGAACAACTACTCCCGGTGCTAGAACTTTAACCGCATAATTATAACAGCACAATTCTTTCGCTTGAATCTCAGTCTGCTGTAAGACTGCTGTACCGGTAGAGTTTTTACTTGTATGATTCAGCAATCTGCTCTTTAGATGGTACCGTTACCTCCCGCCATAAGACTGTGCCGTCTTGGTGACCTTGAGAATATCATAAGGTCCAATATATAAAAGCACTATCCAATATCGAGACCCACTCAGGATCCCAAACCACGACTCCTTTCGGTCGTCTGTACTTGCTTTTTTCCTCCCAGCATGGACTAAGTCAATGATACTGTCTTACATCGCTGGCCTTGTTCTTATAAGTGTTCACTCGGCGCTCACAAGATAACATGTTCAGAGATCTGTTGCAGAACCTTGTCGTGCCGTCATTTATATACTCCTTGACTAAGAGCTACTTTACACCTACAGCAAAAATGTGCTAAATGATACCCATCCTCTCCTCACATTACTGTACTTGCACTTACCATCCTCATCTTCGCCATAGAGGTGGTTAAGAGGGTGACGTACACAGCATCTAGCACGAATCCAATAAGTGAGTCTACAGTGCGTGTCGAAATACATTGCATGTACCCTTATATATTAATTGAGACAGAATTTTAATAAATCAACAAATTCTTAAAATTTAAAAAGGTAGAATTTAATTCTATGGCATTTATTGAAACCTGCTTTTTTAAAGTTGAGAATTGGTTTCAATTTCTAGAATATCACGATAATGTTGACTCAAAACTGTTTCAGGCAGCTATCAAGTCTCAAGATATGACATAATTTGATAGAATGTTAGTACCAACGCTATCAGTGCATTGAAGTCGAGTTCTCGATACAGGTATTATAATTAGGTTCTATCGACCTTTTTTGTAGTCTTAACTCATTTTTATTTGTTATTATACGACCAATTAAAACCTAGCAAACCAGACTTCTTTATGTGCTAAATGTTACTTTAACCTTAATAATAGCAGCATTGTGGCAGATATCCAGTTACATTTTTTCCAGCCGTATATTATAAATATACAGGGTGGGCCAAAAGTCAGTGTGCAAACGTTGGCATTAATAGCTCAGTCACTGAGTGCCCAATTGAAATAATTGGTTCTGGTATGACTTACTACCACCACTGGTTCGAGAAATTTGTCAAATCGAAACATATTTGTGTTCATTGTTTTCAAAAGAAGGTTCATTTTCGCATTTATTTGATAGTTTGGATAATCGGATCGAGCCAAATTTTATTGAATTGTGTTTAGCCATTTAAATTACGTTTGCTCTAAAAAATGAGAGTATATATATATTACTCATGCAACTAAGATAAATTGAGTATAAATACTCAATTTATCTTAGTTTAAGTTGCAAGTTATATAACTCATTTTCTAAAGGTCTCGTAAACTTTAATCAATTACAGAGAGTGTGGCCTCTTTTTCACTGAAAAGACGCCATCAGATTTCATTGCATTCTGGGACCAATTTTGGTGTGATTTAAAGTATCCTACAAATTGGTGTTTACTGTTTCGACTTTTGTAAAATCACTGTAACAATATAATCTGTATTCTTATAGTTTCAACCATAATAGTGAAATAGAGGGGCTGGCCAATAGCCACACCCTCTGTAATTTATTTAAGTCTACGAAACTTTCAGAAATTTGTGTGTAATTCGGAGATAAATTAAACAAGTTGTTATCGGCCACCATGTGTAAACGGAATGTTCTAGCAGACTGTATAATACTATAACATACATTTTCTTACACACACATAATCTAATCTCTGGAATGTTGCTATGATATCAATGGCAATGTTTTGATACTGTGTATTATCATGATTATGCCTTACAGGCCGATCTTCCGATGGAGTTTCGGTTGCCATGGCAACACATCAATATTATAAAGAATTTGTAAACGCAGTCACAACTCTGTCGTGTACACTGTACGGTGCGAGCGGTTATTTTATGATAGGTAACATCTACTTTTTCAGCATTTGCGGGATGACCAGTTCACACGTATATTTTCGCAGACACAACTTCGCATAAAATTATATCCAATTATTCTATAACCAATTATCTACACGGACTTCTGTCTAAATATGAATGAAATCGAGAAAACCAAATATTATATGTTTCATCCTGAAGTTCTGAGTTCTCAGGCAGTAAAATCATGATCCTGATAGATATCGAAGTCTCCTTAAATGATTGTCTCTGCTGCTTAATATATCTGGATTGTCGTTGGGAGGCGATGCAGATTTGTTTACTTTTAAGGGGGAGGTTCTGCTCAGCAGGAGAAAGAGGTGATGCACATTTTGTATTTGTCTGACATGTAGGACTTGAGCCACGTTTCCGTAAGTGCAATAAACGGTAACGAGTGGTTTTTGGATTTCTCCTGAATAAGAGCTGAGATTTTTGGCACTTCCCATATACTCGCACTTGATGCACAGGATTCATGGACTGGACATTTAAGACGAGGCATGAGGAATAACGGGCACGTGCAGTGTATCCTCTGAGGCGGTAGGAACTGCTGGTAGTGGTATAGTGGGTAGTATATATATATATTACTCATGCAACTAAGATAAATTGAGTATAAATACTCAATTTATCTTAGTTTAAGTTGCAAGTTATATAACTCATTTTCTAAAGGTCTCGTAAACTTTAATCAATTACAGAGAGTGTGGCCTCTTTTTCACTGAAAAGACGCCATCAGATTTCATTGCATTCTGGGACCAATTTTGGTGTGATTTAAAGTATCCTACAAATTGGTGTTTACTGTTTCGACTTTTGTAAAATCACTGTAACAATATAATCTGTATTCTTATAGTTTCAACCATAATAGTGAAATAGAGGGGCTGGCCAATAGCCACACCCTCTGTAATTGATTTAAGTCTACGAAACTTTCAGAAATTTGTGTGTAATTCGGAGATAAATTAAACAAGTTGTTATCGGCCACCATGTGTAAACGGAATGTTCTAGCAGACTGTATAATACTATAACATACATTTTCTTACACACACATAATCTAATCTCTGGAATGTTGCTATGATATCAATGGCAATGTTTTGATACTGTGTATTATCATGATTATGCCTTACAGGCCGATCTTCCGATGGAGTTTCGGTTGCCATGGCAACACATCAATATGATAAAGAATTTGTAAACGCAGTCACAACTCTGTCGTGTACACTGTACGGTGCGAGCGGTTATTTTATGATAGGTAACATCTACTTTTTCAGCATTTGCGGGATGACCAGTTCACACGTATATTTTCGCAGACACAACTTCGCATAAAATTATATCCAATTATTCTATAACCAATTATCTACACGGACTTCTGTCTAAATATGAATGAAATCGAGAAAACCAAATATTATATGTTTCATCCTGAAGTGCTGAGTTCTCAGGCAGTATAATCATGATCCTGATAGATATCGAAGTCTCCTTAAATGATTGTCTCTGCTGCTTAATATATCTGGATTGTCGTTGGGAGGCGATGCAGATTTGTTTACTTTTAAGGGGGAGGTTCTGCTCAGCAGGAGAAAGAGGTGATGCACATTTTGTATTTGTCTGACATGTAGGACTTGAGCCACGTTTCCGTAAGTGCAATAAACGGTAACGAGTGGTTTTTGGATTTCTCCTGAATAAGAGCTGAGATTTTTGGCACTTCCCATATACTCGCACTTGATGCACTAGGATTCATGGACTGGACATTTAAGACGAGGCATGAGGAATAACGGGCACGTGCAGTGTATCCTCTGAGGCGGTAGGAACTGCTGGTAGTGGTATAGTGGGAGCGTTGTTCCTGGCTGAAGAGGTGGATGTGGTCTGGGGTAGTGGTAGGGCATTTGAGTTTGAGGGAGGCTGGACCGGTGGTCGACTATTTCTGATAGGAGTCCGATCCTGGTTTGCATCGTTTCCAACAGTCTCCGTAACTATAACAATCCTGTGATCTGGTATTGGTTACTTAAACTTATTTAATTGAACATGGTGTTTGACGTTGGAGCTTATCACTTTACAGTTTACATCACCTTACCTGAATAATTGAATAGGATGAATACTGAATAGCATTTATTAATGCTTTCTTTACCCGGAGAACTCTGTTTTACTTGTCCCTCGGTAACACAAGACCGTGAGCCGTGACACTTAGTCACAATAATTAAGTCATAAGTCAGAAAGAAGTCCATAATTCGTACACCCATGATTATGTTAAATATAGATTGACTCCAGTCTCCATTGTTCAATGACTTCGTCAAAATGTTTTAGGAAAATGTTCACAGATTTGTTAATTTTGGACTCAAATTAACGTTGAGAAAAACTGAATTTATTTTGGAAAAATCCCGGCTAAAACCAAAATCCCGGCCGGTACTGGTACAAAATCGCCAAATACCAGCCGGTATTCCGGCTGCGCCGGTTATATCCCGGTCGAGTTCTGTCTGAGACCTAATTTTCTCTATTTCTCGTGCAATTTTAGATCAGACACAGTCATCTAAATTATTTAATAAGAAGGTTTAAATTATAAGCAATTAAAAACAGTTGGGACTATCATTGTTTGTGAGTACATATTATACGAATATAAGGTGGTTAATATAATTATAACACATTTAATATAAAACATTTAAGACACATTTTTTTATTCCTGCATTGTACTCATTAATTTAACTAGTAATATTATATAAAAACCACATTTCTATTTGTACAGGGAGCTGCTGGTAAACTACCGTCGCTATACATCGACTATGACTACAATCCTACCTTTAAAAACAAACTACATACATATCTCACATTTGCGAGGACTACTTCATCACATGCAAAAAATCGACATTGGTAAATAAAGGTAGGTTCTTTTCACTGACTTCGTTAAATGAGTTACATATTTTCACACAAATTACGTGCGTGATCATTAAAGGGTTGCTTGTGTGCAGTTACTTCTGGGCCAACGCCACCCTGTTGGGAGTTTTCACATAATATAAGTAAATTTGCCGATAATACAATTTTACTCATTCGGGACATGTTACCTATATTATCATTATACTAGGCTATTATATTGACTAGGTATTGAGGTTTAATGATGATATGGAATTTGAATTCTATATAAATTTACACTATGTGGTTGGGGCATTTTGCATAGTAAATATGGTTACTACTCATATATATCATATTATTTGATTGGTATTCGATTTCTGATTATTTCTCTAGGAATATGATTATTATATCTCAATTTGGCTTTAGGTAGGGTGCCCCGCTAAAAGAACTGGATTCTTCCAGGAAGCATCCCGTGCACAGAGCTTGGTCTACATATATATTAAATTATTAACCATTCATTCTGTATGTGCACGAAAATTTATTTCAATCAATCAAAAAACTAGTATTTCTTCAGGTCTGTCTTCTATAACCACGATGAAAAGAAAAGCTGGGCGAAAACATTTGAGACTGCAGATTGCAGAACTGGAACACTCTATTTGAAGACAGTGGCTGCTGAGTGCTGAGCTGCATCAAATCTATCAGCATCATGTAACTTCGATCAGGAACAGACTCCAACTTTCATATGACATCTTTGATAGGATAGATGTGTCTGTGTCTAATAGGAATAGTTATGTAAGTTATATGAAAGATAATCCATTGGTAGCTAAGAGGAAGAAGGTTAATATCAAAGGTATTTAGTTAAATTTTTTAAAAAGTTTGTAATTATATGGTTTCAAACGTAAAGTGTTCATTTTCTATGAATTTCTTTTTGAGATGCCCAGAGAGGCATTATTTATAATGTTATGTTATGTTGTGTTATGTCCATTTCATTTCCGACAACTAGCACCTGTTTTCCCTAGACTTACCAAGTATTAAGTAACTCCATTAGTATTAGGTTAAATTAAAGGCCCTACATCGAACAAGTCTAACAATTAAAACTTAAATGCAAGAGTGCACAATTTATCACTAAATATCTTCCTCTTCTAATTCTAATCAACACACGGTTTCGTCTTTGTTTCACCCAATCGTGCTGATAATCAGTAATCATGCACTCTGCACTCTAACTTCGAGATGTTTCAAAAGGGCTCCCGACGAGTTGAATTAGATCAATATTTTCTTTTGATACATAGATACTGATTGGAAGGTTCATCATACTATTCTTGTCACATGGTAACGATTAACGATTAGCTGATCAGCTTCCAGCATCGACAGGCCGAAATCCATAAATATAATCAGTTGTAATTTAATATTTATCATCGTCCGGATCATCATAATATTTTAATTTAAAGTTACAATTGAACGGTGTTAAGAAAGATAATTTAAGAGAAATGTTTTGAAAGTGCCTGATTTCGAGTATAAGATCTGTACTGATACATTAAATTTCAGATTGTTATTATAGTTTATTTGTATTTTTTATATTATCTTATCCGCACAAGTTCGGAAGCCATCTGAACGCTATTGCCAGATACAGGCATATATTTATTTTGGGGTATCATGCTCTCAGAAATTTCAACTCAGTCCGATATTATAGTTATACTAACCTGCATTGCATAGGGTTAATTGTCTCGCAGTCTAGTGCATAAACCTTTTATTTTGTATAAACCCTTTATTTTGATTGGGAAAACTTTAGTTTAATGTGGTTACCGTCTCTAAAGTTGGCATGATAGTTAATAAACTCTTATCTATTATGTCACTGAAGATGACGCCTTGCAACATGTTTGACGATAGCCTGTAGATTGATAGTTTGATCTAAGTATTTACAACAATTCATCTAGTTTGATTGATTCAAAGGGAAACAAATTCCTCTCTTATCTATTATGACTATATTTAAATTCAATCCTGTAAAGTGATACTCCTTTTTTAGTAATTTAAACATGTGTTTTCTCCTTCTGATTTTTAAACTATTACCGGTCACGCTGAATAATAATGACATCAGTGAATTTAAAGCTATCGTTAACATCACTCAGAAAATGCGCGTCTTTAGCGCGTGTCTTGTTGTTATGCATCAATCCTTCGGTAGTAGTAGAGGCTCTTACGGGCAAAAAGACGTGTTTTCTGCTACGAGTTTAGAGACCTAACCGCTAATTGGACACAATAGTATGATGTCTAAGGATCGATAATATGTTAAGAAGTATAAATTTGGCCTTATTAGTCACGTGCTATACCAATGCGCGTTTTAAACTTTGACAGTCTATTACTCTAAGGCAAATAGAGTAATTATATTCATATTTTGTCAGCAATAAGATCACATTATTTTCTATTTAGTGTGAAAATATGAGCTAGAACGGACATAATCTCGCTGAGTTATAGCTGTTTGAAATTTATGATGAACGCGCGGGTGCCAATTGATAACAACTAAATGCTTTTGCGCGTAGTGCGCGTCGAAAATTTGGCAAAAACGCTTGCGGAGTGAAAATATTCAAACTTCGATAAAGTATATGAAGTGGGTACTTCTCGGAAAGGAAAAATTTAGGCAAACACGATGTGACTATTTTTGGGTTGATTTAATACAACTGCAAAAAATTATTCAAACTTCAAGCAAAAAAGTCAAAATTTTTACCACTTTTTTGGATTTTTACCTCAGAACAAATAGAGGGATTTGTTTTATTTTTATACAATCTTGTGCGGCTGTCTTTTAGCTATTTTTATGCAAGTTTTGCCGACATGCCAACAAAATTAACTTGCTCAAAATATCAAAAAACATGGTTTTTTGGCCTATTTTTGGCCCAAAAATCGGTTTTTTGCGATTTTACCCCAGAACAATCAGTCCAATCATCTTGAAACCACTTTCAATCGATTCTACGGTCAAAAATACGTCTAGTAAGGTGTATCTGGGGTCCCTAACGTATCGAGCAGACAATGCCCGTAAGAGCCTCTACTATAGATCGGCGAGATGCACCACTGTGCCTCACCGAGCTGCGAAGGATTGACATCGTGAATCAACTTAATTGTTAATGGGCGGCGCTCAGCATGTCATTCCGCCGAATTTTTATTAGCTTGACGGATGTTACTCGTCTAAATCTTTCGAAATAGCGCGCACCGCTTTCGTCTCAAAAAGAAAACAACATTAGCGCGACGCCACGCGCAATTCACTAATGTGTAATGGGCAACGCCGCGCATATCATCCAATAATATAATGCTTATCGCAACCACTTTGATATATTGGCGAGATGCACCACTGGGACAGTGGTCACGCTGAGCTGCAAACAATTTACTCGGCCGCTCTGAGCTTAACGGGTGATACTCGTAAAAGATTTACTCCAAATGTTAGGACCGTCGACGAGTCTAACTCGGCGATCGTTCTGGTAGGTTGTAAACCTACAACGCTCAGCCTGCCATTTTGCCTAATCTCTATCCATTTATATTTATGGACATGATATATATAATAGCCTAAATAGTCCCTAAAAAAAGCAAATTCAAATCAAATCAAAATATAATGACACAAGCATCATCACACATCATCAAAAATATATCTACTAAAGTTTAAAAATTATCTTAAATCTATCGGCCTAAACAACCAAGTTAAAAATGAATCTAATTTACATACTTTCCACTACTATATAAGTTGATAAAGCGTTTTTTAGCAACATGAGGATTACACATAAGATATTCATTGTGCTTCTCTTTGTTAGTAGCATAATTTAATTCCTCAATCTTTCCTTATACTTCGTCCGAAACATACCAAAAATGACTGTTATTTACAGATCCGTTTAAAATAGTCTCTTTTTTGAAAGCCTCTAATCTCATTTTAAAACTTAACACAGTCCCACAATTCTTGACATCTGAGGGGAGTTTGTTCCAATATGGTCTCACCCTCTCCGGAAGAAAAGAACTGTGGACTTTCTTCATTTTACTGCTACTTTTACTGCATCTACTGTTTGATTTATTTCAATCAATGATACCACATTAAGACCAGATCTGCTCATACTGAACAAACCAGCTCCGTAGTTGGCCAAACCACTTATCATTTTAAAGATTCAATGAGGTCCCCACGTATTCGCCGCTCTGCCAGCGTTGTTAAATTGAGGATTTCCAGTCGACGACTGTATGGAAGAGTACCCACCTCGTCAATCAGACGGGTAAACCGCCTCTGGACGCTCTCCAGCTCCAAGATGATCCCCCAACTTCCATGAGCCGCAACTGGACTCCACAATTGAACACAATACTCTAAATGGGGTCTTATCAAAGCTTTGTAAATGGATATCATCACAGATTTTTCCCTGATAATCAGATTTCTAACAATACAACATATCATTCTGTTGGCTTTAGATATTGAAGCCTTAATCTGTTCATTCCAAAGCAGAGAGTTATGGGTTACAACTCCCAAGTCTTTTTCCTGTACAGATTCTGCCAATGTAACTCCATTAAGAGAATAACTTGATCTTGGGTTATCTGTTATCGTTAACATCTAAATGCATTACTGAACACTTAGTAGGATTAAACTTTAAAAGCCATTTACTCTCCCACATCTCTAGTTCATTCAGATCATTAACTATAGTTTCATGCTCGGAGGCATTAGCTATAAGCTTAAGATCATCAGCAAATATTTTAACTTTACTTTTAATGTAGGGCCTGTCGTGATATCATGGATCGCTTAGGTTCCACCAGGATCTGGTAGTCCTCATAATTCTGCGGCCTCTATGTATCGTCATCTCGTACAACTCTTTAAGAATCTTAGGGATTTGAAAAAAAAATGTGAAAATTTGCAGCCTTCCAGGCATTGATTGGGTTAACGAGGTGTCGTACGTCACCTCAAGATCGGGTGACAGGGGGCTGACCAGGCCAGAACCCAATTCGAAATCTGATTAAATTGAAATATGTACAAAAACTCAGCAATATAAATAACCATAACATTGTTAAAACTCGCAAAAACAAAAGACCGATCTAGTACATTTACATACGCGCCATGAACACGGATAGTTTCAACTGGTTCACAAAAGACTTGGAGGTAGTCCTGGTGGAAAAAATGGTGAAATATTCCAATTTCTAGATCAGATTCACAATTTTTCACCATGATTACCCCACAAAAGAATTTCGCTCCTATTCTGATGAAACAGGCTCAACTTGTTCCGTAAGGAAAAGTAAATAACAAATTAAAACGGCACATCAAAATTAAAACGGGCTCTAGAACCAAAAAAGGATAAATATCAGAACTAATAGCCTAAGCTTACTAGAAATAAAACATCATCCATACCATAAATTTGAAGGACTAAAGCAACGGCTAAATACTAATCATCTATCAGAAAAATATTCACCCTTATCTGTGTAATCACCAAACAGATCACACAAACAAAACTTCTGTTTTAAAAAACTACCCCAAAATGTTCAATCCTACGCGATTGTTGATCAAGAATCAAAACATTCTTAGCATAATTGCAGTTTTTATTATAAGTGCAGGACGTATTATTGGAATTTGAAGTGAAACTGCTGACCACCCCCACCGAAGGGAAAACCGTTGAAGTGTTGTTGGTGAAAGTTTCTGCCTTGTTCAGTTTCAGGATCCAGTGGGTCCTCGCCGTTGTCGAATTGTTGTCGCTTTTCGTCATCAGTTAATACTTCTTTAGCAGCTGCAATGTCAATAAACTTCTTCTCTGCTTCAGCCTTATCAGCCTCTTCAGTGTATTTATCAGGATGGAACTCTTTTGCTTTCTTCCTGTAAGCTTTGTTAATCTGCGATTTATCAGCGTTCCTTGGAATTGATTGGGTCTGAGGTCACGTGATTATGAGCCTGAGGTCACGTGACTATGACGTCACCAGACCTTGTTCTCCGTTTCCCGCTCATTGGACCAGGTGAGCTTGCATGCTTGTGAATGTGGGTGTAAGTACAGCTGTACTGTAGTTTATACCTAATTAACCCCTATAGAAACCGAAAATTTATTTTCTGGCAGAAAGCTAGAAATTTACCAAAATATCGAAATTGTTATAAATTTATTTTGATGACCATTCCTGACCTAAAATTGCACGAGAAATCGATTA
The DNA here is from genome assembly GCF_026151205.1 of Bolinopsis microptera. NCBI lineage: Eukaryota > Metazoa > Ctenophora > Tentaculata > Lobata > Bolinopsidae > Bolinopsis > Bolinopsis microptera. The sequence goes on from NC_087079.1 coordinate 9,512,692, forward strand.
AACTTGGTTTCAGGACTCAACAATGCTTTTTTATGCCTTACAATCCATGTTTTATCGATACAATCAACATTATGATCCCGTTGATTAATTAGTAACAGGTACCTAACAAATACGCAGAAACAACCATCACACCTAGATTGCATTCCTAACGGGTCGATTTCGAGTGACCAATAATCGTCGTGATGATACGTCATGTGTTCCTGATCACTGTTGAAACAGTTATCTCACTTTGTAACTGCATATGTATCGAGGATAGCTTTACAAATAAGAGTATCAGTAAATAAAATTGCCACAAGTGTTTCTTTCACTCACTTCCGATAAGACACATTGGAAATTCTTACTTCCATAAGATTATATAATTACTCACGTTCAAATTGCATGACCAATGACTAAAGATGTTAAATTAACTTCGATATTAGGTAAACAATTATCCATAAAAACATTTTCTGTGTCTTCCTAACTAGAATTGTAATCGTTTTGTAGACGGAAACATTCGGGAATTGAAAATGTTAACATGATCTTACACCAGAACAGAACCTTTACATTGAAGAGTTTTACTTTTTTCTCTTCCAAGTAGTTCATTATACCACTTGCTATTGAACGTTCAAAAATTACGAATTAGCCATATTATATCAATCAAATGAATCCGGCTGCAAAGAGCAAAGTTGCCATTTCTATTTTGTTTGTACTCAAATCTGTTACTTAATCAAACAGATTTGTCTTACCCTGAACTGTTAGATCTTGCACCGACAACAGGGCACTCCTCCTTCGCTTATTTGTTGCCAAGTTTGATGCTTACTCCTCCTCCTCAGTCCTCCTCCTCCTCAGTCTTCCTCTTCCTCCTCCTCCTCATCCTCCTCCTTCTCCATCTCCTCCTTCTCCTTTTCCTCCTTCTCATCCTCCTCCTCCTCCTCAGTCCTCCTCCTCCTCAGTCCTCCTCCCCAGTCATTCTCCTCTGCCTCCTCCTCCTCCTCCTCCTCAGTCATCCTCTTTAGTCATCCTCCTCAGTCCTTGTATGTACGATACCTTCTCAGTCCTCCTCATCTTCTTCCTCAGTCCTCCTCCTTTTTAAATGTTATTAAAAGTCTGTAGACTATTCTTTGTACCTAATTGAGGATTGAAAGTTTGGGAAAAGACCATGGTCATTAACCGTGCTACCCATTTCTGCAGATAGCCTGTTACAAATCAAAAGTTGGGGGGGGGGGGGGGGGGTGTAACCCAAGAAAAGGTAATACTGGGATTGGGTTTTTTTTGGGTTTTTTTTTGGGTTTTTTAAACAAAATTTAAACAAAATTCTAGCCATTTCATTAATTGTATTGAATGTGAATTATTTCCCACTGAGTCTTACCTACGTGTTGTTCTCATGTCTTAACTTAATAGATAGTTTACATATAACATAGTATATAAGTGTGTTTATATTGATAGTATGTTATCACGATAGCAAACAGGATGTCTCGTTCATCGAGATATAATCCATATGAATGCACAAAGTGGAAATGTGGCAAATGTGTTCTCCTGTCATGGAAGGAGGCTATGACGAAGGTCAAGGGCAAGTCAAAGCACATGACTTAAATTACTTGACTTAAGGCGGCTTCAGAGTCCGAGTCTCGATGATGTGTCTCCAAAGCTTTCTGTCCGCCATAAGCTCCTTAATCTCCCCAGTGTTCTTGAGTCCAGTGTCACTCATTAGGTTATCGACGAAGGTGAGCGGTGGTCTACCCCTCCCTAGGTTCCCAAAGAAGAAGTTGGTGTGCTGCCAGGTCATCATGTCGCTGGATGTGCCCAGCCAACCTCATTCTTCTGGCCTGTATCTTCGAAATAACTCTTGGGAGTGATCCAAAGACCTCCTTGTTGGTGCGATGTCCTCTCCAGTCCACGTTTAGGGCCATCCGAAGCATTCTACTGTAACATCTGTCTATTCTTTTCTTCAAAGATTCTGTTATTGTCCACGATTTCGTTCCATACAGGAAGATTGATTCAACCGTAGCTTGAACAGACGGATCTTTAAATCTCGGCGCAAATTGGACCTCCATGATATAGCCTACATTTTGTGGTAGGCAGCCCATGCCTTGGCCTTGCGTAACCTAAAGTCGTGCTCCGTTGTACTAAAATCCTCAACTTCTTCTAAGGCATGTCCGTCCTTAGAAATTATTGTGTGTGGCTCCTCTCCTACTAAATTAACTGTAAGATGCTTGGTTTTAGACAAAAGAGATTTCCTGCCTCCTCATCAGATGAGGCTTCTGTAGGACTGTAGCATGTGATGACAGTGAGCCTGGGCTTTCCATTAAGGGGGCCGGGGGGGGTCTTCACCAAAATTCTCTCGAAATTGACTTTATAGTTGTTTCTGATAGAGGGGAGTGATGTCTATCAGCTGTTTTTGATATTATGGAAAAATATTGTTCCTAGCCGAAATTATTGCCGGTCAAAGGTCAGCGCTTATGTGTAATTGTATTGCGCGAGCGATTTTCAATCGCGCGCCCTGAAAATCGAGTCTAAAAATCTATCTTCTCCTACATTTTTTGAGCAATCACCCTGAAACTTTCAGGATATGTTCTAAGGACCATTTAGAAGAAATTATTGGGCTAGAATTTTGAGATGGGCCTTAGAAATGTTTTTATTCAATTTTTAAAATCATGGACCTGAAAAAATCGTCAAAAAAACGAGGTCCAAGATTTTCAAAATCGAATAAAAAATGTTCTAAGGCCTATCTCAAAATTCTGGCCTGACAATCTCTTTTAAATGGTCCTTAGAACATATCCTGAAAGTTTCAGGGTGATTGCTCAAAAATGTAGGAGAAGATAGATTTAGACGGAGCAGAGAGTGACGAAGCGGAAACAGATGATGAAGAAGAGGAAGTGGAGGATACTGACTCATCAGAGGAATGGGCGAAAATAGTAACTGTGTATGGTGATGCTCTGCATCATGATACGGCTGTTGAGGTTTGCCTCAATGGAGGGTGAGATCGAATGCCATCCCAGTCAAGATTTGAGCAACTCCAGGGCCATAAACAAGCGAAGATATCACTTAATATCACATGTGATCATGCAGCTGATGGTAACTGCAAGATTCTTTCAGTTGGAAATAGAGCATGGTTTCTCGTTAAGCGGATGATCAGGAAAAAGGAAACAGAGATCGTGAAAGTGAGAAGAAAGGCTTTATTCCTCTTGTACCGGTTGCGGTCAGGGTTGGGGTCATCAGTGAGTTGCGTCCCTACTAACTCAATTTGCCATGGCCATCGAAGTGAGCATTACATATGGCTGATATCATATCTGGATGGCCAACTTCTTCTGAGCACATCAGTGAATAAAATACTGCTTTTGGGTGATATTTAAGCGATTATATCTATTGTGATGTTGTAGTGATGAACCACAACAGTGATGTTGTACTGATAATTGTTTTGCTAGGTGCTTACATGATTTTATTTCCTTCCAATGAAAAATTTGTAAAAAAACCAAAAAAACCCAACTCCTACCCTGAAAAAGGTAATACTGGGATTGGGTTTTTTTGGGTTACACCCCCCCCCCCCCCCCCCCCCCAAAGTTACAAGTTTTGTCCTTTTTTGTCCGTTCGGTACCCTATTATCTGAAAACGGACAAAATCGAACGGACAAAAACGGACAAAAACAACATGAGCCCCCCCCCCCCTCCTCCCTTGTACATTATAACAATGTGGGTGTGTACAGTGTAGTGTATTTTGTACTTTACAGACAGTCGATTGTCTACATTAAACTACCTTACACCCCGACATACTTCACATCATTATTCCTATTTAATATTGATAACCGCTGCATACCAAGTATTTCATGTTCATTTCATGTATTCGTAACATTATCACGAATTTTGACATAAATATAATATTGTAACTACATTGAACAGTTATCTTTGCCTAACTGTTTCAACAGGGGTCGAATTCACAAAAATAACGTAAACCATTGATTTAAAGCTACCGCCGCTCCTGTCTCTTGATTGCTGATGATGATCAGGAACACATGACGTATCATCACGACGATTATTGGTCACTCGAAATCGACCCATTAGGAATGCAATGTAGGTGTGATGGTTGTTTCTGCGTATTTGTTAGGTACCTGTTACTAATTAATCAACGGGATCATAATGTTGATTGTATCGATAAAACATGGATTTTAAGGCATAAAGAAGCATCGTTGAGTCCTGAAACCAAGTTTAATCGATTTCTCGTGCAATTTTAGGTCAGGAATGGTCATCAAAATAAATTTATAACAATGTCGATATTTTGGTAAATTTCTAGCTTTCTGCCAGAAAATAAATTTTCGGTTTCTATAGGGGTTAATTAGGTATAAACTACAGTACAGCTGTACTTACACCCACATTCACAAGCATGCAAGCTCACCTGGTCCAATGAGCGGGAAACGGAGAACAAGGTCTGGTGACGTCATAGTCACGTGACCTCAGGCTCATAATCACGTGACCTCAGACCCAATCAATTGGGTTCTGGCCTGGTCAGCCCCCTGTCACCCGATCTTGAGGTGACGTACGACACCTCGTTAACCCAATCAATGTCTGGAAGGCTGCAAATTTTCACATGCCAAATCCCTAAGATTCTTAAAGAGTTGTACGAGATGACGATACATAGAGGCCGCAGAATTATGAGGACTACCAGATCCTGGTGGAACCTAAGCGATCCATGATATCACGACAGGCCCTACTTTCCCAGTGACATAAATTTAAAAAGGGACTAGGAATCCAGTCTGGAAAGAAAAAACGGCTACCATATATTTTTAGGTAGTGCGCCATCGACAGTGAGCCGCGCTTGCCGACTGTAGGATGGTTTTTTAGCGCTAATTTCGGCCAGCACAATTTTCTTCAAACAAATAAATATTAAGTATCCTTCCCCACCTCTGATTGCAACAAAAATTGGTAAGCTTACTCATAGACTTACAAGGAAAGTGTCCGAAAAGTTTAAAGCATATCCAACCATCAGACATTATGTTACAGCTAAAAGCAGCGTATTTTGCCCCATTTTGATCACTACATCAAGTCCGATATCCACCAAATTTTTCGGACAGTTGTGAAAGCCATATTGGAAGGTCGTCGCCAATTTTCAGAATGATATCATTCAAGGAACTGAAGATATATTCAAATAATACGACAAAAATCAACGAATTTGGTCAAATTTGGTCAAATTACGCGACTTTTACAGCTAATTTTGCTCCAAAAGCCGCGCACCATCAAATATGGCACCCAGGCGAAACTCACTGATCTTTCCAAAAAGGTATGACAAATTTGGTATTGTGAAAATTCTCACAGTCTCTAGAAAACAATGGTACAAAAATTTTTTAAATCCGGGCAAGTTTATTTTTATGGTGCACCCCTTAATATTTTTAAAACGACTACCATAAATTTTTCGGCCGCTCCGCGGCCGGATAACGATTTCATTTTACTTTGCTAGTTATATTACAGAGGTTTAGTTATTCATTAGTATAGTTATTAATTCATTAGTATAGTTATTCATAATTGCCAAAAGATTGTGAAAGAATTCCTTTCCGGGGCTCGAACTCGCGATCTGCTAGTGTAGTACTGACGGATTATCCAACTAAGCTACGATTCCATGTACGCTATTGTAATATTTACATATAGATATTCGCACGTTCCTGCAACTACCATACTACCATACTACCAAACAGTCCATACTACCATACTGGTAGTAGGAAAATCTTGGATCCTGACAGGGATATCTTGGATTATTTGGTAACGCGCAAGTTAAGCGCAAGAACTAGGAATCTGCTTCACATAGCCATGTGCCTACGCGTACTGCGTGACGCGCTTGTTTCACAAGTAGGATAGGCACATACAGATCAGCACACATAAGATGGTACGTGTGCGCGCGCGCAGTGCTGACAATAGCGTCGTATTTAACCCCGGGTGCACGTACATCGTGTGCGATGATTGGTCTCTATTTGAGGGTTTATGTCTATTCCAAGAAGTTTTTAGACGATGAAATCAGAAATACAGGAATTGTGGTACAATAAGAAATTAGAAATTTTAAAAATCCTACGATTGAAATACAATTTGAATTACAACAGGATTACATAAAAATATAAGTATTCTTTGTATATTATAAAGAAACTAAAAAGCCCGTGGTCACACAAAGGAAACTAATAGTATTCTTTTTAGTCAGTTTTTATCGCATCAAAAAATATCTGTCACGACCGAGTATACAGCCCATTAAAATATAGCTTGCAATGAACACAACGTATAATTACCACAACGTATAATTACCACAAAACCGATAAAAATGTCGTTTTAAAAATTTTCACGTGGACGGTCGTACAATGTACAAAGATAATTCTAGAATTATAGTAGAGATAGTTTTACAATTTGAATTGCATGTAAATAATTTTCAAATGATTCTTTCATAAATGCTAAAAACAATTTCGTACATAAACAAATAATATGTACTAAATAACTAAAGACAATTTCATAGAAATGATTACGGAAGATTACAGATTGAAAGTATAAATGATAACGAGATTACATCACACTTCGTGATCCGCAAGAAACGGATTCATTTGCATAACATATAACATATAACATATAACAATCCGGTGACCGACAACCAATCCATCCGGTCGCAACAATCACTTCGCGATCAGTAAGAAACAGGTTAGATCTTGCAGTCCCAACATTGACTTCGTGATCAGTAAGAAACAGGTTAGATCTTTCAGTCCCAACATTGACTTCGTAATCAGTAAGAAACGGGTTCATTCCTGCAGGCCCAACTCCGACCGGATGCTGAAAAAGTACATGTTGTCATTGACATATTTACTCATCTGTAAATGTAATCTACGTACTAATCTGTTACGTAAAACAGCAAATGATATATTTCATCCCCTATCACTTGATCGTGCTAATATTTAATATGTAAGATACATTTTGTTCTTTACTACTGCCCGATCGGATGAACTGGGAAGTTAGGGGAGAATAGTGGAACTAATAATATTTTCACAATAAATGTATTTAATTTTAATTGCGGTTGTGAGTATAGTTAAACATTGACACTGAAATGATGCGAGAGATACTCTTTTGTGCTAATAAGGACATAAAGTGCTCGGTTGATCAGGAGCGAGCTTAGTGTGCAGTGTGAGCTGAAGACGATTTACACAAGTATTTTGAAAGCTCCTGCTAATAAAATCCTTTTCATATCACTTGTATGTTTTAAATATCCCCCTCCAGGTTAGTGTGAGTGTGTGCAGTGCAGGAGCGACACGGGCGATTGTGTCGCTCCTACGCTACACTCTTAATCTCGGTTTACCGTGCAACTGCAAGGCATAATGCAGAAGATTTTCTATTTCAAAGTTAGCTACTATACTATTAAAGAAAGCTTGTAGGATCAGAGGTTATAAGTTGGCAACATACAGCTAAACTGAATATAGGTAGCAAGTTTTGTGAGATGTGCTTCAGTGAGCGGAAATTAAAGTCACGACGACGTCGCAGATTGTGAGTCAGCGAAGCTACATTTACCGACTTCTAATCCCGGACCTTACTAAAATGTATTCCAATGAAATCGCAAATTTGGAAAGAATTAGCTACGGTAACACGACATCTGTCCGACAGCGACTCTTGTCCGACTCAAGTTATCAGAAAAAAAGACATATGTCCGGAATTGTGATATAATTTCAATACGACACATTTCCAATTAGAGACATGATCTGAACTGTTACTAGCTACTTTGTATACGTAACATTTCCAATTTGATATATGATCTGAGCTGAACTCTACCATAGTTTATTTTCATTTGATGTCGATATATTGGACGAATGTTATATATAAATCAGTTCAGGACATGGTCCTTCGAGCCTTGCTTGCGTCGAGGGGTAAACTGAAGATTGGTTGCGTTTTTGGATTGCGATAACTGATTCCCATACCGCTCTCTTATATGCACTGTAGGCTGTGATGTGATCGACAGCCTGTTACAGCTTGTTAGTGTACGGCTAGCACGATCCTGTCCTCAAATAGTCAATCACGTATCGATGGATCGGATCTCAATGGATCAAATCAGGATTAGGACAGTGGGAGCCACTGGGAGACCTTGGGTCAGAACTGATCCGGCCCCCAAGAGGGGTCAGATCACATCACTAATTAGTGACGTATAATTAGTGATGTGATTCATGGATTGAATATAATTGACACATATGACATAAATGGGCTAGATCTGGGGTAGAGTTCACATGTCAATTCTGTAAATCATAGCTGTACATTAAGAAGTAAACATGATCTGACTGCTCGACTCGTAGACAACATAAGGGACGGGAGCTCTTGCTTATGGGGGGGTTCTCGTATCAAGGGATGTGCCAAAGGCATGTAAGGGGAGTGAGCCGATAAAGTGTTCTTAGGTATACATACTGGAAGATAGAAGGTAGTGGTATCGCATTCTATCAACAGTCATGCCTACCTTCTCCAAGTTCCTAAATGGTTTCAGAGGATCAAGGATGTCAACAAGTGCTTGATTCTGACGGATATATCTACACCAGGAAGAAATCTGATGACAGCGTCCTCTCCTCTGCTTGGCGTTGCCAGAAGAACAAAACTCTTAAATGTCCCTGCCACTGTTACCTCGCTCTCACAGACAACACTCTTTCCATTGGACGTAAACCACACAACCACGATTCAGATTCGGCTACCCCACAGAGACTCGAACTCCTTACAACGCTCAAGAGGAAGGCTGCAGAACAACCCCTGTCGGCGACTCAGAACCTGATATCAGAAGTCCTTGCTGATGCTTCAACAGAAGTAAACCAGACGCTACCTAATATGGAATCCCTAGGAAAAGTCGTCCAACTAGCCAGAGCTTCTGCCTCCGGATCTGCCCAACATACCGAGTCGAAGACTTCTCTTGAATTCGTTCTTCCTCCCAGCTGCACATCTACAAGAAGAGACGAACAATTTATCCTCTTTGATGGGAAGACTGACCGAGATGGAAGAAGATATTTCCCCAAAGTTACACCATACATATCCAGAGGATATGTGGGTGTTCTGGAATCATTTCGCCAGTATTATTCAGGATCCGGAGCTCCCTCGGAGAGGTTTCAAAGAGGTTTCAAAACCCGAGTGAATCGCCCAAAGCCCTCTGTTCAAGAATATTTTCGTGCTATTAAGGAACAACAGGTTGTTACAGATTATCATCTGGATCGGCTTGCTGTTGGAAAGACTCCTTCCAAAAAGAAGAGGATTTCCAGCAGTATTCTGTACGACCTTTGTTCTTTCTACACGGCATACCCAACAAAGATTGAGTCATTGTTCGCTGTTGCGAAATACTTTGGTAATTATATTGAGTAATTTGTTGTATTCTGAAGTATTATATCATTAATCGATTTAACATTTTAATAACATTTTATAACCAACCAATACATTGTCTCAATTTAAAACATGTTCACTTCTTAATTTATAGCTTCTATGTACAGAGTTGTCATATGAACTCTACCCCAGATCTAGCCCATTTCCAGCTCAATTATATTCAATCCATGGATCAAATCACTAATTATACGAGACAAGCTTCAAGCTTGCATGTTACTTACTTGATGACGTATATGGTAGTCATATCACTTCTGACCCAAGGTCTGGCAGCCGTGGGAGCAACGTCACGAGATTACCCGTGAGCTTGTGAAATACGAATGTGATCCGAAATTACAATTGTGATCCGAAAGTCGGACAGATGTCGCCAAAAATTACTTCTGTCCGAAACCGCTAATTCGGCTGTCGGATAGATCATTAGCTACTAAATTCATGGCATGAAATAAAGCATTAATCCTGTAATACAGTTACTATACTGAACAAAAATACGGATCATATTCGTATTTCACAAGCTCACGGGTAATGTGGGGGGGGGGGGGGGGCTGCTGGAGACGAAGAAGTTAAAATACGGAACAAAATCCGAGATGTTACGTGCAAAGGTTGAGGTTAACTTATAGCTGTAATTACTGGTAATAGTAATACTGGAATCACAAATAGCTCTTACTTTTTGACATTCCGTTTCCTTAGTAGTTTAAATAATCCTAATCTGGTTTGGTACAATGGTCCCTTATCATAATGAGATTAACCATTTCAAAAAGTTGCTCAATACGTTGTGCGAGTTGAATAAATTAATTTTCCAATGAATCACTTTAATTTTCCAGTTTTACCAGTAAGTACGACATGTAAGTTGACAAGTAAATACTCCGACTTTAGCTCGAGAAGTCGAGACATCCCAGGAACGTTTCTCGCATTCAGAAGCTCAAACCAGCCCACCCCCACATGTTCGGCAGTATCTAGATAGCCCGACCCCTGTCCGCGGACAACTGTCCACGGACAACTGTCCACGGACAACTGTCCACGAACACCTGTCTACCAGATCATGTTATAACTGCATAATAACAGTATCCCCTGAATCAAGCAACAGGTGTTTGTGAATAGTTGATTGGTTACCAGATCATATGACCGCAAATGTTATGAAATTGAATGGTATGTATGGTATCTTGGATGCAATTAGTTACGACTAGCATAATCAAACTATTGATTACGATTCAAATGTGGTCCCTCGGATATAATGAGTTACGAATAATATTGATTGTAGCGTAGTATATTCCTGACATGGTACTCTTCTGTCTAATGGACGAAATTAATGGACCCACGGCCTCCTTAGAGAATGCTCGAGACTTCCTATTCCAGAAAAACCTCCTAAAGAGCTCCATGTCCTGTCCTGGGTGTAACGCATCTATGTCCCTGGTTCCCTGCTCGTAAGGTTGCTTAATCGTTTCATAAGCCTTGACACCACCGCTGATTGAAATTCGCGTGCGATGATGTGAACCCTGCTTGATTCAGGGGATACTGTTATTATGCAGTAATATGATCTGGTAGACAGTTGTTCGTGGACAGTTGTCCGCGGACAGGGGTCGGGCTATCTAGATACTGCCACATGTTCATACTTAATTAATTTCAATGTTCGCAAAAGTTGTGTCTTGCTATTTTCCGATTAGTTGCAGCCAAATAGTACAGCAGGTCACAATTTAACTTTGATTCTTTCTTACAGCAGGCAACCTAATAACGATCTGAGAATATTCCGGTAAAAACATCTTCCGCCCCGAGGTAATAAGTACATAAATTTCGACTCGCGAGAGCGTACAAATAGGTTTTGACCTAAGAACTCAACAACCTGAAGTCTGTAGACTTTAAAACTATGCTCTACCCCACTCAATGTGATGATTCTGATCATTTTCATACCCAAGTTGATATACTTCCTCCAATCAAAAGTGGAGATATGTGGGGTTAGAAATCACGAAAGCGTCAAAAAGGGCGTGGTCAATTGAGCAAAACTGCCCCATATTCAGAAAGTCTACCGAAGCCAAATTTGTTCCTCGGGGCGGAAGACGTGTCTACCGGAATATTCTCAGAACCTTGTCTAGTTGCCTGCTGTAAGAAAGAATTAAAGTTAAATTGTGACCTGCTGTGACTATTTGACTGCAACTAATCGGAAAATAGCTAGTAGTGGCCGATTAGTAGCCACTTTGTGGCTACTAGCCGATTAGCAGCCGGTTAGTAGCCGTCTAGTGACCACTTTTCAAGTGCCGGCTAGTAGCCTGCTAGAAGCCGGTTTGGGACCTCGAGAAAGTAGGTCTGCTTTAGAGACAAGCTAATAGCCGGCTAGTGACCGCCTAGTAGCCACTTTTTGGTCACTAGCCGGCTAGTAGCCGGTTAGTAGTCGGCTAGTGACCACTTATTAAGTGCCGGTTAGTAGCTGGTTTCATGTAAAATATCTTTTAAGTGCCCGTACAGTGGCCATATAGACTATAGAGGCCGTATAGAGGCCGTATTAATAGTGGCCGCATAGTATAGGGGCCAAACCTAATCGCCCATTTTCCCCATATGGGAGCATATCAATCATGAAATGTTATGAAATTCAATGGTAATATGTATTATATGGTATCTTGCAATTAGTTATTGCTAGAATAATTTGCCATTAATTGTAGCATAGTAAATTGCTGGATCAAACTATTGATAACGATTCAAATGTGGTCTCTCGGATATAATTAGTTACGAATAGCACTGATTGTAGCGTAGCATATAATAATTATTATTATAAAACAGGATCTTACCGTCAATAATGATTCATAAAAATACTTTAATGCGGTAAACTGTACCCTTGAAACAAATTTTCTCAACATCTGTTGCATGCAGCTATATCTTTGATTTCGTTTAATTCATGCAAGTTATCTATGTGCTAATTTCTACTACTTAAATCACTTCTTAAAACAGATAAAAAGTTCATTCTAGGTCTCCCCAATCTTCTAATAAATAAATTATCTGATTCAATAGCAAAAGAGGGGGTATTCTACATATTATATTGCTCAATGAAATAAATAATTAAGATTTAAATATGGTATAGAAGTCGTTCGTTTTTGGTGGAGTATTATCAGTTGCCATCAACAACAACAACAACAACTATTCCAATTACTGACATGCAGATCCCGGCCGGGATTTGGCGATTTTGTCCCGGTCCCGGTCGGGATTTTGTTTTTAGCCGGGATTTTAGACGGGATTTTTCCAAAATAAAGTCTGTTTTAGAGCGTATATTTGAGCCCAAAGTTCACGAACCTGTGAACATTTTCCGAAAAGTTTTACTACAACAGTGCTCTACAGTGCTTCTTAATAGTTAGATCATTTCACTTTCTCGTCGCCAAAAGTTTATTGAAAATTCAACTTTCAAGTCTTATGTGAAATGTTTATGTTACATGATATGATCAAAATTCTATGAATTTTGATCGATGGTAGTTGGCAAATTTCAAGTCAAACAAAATTTACTAATGTTCAAAATTAATTATATGTTCAACTGTTCACTTCATGAGTAACAAATTACAAAATGTTAGAAGAAAGCTGAAGTCCGAACAAACTTAGAAATACTCAAGAGTCAGGGGCCTCGCCCTCATCAGCTTCTTCATCTGATGAAATATATCAAATAATAATTTGTGACACGCTAGGTCGATCCACCAATGAGAGCGCTCGCGCTCTCTATCTCAGAGATAAAGAGAGAGATAGAGAAAGATAGAGAGATAGAGATTAGAGAGAGATAGAGTAGTTACTACTACTTACTGTCAATTTTAACTTGACATACCTCAGTTTGTTCTGGAAGATTTTATTTAACATATAACATTGTTTCATTTAAACTGAGATTGAGAAATATTGGAAAAATCCCGGTCCCGGTCCCGGTCGGGATGAACGTCATCCCGGCCCGGTCCCGTCCGGGACTGAATTTCGATCCCGGTCGACCACTGCTGACATGGTACTCTCCCGTCTAGACGAAATTAATGGACCCACGGCCCCCCTAGAGATAAGAGAATGGTCCAGTCCAGGAGGAGTACAGTGCTTGCGATAATGTGAACCCTACTTGATTCTGTGTCAAGCTGTCGAGGGGTTCACATCATCCTAAGCAAGTTATTAGGCAGTCATATGATCTGGTAACCATCATATCATAAGTTTTTCACGAACACCTGTTCGTGAACAGGGTCGTCCGTCGTGCTATCTGGATTCGGCTCAAATTATCTTTGCGCACAACACTTACGTTGCAAATTAGATAGAGTTTCAGAAATGTTAACAGGATATACTTTTTATTCAAAAAGTGCAATTTAAGTGGTCTTTTATGGTCAGACAATGCTAGTTCTGAAGCACATTTGCAAATTTTGGCCCATCTAACAATGGGTTTACGCCAAATGGCTGTCGCGCGCTACTGCACAAGCGCGAAAGTGTCTGCAGAACAGATCAGGACTTTCGACAAATCTGTTCCAAATAAAAAGTTCGAAAATCGAGTGTTTTAGTGAATAACTTAGAATATATTTTTGATTTTCACAAGATCTGAATGACAGATTTTCTTCAAACTTTCCAGATAGTTAGATGGCTATATGACAGATAATGTGTGAGAGTTTGGGAGAATTTCTATGTGCCAAAATGGAGATATGACTTCAAACACAAGAAAATATCTCCAAATTGGCGGTTTCTAGCGGAACACAGGTATATATTTAGAGATCTGAATGATAGATTTTCTCTAAACTTTCCAGACAGTTGTATGGCTATCAGACGAATAATCTGTGCGATTTTGGGCGAGTTTCTATGTGCCAAACTTGAGATATGACTTCAAACACAAGAAAATATTTCAAAATGGCGGTTTCTAGCGGAACGCAGGCATATATTTCGAGATATATGCTGGAGAATAATGCACCTCTAAGTCAGCATAAAAAGCACATGAAGAAGTTGAGTTACAATCAGTTATTCTCAGATTTACATCGACACGCCGAGCTAATCAGCTTGTCTTTGTACTATGGAGTTCAACTCTGTGGAAAATTTGAACAAACTTGAAAAAGAGTTATCGCTGCCGATGTCTTAATGCTTTTCATACAAAATTGATGTCTCGGACCAAAGTACTAACAATAAAGTATGGAACTTTGTAACTCTCGAAAACTCAAACCGTTAACAAAGCTGAATCATTCGAGATTGATGGGTATAACGAAAGACCCCTTGGCTACTGCTGTTGAAAATCTTTCTAAATTGATGACAGGCAATATTGAACTATGTAAATCTGCGGCCAGTACGAGACAGACTGGTATCAGCGCAGCCTAATTATCAGAAGGATCAGTTCAAACAGCAACAGAAAGAGCTCGACTCTGTCCAGCAAACTGTACAAACTGAGATGAAAAAACTTGGTGTGACATCGTCAAGGAGAACTGTGAAAGGGCTGTGAAACAACTACCGGTGCTCCGTCGATTAAGACAGTATAAAGACAGCTGTTAAAAACGTCCGCAGAAAGAATTTCATTGTATACGGTGTACCAGACAATTAGGGCAGTGATCCACATATAGTGGCAGAAGAAGTGATCACCGAGATTTGGGAATCATCGGTAGTGTGATCCTGAATTGGTGACAGAAAATTTGATCAGGATTAAAAAACATGCAGATACGGTAGTGGTAAACCGAGACCGATAAAAGTGACATTGGCTTGCATGGGATCAGTCAAAATGGTTGCTGCTCGATCAAGAAACCTGAAGAAATCTAAATGTGCAGCGTACCATATACGTGGTTCATCACACCTGACAGAAATAGGGAGGAGAAAGCAGCTCATCAGAAACTTATTGTAAAAATGAAGGAAAGTAATAAGTATCATTATATTACAACCGTGTTTGTAACTCAGGTATGTGATGACTTGTAGAGCACACATCACTGAATAGCAATCGTGATGCAGGTCTCACCCAGGCCAGGTTTAGCTATGTATATAGGGCTCTTTTTTTGAGGAAAAACTACCAGTTGTGTTGTGTGCGAAGCGTAAGGTACATCGTTTCATTTTTGGATATCATATTGGTATATCCTAAGCAAAAGAAATTCATATTTATCTAATTCTATGTAATTACTCTACATGTAATACTTTGAAATTATATTATAGTAAACATTAACCATGAATGTACCAAAAGCTGGTCCCCAAACAAACAAACAAAAGTTGACGTAAGCGGTAGGACCATTTCAATATTCCTTCCGAAGAGCTAATAAAATGACAAGCAATTATACGATGACGTGACGTGTTAAAAGTATTGATTGTACAATCGCAACATTGGCTCATTATGATAGGAGGCTAGGCGGGACCGGCTTTTCTTAATAAGTATAACATTTCCATATAGACAAGTCCGTGAAAAAAGCAAAGTCTGTTATAGGCTGGATCAAACGAAGCTTGATCTGCCGTAACAAATTTGTTATGCTGAATGTTTACCGAACTCTAGTTCGACCTCACATCGAATACGCTGTGCAAGTGTGGAATCTACCAGCAGAGCACGGAAACTGGAGAACTATTAAAGTATTAAGACTATTAAGAATATGTTCAAGAGAGAACTTACACGAATAATCGACGGGATTGGTATTCTACCATACGATGAGAGACTGAGAATCCTCCAGTTAACAACACAACTGGAGTGCCGTATGAGGAGTGATCTTATTGAAACCTTTAAAATAACGACGGGCAAAGTGGACTATGGACAAGATCTTTTCAGGATATCACGTAGCGGTACCAAGATTCTAATTAAGATAAAAGAGGAAATCAGGTCCTCAGTAACCGTGTTAACAATTACTGGAACAAAGTACCAAGTTCGGTTAAAGAAGCCAGTTCAGTAGACGCATTCAAAGCTCGACTGATAGCGAGTGCAGCATCGTCAAAGGCTCACTTCTAGGATCTTAACGAAACCTTGATGTCAAAAATAAATACATGTGAGCATGATTCATATGCATATTTCATGTCTAATAAGCCATTGATTGCTAAATACCGAGGAATCAATGTTTTTTGGTTGTTAAATTCAGAACTACATGTTCTAAAAATAATTAATCATAACACTAAAAATAATTAATCATAACATTTTCCGGATAGGAACATTTTTCTTTTTGAAAATATTGTGTGAACTGCAATAGCGAAGAGTGCAGTTCATGGGTTTCAAGTTTTGTCTAAATGGCTATGTATAATGTGGCCATAGCCCATAATCCTATCATTATAATTATTATTAGTATTTCAGCCCAATACAAGGTTACATTTAATTCAGAAATTTTGTTATTAAGCATTACACAATATGTCGGTGGATGTCGGTGACTACGATAATCTTATCTATAACGAAGGCTTAAACAGAAATGCCCCAAGTTCCAGTTCACTACAACAACCATGGGAGGGCTAAATTACCACATTGGTAAAAGTCACTTATTGCGGGATAAACTAAAGGGAGACAAGAAGTTAGTAAAAGTGATATTCTCACTACTGAGAAGTTATTAAAATAAAACGTACCGTGCTCTCTGTCTACCATAGTACTGTGTAGTGTGTGTACTACCTCCGTTGAACTTTTGCTTTATTAACTGGCACCAACTCACTGACAGAAGAAATGATATTAACTGCGATATAGTGAGTTTATTGTTTATTGACCAATAAAATTATTGACCAATAAAATAAATCTAATAAGTTCAGCGTATTAATTGTGCATCAATTAAACCAACAACATACTATTCTATTTGTCGAGGTTATAATATTATATTGAACATCAGTCAATTTGAATAAACACAGCTCTACTTACAACAGGTTGTTTGGACAATTGCAATTATAGCGACAACAATAAGCCGCCGATCAGGGAAACAGGCCCTCCTCACGAACTCTCTGCTGTGCTGGCGCAACAAGCGATACTGGTGGGGTGGTCAGAAGATGTGATGGCCCGTCAAGTCTTGGCGAAACTCAGCAGAGGTCACATATAGGATAGAAAACAATGTTACCCAAGAACTTCTTGGTCCAACCTATTGAACTTATATAGAAGAGTAGAAATAGGTAAGTTCACGGTTATCACGCAATCTGCGGTTTCCCGTTTCCGAGAAATGTCTTGAAGCTTGCCAAAGTCTTTTGATATTGTCACTATTGTCAATTTAGGGGAGAAAATTCCAAGTCTTCCATCTTTCACTGCAAATGAGTAGTCGTAGGCATGGAGCGTGAAGAAGCTGATTTTTTTGGTGAGAGAAGATAGTATTACTTTAACTCTCAGTCTGGCATTCTCTCTGAACTGTACATCGATCATCTATAGGTAATTTGGACATATCCCTGGAGAACTTTCCACAGATGTATGATGGAGTCTAGCCTTCTCAGCATCTTAGCAGCCAGCAGGGATATAAGTTTCAGTTCCTTCGGTCTATTCCAATAGTCGGTGTTTTTGAGCCCTAGAATCTGTCTACAATTAACTGGCGTTGTATGCTCTCGACTGACTGGATATTATAGATCTTTTTTGGATTCCAGAGCAGCAGTACTCCACTCGCTGGATCTTAATACCATGGATTTGTAGAGCTGGAGCATTATAGGTTTTGTCCTGTCTTTGAATAGTCCAAGAACCCAAGGTGTATAGTGTGTGATGCCAGTCATAAATGGCAGCTCCTAGAAAAGTTACACTGGTTAATACTCAGGTTTGTGAGAGAACAAGATAAAATTAGATGACCAATTTCTGTCAGTGTAAATATTGTCAAACATGAGCGGGCTTTACAATCATTTGAGGGGAAAGAGCCCTGAAGATCAGCTATCTAAAAGTAACTTGGCTCTAAAGTCTAAATTATATTGCAGCGATATAAAAAGTCGCTGTATCATAGAAAATCTTGCTTTTTCAGAACTACTAGAAAGTTTGGGACTATAATTGGGAGCAAAGTAAAGTCTAAATGTACAATTGTAGCTGCTGTAGTGATGTGTTGCATCAAATCAAATATTAAAGATCAAAACGTACACACAACGAGAGCGTGTATATAACGACGGTATACATGCCATGATTATGAAACGATCTGTTTGATCATAACACGTGTGCGCGCGCAATTCTGGAATAATCCATTAAGAGATGAACTGTAGATCAGTGTAACTTTACACTGTAATGTGTATTATATAGCGTGTACATCAATAATCAATGTATGCTATTTCTGACGACCTATGGTCCTTTGTATAATAAGGGGTCATCCACATGTTTAGTAATCACTCGCTCAGGAGAAGGGGGTGGTGGGGGGGGGAGAGATGTTGGGGGGGGGGGGGGGGAGATGTTGGAGGGTTTTAAACGCAATTAATATGTAAACATGTATACTGTATAGCAGGGTACCAGATAAAGAGATAAAGCTAAACTAGTAGGCAGGGCATATCTAATACTGTGGTACTGTTGGTAAGGGACAAGGTTACAAGATATTTGAAAGACAAGCTGGAGCCCCAGAGACGAAATCTCCTGGAGGTCTGTCGGAAAAATCACACTCTGTACATCTGAACCAGCTTGTCTGAATCTATCTGTGTCCACCTCCTTTCTCAGTCGCGAGTGAAAGGGGGCCGGCTTTCAAGGTGACGAAAAACGTTGACTGAGCATCCTGCCGGAAAACTTAGAAATCAACTTGATGATCAACTACGACTGAAGAGCCAGAAACTACGAAATATTATATCAGTTCAAGTTCCCTCCTGATTGTTTATTGTTTATATTACATTACCCCGAACAATATGAACAAAGACGACTCGTACGACGAGAGTATGGTTACGGAGTCAAATGAAGAGCCAGTTAGATTTATACTGACGGATCAGGTGATGAGGACATTGCGTAGGGTAGCATACTAGCATGTGTTAATTTACAGATTCTGACACAACAACTTTTGTATCCTTTTATAGCTGTACTGATTACAAGCCGTCTCACCATAATTAAAAACTGCAGCTAAAACCTGGTATCCGCTACTTTATAGGTATTACAATACCTATTTTATAATTACAATAGTATGTACAAGCACAAACACAGCATAAGCTTACCCAACAAACCAGCTTAACCAACTCTGACACTATAACAACCCCATGGTATCCTTTATTGATTACAAGCACAAGCACATCTCACCTAACAAACTGGCACTTATAACTCTGACAGTGTTTCATTGATTAATTAATAACGAATTAATTGGGGACGAATAATTGGAAGATTTTTGACCGACATCGGGATTAAGCCGGGATCCCGGTCGAACCTTAACCGCAATCATAACAGTAGCCTCAGACCGGACCGAAACAGTTTTTGTCCCTAATTCTTTAGGGAAGCATTTTTACTACGTCATCGACCGGGTGATTTGGAATCAGCGTCCAAAAATACACCGGTTCAGGTTACTTTCATACCCTGATTAGGACCTTTTTAGTTCACACAATATTTTATTGAGACGAGCGATTTAGTAGGAGCGGATTATTTGAATTGTTTTGATATGGTGTGATGAAAACCCCGTTAATTTATTAAAATGGTTTTAAAATCGATGGTCATTCTTGTTTCTCAATTCTATGCGAAAGATTAAAAACTTGATAATCTAGTTGAGAACTTTATATTGGCTGTAACTAATACTATAAGTGCCTCAACTTTGACCCGGGGATATACTTTAATATACTTTAATATACTTTAATATACTTTAATGTACTTTAATATACCTATATTATCTCCATTAAAATTTTGAACCATATTAAAGTATATTAAAATGTAGGTTTTTTTCCAATTTTGACCCGGGATATACTTTAATATACTTTAACATGTTTAATATACCTATATTATAAAAATACATGTGAAAAATGTTGTTTTATTTCATGTATAGATTAGATTTACCTTTCATGTAAAGTTAGTCTTGTTCAAAGATATTGATACTTGACCAATTTATGAGCCAAAATATATGAAGTATGAGTTCAGGGGACTAGCAATTGGCTTATCTTCTAATCTACTTATTGTAGGTATATTAAAGTATATTAAAATGTAGGATTTTTTCCGATTTTGACCCGGGATGTACTTAAATATACTTTAATATGGTTGGTTGCCCCCCCCCCGGCCCCCGGCCCCCCCCCCCCCCCCATATATAATGAATTTTAAAACCTATACCTGTTGTGAACTCGGAGATCATAATAACAGTATTCACTATTCATGGGGTTCCAGGTTGCTTGACCAAAGAGACTAAATTAGTTCCCCACAAAACTCTATTTCGAAATTATAGACAATGACAACCTTTAACATTTTTTAAGTCCAATTGCAAATGACAAAAGTGTAGCAAAGTCTGCTGATTACTGACAATTTAACAGAAACCTTTAAACCTAGAGGGGATATTAAAAACATATAAGTGATACGCAAGGATTTAATTAGCAGGAGCTTTCAAAATATTTATGTAAATAGTCTTCAGCTGACCTTCAGATGACCTTCAAACACCTTTAAAGTTGTCTCCCTTTGAATCATCCGCCGAATGATCTGATCAGCTGCCGAATAAAAGCAACGAACAAAGAAACATCCGCCGAATAATCTGATCAGCTGCCGAATGATGGCAACGAACAAAGAAACAGGAAACAGTTGTAAAATGAAATGACTGAACTATACTATAAGTGCCTCAATATATTATGAATAAAATCCATACCTGTTGTGAACTCGGAGATGATAATAACAGTATTCACTATTCATGGGGTTCCGGGTTGCTTGACCAAAGAGACTAAATTAGTTCCCTACAAAACTCTATTTCGAAATTATAGACAATGACAAGCTTTAACATATTTTAAGTCCAATTGCAAATGACAAAAGTGTAGCAAAGTCTGCTGATTACTGACAATTTAACAGAAACCTTTAAACCTAGAGGGGATATTAAAAACATATAAGTGATACGCAAGGATTTAATTAGCAGGAGCTTTCAAAATATTTGTGTAAATCGTCTTCAGCTGACCTTCAGCTGACCTTCAAACACCTTTAAAGTTGTCTCCCTTTGAATCATCCGCCGAATGATCTGATCAGCTGCCGAATAAAAGCAACGAACAAAGAAACATCCGCCGAATGATCTGATCAGCTGCCGAATGATGGCAACGAACAAAGAAACAGGAAACAGTTGTAAAATGAAATGATTGAACAAAGAGATTAAATTAATTCCCTCCAAAAACTCTTATCCAACGAGAAAATATTGCACTGATTATATATGTGCAAATGCAATGCACGAGTCTAACAGTTGCAGTAACTAGACATGACTAACACGTCGCGCGCGGCATCAGAAATATGGGAGGAAATCTGGCACCACGATTTGTGGTGCCAGTTTGTGGCCATCT
Source organism: Bolinopsis microptera (assembly GCF_026151205.1). Taxonomy (NCBI): domain Eukaryota; kingdom Metazoa; phylum Ctenophora; class Tentaculata; order Lobata; family Bolinopsidae; genus Bolinopsis; species Bolinopsis microptera. The sequence continues at coordinate 9,534,294 of NC_087079.1, forward strand.
ATAGAGCCCTCTTTTGCCGCCTACGGCGGTCGCGCGCTACTGCAAGCGAGAGGGCTCTGGTTAGAGCAAGGAATCTGCTGGGAATCTGGCATTTGCGCTCGAATCGAACATCTTCTCGGATAAATATAGAATTAAAGTACAGTGCGCGGCGTTACAGTGTGTAACAACCGAGACCGACTATTTAAAGTTGATTTAATAATTTTGTTGACAAAAATTAGTCGGCGTGGCTATGGAAATTAATATGGCTAGGAATTAAATTCTTAGATTCCTCACTTTATGTCACTGGGCCTACTTTTAATGTTATCTGGTAAATCATTAATAAATAACACATATAGTAATGGTCCAAGGACTGATCCCTGGGGAACTCCTGACCATACAATCTTCCACTCTGAAGTTTCACCTTCTACACACACTCTCATAGTTTTATTTGAGATAAAATCTGTAATTACATCTAAAACTTTACCAGTTATCCCTAGACTCTTTAGCTTGTTAATCAAGCTAGGGAACAGAATCGAAAGCTTTACTAAAATCAAAATAAAATAAGTCCACAGGAGCACCTTCATCTATTAAATTAAGTATAGTGTCGAAAGTCTCCAAAAGATTTGACAAACAAGATTTTCCTTTAACAAACCCATGTTGGTCCTTTGAAATACGGTCTTCTAAAAATTCTAACACATGGGATCTAACAAACTGTTCATAAACTTTACAAAGAATACAAGTAAGAGAAACTGGTCTATAGTTAAGAGGGTCAGACTTAGAGCCCTTTTTAAAAAGTGCAACTACAGATGCCGACTTCCATACCTCCTGCTAATAAACATCTTTTCGTATCACTTATATGTTTTAAATATCCCCTTCCAGGTAAGAATGATAATTTGCCCGGCGCGTCGAAGTCCTCACCACTGTTTTCACGGCCGCTCACCATTCTTTGCAGGTATCCAGAAGATCATGGGCGAAAACAGTGGTGAAACCTGTCGTTTTTGTAGTAATCTTTGATGATTCTCTTGAACACCAGCTTCTACTATGTCTCGAAGTTCAGGACACCAGTTAGTAATTACCTTCAACTGAAACAAGAACTGAATGGAGCTGACTCCTATTCTTATCTAGAAGAAGTTCTCATATATCAACAAAAAGCAGCACACAAAAAGTATTGATTAGGAGGGTTGAATTTCTTTGGGGACAAAATGAATCTCTCCAGGATTTAGCCAACTAGGTAGATTAGAAACCAATAAAGTTAAACGGTCTCACAAGAAATCTTAGCTATCAACCTTGGATCACAACTTGGGTGTAATATGATAAAATAAAGACTCTGCAAACATCTCAGGGAAATGATACCACCTTAAAAATAAAGAGGGAGGATCCTGGACCCCGAAATCCACCACCCTTCTGTACTTTCAGAGGTACCAATGTGGCAGGAAACCAGGGCTCATACTGCCGCTGAGCTAAAGCAGTAGAAGGGATGGCAGCTTCTGACTTCTCTGGGATCTAACACATCCTAAAGCAGACCAACACTATGTCCCAACGCACTGTTGTCTGCCCCCGGTGCCTGCCCGGGTCAATAAAGCAGTCAAGCATCGTGTATGTTGTGTTGAGCATTCTCTACCAACAAATGTGGGAACTCCCACAATGAAAAATCGAAGCAGTTCTAAAGAGACATTAGACAAGTAACAGAATCGGAAATAGACTTGAATTTGTTTTTTATATATAATTTAATTTATAAATTACGGCACTGCGCCGAAAAACTCACAGTGCTGCACTTAAACTCAAAGTATTGTTAATGAAAATGAAATTTTGTGAGATAATTTAGCATACTGACCTCGTGAGATATTAAAATTATACCCGTTCAGACGTACACGTAGGTCAGTACTTAAGGGGGCATACACCAAACCTGTCCAACCCAAATGACCTCATAGGCAGTTCAGTGACCATCTAGCGCACCTATTCCACATCAAAAAAATTATTTTGAGAATACCCATTTTTGTAATCGAGCATTTCCTGGTTAGAGTGGAATTTTCGGAAAAACAGAGGCTATAAGTTAATCATTTCTTGCGGTATCGGCTTGAAATTTTGCTCGCTGTTTATTCAAATCTATTTCAAGGTGTGTGTAAAATCTTGATATCGTATCTAAAAAGGCTGGTGTGTTATAAATTTTTAAAGTAAAAAAAAGTCAAGAAGCTGAAGTTGTCCTTTTCAGACTTATTTTAACCAAAAAGTCAGTCAGGGAAGATCGGATTCATTTGATGCTGGACATGACATTGTTCTCTAAATTCTGGCGCAGTTTTTGATGCCCTCAAAAATGTTTTTACTCATTTATCTTCAGATCTAGTCTATTGGACTTCAAATTTAAACAACAAATTTAGGCACATTTTTCGTTTTTCATATTTACTGATTTTTCTAAAATTTTGATAGGAATGTGCTAGTGACTTTTTGAAGGGCGCAAAATAACCGCAACTAGCACATTTATATATTAGTTATGAACAACAAAACACCCTAAAATGTTTCCCTTTGAAGTTATGGGATAAAATGTCGCTGCACCAGATATCTAGATAGCCTCATCTTGGCCTCATTCTAGATAGTAAATTAAACTTCAAAAGCCATGTAGATTATATGATTAGGAAGGTCATGAAGAGAATTGGTGCCATGTATAGAAGTAAAGCACTGCTACCCATTAAATATAGGAAAATGTTTGCCAATGCACTCATGTTGCCACAATTCGATTATTTAGACACGATCTATTGTAGAGCTGGCAAGACAAAACTTGCTGAACTTGACACTCTGTGCAAAAAGGTAGCCAAAATAGCTCTCAACGTTCCACAAACAGAGAGCAGCCTTAATGTTTATAGAGACATGAAATGGTTACCACTCCATCTTAGACGACAACTCCATCTGTCAAATTATATGTTTAGAATCATCCATGACAATTGTCCTACAAACTTTATGAACAAATTTAGTTACATATCAGGAGGAAATAGTGATTTTAGAGCCCAAAATTTGGACCCCCGAGTGGTGTCAAAAACGCGAATGAAATAGGTAATAATTATTTTAGTCTCTTGAGTCTTGACACCATTTAGGGCAATATTATACGGGTTCCTGCTAGTAATTTATAAAGCGTATGTTATTGCCCACTTAAAGGGGCCTGTTGATAATTAGTTAAATTATTAGCTATTTTAGATTTAATAATAATAAGTTGGCAAAAGGAGCCAGTTACCTGAGCTTTACTAGCACCCGATTTACCACCTCTGGAACACAAACCCAGGCCTCAAACCACCTAAAAAACTGCGATCATTCAGTCGGAAAAATATACATCATCATTATTTGAATTGATATAATATACATCATCATTATTTGATTTGATATATTCCTCGAATGAGTAATAATAGAAAGCCAGCCATACCAGAAAAAAATTGTTTTTATTAGGCACTCAGTGACTGAGAAATAAGCCCTAACATGAATAAGCCCCAAGCCCGCCCGCCCGCCCGCCCCCCCCCCCCCCCCCCTCTTTATAATTTATCTAGAGTATACCAACTACCAAGGAACAGTTAATAATCAGTTTAGATTAAATTGCTAACTTTTAAAGATAAAGTAATTATGTGCCATTCATTTAATATTTTCAGGCATGCAATTGGGTCTATGGACTTTGATTGCCCTCATAGCTGGAGCTGTGGGAAGAAACTTCATTTTCTATGTTGATGTCAGATGGGATCTAAGATCTCGTTTTAATCTCTTTGTGCAGGATGAATCAATACCTTTCAACCATGGTCTCCGATTAGTCCCAGCAATATATATTGCAAGAGACAAGATTAAGAAGGGTTTACGGTTATGGTCAAGTTCTCCCAGAGTGCATGCCGGTTTAGTAAAAAACGATTTCTATCAGTCCAACGCAGAGTATGTTGCAAATTGCAAAGGAATTAATGGCTCTGAGTCTGGTTCCAACTGCTTTGTAAATTCTAATTATGACATCGGATTTTGTTCTCCAAGTGGCCTTGAACCTAGCAACGACCCTGCTATAGTTGCTGGTCTTCACTGTAAAAACAATCCTCCAGAAGGGCACATTCTTTCGTTTAGAGATAATAGCGATACGAAATCGTTAAGCATCCCTTTACTTAAGAAAGGAGAGAATATACATTTCATTTTGCCCGATGGTACCGGTTTAACGTCTGACCAGAAAGTTGACTTCCTCGAGAAATTTGGTGGTGTAAGTGGGAAATCCTCATCATTGGGAAAGCTGAACGATAGAATCCAATATATCGCTAATCTATTTGGAGACGATTTCGCTGGAATAATTGGATCAACTGAGAATGCTTACTATACGTCTATAATAGCAAAGAGCTTAAATGTCCTAAATATAGTGCCAGCAGTTTCAGAGAAAGTAAACGAAGGTACTTAAAATCATTGATAGTTATAATTATGTAACTTATGCAATGTCGATTTGAATTTCTTTTAGACTAATTAGATACAAAATTGATAAGCCCTCTTTAGAAAAACGTCACGATATATCCACTGAGTTGTGATCTCCAACCTTTTTAATATCTTTAATATTTTACAATTGCTGACAGTTCTGATGTCCCTCAGGTATATGGCCACAAAGTAGCTCTGATAAACTCTCGCCTGGTTTTATGGATGCTACCCTCGTCCTTGGACATGAAGACTGGATGATCGTTGAACAGCTTGCTTACGTAATTTATTTTTATTGTTTTGGGTAATCGAAGGGATTTTGGTTTCATTTATTTTACTAATTCTTGTTTCTAAGATAACAATGATATAATGAAAGGGAATCTTTTAACTTGTACATCACAAGAATAATTCTTCAGATAATAATCAAGACTGGCTGGGACATTGGAGCCGTGGCCATAATTACTGAAACTGGATACAGTGAACGTTGGGCTATAGCTATTAAAAATAATCTTAATGTGGAACTGGTCAAACGAAATAAAGGTATCAACAATTATAATTAGTTCAAGTAGTGTCATGAGTGACATGATCAAGGTCGACCAGGACCGGGACTAAGGAACTAAGGAGAGTGCTGATTTCAATCCTTGGATGAACTGTTTCGAGCATGTTGAATTGAATCACGCTCAATCGTTATCAAATCAATTCAAAATTTGTAATTAATCGCATTTCAGATCCTGTGAATATCACGGTTAAGAAAAGCACTGCAGCAGATCTTTACGTATTGAAAGGATTTAGAAATTTGGTTACTTCAGTAGAAAACTTATCGAAAACATACAGAAGTGCACGTCGTATGTAAATTGTACAACTATGATTTTTAATGCTTAATAAACTTGATTAATGATGATCAATGATCATTCATTGATAATCTAGAATTAATTATTAGATATGCTTGCCGTGTGGCCTGGAGGTCAGCATTGTCATTTAAAGTGCAGTCATTGCTTTGCTTTGTCCCGGAATAATTGCTCAACGGCCAAACAACCGGACGGAAATTTTTTGTGATTTAAAAAACTAAATTTATACTCCTCATCAAGCAATATTTTATGAATCTTTTCAGTTTACGTTGTCATCGGTAAACCTATGTTTATGCGTTACATGTTGAGAGAGTTGAGACAAAGCTTGAAATTTAAGACGAAAGGTACAAATAAAAATGGTGTCGTCCTCATCCCAGAAACAGGTGCACCGTGCCCGGATTTGATTTACCCCTCTAGAAAGGCCCGAAAAGTCTTTAAAGTTCAGCACTTCAGCAGATATGCCTTCTTTAAGGAGTACGATGAAATTACTGCGCGGTTGGTTCTTGAGGTACACACAATTATTGATATTTTCTTGAGATTCGTACCCTGAGTGGTTAGTGTAAAGGTGTAATGTTGATCAGAGGCTAATAATTTCGGCTGGGTCACGTCCATGTATTTGGTGTATTTGATGGATAAAGATTACATATTACATGTATAATCGCTTCGGCAAATACTGACTTATTAACAGATGCATTGAAAAGTTAATAAATTTCAGGGTTGCTTCGCGATATGCCACAATTCTCATAACCGAGGACCATGGAAATGGTCAAAGTCGACTAACATGTCCACCGACGGAAGTAACGGAGTTGACAAACTACGATGGAAGTTGGATCCTCTTTCTTTGAACACCAGAACTGAATATGATCCAGAAATCGGTGAAGAAAGCTACAATGATAATAGAAAATATGCCACCAGAGAGGAAGAAATAGATATGGAAAGATGGAATACGTTTGAGTAAGAAAACGTAACCATGTTGTTCTGAATATCTCACGTACCTTATTTTACTTTCCAATTCCATGATATAATATATTAGCAAACCACGAGTCATAATAAGGTTCCGACAGCTGAAGACGATTAACATGTTTTTTTATGTTTTTGATGACAAATCTTAAAAACAAAAAATGTTATTTGTGATCATACACTGTTCTGTAGTTCTTCAAATACATATATCACTAAGTTTATTTATTTGTCCATTTATATCGCAAAAATGGATGCACCCCCTCCCAAGGCTATGACAAATCGCCACAGATATTGTATGATTTTCAGGAGAGATTGGCTAGCGTTCTACAGAATTAAGTATAAAGATGGTTACACGATGGGTAAACTAAAGCGTATGAGATATAGAGTAAGTCGCGAAATAAGGAATCATTTACATTATTATATTCAACAGAAGAATACGGGGGGGGGGGGGGGGGGGGGGGGGGCGGGGGATCAGGTACTAAGTTCTGTACGTGACGTCGACTAAGTGTAATTTTGGAATTTTGTCAAAAGACCCACCCACCCCCGGGTTTTGTGGTACTAACTTTTGAGAAATCACGGTACTAACTGTGTCTTGGTATATAAAATAAGATACCCATAAAATGCTTTAAACAGCTCATTAAACATAGGGAAATGGGCAAATTATACCCACTATTTAGTAGGAGTTTTGTTTTAAATGTAGTCGAATTAGATAAAAAGTTACAAAAAAAGGAAAATAAATTTTTAAAAACCCCAAAAAAAACTCTCAAAACCCAAAAAACCCATTCCCAAAATTGAAATTTGAGTTAAAATGGGTTTTTTGAGGTTGGACACCCCTCTTAGTACCATGTACTAACTGTTTTTCTGGGAAATATACCATGTACTAACTGTGTTTTGGAAGAAAATATGACCCACCCCCCAACGTCACGTACGGTTCTAAGTGTATGACCCCCACCCCGCCCCCCGAAAAATTGTCTGTTTAATCACTGCACTAGGTACACGGGGTATATTCTCCTTGACTTTGTAGTCAAAGATTTCTGAACTTTACTTTTTGAGTATTCGCCTGGCAAACACTACGGTGGATTGGCCGCTCAATATACTTATATAGTGTGATGATACTCTTTAGACATTTGTGATCATGTGATGTCATAATTTTTACTTACTAACTTATTTATAAAACGTATTTCGTTTTTCGTTGTAACAATGTCAAAACGTCTTGGATTTTTACTAAAAATAAAATAATACATTAAACAGGCAACTGCTCTGGCTTCATTTGCACACGACTCCGTCATATGGGGAATGTTCGCTGCTGTTTTGAACAGATCAAACCCCGAGCTGTTTGTCTCGGAGTCCGGAGAGTACACCCTGATGAACTTGTTCGGTGATGGATCTACTCATTCTGATACAAACAGCCAACCCGCTGCTGATATGACACGAATAGGATGGCCAGGTGAGATTATAGCGACCGATCAACTATTGAGAATTGAGTCGGGGTTCAGTTTTCGCATATTATAAGCACTTAAAAAATATCTGTAGTTCGGAGCCCGGAGGTATTGTTAACGTATTTTGATGATGTGGAATCAGTAAAACCCCGATTTACCGCGGAGTTTGGGGATGGGAAATATCCGCGGTAAATCGGCATTCTGTTTCTTTACATAATGCATGTTAAGCCTTATTCGGGGGAAAGGAGATGGCCGCGGTAAATCCGGGTTTGCGGTAAATCGGGGCGTGATAAATCGGGGTTTTACTGTACCCTGTTCAGTGTTCTGTGATAAAATTTTACCACTGACCAGGAATGTTTGGATATGATGTCCCGAATGTGGAGAGTTACAACGAGACACATTGGAAAACAAAATATAAGGTCCTTGTTAACGATGGCCCTTGGCACGATTATGTTAACCGTTACACCTTCAAAGACAACAGGTACAGTAACGTTAGCCCCTGGCCCCGCGGGAACGGCAACAGATTTATTTTTAACCTGAAAACAACAAACTTGGGCATTGTTTGTTAAAACAGGTAAATTATTAAAAAATCTGGATCAGTATTTAACATAGCTCTTCAGGCCGTTTGGTGCCGTACCGTGGACTATAAAAATGTATCTCGATGGAAAATGGCATGTGAGTAACTTCATCGTATCCTCTAGTATATTTTGGATTATTTTTAATAATTACTCCGATACATACAGCGAGCTTTGCTCGTATCAATAGCGCATGCAAATTGCAAAAGTTTATGTGATTTTAAGAGTTAAGACTCTTTAGATAATTTCGAGCTGTGTGGACTCAAACTGCACTGGTCCAGAATTGGAATTTTCACTGTTAATACCATTGATTTGAAGAATTTGGAATATTCGTAGAGGTATGCCGGAATGATGCCGCATCGGAGAACAGCCGAAAATGACGATCTGATGTACGAGAGAACCGCAGACTCCAACGCCAATATTTCCAAGACCGACCTGCACGGAAACCCTATAACACTCGGAGTACCGATGTGAGTACTGAGCAACCACATTTTAATCATATTAGCGTATCTATGTACAGATTAATTAATTTTATAGATCAGACAAGATATATAATGCATACATCGAAAGTTAATCAGTTCATTTATCTGGATTCTGGAATATTCCAGTCATTTGACCTCGTAGATTATGAAGCTATCATAGCTTCTATAATATGATTTGCCTTCCTATAAAATTTAACCATATTATATATGACCTGAACACATTTCTTTCTGAATTTTTCTTTATCAATAACGAAAACGCTTATCATTTAATTGTACAATGTTCAGATACGATGATTTTAAGTTTCTGCGGTACTTTAATAGCAGCTATCATGACTATGCAGATGTTAAGGAACCTAAATGTAGCTATAATTCTCTCAAATGTGCCAGTAAGTTTTTGTTTATGTTAAATTTTTAAAGGTTATCATGTGACATCACCAGGTTAATCCTCATATTATCTCTAAAAATGAACATGTAAGAAAACAAATGTTACACAAATTGCTGGCACTGGTCCAATAAACCTAGTTTTTGTAATTGTGCATAGAATTGAATCACATGTGAGTGTGCTATTAAGTTAACACGTTTCAATTTATGCACATTGCACTTGTTATAATGGAACTTTTATAAAAATAATCATTATTCAATTATAATCAATTATAACCAATAATCATTCAACTACTTTTCAGAGGAGAATTTCTTCAAGTCCTTTTTCCCGGTGTTAGTGGTTGTTTTAGTGTTGATCTGTATCCCTCTTGCTGATGTCATATACTTTGGAAGAAAACGCCGGCAATTCCAAAGGGATTGTAATGCCATGCATTGGAAGCTTAATCCTGATGATGTCGACATAGTTTTCAGTGAGTTAGGACTATAACAAAAGTCAGGAATGCTCAGCCAGATTTTGCCGCTCAAAATTTAACAAATAAGAATAACTTTTTAAATTTTCTTGTAACTTGTAGTTTATGTATTACATTTTGTGTTTCTTCCACTTTTGCTACCACAACCTAAAATGGGGGATCTACATAAATTTTTTTGGAAAACAAATAGAATAATATATAACAATATAATTTACAACAATGTATATCGACCAGATTTGAATCAACAATTAATTGAGTCCATAGGACTCAAATCAATTTTTAGGATGGTGTGTTGCTGTGACGGGCACGCATGGGAGTAACTATTACGACCAGAACGTCTGACGCTTCCAAGAAGCCTACAGTTCTTCTCTTCAGCTTTGTTTTGTTCGGTTTTTTCACGGTGGCATCTCTCCAATTCGCCACATGGAATGTTAGAGGCATTAGTCAGGAACACTCGCAGCATCTAGCTGCAAATGATTGCAACAGATACAACTTGGATGTTATAGCCCTCCAAGAAACTAAGGTGTCTAAACACTCAGACACTGTTATACCCGGCAACCACAGGCTTCTTTTGTTTAACCAGAAGTTGTCTTGGCATGGCGGACTCGGTTTTATTATCAACAGTAAATTTGTATCAAATGTTGTCTCGTACCATCAAATCAGTGACAGAGTAGCATACATGGACCTTTCTCTACCATCAAAGTGTCATGGGAAACCATCACTGAAAGCCCGTATTATAAATTGCTACAGTCCAACTAATGTCAAATCTATACAAAACCCACGCATTGCTGATGAGTTTTACTGTGAGCTCCAGGAAGCTATCAGAATTCCTGCCAGACATGAACTTTTCATCATGGGTGATTTTAATGCTAGGCTAGGGAAACGGACTAAATCAGATTTTGAAAGTGGTCTTCAAACTAACATGGGAAGACATGGTATTGGTCGGCGTAACGAAAATGGCGAAAGGTTGCTAGCTTTCATGATCACTAATGGACTCTATGCAGCCAACACTGCATTTTCACATGCGAGCAGACACACCAACACTTTTACAGGATGGATTAAAGACCGTAGATCCAAAAAGTCTGTACCCTGGTTTTCTCAAATTGATTATGTTTTATGTAGATCTAGAAGTACCCCTCTGCTTGTTGACGCTAGGTCTTACGCTGGTGCAAAACTTAAATCTGATCACAAAATTGTAAAAGCAACTTTTGACCTCAGTAAACGTTACAAACTTTACAGTACTGCCAAACACAAAGTCAAGCAGTATAACACCAACTCATTGGTTTGTAGCAAAGATGTTCAAAGTTCTTTTCAACAAAATGCTGCTCAGAAGATTGAAACTGATACATCTGCCCAGTCAGTCACTGAAAGTTTTAACAACCTTTTCGAGGCGGTTAAAATTGCTGCATCTGAAACAGTGGGTATGAAAAGAAACACAGCCAAACGTCACAGAACATCAGACCCACAAGTCGTCTCTATGTCAGAAAAGAGACACCAATTACTACAACATTTAAACGACAACAAAATGCGTGACAGAACTATCCTGCGTAAGGAAATCAACAGACTCAAGAATGACATTGCAAAGCGCCTTATTACACTTGAAACCGCTCATGCCGACCTTCTAGCTGAGACGATCAACTCCACTGATGATACCAGAAGAATGTTCGAAGCAACCAGAGCAATTTCAAGCACAAAGGACACTCCTCCTATTTCAGTATTCCTACCAGAAACAGAAGAACTTGCTCTCAATGACGAAGATAAGGCAGACATAGTCAAGAACTGGTTCATGGAACATTACACAGGCCCAGAACCCCCACTAGAACCTTTTGTTGGAGCTGCTAAGCCATTAGATACGCCTATAACTGCACTTGAAGTTGAGACAGCAGCTAAGAAACTAAAGAACGGTAAAGCCGTTGGTCCTGACAACCTCCCTAACGAATTCCTTAAGTATGCACCTCCTTCTTTCTACATGAAGTTTGCATCACTTATCAATGAGTCCTTTGAAAAACAAGAGCACGTTCAATCGTTCACTGAGGGATATCTTACCCCCCCTACAGAAGCCTGGAAAACCAAAAGGACCAGTTAAGAGTCTGCGTCCCTTGTGCCTTCTCAATGGAACTAGGAAAATCCTTTCCATGATAACACTCCAGCGTATTCAACAACAGATAGCAGACTACACTGGGCCATGGCAGAATGCCTATAAATCAGGACACAGCTGCTCTAATATTGTCTGGACTAGGAACCGACCGGATTGGGGTTTTGGCTGCCGGACCGGATTCAGCCGGATTTGGATCTCAAATCCGGCAAGCCGGATTTTGCCGGACCGGAACCGGTGGTTTCAGAGTGAAATAAAAGGCAGCCGGATTTTGCCGGTTTTTGCCGGAAAATTTCCTTCCTTTCCACGCCTAATCTTCATCGAGCACTTCTTGCACCTTGCATAAGGGATCCCATTTTCTTCTGAGTAGAACAACCAGACGGACGATGTTTTAGATTTACTACTACTCGACTCGACTTAGGGCGGCTTCAACGTCCGAACAGATATAGTTTTTTTTACAAATCTTCCTATCTACTACTAGACATTGCTTAAACAAGCAGTACGTAGCAGACACAATGTAACACGAGTAGACACGAGTCACGACACTAGACGAGTAATAATCAGAAATGATATCTAATTGGCATATGCTGCCAGACCCCTGATTGAGCGCGTTTGTGCGAATTCCCTTTTTTTCATGCAAGTCTGAGTATCATTGGGTCACGTGACTTACAACCAGAGGTGTTTAATAAGGTTGTTCGTAAGCAGGCACTGTCTAGTACAGTACTAATCACCGTCTGGCGTCTAGAGCTGAGTCACATGATTACAGTAATGAGCTAATTAAGTAGCTACCCAGACCCTGAACACGTGACCCTCATATTTCGTATTTCATAATCAGAAGATTAAATACTGCCAATTTTGCGATTATAGCCGGGGGCTAGCCCAGGGAGGTGGTCCAAAATATTTTCCGGTTTTTTCTAAGTCCGCACCTACCCCTCGATACACTATTCTGTATTCTGGACTCAAGGTTTCCCCTGGTAATGTGATCACGGAAGGCAGGCCTCCCCTTTGCAATACGAGTTCGGAAGCGGGAGCTCTCAATACAGGAGGTACGTCTCGAGAACGACTCGGACCGAAAACTTTTAAGTTAAAATTTTTTGAAGTTTTTCTGAAAACCACTTTTTTCCACGATTCAGGCTACCCTGTTCATTATTAGCCGAAAATATTTTTTCGGTTTTTCGAAGTCCCCACCTACCCCTCGATACACAATTCTGGACTCGAGGTTTCCCCTGGTAATGTGATCTCGAAAGGCAGGCCTCCCCTTTGCAATACGAGCTCGGAAGCGGGAGCTCTCAATACAGGAGGTACGTCTCGAGAACGACTCGGACCGAAAAACTTCTAAGTCAAAATTTTTTAAAGTTTTTCTGAAAACAACTTTTTTTCCACGATTCAGGCTACCCTGTTCATTATTAGCCGAAAATATTTTTTTGATTTTTTTTTCGGTTAAAAAAACTGAAATCCGGCAAAAATCCGGCAAATTTTTTTGCAGCCGGAGCCGGAACCGGAACCGGATTTTGAAACCGGATATCCGGCCGGAACCGGATTCAGCCGGATTTCCGGTCGGTTCCTAGTCTGGACACAAAGGGTTCTTATTTCTGTTGTCAAGGAGAAACATTGGGAGTTTAGTAAAATGGGGATAGACATGTCATCAGCCTTCGACACAATACATCGCGTCGGTCAACTATCCTCAGGCTACTCGAAGATGCAGGATGCTCAGAAGATGACATAAGACTAGTTAGATATCTGCTCGCTAACACCAAGCTCAGAATTAAGATCAAAAAGACGACATCGGGAGAGTTCGAAGCCACAATAGGAGCCTTTCAAGGTGACTGTTTGTCCGGCTCGCTGTTTACCATGTACCTAGCTGGAGCACTCTACCACCTTAGAGTTGTTGTTATACATCTACGCCCAAATCCCCCCATATCTGAAAGCTCCCTTCCTCTAGAATGGGAATATGCTGATGATGTGGACTTTGCTGATGAAGATGAGGATTCGTTACACCAGCTCCTTCCAATTTGCAAGGAAATTCTCTCAGAATGGAATTTGCTTGTAAATGAATCTAAAACCGAGTTTGTAAAGTGTTATCTGGCTGGAACTAGTGAGAAGGACGAAAAAGGAGAACCTCTAAGAAATAGAGAACCTTGGAGGAAGTGTGTGTCCCTAGGCTCTAAGCTATGTAGTAAAGAAGACATACAGCATCGTATAATCCTTGGAAATGTTGCATTCGAAAAATACAAGAAAGTTTGGATGCAAGGATCTAAGATTAATCTGAAGACCAAGATTAAGATATACGAAGCATACGTTACATCTGTTATGCTCTATAACTGCAATAGCTGGGCTACCCCTCAGAACCTATTTGACAAACTTGATGCATGTCATAGAAGACACCTGCGTCAAATATTGAAGATGACTTATCCCATTATTATCAGTAATAAAGCACTCTATGAACGCTGTGGTGTAACACCGTTGTCAGAGCGAGTGACATATGCTCGCTGGAAAATGCTTGGACATGTCCTTCGCAGTGACTGCTCATCACCAGCTCAGAGAGCTCTTCAATTTGCTGTTAATGCGTTATTTACCATAAAAGGACGTGTTGGTCGACACCAAAGTAATCTTTTAAAGTTTATTATAAATGATTTGAATAAAAGAAACCTACCATTACATGATATTAATGATCTTTATGATCTTAGGGCTACTGCCTCTAACAGAGTTTTGTGGAGAAAATTATTTACCTCATAATTAACCCTTATTTTTCAGAGAACTGTTATGTTTTTTTGGGCACTTATCTATATCAGTCTCTTAAGATGTTTCTTTACTATTTCGAGATTGTTTTAAAAGTTAGATAATAATAAGGACTCATAATTAGCTAAGCTTTGATACAAAGCATGCGAACTCAAAGTCGCTTTCACAACTTTTGTCAACTGAATTGACAGAAGATCTGGTTCCTCTTATACACAGGAGAACCAGCTTCCTGATAATAAATGATAATTTACATCTTAAAAAATTGACAACATCTGAATGATTTTGTTGAGTCTTATAAGATATTTTCTCACACAATAATCTAAAAAATGTTCTCGCTTCTGGCCCGCTACCACCCGTGACAGAGTACACCAGTGGACAGAAACTCCCATGTTCGACATTCAATATTCTCTCGTTGTATAACATCCGCTTCTGAGTTTCAGCTCTCTCGTATATTTTTTCTGTTGATGATGAGAGATAAGACTCAGAATTGGGATTGAGAAACTTTATGTCGAAATAGGAGTTCTGTCCCGGACGATAGAATCCCCTGGCACGGACGTCAGGGTGGGCATTGTCTCCTGTTAGTGTGGTACTTGTTGAGAAAGTCTCCCCGTCTAAAGTCTGTAGGTGGGGCTCACATTCTACGTCTTTGCAAACAGTTGATCTACATAAATGCATAGCAACTACGTAGCAAGCAACTTAAAACAGATTGCAACAAATCTGCTCCTTCATAAAATCAAGATCCGAAATTTCAAATTAGTATGATGCGCAAAATGCGGCTGGCCCCTCAAATATTAACTTGGGTTTAACTTGAATTGGATCTTTATCAATAATATTATGTGTTGTAGTGTGTAGAGTTCGTTTAATCGGATATAATATACAATACAGATTCCTTGACAATAATATGTTTTGTGTGTTTCATTCCGTATACTTTGTTATAACTAGATTTAAGAATAGAATTGCACCCTGAACTAAGATATTTCCAGAGGCACCTGGACAGGGAATAAGATCATCAATGATGGGCACTACTGCTGTGGGTGGCACTACTGCTGGGGGTGGCACCACTTTTGGAGGGGGCAACACCTTTGGAGGGGGCACCACCTTTGGTGGGGGCACAACCATTGGAGGACAAACAACAGGTGGAGGGGGGATGAATGCAACACTTGGAACAATGATTACAATGGTTTGTAGAAACGGATACCGTGAATTTAAAAAAAGTTCTTATCAAATCGTACAGTAACATAAAACTGATCACTAATTACCGTATGTTGGTATGTTTTAATTAATTATCAGCTAATTTCTTCCAGACATCACTTGGGATAGAATCCAGTTCAGAAGGTGGAGGAGGAAAGCAACAAGTATTCGCTGACATAGCTGTAATGAAAAACATAAGATGGGCTTTGAAACCGCTGGAAGAATTCGCGAATGGAATGATCAAAGATCCAACCAGAGATTTCAAAATCGAAATGAAAAAGGTATGTTCATTTGTGATTGATGATTGAACTCTGGACCACTGAATTCGCAGTCCTGTCAAATTGGCAGGTATCCACTATCCAGTGAATGTTCATAAATATGCGTCATGCGAAATTGTGAAAAAAACTGAAGTAAAAAGGTGTAAAGATTACCTCTCGAGTAGTCAGAACATCTCGGAAATTTACCCAGAGTCCATGTTATGATTGCTTTTGAAAGCTTGCGTTAGTTTAAATTTGCCAATTTTTTTGTAATTTTGGTACACAGAAGTAAAGTTATGACCCGTTGAAAATATTGATTTAGTATAAAATACACATACAATTTAAAACACGCCAATAATTCAGATGTACGATGAAATGATCCACGGTAACGTGGTCCAGTTTGGGGGCCTCGTCTGGAATTCACAACTAAACAATGCTGTAGTCTTCACTGAATACTGTTCCAAAGGATCCCTTTCGGTTGGTAATATAATTATTCAATTTAGAATAGCTAATCATTTAAGTAATTTATAATTAATAACCATCCCCTTCAAGTGGGTGATAACATACTTTTTAATATAATTCATGGAAAAGGTGTTCTTGCAAATTGTAATCGAAATTCATGCGCTCTGAAATATCGTGGTTGGAGCGCGCAATATTAATTTTAGCATCGCAAGCGCATCTTGTGGCATTGACCTTGACAGAAACGTTTTTAATTTCCCGCGCTTAACAATTGGTTAAATGGTTAGGGGCCATCTACTTAGGACGTCCGGCAAAGTAGGGGGGTGGTTTTGGAATTTCGGAAAAATCCGGACAGGGGGAGGGGTTGGTTTCTGAAAATCCGAAAATTTTGTAAGTAACTACACATTTTATTAACAATGAATTTGAGTTGGTTTTATTTGTACTCTTAAAAGTAGCTGGAAATCCGGACGTCCGGGGGAGGGGGGTCGGGTGGTTTTCAAAATTCGGACACATCCAACATCCGGACAGGGGGAGGGGGGTCTGGAAATCTGCGATTTTGGTGGACGTCCTAAGTAGATGGCCCCTTATGGGAGCCGAGAACCATTAGTTAACCTACGCTGTGTTCATCATGCAGTATCTAAAATAATATCCTGCACTGATATTAAACAATCTTGCACCAAAAGGGTATATATATATAATATATAAGTCACACCTGCCCAAGCTAGAGAGCCATGGCAGGGCCAGTAAGCAAGGCCCGGACCAAAACAAACTGAACCGACTGTGTATAGAAAATATCAATATGGAAACAATATTAACAATAATATAGAATAATATAAATAGTATTAAGGAGGGACAAACCGGGGCCCCTCCACGGGCCGAAGAGAAAGGTGATCCTGACTCCTGAGTGTTGCGTTGGGTGTTCTTCTCTTCTTCTTTATTGAGGGTGGACGTGGATATGATATCCAGTCTTGTTTGCTGTAGGGGGGTTCTGTTCTTGTGGACGTATAGTCCTGAAAACTGATTGAGTTATTTCAAAATTAATGAAATCAATTCCGTGAATATCTCGAACGAAGATACAGGCGATTTTGTTCTTTTTTTGGGGTATTTTCGCCTTAGTATCCACATGGGCGTGGCTGCACCGCGGTCACCGTTAGGTGGTTGGGACCCCCTCAAAAGTTCGGTCAGTGGTCCTAGTTTGTTGGTCAACTGCTATCTCGAAATTAAGTTTCACAAAAAATACCCATTGGTATGGCGAGAAGTTCTGCTTGGAAGATTGTTATATCAGATCCCAAGGAGATGAAGAACCAAAAGGGTAGATTTGAACTAAATCTATATTGAAAAACTGAGAATTCATGGATCATTGCGTATTCGTCACCTCCCTTGCCCGGAAGAGAAGCCAGAGGGGCCAAAGATCATCACTTTGCGGTCGACATAGCATTAATATATTATATGAAGACATGGACAAGGCAAACGAGTCTCTGCTCCGTGTAGAATCGGCAGCAGCGAGCGTAGGGCTACACACAAACGAAGGCAAGACCAAGGTTATGACTAAGGTTATGACACTGAATATGGGATCGATCTAGCGACCTTCAAAGCCGATCGGGAGAAGCCATAGAAAATGTGGATGATTTCGTGTACTTGATAGAAAGCACATTGTGATAATTGATCCAGGCTAAGCTATTTGACCATCGATTGATAAATCTCTCACGGGCAATAATTGTTATCTGTTAATTAACGAATCTCTGTTATCATGTTTAAATTGTGTGCGTTAGGACACTTACTACTTTACTACATCCATCATGTAAAGAGCGGAGTAAGACTTCGTATATGCGCTTTAGTTATTAATCAGCAATAAATGAAACACATTTTTGTTAAAAATATGAATGCAATGAATAATAATTTTAATATCGTCATAATTTTCGCTAGTTCATATGCCACATCATTGAATTCATATTTGGGTATTGTTTCTTCAAGGTTTATCGTTCACCAACAAGGAAATTTTCATCAGATAGTGATGGTTTGGTTGCTAAGATTGTTGTTATCTTCATGATTGTCGCTAGTTCATATGCCACGTCATTGCCACTATCAAGTTTCATCATCCGCCAACAAAGAACGTTGAAACTAGATAGTGATGGTTTGGGTTGCTAGTAGTAGTACCATTGATACTCTCGTTGCTGTAACTTCTATCAAGTCCATCTACCACAAACCCGACATTAACCGACCCTATCACTGAAAATTGTAATATTAATCTGATCAATGATCATGGTGGGAGTTCGATTTATAATTTAACTAGATAAAATAACCAGATAAAATACTCATTACTCTCGTTTATAAAATGAGTTGCATCGCGGTTAAATAATTTGATTAATGAATTATGAATGTGTAGAATATTATACCTTTTCAGTACGACAAGTCACCTCTTCACTTGCAATGAAATCAAACATGGTTCTTGTTTCCCGCTCAAGTCAAAAATATATAATAAAAATATCAATAATTCAAGTCAAGAAAGAAAGTCGCTAGATAAATATGAACAACAAAATCTAAATACTAAGCAGTCTTCGTTGGCTCCGTCACTACAAAGAATACTGCTTAGTCTAAACCTTACAAACGATGAGTGTAGAAAATGAAAGAACCGTGCGTATTACTATATCATATTACTATTATCATACATATATTAGGACGCAATAAAAATACCGGACCACGATGTATGGGGACTTGCCACCCCATGGCAACATTAAAATATATCGACTCTGTTACATCGTTTCCTGTTAATATAAAACTCCGTTACAAATTGAACTGGGATATGGCAAATGGCAATACTTCACCTTAGTTCAATGAAATATGATAAAGTAATGTATAACTAGTCTATTATTCCGCGGCGGTGTATTATTCCTTCATTAATCTGATGCTATTAGGGGTCGTTCACAATTCACATATTACCGAATCATTCGAGGGAAGAGGGGGGGGGGGGGGGGTTCCAAATGATTACGCTAGTGTAATTTTGACACAATAGCTATGTGTAAAAATGAATTTGGAGGGGAGAGGGGGAATTAAAAATTGGCCAAAAAGTGATTACGTAATATGTGAACGACCCCTTATTACCAATCTCAACTCTCATCATCACAGGATGTGTTAGAAGATTCGAGCTCAAAGCTGGACCTGAACTTCAGATTGAGTTTCGTGGTGGACATTATCAACGGAATGGACTACTTACATAACTTCACCGAAATGCTTTCTCATGGGTACCTCAAGTCCACGAACATTCTCATCACCGGCTCTTTTACCGCAAAGATAGCTGACTTCGGATCTCTGATGAGGTAGAGTAACGGTTCATACCACGTCGTGACATAGGGTTAAAAGGTTTCTTAAATAGTGCACAAACGTTACAACTCAATCTAAAACAATAGTGACATTTGATTTATCCTACAGGACCAATGACAAGCAGAAAGTGGGCAACCTAGAGTACATCAGTAGACAAATCAGATCTGTGTGGACTGCACCTGAAATTCTCAGAGATGAAGAGAAATTGAATGAGTTAAAAGGTAAATTCTTACGTTCAAATTAATTACAACACTACAAATCTATTACATTTATTGAGTATTATGTAACGCGATGGAAATATCTTAAGCGGGTAATATCCTGTTCAAACCCAGGATACATAACATGAAGACTTTGTTGTAACTTGTATGTAAAGCATTAATACAGTAAAATCCCGATTTACCGTGGAGTTTGAGGGAAAGGAAGCATCCGTGGTAAATCGGGGTTTTGCACGACTTATTGCAAAATATTACCGCACCTACATTCTACATGTTGTCCCTGTTGTACTTTAATATCAGCTTGCTCTGCATTGTATGCTGAATTAGTTTATAGAGCCGGAAAAATTAGGTAAAAACTATCAAAATTTAGTAAGTTACGGTTAATTTTTCGTTTTATAAACTGCTCATATCTTAACAGGAACAAGAGAAGGGGACGTCTACAGCTTTGGAATTGTGTGTCACGAGATCATTGATTGTTCTGGCCCATTCAATTCTCATGACGACAATGGCATCGGAGCTGATGGTTTGTGAATTTACAGCAAGTCTTCATTTCAAATCCATCTTGTCACTTGTTGATAAGACAAGTTGGTCAGGCATAAAGGAGCCAAGGTGGTCGCAGCCATGACCATTACATGCATTATATCCTTTTGATCAAATTTATCAATTATTTTAGCCATCAAATCTCGCATTCATAACCTTACCTTGATACAAATCAAGTAAAACCAAATAATTAATTAATTAATAAATTAACCGTTCAGAGATCGTGCATATGGTGAAGGGGGCAAAAACGAAGACCTTCAGGCCAGCTTTCAGTGGAATTAAAAATAATGACAGAGAGATATACGTGATGAACATGGCTCGGGAATGTTGGACTGAGAATCCTAATGATCGGCCTACTTTTGAGCATTTGAGAATGTCTTGTGTTCCTAAAATTGAAGACGGCTCGTGAGTAGTTAAACTCTTTTTGTTAATTCCTGAAATATTTGGGGGGGGGGGGGGGGGGGGGGGGGGGGGACCAAATCAAACAAGAAAGTTGTTCAATTTTTTCGAATGAACGTACATTTTTACATTTTTAAGGTATAGTGAATAATTGAATCGAGTCAAATTATAATACATTGTGATTGGAGTTATTTATTAGACGTTTGCAATATAAGCACAACACCATGGGATATCACGAATATATCATTACTATAACTGGTTTTTTCCAGGATGACATTGGGACAGTGCATTTTGCTGCAGTTCAAAGAGATGGTTTCGGAAAAAGAAAAGGAAATAAAATCGTTTGACTCTGAAATACAAACGAAAAAGGGCGTTTTCAGCGAGATGCAGCGCCAGTTATTACCGCCGTATGTAATTTTTATCAACACTTTAAACGAGATCTATGATTTTATTTTTATCCATAGCAATTGTTTTGACAATGAGATCACACTTGATAAATGATGATACTATCTCCGAAATTACAGACACGTTTTGAACCAGTTAATGGTAGGACAAGCAACCGAGCCCCACCTACTGAAATCTACTTCCGTTCTTAGTCTAGAAATTACAGGTAATTTTAGTATACTAAATACCTAATAGGTATACTAAAATACCTAATTAGGCTTAAATCTGTAAAACAAGCTAGTGCAGTAAATTACTATCAGTCAAGATGATCATCTGACATGCCAACTATTGAAATGTCTAATTATTTTATTGCAAATTTAATTCTGAAATAAAGCTGATTCTATCGTTTAGCTGTAAAGCTGATTCTAATTCTATTGTCAATCGTTTCCCTTTCTCTCATAGTTAAACTTAAGGTTACGAATTTAAATTATTCAGGCACTTGCAATGCTGAGATGCTAAAAGCTATTGAAGGTGACCGTGAGAATATATGGAATTCCATCGAACAGATCCAAGAAACTGTCCTTGGATTATCTCTCGACTATCCAGATCTCTTCTGTGTACGTTATTGATTTCTATTTTTGTGATGTTGGTTTTGGATGACATCACAGGAATTATTATGTTTTGATTTTTACTTACATTGTATGCTAATATGCTATCTTTATTCTTTAACTTTAAGTTTATTGCGCGCGCATATCAGCGTAAAGTTTCCAATATCTAACGACATGATTCATGATTTAAAAGTTAAAGTACAGTGTATAAATAAGAATAAATCGAAGGATAAATTGTATTAATTGAAGGGTGTGATAAGGGTTCGCACAATTGTTTTATCCAATTATTTATAGTTATTTTCGGTTAGTAATTTAATTCACTTTTGTTTTAGGTGGTGACATCAGCTAACTTTTTCGTTATCCTTGCAAACGGTTCCGAGCAAAGTGCCAAGTCTCAGGCCACTGATCTGCTGAAACTCTGTAAAGGAGTACAAAGCTTCATTGAGTTGCTGGAGTTACCTTTCTTTAAACTTAACATCCGAGCTGGTATAGATTCAGGTTTGTGGCTACTGCAGAGAACTGGACTACTGGAGTTAACACTTAACGGAAATTTATATTCATAGTACCCTGTTACGGATTGTTCTAATGGGTCCAATCGCATTTAGTCTCACTCGATGATACAGTGCCGTTAAAATATCTAATCGAGTATTATAACGTATGCTTTGTATTATTTGTATAAAATAAAATGTTGCACATTCTGATTTAACCGAATGCCAATAACATATAATAATTATAGTTAAACCTGCACTGATCCGAATTCAATTTGTACTATGCTAAGTTACAAGTACATGAAGTACACTAGTATAACACTGGTGGATTCGCGTAGTGTTATTGAATCTCATGATTTGATGTTTCTTTCATTCAAATTTCTGATTGTTTCTGAATAGACTCAGTAAAGACAGATTCTAATGGAAATATTAATAGCTGAATAACGTGTCGACATTTCTAAGTCATACTCATATTCTCAAATTTTTTGTTATATTATTATACTACGTAAAGTGACTATTACAGTCACGATAAATCATCTTTAATAAAAAAACGTGTTTTCAGGCCCTAGCGCTGTTGGCCTGGTGGGTGCTAAATTCCGAAGTTTCCAGTTGTACGGTGAAACCTATCAGAACGCAGAAAAACTCAGATCTGAAGCAGTTGGTAGGTTCTTTGCAGCATCAAATCCCTTTTGGAATGTGGCTGGTTTTCTTGTTGCATACCCAGTTATATTTCATGTTTTGGTTGATTTCCATCGATTTATGACAGATAATTCCATTTCAGAGGGCGTGTGCAATGTGACTGAAAACACGCTAAAGATGATGGGAGGCTTTGCTGAAAAATTCGAGAATATTCGATCTGTCAAGGTACGTTCAAAGTAACTATAATGGTTAAGGATTATCAACAATTCAAGTGTTAATATGCAGCGGACCTTTTAATTTCACATTTCGATCGCTTGTGTTTTTGCGTATATTTAATATTCTGCCGTATCCAGTATCTGATTCTATGCGAAAATTTAAATTATAGATTTCAAATGTTTTAGTCACTACCTAACGTGAAGATCTACGCCACAAATCTGGCATCTTGAAACGATTGATAGGAACAGCGTTCAGAGCATTTCTACTACTACTAGTGATCTCTACTATCTCTAGTGGGTGACTCAGCTTAAAGTCAAACTTAAAGTGAACTGGAAAGCCGATTATACTTATAGCCTTTGATTGATTATTATGATAATTTTCAATAAAAGTTGAGCTACGAATTCTTGCTAATTTTAGTGTCAGTACGAAGAAATTCGGTAGATAGTTATTGTCAACCAATACACAATCACCAAGCATATTTTGCTTTCGCTATTTTATCTAACCGTTTGATTTGCGTTATTTTAATTTTCCACATGTAAAAATAAATTAATGATTAGGTTATATGTGACCCTGAACCCCTGGATTGAAGTTGCTCTGTTTAGTTTTAAAAATATAAAATAATTCATCGCGATAGTGCTACAACTGCTTAATAATAATGTTAGTTTTTGGAAACCATCAAAGTAAAATGTGCTGATATTAGTATTTTAATTATTTATTTATTTATCTAATTTGTTTCATATTGATTGTTATATTTGAATACAACTTACATTAACTTATGTTTCACTCTCAACTGTTTTCGTAGATCCACCGCTGCCAATTGAAAGGTTTCATTCTTACTTAGTATCCTGTATGTAGTAATTTGGAGTCGTTCACATATTACGTAATCAGCCGAGGGGGGAGGCCAGGGGTTTCCACATAATTACGCTAGTGTAATTTTGACACAATAGCTATGTGTAAAACTGATTACGGAGGGGGGGGGGGGGGGGGGGGGGTTAAAAATTGTTCAAAAAGTGATTACGTAATATGTGAACGACCTCTTTGAACATTTTATTATAATGTTATGCAGTGTCCACGAAAGGGGTATTATACAACCGATCGTGCTAAATCACTAGAAATTCGAGCAAGGGCTAATATTTAAATCAATTTTGGTGGATTTGCATTAACACTTTGAAAATGAAAAAACGTATTATAAATGTTTAATCTCGATATAAACTTTTGTAATATACATTAAATTAGAAAACATCACTTAAGGGGGGGGGGGGGGGGGGGTTCACCCTGATTTTTTGTGAAACTTGGTTTCGAGATAGCAGTTGACCAACAAACTAAGACCAGTTACGGAACTTTTGAGGGGGTCCCGGACCCCAACCGCCAAACGGTGCCCGCGGGGCAGCCACGCCCATATTTTGTCCAAATTAGGCCCAATTTAGCCAAATACCCTGAACATGCCCAAAATCCAGATTTTAGGTGCTCTACTTGTAGCTAGTGGTCCCCTGAACTCGTATATGAATTTCCATCAAGATTGGACAAAAAATGACTGAGTTATGAGCAAAAAACCATATTTGGGCATACGCACTAAATTTGATCGATTTTGGCCCATATATTAGTCAAATATCAATATTTTTGAATGAAACCAACTTTATATGGAAGGTAAGCCTATACTACACATTCTCTATGATTATCAGCTCAGTATCTACCTAACTGTGGATTCTGTGTTCAAATAATCGCAAAAAATGAACAAAATTGCCCATATCTCAGTTTGCGATATTTGCAAAACTGATTTCGCTCAAAACAATAGAACTCAACAGGGTTTCAATATTTTTACATGAAATTTTCAGAATCAACGTAGAATCGCATTTCGACCTTAAGTTTTGGGACAGAATTTTGAGTTAGGTCTTTAAAAAAAAGGCCTAACTCAAAATTTGGCGGCCAAATTCCAAAATTCGCAATGCGAAATTCAAAAGTTCGGTCACTGGTCCTAGTTTGTTGGTCAACTGCTATCCCCCCCCCCCCCCCCCCCCCCCCCCCCCCCCCCCCCCCCCCTTAACTTAAAAACGGGTCACGTCCATTATTCCAGAATCAGCTTTCTGACTATTGATTAACTCCATAAACTCGAATGTAACTGACTTCCTATGACAAATCATTAAAATAGAAAAAAAGTTAGCATCCTTACGATTCCATTGGAATATTTGGAATATTAAATCCCTCTTTGACCCTATCAGCAAGAATCTCAGCTGCTTGAGCACACATAGATAAATTCGAGGTGTTCATGAATGAATCTCCACCAGCAATAACAAGGGGATTTTCGCTAATAGTCACACATCCTGGGGCACCAGGGTAGGGTTTGTAAATCTGCCCGTATCGCCAAAAGTGTGGTATGACTTTTTTAGGTGCCGGCAACTCTGGGAAAACTTCTTTAAGCCGAGCTAACATTACCTCACCCGCTTCTTCTTTTGTTTTTACATCCGTGTTCTTGACAGCCCATGGCGCAGAGGAGTGGATAAGGAGGGTTGGGTCCAAACCTGAGGAATTATTTCGTGAATTTTTCGGACGTAATTCCAGAAACAACAATTTAGATAATAGGTTTAAGTCACAGCTGTGAGAAAATGTCGTTTGCAGAGCATTGTGTCCTGCAATAGCTTCACAATAGTTAAGATGATCCAAACCATCACAATCCAATCCCAACTCTGACTAGTGCACGAAGTGACAATGGCTCCAAGCCCCAGCCTAAAAGTACGAACCCTGAGATCGTTTGACATTGTCCCACACAGTAAACCGAACCACCTCATCATCGTGGTACTTCATGACCCAATCGTAGTGAGGCACTTCTTCGAACACTGCCATCAGGGAAAAACGAGGCGTGAACTTGACTTTAGATATTGCATCACTGGTCTGAGATTGAGAAGAATTAATACTTAATAGTATTCGGTCACAAGAACCAAGCATAGTACAGTTGGGGGCCATCTACTTAGGACGTCCGGAAAATAGAGAGGGGGGTGGTTTTGGAATAATTTTGGACAAATCCGGACAGGGGGAGGGGGGGGGGGGGGGTTTCTGAAAATACGGACGTCCGGAAATTTTGGCAGAATTAACGAAAAAGTCCCATTTATTTTTAATTTTAACTCTTTTATTTGACACTAATTACTCTGTAAGTTCAGATCCCTGTATCTTGAACGAGAAGTCGATTCCCAGAGCAGCTCATGAGAGCCGAGACACAACTCGCATATTCTCCTACTGCCTTAAAACTTATTCGATTGGATGGCTACTTATTAAGTACTTAAATGTAACTGTGCTAAACTTGTTCGACACTAAATGTATAATTGTCTATTTTAAGTAACTACACATTTTATTGTAGCGCGATGCGTTACTGCCGCGCCGCGCACTCAATTCTACCTGTCATTCCGTCGAATCTCTATTCGTGTTTATCTCTATTATGTTTATGAACATAATAGCCTGAGGTAAACTCAATTATGCTTCTCGCAACGACGCTAGATCGGCGAGATGCGCTACTGTGCCTCGCCGAGCTGCGATGAATTGACATCGTCAATTAACACATTTCAATTTTTATAACAATGAATTATTTGTACTCTTAAAAGAAGCTGGAAATCCGGGGAAGGGGTGTGGTTTTGAAAATTTGGACACACCCGGACAGGGGGAGGTCTGAAAATTTGCGATTTTGGCGGACGTCTTAAGTAGATGGCTCCTCGATAATTATAGCAGGCGTGAAAGCGGGCGAGCGTGCTAATGGCTAAATCACTCTACAGTCGATCTTCGAGATTTTTCTAAAAGGGCCCCCATGACACAAACTTAAAATGCTCCCCTGACGAGATATTGGCGAAAAACTGTCTCGATCACGTGATATGACCGTATAGGGAAGTTATTCTAATTTCTCGTTATATTAGGGTTTCAGCATATGCATTTGTTAAGGATTGGGTTAGGGTTACTGTTGTAGGTTTACAACCTACCAGGACGCGCGCCGAGTTGGACTTACGAGTATCACCCGTTAAGGGTTACTGACACTGTTAGGATTGGAATCAGATTAAAGGATTAGGGTTTCGAATAGTATAGTCGTTCAGGACCAGCTAGAGAACGGGTTGAAAAAGTCACGTGACAGTCGAGTGTACAGTGATTATTATCATCATCCGAAAGCGGGCAACGGGTGCAAGTTAAATTTTGATTCACGATGTCAATCCTTCGCATCTCGGCGATCTGCATATGTTGATGTGGTGATACGAGTTGTATCACGTCGTGACCCCCACGGTCGTTTCACTATGGCAGAGTTTCTACGATACAGGGGGAGCCGCGCACTCGTGCGTGGCGGGTCATACAACGTATGACAAGTTGCGAGAAGCATTATTGGATGCGCGCGCGGCCCAGTAGTGCATCGCGCAACAAGTTTAATTCATCAACAGATGTCGCGCCGCGCGTACGCATATATGCGCGCATGTTCTCGGGTGTCTAGATGACAGGTTTATGTACTTTCGTCAGAACAATGTAATAAAATTTCGCGTGTCAGAAGATGAATCCGAGTTCGTGGAAACATTTGTGACAGGATTAAAAACATATTTTTAACTGAATATGTCCGTAAACTGAGTTAGATTTGCCCTGGTATGATACAGTGTCATGAGAACTAACATTTTAAGCCTCCTGTGAAATATTTCCCTGATTCATGGAATGAATGAAATGAACAAAAAATGAACATTGTCTCAGAATCGCCTGAAATGAGCTGAAACCGATTGGGATCGATTGGTAATGATACCAGAAGTGTCCCTGAGAAGTTTGGTGGGTCTAGCATGTTACGAAAGGGCTCTGGGGCAATGTTTCCATTTTGGTTTCAGAGTAGTTGAGAATTGAGATCGTGGAAACATTTGTGACCGATTTGGAAACATGCCCTTGTAACCGTAATTCTGCCTGGGCTGACTTGGAATCGATCTGGCATGGTAGAGGGACATGTGTACTATCATTTCTAACCACTCAGAAGTGCGAAATATTGCCCTGGTTCATGGAATGAACGAAATGAACAAAAAATGAACATTATCCTAGAATCGACTGAAATGAGCTGAAAACGATTGGGATCGATTGGTAATGATACCAGAAGTGTCCCTGAGAAGTTTGGTGGGTCTAGCATGTTACGAAAGGGCTCTGGGGCAATGTTTCCATTTTGGTTTCAGAGTAGTTGAGATCGTGGAAACATTTGTGACCGATTTGGAAACATGCCCTTGTAGCCGTAATTCTGCCTGGACTGACTTGGAATCGATCTGGCATGGTAGAGGGACATGTGTACTATCATTTCTAACCACTCAGAAGTGCGAAATATTGCCCTGGTTCATGGAATGAACGAAATGAACAAAAAATGAACATTATCCTAGAATCGCCTGAAATGAGCTGAAACCGATTGGGATCGATTGGTAATGATACCAGAA
Organism: Bolinopsis microptera; assembly: GCF_026151205.1. NCBI lineage: Eukaryota > Metazoa > Ctenophora > Tentaculata > Lobata > Bolinopsidae > Bolinopsis > Bolinopsis microptera. Next base: position 9,562,812 of record NC_087079.1, read on the forward strand.
GTGTCCTGTGTCCCTGAGAAGTTTGGTGGGTCTAGCATGTTACGAAAGGGCTCTGGGGTAATGTTTCCATTTTGGTTTCAGAGTAGTTGAGATCGTGGAAACATTTGTGACCGATTTGGAAACATGCCCTTGTAGCCGTAATTCTGCCTGGACTGACTTGGGATCGATCTGGCATGGTAGAGGGACATGTGTACTATCATTTCTAACCACTCAGAAGTGCGAAATATTGCCCTGGTTCATGGAATGAACGAAATGAACAAAAAATGAACATTATCCTAGAATCGCCTGAAATGAGCTGAAACCGATTGGGATCGATTGGTAATGATACCAGAAGTGTCCCTGAGAAGTTTGGTGGGTCTAGCATGTTACGAAAGGGCTCTGGGGCAATGTTTCCATTTTGGTTTCAGAGTAGTTGAGATCGTGGAAACATTTGTGACCGATTTGGAAACATGCCCTTGTAGCCGTAATTCTGCCTGGACTGACTTGGAATCGATCTGGCATGGTAGAGGGACATGTGTACTATTATTTCTAACCACTCAGAAGTGTGAAATATTGCCCTGGTTCATGGAATGAACGAAATGAACAAAAAATGAACATTGTCCTAAAATCGCCTGAAATGAGCTGAAACCGATTGGGATCGATTGGTAATGATACCAGAAGTGTCCCTGAGAAGTTTGGTGGGTCTAGCATGTTACGAAAGGGCTCTGGGGCAATGTTTCCATTTTGGTTTCAGAGTAGTTGAGATCGTGCAAACAATTGTGACCGATTTGGAAACATACCAACATTCAAGTACGTTTTAAAGTAATTCACACGAGAGTATGATAATTATTATCAGTTTAATCTTGTTCAGCGTCATCGAAAATGTAAGGTTACAAGGTTTTCCCTTTGATTTTCATCCATAAAAAATCCTTCTATTTTCGATTCTCTGAGCCAGCTGTCTGCTGGTTTTCAGAAGGTGGTACCAGATGCTGCTGTATAATTGAGCGTTCAGCTAATTGAGTCCAATTACACACGAAACACTGTATATAAGGCCTGATCAAGTAACTTGAGCTCTGCATCTGGTGACGTCACAAAATATCCTAGTCAGCATACGACACGTTACGAATGTGATAACGTGTTCGAGGATTAACGAATCAAGGTCACGTGATAGGACCGACTGTCACGTGACCTCAGTTATCTCTTATATGGCACTAGGAGCTGCAATTGATCAGCTCTTAATTGGGCTGCAATCATTGACAGGCCTATAATTACCCAATTTTAAATGAACGATATTTCATTCTACAGAATGATGAGAGTGTAAACAGAATGCTTCCCGGAAACAGCACAATGAAGGGAACAAAATCTTCCACCCATAGTCCCTAAATGTTTCCAAATCGGACACAAATGTTTCCACGAGCTCAACTACTCTGACACCAAAATAAAAACAATGCCCCAGAGCCCTTTCTTAACATGCTATACCCACCAAACTTCTCAGGGACACTTCTGGTATCATTACCAATCGATCCCAATCGGTTTCAGCTCATTTCAGGCGATTCTAGGATAATGTTCATTTTTTGTTCATTTCGTTCATTCCATGAACCAGGGCAATATTTCGCACTTCTGAGTGGTTAGAAATGATAGTACACATGTCCCTCTACCATGCCAGATCGATTCCAAGTCAGTCCAGGCAGAATTACGGCTACAAGGGCATGTTTCCAAATCGGTCACAAATGTTTCCACGATCTCAACTACTCAGAGACCAAAATGGAAACATTACCCCAGAGCCCTTTCTTAACATGCTAGACCCACCAAACTTCTCAGGGACACTTCTGGTATCATTACCAATCGATCCCAATCGGTTTCAGCTCATTTCAGGCGATTCTAGGATAATGTTCATTTTTTGTTCATTTCGTTCATTCCATGAACCAGGGCAATATTTCGCACTTCTGAGTGGTTAGAAATAATAGTACACATGTCCCTCTACCATGCCAGATCGATTCCAAGTCAGTCCAGGCAGAATTACGGCTACAAGGGCATGTTTCCAAATCGGTCACAAATGTTTCCACGATCTCAACTACTCTGAAACCAAAATGGAAACATTACCCCAGAGCCCTTTCTTAACATGCTAGACCCACCAAACTTCTCAGGGACACTTCTGGTATCATAACCAATCAATCCCAATTGGTTTCAGCTAATTTCAAGCGATTTTAGGATAATGTTCATTTTTTGTTCATTTCGTTCATTCCATGAACCAGGGCAATATTTCGCACTTCTGAGTGGTTAGAAATAATAGTACACATGTCCCTCTACCATGCCATCTCGATTTCAAGTCAGCCCAGGCAGAATTACAGCTACAAGGGCATGTTTCCAAATCGGTCACAAATGTTTCCACGATCTCAACTACTCTGAAACCAAAATGAAAACATTGCCCCAGAGCCCTTTCTTAACATGCTAGACCCACCAAACTTCTCAGGGACACTTCTGGTATCATAACCAATCAATCCCAATTGGTTTCAGCTAATTTCAAGCGATTTTAGGATAATGTTCATTTTTTGTTCATTTCGTTCATTCCATGAACCAGGGCAATATTTCGCACTTCTGAGTGGTTAGAAATGATAGTACACATGTCCCTCTACCATGCCAGATCGATTCCAAGTCAGTCCAGGCAAAATTACGGCTACAAGGGCATGTTTCCAAATCGGTCACAATTCTGTCACAATTCTGTCACATGTTTCCAAAATGTTTCCAAAATCTCGGATTCATGAACTCTCGCGTGTTCCAGTCCAAACGCCCGTCAGAGACTTAGCTATTCTAATATTCTAATGCACTGTGCCCGAAAATTCGTCCCAGCGCCCAGCCCCAGCCCCCAGCAGGGTTAGGAATTACGATCAGGGTCAGGTTTAGTGTTAAAGTTGGAGTTTATTTCCAGACATGGTGCAAGACAACGTGAATCAGGTTGGCGATAGAGGCAGGGATATGAAGTTGATGTAATATGAAATTTTTATAAAGAAAATTTATTTATTTATCATTCTCAGAAAGTTTTTCAGTTGTTGTATCCCTCTCCCAGTCCCCGCCTATAATACTCACATCGTGCGACATTCTCCCGTCCATATTAATGTCAAGTAACTGGGGCGCTGGAATGGTAAATACCACAGCGTCAAATATAGCACTTCTCCCTTCAGCATTCACAACTTCTATCTGAGTGTGCTGAATTAGCGACATGAATTACCGAAATGAATTTTAAATTTACAAAATAATAAAAAATTTACTTAGCATGGTAGGTAATTTAGATGATAGGTAGAGTCTGAAAACGGAGTAGAATTTGTTGACTAAATTTTCCGAATCTCATAATACTTTGAAGCATCGCTTGTTAGAAGATCATATTTAGGAATTTATAAAATAATACCTTATTGAAAAAATACCTTGTTATCCAACATTTTAAGAGCTGTTACTCTCGTCCCGTAGAACACATTGGTACCAGAAAGGAAGTATTTTGATGTAGAATTCATTCCTTTTTTAGCAACATAGTGCACACAGTCACCACCGTACTTATTGGGGGCGTTAACTATGTTACCCTGAGGGTATTTTTTTTATTGAATTTGGCAGTTTTCACTTTGTAATTACAGATTACTCCACCAGATGGCAGATATCATTTGTTTTTTTGGTTAGCATTAAGAAAATGACTTTTCTGGAAGATGTAAAGTTTTAAAAACTTTAAGATTAAAGTGCAAGACTCGCTTCTCATTAAACCAACCTTGAGCTCATGAATAACATTGGTACTTTTCAACTCTTTAATATACGGTTTAAAAAACTCATCATTCTTCCAATGAGTACAATACTGTGTTCCAATATCACAGGAATGTTCACCGTCCCGCTTGGTAGCTTGTCTCCCTCCTGCCCCACGTGACTTCTCCCAGACTGTCAGGGTTAGTTCAGGTGCAGTTGCACGGAGCACTTTACACAGCACACTGCCAGTAAACCCGGCTCCAACTATAAGCACTGACATGACACTGGTGTTACATTCTATACCTTCATGAGATGTACTGTTAATTAGCTTGGTGTGAGGTTATTGTGGTGGCTTTTTAGCTTTGTAAGACTTACATGCATATTATATGCTTTATTAACAGAACATCAAACTTTGAAAGTTTAAACAGTACAATAATTTTAGTTATGATTTTGGAGTTGTTACTAGGAAATATATTCATAAATTTCTTTATTAGTTCTATAAAAAGGATGAAATTCAACTATTATATAATGAGTTCTTTAACAAGTGAATTTATAAATTTGCCTTTACTGGAAGAAGGAAAGAAGAATACGGTTATTTCGTAGAATGATAAAATAATATTATATTAAGTAGCACATTGTCCTGATATATCGTTTAAAGAGTTCACATCTGAAGGTCAGCCACACAATTTCAGCTACTGACATGAATATTGATTACGTAATTTCTTTGCCATTTTCAAAGCGAGATTTCTTTAAGATTTCTTCGAAAATAAAACTTGAATGATGTCAAAATTTCATAATTTATCACCTCTTAGACAGTTTCGAAATGTTATTATTAACGTCTTGAGGAATCCTATTACCACCCGACAGTACAATATAAGCTGAATTAGCATCCTTTTGTTTCTCTCTGAACAACGCTGCTGACCCTAACGGGGTATCATCAGATTCCATCTTCTTCAGCGACATCTCCTCCACTGCTTTCTTCATCCTCTTCTCTGTTTTCATCTTACCTGACCCCTTGCCGTGGAACTTATGTGACAGTTGTCTGAATGCCTCTTTTGAGTTCAACTCTCTTCCAATGCTGTCTGTATATGCTATTTTAACATCAGGATTGTAGTTACGCTTTTCCGGGAACTGACCTGAGCTATACTCCCGGTCACCACGTCGGCGTGTGTCCACATCCTGACCCGTGTCTTTGTCCACTTGGTAGAATCTAGCGCGAAGTGACCCTGTTGCTTGAACTGCATCGCTTATGTCTTTAGAGTTGACGGATTTTTTGTTGATATCGATGAAGCCCTTGCGCTGTGCAACTTGTAGTGCTCCAGATAAACCACGTTGAAGTGAAGGTTCTGCCTCGATAACCTCCTGTGTATCTACACGACTTGGGTCGTAGTCTTGAAACTGTAATAAATAAAATGATTAAAAATAAATAAATACTGGCACCTGTGTCACAGAGATTTAAGTATATCCCAGACTAAAATATACTGATGTGTTATCTTGTAACCAGTAACATTAAATTTCTTTTAAACTACTCAATACTACTATTCAACAACAAATTTACGCTCTCATGATGTAGTTTTTATGAAGATTTCAAGCCTCATATTGTGTGTTTCGTGTCCAAATGCAACATTTTCATATTTATTTAAATACTTGAAATTATCATATTTTTTAATTAAAATGGAAAAAAAATGTCAAGAACAAAGATTAGATTTTAGGTTTCAGCCGGGGTAGGATTTATAATCAAATTTGACAAAATCTGACAGAAAAGTGATGCACGTTAAGGAAAGAGATTAAGAAACCTCTCCAAAAGTAGCGGTGACAAAGTCAACATCCTTCCAATCACTGATCTTCTCAACAGGTTCCTCTGTTTCCATTGGTTCTGGTTTTATGGGAGTTTCACTAGGCTCCTTTTCTTCACTTCCTCCTATACCTTTAGCAAATTCAGCTGTTCTATCCAGTACGATCTGACCTGAAAATTCGACACTCAATAATTGGATTGATTTTGATGCTTATAAAATCTGTGTCATCTATATTAATTATTAAGCCTACTGAGTAAAACGTTTGAGCTCTGGACATCATTTCATCTGTTGAATCTCTATTATAATTCGAAAGATTATTTCTGTATAAATACTTTCTACAGTGCAGAGCTGGATGATGAACACAAATTAAAACATAACTGATCATGTCTGTATGTATGTATGTACGACCGCCCACGTGCAAATTAGGTAAAAAGCAAAAGGTTGCATAGTAACCATGTGCATGGTAACGGTATTGAAACACGCACTTGCACGTGCAATGATTGTTCGAACGGCATTTTGATCGGTTTTGTGGTAATTACGTTGTGTTTGAAATTAAAGAGTTTAAATCGGCTGTTTCTTCGGTTGTGACGGATATTTTTTGATGTGATTAAAAATTAATTTCAAAGAATACTACTAACTTCCTCCCTGTTACTTTATAAAGTACTAGAAAGCCCGTGGGAGGAAGCTAATAGTATTCTTTGGTAGTCAGTTTTTATCGCATCAAAAAATATCCGTCACAACCGAAGATACAGCCGATTAAAATGTAGTTCGCACTGAACACAACGTTATTACCACAAAACCGATCAAAATGATGTTAAAACAATCATTGCACGTGCACCGTACACATTTCAACACCGTTACCATGGTTACTATGCAAATTCTTATTTTTCACCTAATTTGCACGTGGGCGGTCGTACATACATACAGAAACAATTCTTTGAATTATAAGTAAGATATTGTATACTTTAATATAAAGTACTAGAAAGGGTCATAGGGAGGTAGCTAATAGTATTTTTGTTAGTAAGTTTAAATCGCGTCAAAAAATATCCTACACAACCGAAAATACAGCCAATTAAAATGTTGCTCGTACTAAACTGAAACACAGCGTAATATCAACAAAACCGATCAAAATGACGTTAAAATAATCATTGCACGTGCACGTGCGTGTAATAACACTCATTACCATGGGTACTATGCAAGTTCATATTTTCGTCTGATTTGCACGTGGGCGGTCGTACAGTGTACAATGTACAAAGATAATTCTCTGAATTATAAGTAAGATAAATACTTACTAGCTTTAGCTACTCCTGGGATAGCTTCCTCTTTAGGCTGTAATTGTGATAATGTCTCCAATATAGTCTTCTTGTTCTCTTTTATGTTTGATCTGAGAGGATGCATATTGCATTATTAGCGTTTCTCCTTTCAAATATAAAGTACTTATCTATTGGAACAATGAGTTTGACTGTGAAATAAGGATCTAAAGACCCTGTAACATGTAATAAAACTGATCTGATATGTAATTTTAATGCTTTAAAAATCATTTAAAATTTGTTTCTAAAAAAATCAGCATTACAAGACGTTCTTACACCTTTGCACAAAAATCTGACAGAACACAAAGGAATATCAAATAACGGAGTAGTTCGCTGTTTATTAGTCTCATGATTGAAATACTGATATCTGGATATTATCCGGTTGGAAGAGACAAGGACAAGTGAAACAAGGAAGTTAGGAGTAAGGGCAAATTTTCGGCGTCAACGCCATCTTCAGGCTAAAATTGTTATAAATGTTATATAACTGAATACAGGTTACATCAAATGGTATTATACATTACATTGAAAATAGTGATGTACACACGTTTTACACTCTGTCCAAGTACATAATATCTACTGAACAGCAGGGTCGTGTGCTATTTGTTTAAATTTGTCTTTGAATATGTTGTAAAAGAAATCCCTTAAGCTTCTCGCACTCTTCTTTGTTATTGATACTAGGTTTAAATAAATTAATGTAGTAAGCTTCTGTCACTTTACGTTTAATGGTGCTATATAAGTTAATTTCTAAAATATCGAAGGAAATATCTGGTTCTATGTTATCGTGAAACTCTGAATAATGAGCAGCTAACGCATTATCAGGATAGGTTAAAGGCCTGTTGACTGCTCTTCGATGCTCTGAAAATCTATCGTGTGCTGTCGTGTGCTCTATCGTTTTCCAAAGAAGTCACTCAATTTGCCCTCTCACACAACTTACCGGTCAAATTCATATTCACACCAGGTAAGAAACTCTCAGAGATCTTATGTTCATCACGCCCACACGACAAACCACACTGCACCATACCAAACTGTATCATATGTCCACTCATCACAACAAATCACGACTGCAAACCAAAATGTGTCATATACAAAGTTACGTGTAAATTATGTCAAGAGCTATATATAGGGGAAACGAGTAGAACAGCACACGATAGATTTTCAGAGCATCGAAGAGCAGTCAACAGGCCTTTAACCTATCCTGATAATGCGTTAGCTGCTCATTATTCAGAGTTTCACGATAACATAGAACCAGATATTTCCTTCGATATTTTAGAAATTAACTTATATAGCACCATTAAACGTAAAGTGACAGAAGCTTACTACATTAATTTATTTAAACCTAGTATCAATAACAAAGAAGAGTGCGAGAAGCTTAAGGGATTTCTTTTACAACATATTCAAAGACAAATTTAAACAAATAGCACACGACCCTGCTGTTCAGTAGATATTATGTACTTGGACAGAGTGTAAAACGTGTGTACATCACTATTTTCAATGTAATGTATAATACCATTTGATGTAACCTGTATTCAGTTATATAACATTTATAACAATTTTAGCCTGAAGATGGCGTTGACGCCGAAAATTTGCCCTTACTCCTAACTTCCTTGTTTCACTTGTCCTTGTCTCTTCCAACCGGATAATATCCAGATATCAGTAGAACACAAAGGAGTCCCAGCATAAACATTATAAGACTAGTACCTTCTTGATCGAGCAAGAGCAGCTTCAAGTTCATTGTCTTCCTCTTCCAGTCTCACTGAGTACAATTCTCTCTCGCTGATCTTTCCACCACTGCCTTTCTTTGATACCACATTGGAGTCTGGTTGGTCGTCTACAAGAGAATAATCAAGTAAGGATATGAAAAAGTGGCATTCTGTTATAATAGTTGTACATGGTCATTTTAAGAGAGAGCATGAGTTTACTTTACATTAGATATGCTTTAAGACTTATGTCTATCATTATTTACTTAAAAGTAGCTTTTGGACGATTGTCTATCATTAATGTATAATTACAGTACAGGTTGGGTGTTAATTTAACCCGAATAAACCAAAACAAGATCAAAGGAAAGAAACTTACCAATATCGATTTCCATATTGTCACCGTTATCTTTAATTTTCACCTCATCAACGCTTCCTTTGCTCCTTCCCCCTGCAGCCCTTGATCCATGGTCTCGACGTCCAGTCAGTTTCTCTTCATTTGGCAACGGAGCAATTTCATCTACTTTGGTTTTTCTAATCTTTCTTATTTTCTTTTTCCTAGGTTTCTTGAAAGCGGTAACTTCGTCTGTTGTAAAATATTCAGTTGCAGTTTTCTTTAAATATGCTGTGTCAAGAGAAATGTTTCCAGGTCGCTGCTGTAATCCTTCTGACATTTTCCTCTTGATAACTTCAGCATTCTGTGCTTCAGACAACTTGAAACTCCGTTTCTTCTCACCCTCAATAACTTCATCATACTTTGAGAGCATGTTCTGCCGTTTGACATTCCCAAATTCATCAATATCTTCAGTGTACGGATTATAATCAGGCTTTTTCTTCTTAAGATCATTATTCCTATCTACTTTTTCATTGTCCAGCATGTTCACATTTATAAGGACATCTTCATCTCCTTCTTCGTCAAGAATTTCTTTGTCCTGAAGTGTCAGAATGGTCATATCCCCTTCTTTGAAAGAGCTAACATCATGCAACACAGTTAAGTCCTTCATATTTTTATTTGTGTATTCCCTACCAAAGCGATTACTTTCCACAAGCTCACCAATTCCGAATTCATCATCCATGGCATCCAACAGTTTGGTCTGAGCTGCAGCAGCAGCTTTTTTGCTGTCAATAGTTCGACTGCGTTGTATCCAAGCAACAGTATCTGTCAAGTCAGTTGAGCCAGCACCTAATGATTTGACACTGCTAAGCTGCTGCTTTATCCTTCTTTTTTCTTGAAGAAGTTTCATTTTTTCAGCTAACTTTTCTGTTTCCAAAATTTTACCCATGTTTTTTGCAGGCACATGTACATCACCTGATTTGTCAGCTACTTCTAGAGGCTTCATCCCCAGTTTTTCCCTCAGCTTGTTTGTTTCGTCAATGCTAAGTGAAACAACATTTTGATCTACTTCCACTTTCTTTGACTCATCTTCTAAAGGTTTCAAACCTAGCTTTTCTCTCAATTTGTTACTATCATTCACACTCAAAGAAGCTTGAGCAAAATTATCAGCATTGCTGTCAGGTGAATCATGTTTATGCCTCTTTTTGTCTCTTCTTTCTGTACTCTCTGAATGTTCTGAATGCCGACTTTTCTTCTTTTTATCTTTCTTTTTATCTTTTTTCTTCTTTTCTGAACCCATTGTTACCTAAATTGAAATTTGGATCACAAAAATTAGGGGAAGTACTTGCAAACCAATTTCAGTATGATCCTATGTAAATATTACTTCAAAATGTAAATTACTTAGCAAAGATTTAGAGAAACCTCCATTTAAAATGATAAGAAAGGGGACCCTTACAAAGCTTGAATAAATTTCATCTTAGTAACCATCCCTTCACAACGACCACCCAACAGTGCTATAAATGGTTATTATTGTGTGATCCAGCAAACCACTTAAAGTAGAGTGTTACAGTGCAAACGTTCACTGCTGCAATGTTATCTTATAACAATCCAAAGTAAAAATATGCAGAGACAATCTTTAAATCTGTTACATCCTATAGTAAAGAGAGGAGACATACTTTAGGTAATGAATGTAAATTTGACTAGAATCAGGAAAACTTTAGTTGTGAGACACGTCTGACTCTCCATCACTTGTTAATAAACCCTAAGACAGAACGCACTGGTCTAAGTACTGGTATATGAAAAAAGACAATAAAGAAGACATTCGCATGGAAGATATGCAAATTTCTGATCAGACGAACCTAAAAGTATAGACTGTTCTTGATTGTTCCCTATGTGCAAAATAGTGCAGATAAATGGGGTCATTTGGATGGGCCACGTTAAGTAGACTTCCTATTTCATTTATGAGAACATTCAATTAGTGATGCTCTCAGGATGGAAAAATGTTTCTAGGAAAATAGCAAACAGTATTTAACAGGACGAAGCAATATGTACACCATCTTTCTTACCCACAATCTCAGTTTCTTACATTCAATATTATTTTCATACCCACAATTTTTCTCTAATGCAGAATCTCACTTTATTACCCACAATCTCACTTTCTTAAAATATCTCTAGAGAAGTATATTTGACGTATCGAGCAGAAAATGCTGGTAAGGCCTTCTAATAAATACCTGATTATCATACCTGGATCAACAGCAAACCCGCGGCCATTTCAGTGGCGTAACGAAGGGCCCCGCTGGGGGGGGGGGGGGGGGGGGGGGAAATGGCCAGGTGGCATAACGTTGCCCATTAGCGCCCCCCCCCCCCCCCCCCCCCCTGCTGAAGAAGCACCCCCTTATTGGCACCATCTCCCATTTTGGCACCCCTCCCTAAAACTGGGCAAATAAGATGATTTTAGAAGATGTGCCTGTACAATCTCTAAAAAAGTGCGAGAATTGCACTTTAATTGTGGAATAGCATACATAAACGGATTCTAAATAAGAAATCCTCACTAATTTTATTTTGTATCAATTAAAGTCAACATAAATATATTTTAAATATAACTAGCAGGACCTTTATACCAGATATCTTAAAGGGGACTTGGAGTAGCAAGAGAATGGATAGAAGGTATATATACCTATTACAACAAGAATTGCGCCCGTTGATTTCGTTTTGGCGGACGCTAGATTTCCGTTCACTATAACTATAAATATAGGCTCCAATCAGCTCACTTCATAATAATAATATTGATACACATCAGTACACTATACTACGCATACCAATTACCACGTACAAATTGGGCTTATTACCTAATACTATACTTATTACATAGTATACATTAAAATACACCTGCGCTACGCATTCATTGACAGGCTAGCTATATACATCACATCTCCGCAAGCAATACTCGCTTGCCTACATTGAGAGGGGCCGTTACGAAACCCCCCTAGTACCAAGAGAACATCGATGGTGCACTTTCTGCTTTTTCAGCAAGGGGCTTAAGCCTATTGAGGACGAAATTCATGTTCTAACTGACTGTTTACTCTACTCCTCAGTTAGAGAAAAATTTAACTTCCATCTCAAAAATATTACTGACCTAGCCGGTTTGCTATCCGATAAAACACTAGACCCTACGAAATTTACTGCCACAACAAGAGCAATCCATTTAATTCTCTCTGTGAACGAACATTTTACAGCCTACTATAAGAGCCCAGATTTCCACTCAAATACTGGCCAATGCATAATGCTATAGGACCTCAAAATAAGATCGAAATCTACAAATCCGATCTATTCATAGAAAAATAGTATTATAAAACATTTCTATTTTATCCCTACACATTTGTAAATAACTAGAATTGTGTAACCTTAAATTATTTCAGAATTATAGCTAATGTGAATTCAATAAAATAATTATCACTTTTGTATCCTTGTATCCCTGTATCCCTTGCATCCTTGTCCAAGTCACCATACCCGTATTATATACCCGTAGTCTAGTTTTCTTTAAAATTTGGACGTTTTTATGATACAATGTAATTCATACAACAAGTTTTACTGTTGATCATTGATTGAAAGAATTATATAACTAATAAAATAATTATTTAAGCTATCCGACTAACCTGAGGACTTATATATATTAGGTCTCTGGTACTAGGCTTAGTGTTCATAAAAATGAAGATATGGTGAAATGGAAGAACAAATTTGAGTATCGCTCGATTGTGAGATAGCAACATTTTAAGAAAATGCGCGGCGCAACGCCAAATAATTAATTCCTTTCTCAATTAATTGTTAAGTGCTAAACAAAGATTGTTAACTAATTACAACACTTTTTAAGTTTACTGTCCATTGTTAATTGACTAGCCCGGCGCGCGCTACTTCGTAGCACTTGCCTACGAGAAAAAAAGCGGGGCGCACGGCGCACGCTACTTCGAAAAACTTTAGACGAGTGACATTGAACATGTGCATGTAGTTTGAATGTTGGACTCCAATATATGGAACAGATATTTTACGAGTATCACCCGTTAAATAAATGTCCGTACTAGTTGTCTGACGTGACAATGTCGTTTTTTGTAATTAGTAATAATATTATATGTAAACCATGTAGATAAATGCATGAACAGAATTTTTACGTCAAAATTGATAATTATAATATTACAAAGTGTTTATGATTTAATTAATTTAGTTTAGCTAAAATATTTAGTAAAATATTTAAAAAAACGTTAACTTGGGTAGACATCAAATATTTGCATAAAAACCCGATTTTCAATTTTCTTAGATTGTTCAAGCCTTGCTTTTATAAATTAATTTTAAATATAATTGATCACCAATTTTTTGCTACACATGGTATAATTGGAAACCTTTTTGTGCACGCCGCGCGCAATCGAAAGTGGTTGCAGCGTTGCTCTAACCAAAGTTCTCTCGCTTACAGTGTACAGTAGCTCGCGACCACCGAAGGCGGCAAATGAAACAAGCGCGTCACGCAGTACGCGTATACACGCCTATGTGAAATTGCAGCGTGTGTCAAGATTTGGTGTGTCAAAGTTTTGTTTGTTAGTTGGAGGACTTTGCCGCTTCGACGCGCCGCACGAACTTGCATTTTTGCTTCGCATCGTCGAAGCATCGTCGAAGCATCGTCGAAGCATCGTCGAAGCATCGTCAAAGCATCGTCAAAGCATCGTCGAAGCATCGTCAAAGCATCGTCAAAGCATCGTCCACCGCGGCAGAAGGAGTAGGGACCTTTTCACGCGCAGATTGGGAAAATACGGCCATCTCGCTCTTAGACAGCTTGATTAGTGTGTTTATTCGTTTTCATTTGACAAATGAAGTACACCAATGTATTCATAAAGGTTTACACATGATCACACAGAAAGAATTTAAAAAATCGGATAAAATCTGTTAAAATGGTAAAAAGAAACCTCCGCGCATTTGGTAATATTGAACGAATTTGCGCCCATAATTTTTGTCTTCATTAAACAATTTCTTGGCTGATAGACACAATACAAAAATTGTGCAGTTAAGTGTAGAAAGCTGAAATGATTTTCTAACCGTACATATTAAAATTTTTCCTCAAAATTGATGTCTTAAATCACAATAGATACCATATTGAAATCAGTCCGCCGATAAAAATATTACATATCTGGCGCAAATATATCTCACTTAATCGTTGTCGGTTTTTAACACAAATTTCTACAAATAAAGTCTTTATTTCTCCAAATGAGCATAATATTCTATTATACAATTAATATTTGGCAGTTTTGACATTTTAGTAATAAGAAATGTTTCTTTGGTTGATACGAAAAGATAAAGTTTAGTTTTTTCGGCAGAGAACTATAAGAAGTGATTTGTCCGATGTATCTTCATTGTGGGTTATTCACTGAATTAGAAACATTATTTCCATGTCATCATTCATCATCGTTTGGTGCTCTACCATGCTTGCTGATGGAATAAAATGTGGGATATTCCGGTTTCAATTATCTGTTATCACCCATCGACTGTCTGTAGTGTCACACGGTTGACGACTAGAGGAACTGAAAATATGTACGACATTAGTTAAAAGTGTAAACAAGAGAAGTCAGAGTATAAACAGTTAAACTGGTATCCAATTAGTATGTCAAGATGGAGTAAAGTGTAGAATAGTAATGGTTTTATGACCGTTGGGCTTGCATTGAAATTAGGCGGGAAAAATTGTGTACACAGCACTGAGGTCCCTACTCCAAGAGGCAAGAAAACGCGCGCGCAAACTTCAAAAGGTCCCGAATCCAGCCGACCAAAATGGTAGTCGATCTCATTGTAGAATTTGACCGTAGAGAAATTTACTAACTAACATTAATTTTGTTAAAACTGCGTTATCATATTTGTTAAACAATCCTCCAAAGTCACAGCAAGTTGTTCATATATTGGTAAACTATTGCAGAAATACCGTATTTCTTGTTTTCGGTCGGAGCAAAACGCAAAATGGGGCAAAATTTCGCAAAAGCTTTAAAGTTTTATATCAGTAAGATGATTTGATTATAAGGCTGTAGGTACCTCCAATCCTACTTAATCAGATTTGCTGGTCCAAGGTAAATCGGTGACAAATCGAATCAAATGCGTGTAGATTCGGTTGAATTCTAGCACATTCAAGCACATTTTTCTAATCCTAGGTAGATATAATAACGTGGTCATGGTAAGTAAATAAAACTTGAGCATAAAGTTAGCTACTATATGGTTGTTAGAAATTACCACAATTGCACTTTTAAACTTCACAACTGAATCACCAATCAATTCTTGTCACTACTTCAAAGTTTTGAGACGGCAGAATGTTGTGAATTGTGAATCCTAAGCTATCACACCAGTTCAATTACACTTCAAAACTTCAAAACTGAATCACCAATCAATTCTTGTCACTACTTCATAGTTTTGAGACGGCAGAATGTTGTGAATTATAGCTCATAAGCTATCACTCCAGTTCAATTACATTTTCTTACTTCAAAACTGAATCACCAATCAATCCTGGTCACTATTTCAAAGTTTTGAGTCGGCAGAATGTTGTGAATTATGGTTCCTAAGCTATCACTCCAGTTCAATTACACTTTTAAACTTCAAAACTGAATCACCGATCAATTCTGGTCACTATTTCAAAGTTTTGAGTCGGCTGAATGTTGTGAATTATGGTTCCTAAGCTATCACTCCAGTTCAATTACACTTTTAAACTTTAAAACTGAATCACCTATTAATTCTGATCACTATTTCAAAGTTTTGAGTCGGCAGAATGTTGTGAATTATGGTTCCTAAGCTAATAACGTGGTCATGGTAAGTAAATAAAACTTGAGCATAAAGTTAGCTACTATATAGTTGTTAGAAATTACCACAATTGCACTTTTAAACTTCACAACTGAATCACCAATCAATTCTTGTCACTACTTCAAAGTTTTGAGACGGCAGAATGTTGTGAATTCTGGTTCCTAAGCTATCACACCAGTTCAATTACACTTCAAAACTTCAAAACTGAATCACCAATCAATTCTTGTCACTACTTCAAAGTTTTGAGACGGCAGAATGTTGTGAATTGTGGTTCCTAAGCTATCACACCAGTTCAATTACACTTCAAAACTTCAAAACTGAATCACCAATCAATTGTTGTCACTACTTCAAAGTTTTGAGACGGCAGAATGTTGTGAATTATAGCTCATAAGCTATCACTCCAGTTCAATTACACTTTCTTACTTCAAAACTGAATCACCAATCAATCCTGGTCACTATTTCAAAGTTTTGATACGGCAGAATGTTGTGAATTATGGTTCCTAAGCTATCACTCCAGTTCAATTACACTTTCTTACTTCAAAACTGAATCACCGATCAATTCTGGTCACTATTTCAAAGTTTTGAGTCGGCAGAATGTTGTGAATTATGGTTCCTAAGCTATCACTCCAGTTCAATTACACTTTTAAACTTCAAAACTGAATCACCGATCAATTCTGGTCACTATTTCAAAGTTTTGAGTCGGCAGAATGTTGTGAATTATGGTTCCTAAGCTATCACTCCAGTTCAATTACACTTTTAAACTTCAAAACTGAATCACCGATCAATTCTGGTCACTATTTCAAAGTTTTGAGTCGGCAGAATGTTGTGAATTATGGTTCCTAAGCTATCACTTCAGTTCAATTACACTTGCAAATAAATACTTAATAAATAAAAAAAATAAATACTTACTGATTGGACGATAGTCTGCTGCCACTGATCCGCAACTCTCCGCTCCAATCGGTTAATCTGGTACTGTGCTTGACATTTTGCTAGAAAGGGTAAACCCGGTTAAATGTAATCTGTCACAAAAGGTAAGAAAGGCGTGATCAGAAGTCAAAACTAACATCCTAAGCTACCATTCTAGTTGTGGTTGAAAACGAAGAGACACTATGTAACAAAACTAGATGGCCGAGTGGGCTAAGCTGTCACCATTTGAATAGACGGTCAAGGGTTCGAATCCCAGTGTCAAATAGCTAAAGATATGTGGATCTACCTTACAATGTACAAGTTACACAGTAAAGTGTTATTTTTCTTAGGTGGGGTTGTTTGAAAATGAAACATGTAAATCCAAAATCTGTTATGTCTCACAAAACTGTGGTTCAGCAGACCAAGAAATTTAAACCTTATATCCGAACGACGTCCAAGACCCTGTACGTCATTTACAATCTTATATGTTTTAGCCTAATTTATATTTCTTAGCTAAGTTAAATCTTGAACGGGCCAGCAACAACTGAATACGGTAATGTGATCGTTTAAGTACAAAGAAAAACAGTGCAATTGACAGTGATAAGAAAGTTAGCGTTGCAAAGATTCAAGAGTCGCAGGAATGATACAAATCATACGTGTCATGATCCAACGCGAATGGCGAAACAAAATTGCGTTGGCACTTATATTTCATATCCCAATGTCTTGCGCGGCGTAAGATTGTATTTATGACGCGCACAAAATTTACAGCTTTTTGCACTTAAAAAAATTTTTTTCCTATCATGATCAAAAAAAAAGTTATGAACAATTTTATACACCTTTTTTGGCTCATATTTTTGCGATTTTTCCCAACTTTTTTTGCTCTGACACGTACCATTTTATACAGTTTTCTTCAATTTTTATCAAACCTTCACTATTCATTTATTTAAACATTTTATTTCATGTTTTACATTCCACTTTTGCCGAAACTTTCATAAGTGTTTCCAAAAACTTATTTTGCTATCGCAAACCCCGAATTTTGCCAATTGTACGCGGAAAAGGTCCCTACTCCTTCTGGCGCGGTGTCGTCGATCGTTGCTCTGCTTCGCAGAGCAACGATCTCGATGGGTCGACATCGTCAATCAGGTTTGTTGGCATATCAATAATGATTGGCAACAACAAACAAAATGCATTGAAACTAGCCGTTCAAAAATATTAAAATTAGAATATTATTGTTTAATTTTTGTCTAATTTTTAATAATATAATAATAGAAATAAAGTTTTCCCTTTTGAGCGCAAATTAATTTCATATTTTGATATACTTTGATACCATTTCATGAGCAAATTGCAACTGTTCACGAACTGTTCACGAACTGTTCACGAACTGTTCACGAACTGTTCACGAACTGTTCACGAACTGTTCACGAACTGTTCACGAACTGTTCACGAAAAATAACTTGCTACAATGTAATGAGCATTTTAATAACAATAAATAGTAGAAATCAAAAACTTTAATTTCCAACAGAAATTTTTTAGAAACACACCTAACAAATATTACCCTGCTAACAAGCTATTAAAAACATTAATAGTTTTGTATAAAATTTAAGATCTAAACAATTACTACCATTCAAAATATTAATAAAAAAACGTCTCTTGACGTTTCAAAATGAAACTAAGGTGGAAATGCAGTTATAACAGGACACTGGTTCTCAATGATTACTGAAAGAAACTATATCAAAATGTAAGTTCTACACACTTCCTAAATGCTTTTCTGTGAACTAAAGAGATCATATATCATACAACCCTGATATTACTACAATATCTGAATTAAAGATGTTTCTTATCAAGTAAATATAGTCCAATATCATTTTACTACACCTCAATATGTTTGTTCGTTCATACTTGTACTATAAAATGTAACATCCAAAGGAATACGATTATGACAAAAGTTATTTTAAGATGAGACTATAATTTTAGGTATGCCGTGCAAATTTTCGACTTTTTATACCGTGGTGTGAAAATCATTGTTGTATCTTAAAACACCTGTTGACCATATTAAAGTATATCAAAGTGTATTAAAGTGTATCAAAGTATATCCCTGTACCCTGCTCCTCAATCGGGAAAAACCTATATTTTAATATATTTTAATATACTTTAATATACCCAAAATTAGTCTAGCTATATTCTTCTTTTAGATTTGCAAGATAAGATTTGGACTAGTACATGAATTTACATCCAGTTTGGTCAAAAAATGGCTGAGATATGAGCTTTAAACCATATATGCCCACATTTGGGCTTACGCACCAAATTTGAAAGTGTGATTTTTGGCTTCACAGATATAAAAATCACATTTTCTACCATAACTTTAAAAGGAAGCATTTGTGGATGTTTTGTTATTCTCAGTTTGACAACGCTTGGGGGTCAATCCCCCCAAGATTTTTTCAAAAAAACAAATTTTCTTTGTAGTTTACTACAGATAATATACTATACCTTACAAGATATATTTATGGCGGCCTAATTTGCGACGACCGAAATTTTGGCGGTCCGAAAATATGGCGAAATTGAACAAAAACTGTCAAATTTCGGACGTCACAGAAAATAAGGGTATTTTTCATCATTTTTTGTGACAGTAAGCAGTAAGGAAATTTCTGAAACTCGGTAAAATCATGTTCAAACTTAGTCTGTATTAAGACTGTAAGACTTTCATGTTAGCACATACATGTATTTTAATGCAAATTTAAACTGTATTGCTTGACATTCAATTCGTCATTGGTGTGGTGATAATTTGTCCCAAGATGCCAGAATTTATTTATTTATTTTACTTGATATTACTTTTTAGAAACAAAATAAAGCAGTGAAGGCACAGTCATTGAAATAAGCTAAAAGATAATGCGACGGACAGGAGGTGACCGGGAATCCCGGTACCGGGAATCCCGGTACCAGGATTGGCAATTTTGAGCTATCCCGGTCCCGGTCCCGGTCCCGGTCAACCGGGTCAAATCACATTTTTCATCCCGGTCGCGGTCCCGGTCAAATGCTGATTTATGATCCCGGTCCCGGTCCCGGTCCCGGTTAATTCAGGATTCTTGGTCCCGGTCCCGGTCAATCACTCAAATTTGCCGGGATTTTGACCGGGATCTTTTACATAATTTCATTCACTGTGATTTTAAGTTTTTACTTTCATTCATTGTGAATTTCATCTTTAAACAACTTCTGAGCCAAATAAAACAATGTTTAAAATTGCTAAACAAGTTTAGGTAACTAATATCGTTACATAACTCATAAGTGCAAACTAACATCAAGTTTTCAACTTGGGCCGGGCTACGCCCAATTGTCAATTGGAATTGGAGAATGAAACTGTTGAATAATTTGAGGGATCATTGATTGAGGAATGAGGAATGAGGGTGAACTCGAGTAATCAGTACATGAACATTATTGGTGTAGTACATTAGGCTCATGCCCCATATTGACGGTTTTAAAAAAAGTTTTTTCTAATTTAATATTCTAGTTATTACTTATTCCAATTGTTCAATTATAATGTAAATGAAAGTTGCAGCTTTCAATATGAGAGTACCAGTTTTGGTCCCGGTCATCCCGGTCATCCCGGTAAAATTGGATTGTTGGTCCCGGTCCCGGTCCCGGTCAAGTCACATTTTGTATCCCGGTCCCGGTCCCGGTCCCGGTCAGGCCTGGTACAATCATGTCCCGGTCACCTCCTGGCGACGGATTCTATTACGAAGACCGAAATTTTGGCAGTCCGAAAATATGGCGAAATTTTCGGAAAACCGCCACATTTCGTACGTTATAAATATGTCTTGTAAGGTAGTTAAGATCATTGGACAAAACTGCTCAGATCACTGATGTCTGATTTTATAAACTGTGGTTGTGTGATACACTACCTAATACAGTAAAACCCTGAATTACCGCGCCCTGATTTACCGTGGCCCAGTGGCGTAACGTTGCCTGTTGGCGCCCCCCCCTGCCGAAAAAGCACCCCCCTGTTGGCGCCCCCTCCCCTTTTGGTGCCCCTCCCTAAAATTGAACAAATTAGGTGATTTTAGAAGATACGCCTGTAAAATCTCTAAAAAAGTGTGTATCTAGAGCAAAACGTGCAGTTTTGCTAGTACTTTAGTTAAGTTTTCGAAATTGTCCCACATTCAATGACGATTTGGTGCCCCCTAAGACGGCCCCCCCCCCCCCCCCCCCCGCACAGCAGGGTCAGAGGGGCCCTTTGTTACGCCACTGCCGTGGCCATTATCTTTCCCCAAATACGACTTAACATACATAATGTTAACAACCAAAACCCCGATTTACTGCAAACCCTGATATACCGCGGCTTTTCTATTTCTCCCAAACACTGCAGTAAATCTGGGTTTTACTGTATAGTAATATATGAACAGTGCTCAAAATAAATAGTGATCGATATGTTTTATTTGTTCTGGGAGATCGTCCAACAGCAAGATACATGATGATAAGTGCGATATGGTTTCTAATTACTAAAAACTCTTAATTTAATAACTCAAAAAGTCAAAATTTCTCAGTTCTCTGTTTATTTTTATTTAATAGCCTGTTTTCTGAATATTTTGAATGCTGAAAGTTATAATATACGTAGTACCATATTTCTTTTCTAACTACTATTTATCTGCAACCTTGTGTTTACACCTACTAACGTAATAATATACCTACTTACTAGTTACTTCTATCCAGGTGAGTGTAAGCTATGAATAAGTTTTAAAGATGGTTGAAGAGTATCAAATAGCTTACAAATCATTCAAGCAGAGACGATCTCTGACTGCTAGAAAGGCAGAAGTCTACAACATCAAAAGTAAGTTTCCAGACAAAGTCCCTGTTATTGTTGAACGGTACTCCAAAGAAAAAATACTGCCCAGACTTTCTAAAACGAAGTTTTTAGTTCCTGGAGAATTAGCTTTGCGACAGTTTCAGCTAATTCTTAGAGCCCGAATGTCATTGGACAAAAGCAGCACAATGTATTTACTTGTTGGTGGAAAGTCCATACTGGCTCACTCAATGATCATGAATGAGGTTTATCTTGACTATCATGATGAAGATGGCTTCCTGTACCTCACGTATGCTTCACAAGAAGTGTTTGGGTAATAAATGGCTATGAACTCCTCGTTTTCTTTCTGGCAGCTTTTGATTCTATAGCTTTTTTCTGAGATTTTCCAGCTTTTACGTTTTATAAAAAAAATTTACGTTTTATGAACATTTTTGAAATCATTTTTAAATTAGCATTTTATAGATTTATATAATGCTTTTCACAGACAATTTATAAGCAGTCAATTCAGATTGATTTATAGCATGAATTACTGAATATAATTCTAATTGTACTTTGATAACTAAGAAACATTTTATTCCAAGTTTTACATTACTACAAAGAGTACCAGTTTGACTGATTATGATGTGTCTCACTATGAATGAAGTAAATATAGAAAAGTTTTGTTGTACTTTTAAGATCTCAATCAAATGAATTCTTTGTGAATCTCCCAGATTCATTGAACATCTAGTTACTTAACTAATTGCATGCTGAATATGCTGATTTTCCTTTCCGTCTTAATGATCTCTGTTCAGCATAGTAGGGCAAGCCTTAGATACCTCCAAAAGACCAGATATGGTTGATAAACTTGGTGAGTAGTTTTCTATTGATTAGGAAGCAGGGAGTTCAATATATATTTTGAGAGCTTATGCATGTATTTGATGTAAGCACAAGGTAAAAATTTCAATCATGTTTGTGAAAACTCTTGCCTTTTCCAATTTCAGATTTTTAACTTCTTACATTTCAGTCGACTCAGAGGCTAATGCGCGGCGTGTAGCAAATGTTGAGAACTGTTTTGGAGGGGAGGTAAGAACGTTATATTTATAAGAACGTTATATTGGGCCCCCCTATATTTTTTACGGTATCATAATCATTTTTTGGTGGTTAAACTTCGTAAGTTGATCAAATAACTTTCTCTTTACTGCACTACCTAACAATACTGATCATTAGTAAAGTAAGTACTTGTGGTACTCTACCAGTTCTCCACTATTGATAATCTGTAATTACAGGTACTAGCTGCACCAAACCGGGTTCTTGTGGGTGAAGGTGTTTTACAAAAACAATGTAGGAAGCAACTTAAACCACGACAGGTCAGTAAGACAACTCTTTTTAGGATTGATGCTGATTAGTTAATCGCTGTCACGTGGCTACTGGCTAAGGACTGTTTCCTTGAACTACATATTGAGCAATCAGTTGTACAAATTGTGATATTGCTTAATTCAGTACTACTGAATTAGTTTCTTTAGTTAACATCTCAAAAAACATTTGCTTCAAAAGACAATATTACTCGCTTGCCGTTTTATTGTCCCACTTCAATCCAGTTAACCACTAACAATGCAATATGACAAATTGACCTGTGTTCAACAAGTTAATCACCAATTAGTTTTTAGCAAAAAACTGTGCAGCTTGCCAAGCAACACAAATTACACTCAATTTATATAATATTATTACTAATTGAATGACGCAATCTCATGGCCATTTAAAGCCGCTTGAACACTTTTTATAATAGAACCATTAACTAATTACACACAGTAATCGATATTTCTTTACATACGTCTCTCACAACTGATATTTATTGCAATGAAAACTCAGAGGTGATAAGTGATAAATCTAGTGGCCAATACTAATAAACTAAAGATTTGACAAACATCAGATATGGAAATACATTTGCAGAAGAAGAAGTGATCTTATAAAATGTATAAGTGCAGGAATGTGATTTAGATTGCGTATGATAAGATAAAATAGAAAAGTGGTGCTTTGTACAATACATAATAAGTATTGTATTCTATCGCAGATTTGGTTGGCAGATCGTATTACCTTACCACGTATTACATCGGTACTAGGCTTTTTAACGTGATTTTCTAGCTTATATCATACACTACACAGGCTTTAACACAGTTGTTGTTGAAAAGCTGGATTCACGAGACTGAATAACTTCACACCGTAAAATTACTGCAAATGTCACACGAAAATATAAAAAACCATTATGAACTATATTCTTAGTTTGATATATGATTTCCCGCTAAATTAATTCTTTCTTTCAGTTTTTTCTCTTCAATGACGTTATTGTATACGGAACAATAATCATTCATCGAAAAAAGGTGAGTTACAACTTGTAATGTAGAGTGATTTGATTTTATTGTACAGCCATTTGCAGCATCATTCATCAAGTTTCACAGTAAATACTCATACTACATACCTTCTTATTTCAATACTATTACAAGAATGGCAAATGTTAACTTGATGTTTAATTCGCATACCGTTATAATTAGTGAATATTCACACATAAATCTCGATCCCACTTGTCTATAACCTGTTAAAAACACAAAAAGTACACTCAAAGTGAAGCACTTTCTACATGTTGATAGAACATACCGTGTAACACATCTCAGCCGTTATGCTGGAAGAATGTTCAGTATACCACAATATAACACAATATGAAATGAATGAAATGAGGTATTTATATCCCGCTCATATGATTAACCAACAACACAAGGAAGGTGGTTAACCATGCCAGAGCGGCTGACTGGTATGTGAGTGATGTGAGCAAATGTGTAAAAAGTATAACTCATTATAAATTAAAACATCTTTTATCGTAAACCACACTATACTAGGTAGAAGCAGAAACCATACAGTACATTGCATGTAGGTATAATGAAGGTTAGTACAGTGACATAATCAACCAAAATGAATTATGAAACAGATCCTAGAAAGGTAAAGATCAAGACATAAAATGAAGTTCGGCAAAGTGAAGACAAATGGAAAGAAAAAACATCCAAACTGATTATATAAATGGTTCTTTAACATTCACTTGAAACAGATGGTGTCATAATACATCTCAACCTCAGTGGAAGAGAGTTCCATGCATGGCTTGAGAAACGTCTGTCACCCGGTTTCTTCGACCTGGTCACAGTGTTTGAAAGTTCTGTATCCAATACATCCACATCCAGTATGCTTTGAGGTAACCAGGTGCAGAACCGTGAACTGATTTATGGGTTAATAGACAAACTTTAAAGAAGATTCGGTGGTCTATTATAGGGAGTATGTGGGACTTCTTATAGAAAGATAAAAGGTAACCATGTCCGTAGTTCTGTCTTCTATGTTGTAGATGAAACGAACTGCCCCATTAAGGATGGATATAAGTTTGTTTAATCTGGTCTTGGGTAGATTCATGTACAGAGAATTACAGTAATTATCTAACTTAGATATAACCAGTTGCTTCACCAACATCAATTTAATGCCTTCATCCAAGTAACGATCAATAGTTCTTAGGTTCATCATTGTCCAGCTACATTTCCTTTTCACACTATTGATCTGTCTAGTTCCATATTTAAAGTTTCATCAAATTTAACACATTATAACACATTATAACACATTATAACACAGTATATATAACACATTATAACACATTTAACTCATTATAACACAATATAGTTCACAATATAACACACTGCCATTACAGTACAACAACATGCACCTTCTACCTCTGGACGAAGTTAGGATAGTAGCTCTGGATGACATCGGACCAGGTTAGTAACCTAGTTAGTTACCTGGTTAGTAAGGTCCTAACCTGGCAGGTTACTTAACATTCATATTTTACCATTTCATGGGCCTATTACAATCAGGTTTAGCGCTTATGACTATTTATGGGCATTGGGCACAGCGTTATTTTTCATAGACATAACTTAGTAATTTTTGTTGTTGAATTTCGCTGTAGTTGATGAAAGAACTCAAAACGCTTAATTTTTCGCGGTCGAGATCTGGAATCCCAAAAAAGTCATTTTGATAATAACAATTTGTTTTTTTCACGTTCAAGTTATATCCAGAAATGCTTGTTGAAATAATTTTTCGAAACCATTTCCAACCACAATAAGTCCTGTCCGGTAATTTGTGGCAGGTTTAGTCAAAAGCTCGTTTGTTTTGATTTTAAAGTTTTAAGTTCTGTTTCATCCTGGATTATTCCCATTTTTATATTTTACTTACAGTTGATAAATGAGAGTACTCATTTGCTATTCAATGTAATGTGACCTTCCATTTCTTTATTGAAACTTTTAAAGAACGTTTAGTAAGTCTACGTAAATGAAAGTCATACTCTCATACTCTGCTGCAAATCTTAAATTGAGCAGCTCTAGGAAAACTGTACCATGTGTCTTGTGTGACACCTTATTGTATGAAACACTACTATTTGTATAAAAACATGGACTGAGAAGTTAATGAAATAAGATACAGACTACAGAGTTGTAACTGTAATTTGGTACTAATATTACTTTAGTACATAATAATATTACAATAATATTATTTTAGTACGTCATACTCTCTTGTGACGAAACATTTGAGTTTATTATCTGCATTTTATAGAAGTAGAACATAATCTGAATAAACATTATTATTTGTAGTTTTAACATAAGGTTGGACCTTAGTTTGGAAGTTAACCACAAAAACCAAAATGATTGAAAATAACATTATTTTTGCACCCAATACCCACAATCTTCACCTACACTCAAAACTAAAGCCCCCCTGTCCTCAGAACGACAGAATGGGTGGCAGATAATATCTCCTCGCAAGTCCTTCAACGTGTACGCGGCAAACTCTAGCGAGAAAAGCGAGTGGATACAGCACTTGAATACGTGTATTGAGGGTTGTCAGCGGAAAAGTAAGTGCTTTACTTGGAATTGTTGGAATTGTTGGAATTGTTGAAATTGTTGGAATTGTTGGAATTGTTGGAATTGTTGGAATTGTTGAAATAGATAAGGATGAATTTAGGGGGCTGAGTATCATTGATGGTATCTATATCACGTGTTAAGATATTGAATAATATGACGATCTGTTTGTTTGAACTTTTATACATTTCCTGAGCTGCATGCATTGTGTATCTCAAATATTCCAAATATGTAGTACTATCTACCCTACCTAGGTGCGAAGAAGATCACCACAGAGTTAGCTCCAGCCTGGATACCAGACGACGCAGCTACACACTGTATGATCTGTGCTAAAGTAAAGTTTTCTCCTATTGCCAGAAAGGTATGTGTTAGAGTTATCATTTTGCAAAAAAAGTAAATATTTTAGATTCTTTTATGAACTTTCCAATGGGTAACAATGTAAAACTCGCCCCCACCTCAGCACCACTGTAGGAGATGTGGGAAAATAGTTTGCAATAACTGTTCCACCAAACGACTTTTGTTGGCATCCCAAAGTTCGGAACCTGTGCGGGTTTGTGACCCCTGTTTTGCGGAGGCCAGCGCTAAAAGGATCAGTGTTGGTGATGTAAAACCGGACTCCAGTGGCGATGAAGAAGACAGTGGCGATGATAGTAACGCAAACAGACAGGTAATGTAGAGTTGTAATATACGTGGGTAAAGTTATTGATTAACGTTTAATAATCGTGGTCGGATCACAGAGAGCTTCACAAGATGTGTAAAGTGTGTGCAATGGCAGCATTTGTTTACATCTTACAGAGCAACATAATAATACTCTTTAGAGTTTTATCAGTGTGTTTCGTGTGAATGTGCATTCCTACCATTATTTACACGGTCGGTGTCATGGCCTTGTTAGAGTTATGGTTCAAATCATTCTTGCCCTGACGGCCAGGATTCTAACTTAAGTTTGCAGCAACAATGTGATTAGAAACAAGCCGGCCAGCAAACATACCTTTAAAAGTGGGTTACATGAGGGCACCATATTGCAAATAGTTGGAGTTAAATACTTTACCTGGCCCGTTTGACCAGCCTTCATGCAGCTGCTAAATTAAACAGGTTTAACCTTTCTGAAGGTAGGATTAAATTGGAGGTTCTCAACCATATCCAGAGTCACGTAGTTTTTTAATAGACAGGTTAACTAAACACTGCTCTGCAATAAAGAAGTGACATTGTTAAAGGCAGGTGTTATTAAAGGTATAAACGTCAACACCAACTGGATAGGTATGGGTATACTGGGTGAAGCTTGAAACTAGCTGGTCTTAGAGCCGGAAATGTATCCACACAGCTCCGGGGGTTATCATTCTGGTTTCTAATTACTCTTATCATGAAATGTTACACAGTGGGCAGTAATTGATGAGATAAAAAACATGATAGTATGTTATCTGCCGCTAATTGTGGGGTGTCATGAATCGCTAGTTCAATATTATAATTTTCCGTGCATGATGTTGGAGAAGCCTGGACAAATAGTTTTACATTTTAACTTTTTAAAAGAGAAGATAGATTGTGAATATCCTTTTAACTTCAGGAACAGGAGCCAGCCCAATTTTTCTCCTGATGTCCGAGAAGAAGACAAGATAAGGATATCAAACAGTTGTTGTGAAGCAGCTCCCTAAAAAATGTGACATATGGTGAACTGGTGTGGATGTGCATGTTGTACAGCAGGGTGTCAGAATTATTGGCGTGTTTGAAATTTTATGTGTATTTTATGATGAAATCAATATTTTTCGACGGGTCATAACTTTACTTCTGAATATCGAAATTACAAAATTCAAAAACTGGTCTGTAGACAATCGTCTGAACTTTTTCAGAATTTCAAAATTTTGTGTTGATGTACCTCAAAACCCATAATTTAGGCCGTTTTTTAAAGGGTCGATTCCATACTTGGTTAGATTTACGAAGGAGTAAGGGATTTATGTGTATTTTTTTTTGGTGAATTTTTTCTGAAATTATTCTTTAGACTAAAGTGCACAGCTCTTCAGGCGATAGCGAAACATATCGAAAACTATAGATTTTATAAAAGCTCTCTTTCTCCTCTAACTGACCCAATAAAATATAGTCAGGCGGACTCATCCCGGAATTCAGGGGAAGCAGCCGAAGGCTTCAAGTCCAATAATCCAAATTTTTCTCTTTCGTCGTGATTATCAACGAAATTTAACTTCTTTCGGACTTCGTTTTTAGACTGAACTGTAGTATAAAGGATTATCTCTCGAATGATCAAGACTCCATAGGAAACTGACCCTCAGAAGTCAAGTAATGATCGTTTCTAAAAGCTTGGGTAAGCTAAAATTTCACGCAGAATTGTCTACGCGCCAATAATTATGACACCCTGCTGTATTATTAGATTATTTTTGGAGAGCACATTGTTGAAAATGTTTTGATTTGTTGATATATGCATATCTTAAATGGTCATTATGTCGACTGCTATTGTATGACTTAACTGTACTTTTTTTGAATGTTTTTTAAAATACGGAACGAATTTCAGCCTTCAGATTCATGTTATAGTTATGTTGTGT
Organism: Bolinopsis microptera; assembly: GCF_026151205.1. Classification (NCBI taxonomy): domain Eukaryota; kingdom Metazoa; phylum Ctenophora; class Tentaculata; order Lobata; family Bolinopsidae; genus Bolinopsis; species Bolinopsis microptera. Next base: position 9,591,636 of record NC_087079.1, read on the forward strand.
ATTTTTTAATTGCTCGCTTTTTCGACCAAATTTTAGATACAATTCACAAGAGGAGTCTTTTTGTAACTTTACGGAGTTTTTCACAGGGAATATTCATAAGTATTTTGTAGAATTTGTACAAGTAAAGGGAGATTTCACTGATGAAGTTAATAATTTCCCCTATCACAGAAAGACTAAAACATTTCATGATTCTAAGTACGAATTGATTAAACTATACGTGAAAAAGTTATTTTCGTATGAAAAGTAAGAGAAATTTTGCATAATCTGAACCAATTGACCTGATTCTGTCACATTTAGTCCTTCGTCCCTATTCAGTACCTTATCCCTACCAATGTTACTTCATGTGTGAACACTCCTGATGAAGGATTTATTTTTACATTGATCATAAACTGTTGTGATTTTTAACGTTTGTTCTAATAGGAATCTTTAAAACGATTTATTTCACTTAAAATTTCTTGTTTCTATACGTTTTGTTAGACTCAGAGAAAATGACCAATAGTCGCGAGGTTATCACGCCAAGTGACAGAAATAGCCCTACTTTCAAACTAAAAAGGGTCTACACAAGCTTTATTATGGAAGGCGCTATAATTTTGACTTTGAGTCATTTGCGCATAAAAGACGCGCACTGATATGCGCGCAAATTAAATCGGGCGACGTTCTGATCCAGCCCTAGCTATCGCCATTCATCGCTCGTCCGTCAGTCGGTAGAGAATGTGAGAATGTAATCGCAATTTGCAGATCACTAAACATAACCACACATTGCTGAAATGTGTCAAAACGATCGTTTTCGGTGTATCGTAGACATTATTTTAAGATAATAATCAAAATTCAAATAAAGTAAAGTAAAGTAAAATTTATGACATCACATCATCACCAGGGGTGTAGGAATGATTTTCTTCATGGGGGGGGGGGGGGGGGGGGGGGGGCCAAATTCTAAATATTTGTTGGCGCTTCGCGCCACAGCCTAAATTGTTTGGCGCTTCGCGCCAAAGCTTGAATTTCGAGGGTAAGGACAAAAGGAAATTGCAGCATGTGCGGTATCGCGATTTTTCACGTTTGCCGCGACAAGTCGCAATTTTTCAGATCCTGGCCTCACGACAAATCGCGATTTTTGCAGTTCTCCGCGTCAAATTGTGCATTTTTCTTTAAATCTGAGGACTAAATTCGCGTATTTTCCTTCAAATCTGTGGGCCAAATATCACGTTTTCTATAATTAATATATGAAACCAATCAGTATTACATCCACAACCTTTCGAATGTAGGTGCGGACTTCGGAAACCGAAAAAAATATTTTCGGCTCAGAATGATCAGGGTAGCATGAAACATGAACAAAAGAAATTTCCAGAAAAACTTTGAAAAATTTGGACTTAGAAAATTTTCGGTCCGAGTCATTCGACATTCTCGATACGTACCTCTGAAAGCAGAGCTCCCGCTTCCGAGCTCGTATTGCGAAGGGGAGGCCTGCCATCCGAGATCGCATCACAAAGAGGAACCCTCGAGTCCAAAATCGTATATCGAAGTTCGAAAACCGAAAAAAATATTTTTGACTCATAATGATCAGGGTAGCATGAAACATGAACAAAAGTAGTTTTCAAGAAAACTTTGAAAATTTTTGACTTTTAAAAATTTTCGGGGAAATTAAAAAGTTGGCCCTTTTTGGCCCCTTGCCCAGATTTCATGGGGGGGCGATGGCCCCCCCTGCCCCCCCGCTTCCTACACCCCTGATCATCACACATGTCTACAAAATATCATCGCACTATTATTATATGTAAAGCACAAATGAAAAGGATATTTCCACAGAAATGTGTAGTGTTGTCCATGCCAATCGTCACTGCTTTCGCTGACCGAGTATAGAAAAATGGAAAATCCTCAAATTTTAGTTTTAACCAAATTCTATCTAGTCAATTATATTAATCAGTTGACAATGTTTGAGACATTTTCACTGATGGGCAAATTAATTCTAATGAAATTTTCCTCTAGTAGACGCACAAATTATAAAAATCATTACCACACAACTGACAACAAAATATTCAGAATTTCTTGCACCAGACTTGTGTTTGCTACGAATTTATTCACAGATGGTCCGGTATTGGTCCCACAATTTGTTATTGTTTCCATAACTATCAAGAATGAAAAATAAAAACACATTCTCGTTTTGTACAAAACATTGTTTGATATAATTATCATAGTCAAACATTTCGTATCTATCAACATTCAACAGCAAAAAAGGCCCAAATATGTTTTTAACTTGAAAACAATTAAATCGAATTAATCACCACACTATTTCCCTCTAATACATTAATAAAAAAGTTAAATAATATTGATCGCCTTCCCTTCTCGATTGTTGGTATTACCTTAACATTATAAAACTTTATTCCATCCATACAAACTTAATTTACACAACTTTCTCTCAATAAAATTAAAAAATGTTATCATGAATTCAAACTTTACCATAAATACTAAAAAATGTTTATCAAACATCTTAACAAATTGTTTACCAACAACTCAAAAACAAATACTTAAATTATCAAGTAATAGAAATGGAATTTTATCCATGACAAAACAATTTAATATTAGTCAATAATTATTATCATCAGTACAAAACAATAAACCAACTATTCAGTTTTAGTTCTCATTTTGATTGGGTTAAGTGATTTGAGGAAGGATTTGAAACTGAGATCTTCACATTCCCACAAAGTCAGAAGTACCAAAACAAAGCTCAGCCCTCCGATGATAATGTGACACAGGTAACCTGAAATGAACTGTGTAAAAATGTGTATGTGTATTAGCTGACAGCTAATTTGTACGATTCGGATATATAAAAAAGGTAATTTCATGGCACTGACAACTAAGCTAAAGAAAACATTTACCGAGGGGAGATTCAGTGGACTCTAACACAAGTTTAGAAAGAAGAGCGGTACAGCCACACACTGCTATTATCATAAGCTGGGGAATGTTGGGCAGGGTACGGTACAATGTGTCTAGCCCTCCAAAATACTGAGCTGTGTACCTGTAGAGTATGGGGTCAAAATTATTATTACAAGATATTAGATATTTTATAAATTTATTTACGTTTAAAAAAGCATGAAACTTATTTAGGAAAGTGCCAAAAAGCTATAAAAAAGTTGGGGGATATTGCGTGAGGACTCACGGTTAAATGGAACATATCAACTTTGAGAACTTAAAGGGTAAAATAGCACACTATTTTGACTCTTGACAGCGGCCACTCAATCAGCTAACAGTCAGCAAATTAACTATTTAGCCAATTACAGTAAAACCCCGATTTACAGCGGAGTTTGGGGGAAAGGAAACATCCGCGGTAAATCGGGGATGGAAAGAGATGGCCGCGGTAAATCGGGGTTTAACTGAACAAACCTCAAGCTAAAGAATATGCGGATAGCCATGTTGCCGATATTGGCGAGGATGAAACCCACTGTTCCGAACAAGTAAGACAGAACAACTGATAGAATGAGGAAGCAGGCGGAGAAGGGGAGCAGTTTTAGGTTGTAGTTCTCAACTTCCATCTGTTATTAATAGAAAGGTTATTTCAGTGGATATTCCATTGGAACTGACGGAAAAACTTAAGGTCTCATTCAGACTTGTAATAAAATTCTAGAATTCTCTAATTATCAAATAACTTTATTAATTTTCTGTAGTCAGATATTAGTACCTGAGACATGGTTGCAAAGTAGAAACACTCAGAGACTCCGTTAATCCCACAAACTGCAATGTACGGACAATGCCACTGTAACAACCAGGGCCCTGAGTGATGGAATTGTAGATATTGTACACAACAATGATACAAATAGTAAGAAAAATCTCGAATCAAGAATGTTTAAAATTTCAGTGGCGACCCATCAGACTTTTATCATGTGATATGAAAATTCCTGAGCAGAATGGTAACGAATGCGTATTCAAAAATTTCGCATGCAAATTTATTTTGAACTTGAAGTGATGAGAATTTTGTTGATTTCCTGATTCTAGATAGCATACCATCTGAGGAGGCGAGACTCTGTCCTCCGTAGATAAGGAGTGCCAGTCTTGCGTAGGACAGTCCGTACACAGTCACTACAAGTCCAAATAGAGCGTTGAATCTCAGTAGGTTCCCTAGCGTCTCTTTACATGTCTTCAATGCGTCTCTTCCCTGAGCCAGGAAGATGTTTAATCGGGTGGGCGACAATTGACCCCCCGACAATTGACCCTAACCCTAACCCTAACCCTAACCCGAACCCTTACCCTAACCCTAACCCTAACCCTAACCCTAACCCTAACCCTAACCCTAACCCTAACCCTAACCCTAACCCTAACCCTAACCCTGACCCTAACCCTAACCCTAACCCTAACCCTAGCCCAAACCTTGTCGGGGGGTCAATTGTCGTACTAAGCCCTAGATTTCGCGACAATTGACCGAAGTGTAATTGCATAGGGGGTCAATTGTCGGGGGGTCAATTGTCGCGGTACGGTTTAATCATTTGACAGAAAACTCCTCTATCATACAAAATGTAAAACTCATTTTGTATCATCAAAACTATCAACTTAAAAACTTCCCACTTTAAGTAGTGAGATGTACTTTCGGGATAGGCTAGTGTGGTAAATAGGGGGAGGGGTTTGAGGGGGGGGGGAAGGGGAGGGGTTGAGGGGAGGGGGTTTGAGGGTACCTGCTGATCCGGTGGGAGTCCTCTCCGGAGCATCTGAGCAAAGAACAGATAGTAACTATCTTCCACGTGTTTGAAACCTACTCGTATTACAATAGCTGCTAGTCTGGACACTGTGCTGAACACCCCTGTAATCACTCAAAGTGTAATTAATTGTAAATACTTCTCCGAATTACTTAAGATACTAATAGAAAAGATTCGTAGATTCCTCTACTGGGTCATCGAATAGTTCGACCGCTCTTCAATTTGTGTAAAAGTCATATTAATCTTGTGATTGCTGCATCTTCATAGTAACATACAAATAATACGTTTAGTAAAAACCTTGCTGTGCAAAAGTAACTACTGATAGGAACGTCATCACATAGTCTTCCCCCATTGTCAAAACTTGCTTCAAGACTGTCTGGAAGGAAACATATTAGAGCAAAGACATAAAACATATAAAGTGAAGGAGCAATGAGCGATAATTTTATACCTGTCATGCTATTAACTAAATTAAGGTCGCTATATTAATATAAATAAATACCACTTTTATTTGTTTTATATTACAAAATCGAGCATTTGAAACTCTTCAAACAGTCAGAATTGTCCTCAAAAGATAATAACCTGTTTTAAGAAGCTTATCGTTAAGCTAGCATGTTCAGGAGATACTGATATTTTACTCAATCCGTAAAACATGAGATCATCTTTACTCCTCTTAATTCTGTATATTATCCAGTACACCATCACATACAGTACGCTGTACACAACTGCACCTACAAAAGTCATTGGTCACTTTTTAATGGATTAAATTTATGATAAATTAAATTAAATAATTACCTAACCAACTAATGAGCGGAGCATGTAACAAGGACTGTAAAGGAATGGAAATGACTTTTAACCAATGTGAAGAACTTACCAACGATAAAAGGTACCAAAGAAGATGAATAGTGAGCCACTGCTACTGTTATCAGGGTTTGTAAGAGACTTGCCACCGCTTCTACTATTATCTGGAACATTATCATGAATGAACTCGGTAAAATACAAATATTTACCATGCATGATTGGAATTTCTGAAAACGTGATATTTGTGATTCGTCAGTTAAAGATTCAGGTTTTAGATTTGACGGTTCCCTGAAATAAACCCTATTGCTTGACTGCACGAGCTAGAAGACTTTAAGGGTAGTTTTGTACTTCTGTTGAAATTTACAGAGTACCGGAAGTCCCCAGATACATTAAAAATCGTTTTAACTTATTAATCTTAGTTATTCCGAGTTTTTATAATACTAATGAGATTGGTTTCGTTCAGTAAAGAGACATTTTTTGATGAAGATAAAATTAATTTTAACAGAATTTTTACAATGTTAGGTATTAGCAATTTAACAGTTGCTTACAAATATTGAAAACTTTTAACTGACTCAAACAAGATATATATTCTTCTTAATTATCAGTAGCTGATACCTCCAAAAGTGGAGTGATTGTTTGGTTTCCATAGTAACTAATCTCTCAGTTCTTAGACAGGAGGTTAGCAGTTTATTTATGTTTTGAAATGCTTTATATTAGTACACAGAACAATCAATAAGATACTGTAATACTGGTTTACAAGATAAATCCGATTCTAAATTCAACAAAATTCAACACGCGTGTCTTTTCAACAGACGTACCCGTTCGCACTCTAGTACACTTCACATCCCCAATTGGACATTTGATTTTTAGTCGTTTTTTTAGTCGTTACATTGTAAGATGTGGTAAAGAGTGATTTTCAGCTCCTCTCAGTAAATACTGATTATGTGATCTCCGCTCCATTCTACATGAATAGTCCTTATATAATAACTACGTTGAAGAAATAAGCTAGATTGTGATTCTCTGTAGATTACCCATTCTTGTGAGCTAAATGGGTTGATTTTATTGTAGGAATTCAACAGCTGTGGTAATTCAGAAATTCATAAATAATATTTTACAATTAAAATATAAGGCAAGACTATTTTCATTTAAACATTAATGTAATTACTAATTATTGATGAAAGTAAAACAGTAACAAGACCACGAACTTGGACGAATCGACATTCCAGTCCAGTTGACAATGATACCAACGAAATATTTTTATCAGCCAACCTCAGAATGATAAAATATCACTGCTTACTGTATAATATTGAATCTAACAGCTTTGTTTCAATATCTCCAAAGCTGATACCATCGAATATCTCCATCGGTAAAAAAATATCTCCATTCTGTTAAAAAAATCGTTTTAACTAATTGATTTTACTTTTTATGAGTTGTGATGATACAAATAAGAAGTCTTTGAGATGAAGCTTGGTTTCGTTTAGTAAAAGGGAATTGTTTTATGAAGATAAAATTAATTTTTACGGGATTTTTTACAACGGAGAGCCAGTTAGCAATTAAATAAATATTGAAAACTTTTAACTGACTCAAAAAATATATATTAAACAGTCTTTTCAACTATGTTCTCGGAAGAAATATTTCCTATTTTCCTAGAGTAAATATCAGCATATCTCCTCCGTACGAACTGAAGGCCGTTTCTCCAAGTCCTCAGGAATGTATGTCAGATTAAAACCGCTGACCGTCTTCTCTAGGTTCTTTGTGAGCTGTTCTTTAAAGCTGCGAGTTTTTGCGCCAGCATGCTCTTTAATTTGAAGTGCTATTCTTGGGTTAGCAATGAAATATATGACCGGATTAAAGATACAGTTACAGTGATATAGCGTCACCGTGAATATCTGGGCTACTTCGTAGGACAGCCTCATTTTAACGGTAACCATTATAACCTGAGGGATAGCCACGGCCACACCGGTTAGCAAGATAGCAGTTGTGGTTACTAAGAGTCTGCCAACTGGAATCTTGTTCTTTACTATTGAGATAGCTATGATGAGATACATGAGGGCAATAGCAATAAGAGGAACCATTAAGGACATGATGGGTAGGATGGGTTTCACGTCAAATACACATCTGTTGTAGGATGCCTGGTATTTGACCTCCATGGTACCTATTGCGTATCTGACCGGATCATAAATGAGATGGGTGATTACAGCAGGAAGCCAGGATGTTATAACCATTGCTTTGCTGACTTTTGGGGTCACGATGTCTCTGTATTTCGTTGGAAAGACCAGGGCAATGAATCGATCAACTGTCAGTGGTAGTAAGGTAAACATGATGGAGTCCCAAACGAAGTACGCAGGGAACGGGAAGAAATAGCAGTACCACGACACAGACCCATCATCTCCAACCCCCATGAAGTGTGGGGATATGATACTCAACCCTCTAGGAACAGCTATCAGCCCCATCAGAGCATCGTTCAGAGCTACGTTTATCAGAAATATCTTCTTAGATCCGGGCAGCTTTATAATGTTGAAATGTAGACAGATGATAGCAGCGGTGCTCATTAGGAATCCTAGAGTTCCTATTCCTGCTAAACCGTATCCGTTAATGAGATCGAAAGTGCATTTCTCTGTGGAATTTGAGCAGCTGTTTTCCTCGACGTTGTATCCCATCACTGCTAAAGAAACCTGGACAGCTAAAGTTAATTTTAATAATAATGTGAGGCTGACGTTTGACTGCCTGGCGGCCTAAGGCAACTCTAAATTATAACTGGCTACAAAACCAAGGCTAGCCTCGAGCACAATTGTAACTGCAGTTTTATAGATCTCTAAATGTTAAATAAACACACTTGCAGGTACCACCCGTATTCACACTCAGACCTGAGTTTAGTCATTTTCCGATACGAGATTGAGGAAGGGTTCTATAAACCAAGGTTATAACTATAACAACAAATCTAAAATACTGAGCTGAAAAGGGTTGCACGTGCAAAAACGCAGGCTACTGCTGTTTTCTCAAGACGGGGTAGACAAAAGAAAAGACATTTCAGCGGTACAATATAATTAATTAGTGCCCTGATTAATATACTGCAGCTGGCAATCAATGAGAGGAAGAAGACCAATTAGAAATGCTATTTTTATTTGTGGTTAATTGCATTGTATCAAAAAGGGGGGATTACCTAATTTAATTAGTTGACGACTCAGAGATTTACATTAATGAACAATGAATAATGAATATCCCTTTCTAAATGTTCAGCAATTTCAATGAAATAATTAGACGTCCGTATGCAGATTTGATGTTAACCTAGCCAAGTTCTACCTTCACGTTCTGAGACCTGACAAGGCCCAGAATAACCCAGTATTCGGTGGAACAGAAGCTAGTCCCGAGTCCAGCAGTACATCCCTCCCAAACTGGGGGGCGCTAACCATGATCAGCAGTGCTCGGTCTTCTTGTCAGGTGTTTGGGGAGTGGGGACCCTCACGTCGTGTCATTTGATGTGAGTATCTACAACTTACCCGGGGCGAGCTGTGATTACGTTTTGGCACTGGACCAAGATGCCGCACTGGACCAATTCTCTCTACGGGAGAATGCGACCCTGTGGCCACCTCGTTGAGGGAGTGTGCCTGGAATCAGTCACTATCTACGCCATAGGAGATGCTGTTGTGTTGCAGAGAGGGCTGGATTGTGAACCACAAGGGAAGGAAATAAAGACAGTACAGCTGAAAGGACCAATAAGAGTAGGTCCTACGTCTGAAAGTGGACAGGAATTGGCAATGCGGGAACTCCCGCCCCTACCATGCAATGGATCACAAGTTCGGACGAATACTATATTACAGTCCGCCCTGAGGAATGCATATATTCACTATTTCATGCCATATTATCCTCGATAACTTGCACTATGTGCTAGTGTAAAGATAATAATGAACGATGATACCATCCTATATATGTAATTATACAGGATGCTACGACTCAGCTCTCCTAAAACTTGCTCAACAAGAATTTCGCCGCGGTTACACCACGCACGATTAATTTTCCCTGCTTAAACCGTAAATATTTGCAACGAAAAGTTAATTTTAACGATTAATAAAAATTAGATATTGGATTATTTTGTTGTTAAAAAGTTGCAATATTTTCATCGTAATTTGTTATTGCGCGCGTGCAGGATTGCGTGTAATCGAATATTTAGTACGCCGCGCACAAATTTTGGGCTAATTTGATTTGAACGGCATCGTTTGACAATTGAAATTCGCGTTGGATAATGCAATTAACTAACACATGCTGAGCGTCGCGCGCAGCATAACAGACCCTTCCTATACTCATAATTACAGGGGAGTGGTCTATATTGCGAAGGAGCAGACTTTTGTCATCATCGCAGGTCCATCGGGATAGCTCATATATCCAAACCCGATTACTTATTCCCTACGATCTTTTTGCCTTCGGCAAGAGCAGGGAAAAAAATTTAAATGAAGACTGAACTAAAATTCGCTGACTGTCGCAGTTTTCGAGCTTGACTGAGTGTCTGATAAGCTGTACAGGAACTGGACAGTAACCTTGACTGGCCGAGTAGTCTTCTCCTTCAACTTGCCAACTCTACTGAGCTCCATTGCTGGTTTCAGTCCAATCTTCTAAAATAATATGTCTGTTCTGTTCAAGTCTTTACTGGAATCTTCAGGCAAACTGAAAATAATGACGTTCTTGCTCCGGTCTTCTGCTTGCACCACAGACTTGACGACTTTCTTCAAAGTCTCGGGAGTAACTGAACTTTCAGATTGACTAACGTTTTCCTGAACTGCATCGCTGTACGATTTAAACTGACTTTCTACCGTGTCTTTAACGACGGTCTGCACTGCCTGCAACCGTTTCTGCAACTGTTTTTCTTTGCAGTCAATTATTGATTCTTGAGCGCTGATAACAAATTTCTGATTCTATATCAACTGATTCTTGATTGAGCTCAGTACGTTTTTCATCTTCTTTAACGTGTCATTTTGAAAGCGAACCAAATGAAACGATACTGACAGAAACGCTGCAAACTTTTCTTTATCCGTTAAACTTAATGACCTTTTTAGCACAAATTTTTGCACTGTACAGAAGTCATGTTAACTGGTGCTTCACAACCGAACTGACTCATAACTTTTGCCATCCAATCCTCAGCTTTAAACATAATACTGTCAATCTCCGTGTCGTCCACAGCTGCCATGATGTACGGCTAAGCTTACAAGGATAAGAGAGCGAATCAAACAAACTTAATACTATTAGTGTAGGACTGAGCTGAAGTGTAGGGCCGAACTCAGAACTGTGGTAGTATAGTGGTACTAATACCTTAAACAGGAATGTTAGGGAAGGGGAAGGTATCGTATGATTTTCAGGGTTTGAAATAGTATTACTGTTGCGTACCGTGCACACTGCTTAACTGTACCTTTACCGTACCTTAACTGTGCCTTAACCGTACCTTGGCCTTAGCTGCTGGGCCTTAACCGTGCCTTAAGTGTTCACTGTTCACAGACAGATTATCGAATTCCGAATTACTAGTTCATTACTATTGATGATACATGTGTATCTACCCAATATTCTAACATTGATGACGGCAACCAGAGATCTGTCTTCTCGGATGTAAATATGTGTTTTGAGTAGTCCCATGACGCCTATTCTGCTTTATCAACTAGGTAACAGGTACGATCACAAACAGTATTAACCGGGGTTAGTTTATTTACAGTGATTCATTACACATTAGACTTATCACGAATGATGGGTCCGTACGAAATTAAACGTGTTTACCTGTTGATTATAGTTATTTCGTTATGACCGTTTGCTTTGATCGGCTGTTATCAATTATGGATCCTTTATCAGTATCCCCAGCCGCTGTCAATACTTCGCACTGCCCCGGCACTGGCATTGAAGTGGCACTACAGTGCCACTTCAATGTCATCACTTGTGGCAGTCAAATATCAAATTCGTCCGCTCGTTTATGAAAATTTGGTGCATTTCCCCAAAAAAGGTTTTGGTATGCAAGAGCTATTATAGCTATAATACTAGCCACTGGCAATAGATCATAATTCCAAGAAGTTGAAATAATTGTAAATTTGTGCTTTTCCAGTTAGTACATGTTATCAGTAAACGACCGGGGGTAGGATTTGGCCGGGGCCGGGGCCGGGGCCGGGAATGTCCAAATTTTGCCGGGGCCGGGAATTGGCCGTTCTGGAATTTGTCCGGGGCCGTGAATTTAATAAATCCACGGCCAAGTTAGAACTTTTCAGGACTTAGGTGGAATATCGTAATTGTAAAAACTATCAGAGGTTACAAAAACAAAGGACTGCTCTTGAAAGTTGGCACTCTGGACATCATCCTTTCAAAATTGAAAATCCATTTTAAGATTTATATGAAAGTTTTAGGCCGATTTCGATCAAAAATTCCCGTCCAAATTCCCGGCAAAAATTGAAAATCGGCCGGGGCCGGGGCCGGGAAGAAATAGCTCCCCCGGTGCCGGGATTTCACGGCGCCGGGAATCCCGGTCGATTACTGCATGTTATGGTCATAGAACAGACAAGGCAGGTCGGTCGGGCGCCGGTCGGAGCCCGGAGGTCGGTCGGGCGCCGGTCGGAGGTCGGTCGGGCGCCGGTCGGCGGTAGGTGAACGCCGGTCGGAGGTCGATCGGAGGTCCGTCGGAGGTTGGCCGGAGGTCGATCGGGCGCCGGTTTAGATTGGTGATGATACTGGAATAATACAATATAATATATCATTATTATTTAGTCTCATAATTTCCAGATTCAGAAATGGAAGACATGATCATAGAAGAATCTGACAAACCAACGGCTCCATTGAGATATCTACAGAGATTAAAAAAACCGGCAATATTTGGAGTACTTTCCTTGCTTATTCTGACGATGGGCCTCTACTTCAGCCTCACTCTTCCTTTCCTAACCGACGAGATCGTAAAAAATCGCAAACAAGGGAATATTATTGGTGGGGTCTTGGCAGGGACGTTCCCTTTCGTAGTCGCAGTAACCTCTCTAATAGCAGGATCTGTGGCATCAAAAACCACTGCGAAGAAGATGGTTTGGTGGAGTGCGGTAGCCCTTTTCCTTTCCTCTATCGTGTTTGTCATTCCCATGTCCAATAACGTCTTGTTTGATGTATCGGTCCTCATATCCAGGTAATTAAATCAAATACAATTATTACATGTATTTTGGGTTACTTGCCTATTTCTGACAGTAAAATGGTACAAAGTTAGGGTTTAGTGTCCTACCAGGTGTTTATCTATTCGATTTCTAAATAAAATGAAAATATGAATAGTCTGAAGGCTATTTACCTATTTCTCTCTGCAAAATGAGTTTTTGTGTACAACGTTTAGGAAGTGTCTGACCAAGTAATGAAGTAACGTATGGTTTTTATACTCCAGAGTAATTCAAGGAGTATCATTTGGATTAGCTGAACCGATGGTAATGGCAGTCATGGGATCAATTTACAAAGATTCCCTCGGGATGGTAACAGCAATATATGAACTTGCTTTTAGTGCTTCCCAGTTCCCTGGCACTTGGACCCCTGATGGGGGGTTTCCTTTACGATGTAGGAGGATTCTATCTTCCTTTTGTAGTGACGGGTGAGAGTATTTTTTATCATCTTTTATAAATTGAGTTTTAACTTCGGATTTAATTTCTCATACTTCAGCGATTCAAATTGGGTACCAATATATTATAGGCTAAAGAAAGAAATGGGGTATAAAACTAAGTAAAGTTTTAAAATTTTTTGGGGTGGGGGGGGGGGGGCTGACCATATTAAATTATCTTAAAATGTAGGTTTTCCCGATTTAGGGGCGGGGATATACTTTAATATACTTTAATATACTTTAATATACTTTAATATACTTTAATATACTTTAATATACTTTAATACATCCCTATCTTTTTGGAGGCCTAAATCAAAAATCGCTGCCCACAATAAACTTGAAATGCAATTCTTAATCGATTCCAAAAATTTCATGCAAAAATATTGAAACTGATGGAGTTATTTCAAGTTTAATGAAGTCATTTTGGCTAGTATCCCGAACCGAGATATAATGTGCAATTTTTTTCATGGATTTTTTAAAACTTAGTTTCCACTATTCAACAGATATTGAGCTATATCTTTCACATAAAGTTAGTCTCATTCAAAAATATTGAAATTTGATCGAATTTTTGGCGAAAGCTTTCAAATTTGGTGCGTATGCCCAAATATGGGCATATGGTTTAAAGCTCATAACTCAGCCATTTTTTGACCAAACTGGAAGTAAATTCATGTACTAGTTCAAAAACAGGCTTATCTTGCAAATCTAAAAGAAGAATATAGCTCGATTAATTTTGGGTATATTAAAGTATATTAAAATGTAGGTTTTTTCCCGATTTAGGGGTGGGGATATACTTTAATATGCTTTAATATGCTTTAATATGCTTTAATATGGTCAGCCCCCCCCCCTCCCCCATTTTTTTCTTTGATGAAAATTGAAATAAAAACATATTCAATCTTCAGGGTCGCTTCATCTGATTATGAGCATAATAGCTATCATTGCAATAACAAAAAATGCTAAAGAAGAAAGATGTGAGGAAGACACCTCTTTGACTAACAAGACCACCAGCAGAATGAAATCTCTGCTCAGACCGCAAATACTTCTTCTTGGAATAGTTGTAATGTTTTCTGTTGCCGCAGACGAGGCGTTCATTGGCAACTTCCTGGCCGTTTATATGAAGGACAGCTATCAGAAAACCGTTGAAGTAACAGGGACAATTTTAATGGTTTGTGGGGTGTGTAACTCTTTTGCTATCATGCTATTTGGCTACTTGACAGATAGGGGACTGTCTCGAGCTGTAACCATAATATTAGGATTCATTGCTCTTAATATTGGAACACTTCTGATAGACGTCTCACTATTTGGAGCAGTATGGCCGAGTTATGTGTACCCAGGGATTATGTTTGGATTGGTCGAGGTAGGGAGTGGTATGATTCAAGTTTGTATCTTACCACTCTTGGTATTTCATGATGGTCAACCTGATCAGGAACGCTCAACTGAAGCAATGACTGGGGTTTACAATGCAGGGTTCTTCATCGGAGCTTTTATTGGGCCTCTGGTGGGATCTGCTCTAGTGGACTTAATTTCTTTTCCAAAAACGTTCATTATCTTTTCAGCTTTTATACTTGGTGTATTTGTTATTATTGGAGTTGCTCATCTTAAAATGAAAAATCTATTCAACTTAAAGGGAAAGCTTATCGTGCCGTACGTCGACTAGGGACACTTTAGACAAGAATATTTATGTGACGAATCAAAATATATTTTCCAATAAAAGTATTTATGTAAGATGTACGTTTTATAAAATGTTTATTTTTGACAAAAATGTTTTCATGTCTCTATTAGCGAAACTAATTGTTTTAGCCCTGGAAAATCTAAAATCTAGAGTCTAGTTACTAGTCAGGAAGCTAACTTACCCCTGGTAACCCCTGGTAACCCCTGGTAACCCCTGGTAACCCAAGCTAACAAAGTACTACTTTCAATTATATGTTTAAAGATGCTAGAAACTGAGAGGTTTCTAGAGAGTTTCTGAGAGAAACGAAGATGAACATTCGTTTCTTTGGGGAACAATAAATCGACCACAAGCTCAATTATTCAGAATTTTAAGATTTGTACGACGGAAGCTCTGCGTAAGACTCGATGGAGTTTTTGTTGAGTTTAAAAGGATTTGGAAATTAAAAAAAAACTTTATTTCCTGTTCTGACCAACATTACACGTTGCACAGCTTGCAATTAAATTGAAGTGATTGAATTGTTCAATTAGTGGTGACTACTGGGGACCCTTGAATACCGAGAATTTTCCAAATTAGCTGAACAATTACCGCACAAGTTCGACAAAATACAAATTCATAACTTTTAAAAAGATAATCTTGATAGTGTAAAAATTATCAGCGCGGCGGACTTACAAATATTTCTGATTTAAATTAAAGTAAAATAAACTTACAGGACTCCGAACGAAATGTTTGTTAAGGAGATAAACATGAGGCGGTTCAGCGAACAACTCCATAACCGCACAAACCGCGAAAATGACACATCCTGCGGTGTAATGCGGTAGATCTGGGGTCTCCAGCACTAGGACCCATAGTAGAGTCAGGCTGCAGCCGAGCATCGCACTAAACGGGTATGGGGTTAGGGGATATATTATCTCGTCATCCTACATTCAAAACTGTCTATTATATTACTATCATAACAATTTCAAACCATAGAACGATAAACTAAATTTCATATTTTTGAACGTATTTACTTTTTAAGTCACGAAAAAGCCAGTTTTGAACACTTCAGTCACATTTTAAACGAAAATTAGAAAACCCTTAAAATGCCCACTATCCCACCTGAAAGGAATGCTAATCCAGATGAGAGACACTAGTTGAGGCCACTGTTCAGGGGGATGCTTGGCGAGACACACTTTTCTGAGCGGTTCCCGGGAGAGTATTTGTATAGTGGCGTACAGCAGGTAGAGTCTTATGTACACCACTCCTAGCACCTGGCCGTTAATTAACCGTTAATTAACCGTTAATTGCTTTGTTAATGAAAATAATTCAATCTCGTTATCTAATATTGATTCGTTGTGTGGTTGTGTAATAAGTTAATCAGAATGAGAAATACCTCATTGGATACAAGTCGTATCAGGTATCCATTAGCGAGGAATGATATCAGCTTTAGAAACACCTGAAGTGATAAACCTTAGTTCACAGGGTCTATAATTGATATGGATTAACTAAAATGATGGGGCGGGGAGGGGCATAGCATGGAATGAAGCTGTCAAGAGTTTTAGCGATGCTTCAAATAGAATGCTGTACATCTCCGAGATCATTCCCTTTCTCCGATAGTCTAGTTTTTATGATAAGGACACCAGTTTTACCAAGATTATCACGATGTTAAACCTCAAAGCAAAAGTGTGGTAGCAATGCTGTGACGTCACATCTGGCAAGATCGGGAGATGCGATTACAAAGTAAATAGAAGTGCATGGTGGAAGAGTGAAGTGCTGGTTATCATGATGTTGCGGATTGTTCTGAGTTGATGAACACGTTACCAAGATTGACCATTTTTATACCACAGCCCAGTTCATTTTCGTGGTTCCTGATTTGGATATCTTCCAAGAAGTTCGATGAGAGTTTTTAATGGGCTGTAGTTTGTAAATGGGTGACTTAAAACAGTCATGCAGTTACTGCTAAATTCAGACAATGCTGTTTCTTATAACTCTAAAAATTGGTCCAATCATGATAACAAGGTCCAATCTTGGTAACATGGTCCAATCTTGGTAACATGAATTTCACACGAGCCGTAAACTGGGCGGTTAAAAAGCAGCTGTTAATCACTTCACACGCACACATCCTCTTACTTGCATACGCTCGTGCTCCTTGAAATTGAGTGGGTACAGCATTCTGAGCACTTCTCTGTCTTGAAGGGAACATCGCACTTTCATTGGTCATGTGACCTGCCTACAGACTGTTGGTTGGTCAGGGGTGTGGTTACCACCGAGGTGTTTTGTCCCATT
Organism: Bolinopsis microptera; assembly: GCF_026151205.1. Taxonomy (NCBI): domain Eukaryota; kingdom Metazoa; phylum Ctenophora; class Tentaculata; order Lobata; family Bolinopsidae; genus Bolinopsis; species Bolinopsis microptera. The sequence continues at coordinate 9,608,632 of NC_087079.1, forward strand.
TAAGCAAAAAAGGGGAAACAGGCAACAGCCAGACTATGATGTCAGTAATTTAACTTCCAAGTTTGTCATTGGAGATATAAAAACGCGCCGTTGAACGTGACAATAAAATTGAAGGACCGACGTCCGACACAAAGATTTCAATACAAAATATTTTGATACGTTAAATGTACCGCAAACTGCACGATGCGGTGCGGCATTTTGTGTCCATTGTGAACTCTCATAGGAAAAATTTCCAATTTGCAAACGAGAATTTACGAACCGGTCAGTAACGGGTTTCAATAATATGCCTGATAGTTAAAATAGCGGTCAATATTATTATCAAGTTCAAGAATCATAATTATATATTAAGCTTTTGTAGACAGTTGGTATCAGCAATTTCGGGCAGAAATTCTACAATTTTATTGACATCAAGAATCTTTGAACAGTTATAAAAGTGGCGATCTTTCCGAATAGACTATTTGAACAATCTCTATTCTAGATATCTCAATATATTACGTCACTAGATTATATGTATAAGTTGTTATCCGATGCAGAGTGCAGACAGTCTACTCTTATCTGCGAATTTACTTTTGGCAGGCTATTTTAGGCCGAATCGATTTTTCAGCGGAATTTCCAGCTTACGTAGATAAGATATTATTGCTTAACTTTTTATTGCTTCACTAATCACTATGGAAAATGAGATGACTGTAGTGGTCCAAAAATTTAAGAGACATCTTCTTCCACTGAACTGAAGACATTGATAAAACTAAATTTAACTAAATAAAACTCTGGCACGTCGTAAGTGCTGCCCTTGAGTTTGAACGGAATTCTTCATAATTGTCACGCTTTAAACGAGTTAGATCGTATATTGGTGGAGAGGAACATACTGAAAACACGTTATTTAAAAGAAAGGATTATTAGAACTGGATCAAAAATGCGAATGGACGCTATAATAAAGCGTCTATATTGTCAAAAAGTGATTTACCACCATGTGATAAGAGCTTATCTTCGATTGAATATAATTCACCAGCGTGTCTTCTAAATTAAGAAAACGAATTGCTTATTAGTGAGTTAGATCATAGATGCTGTATGTACACAATGTACTCAAATTAATCGACATATTTACATACGTGAGTTGGGTGTGCGTTACAGTTACGTACGTTACACAAGGAGAGGTATGTTAAGTACGTAAACTAAATTATAAACGAGCGTACGTACGTACGTCGCGTACTATACCGGCATGCAGTGCAAATTTCTATTAAAAGCGTAACAAACTCATTAATTTATACTGCGCGCGTTCCTGCATAATTCTTCAGAAGACCGTTTGGGAGCGGTAGTCGAATTGAGTTGAGAATTCATATCATATTCACAGTTTAAATTTACCGTATAGTATGTGAGACCTAGTTTTAACGCTTCTTATCTCTATCGGGTTAATTTCACCAGGGCAACACAATTTGTTAGTCCCGTCAGGAAGGTTTCTAGAATATTATTCAAAAAGGTAACTACAGTGTACAAGATTTTAATTGAAATCTGTCGTCACACACACAAATCAGGAATGACTCGAATGGATGTATTTATGTGTTAACGTTTATAGAAGCGATAATATTATACACATTTCAAAAGTCGAGATGAAATTACAAATTCCGAAGTACCAGATTTCGCAAATCATACCTGAGAAATTGCTTTTGAAGAGGCACCTCTTGCAACAGCCGAAGCATCCATAGCTAGATATGATGATTTATCAATTAAAAAGGTATATAAAAATAAAGTGAATCTTAACTTTCATTAATCCAACATGATACAGTAAACCCCCGATTTACCGCGGAGTTTGGGGGAAAGGAAACATCCGCGGTAAATCAGGGTTCGCGGTAAATCGGGGTTTTGTTTCTTTAGATTATACATGTTAAGCCCTATTTGGGGTAAAGGAGATGGCTGCGGTATATCGGGGTTTGTGGTAAATCGGGGAGCGGTAAATCGGGGTTTTACTGTATATCTGTTATAGGTTTGGAGGATAAGTGTTATCGTGTGATCACACGTTACGTTTCAAAAGACCTCCAATTTTTACCTAACATTAGCAGTGGTCAAAGATAACTTTTATCAGTGTTTGAGTGTGTCGTCAGGAAAAGGCATTATTTCTCGCCCTGAACATTTTTAACAAAAGGATGAAATAAAAATCGTTTCTGATAATTAAAGATAATAGAAACGCAGCATATATTCTGAATAGAGTACATAATATATAACAAACAAACAAAAAGATTTTCAACTGAAGCAAAACACAAACGATAAGAAACATCTTTAATAAAAAGCTTAAGTTACAAATCCCCTGTAATCATATAAAAGTTACCTTAAGTAGCTCAAAATAGGCGAATTAATCAGGGCCAGCCTTAATTTATTCAGGTAACAAAACATAATTAATCAGATAATCATTAATAATTATAAAGTAGGATGACATTTTTGAAATTCCTTCACTTCAACTACTCCTTCTTTTCTTCCTGTTTCCTGTAGAAACGAGCTCTTCCTTTTTTCAAGACTTTCAGTTGATTCGAATCTATAACGAATTTGGGAACAAGCCCATATATGGTCGTCTGAAACAAAAAGTGTGATTTTAGGCGTGGTAACTTGACAACCTGTACAGTGTATATTCCAAAATATTAGCATTACTACAATCTAAAAATATAGAATCTAACAAAACGCAAAGACTAAAACAATAACCAACCTGCAGGGAATGGGCCCAGTACCCACAAGTGAAGGCAGTTTTACCGAAAGTAGCGACAGCAGACCGGGCATACGCATCAGGAGTTGGGCACATACGGGAGGGACGCATTCCAGTCATAGCAGTAGACACAAACATGGGGCAGATCACCTGGGAAGTGGTAATACGTAACAAACCTACTTCAGTTATCTGTAACTAAAATATTCCCAATAGTAAGAGTTGATGCAACATAATCTCGGTAAATAGAAAATAAATACTCAAAGTAAAATTTCATTTAAACCTGGAAGTGAATGTTGCGCTCAGCATACTCTTGGCGCAGTGCATCAGTGAAAGTGTGCACGTACGCCTTGCTAGCACTGTACACCGAGAGGAGAGGCGTGGAAAGCAACCCGGACATAGAACCAACGTTTACAACCAAACCTGGGGATTGATTAGGGTAATTGATCTTTTAAGTGAGGAATCAATTAGACTGAAACTAGTTTAGTGGTTATTGTTGATTTGCTTATTGTTATGAAATGAGAAGTGAAGGTGCCTTATTGGGGGCGGGGTTCAATGCTTGGATTTGGATTTGGATTCGATACTCCACATTATTATCTCTTGGTACTCATATTATCCAGCCTAGAGAGGGTCAGCTATATTATGGAACAAAGGGTACAAAAGAATGTCCAGTTTTATCAAAGAGCCCCCAAAATCCAGCGGAAATAGTGGTGATGAGAACTACTTGAAACGATTAGATGTCTACTGAGTACTCAAGAAGTGATTATGTAGATCAAGATACGAATCTGAGTGATTAGAAGGGACAGAGGCTCCAAACAAACTACCTCAGAGATCTTTGTAGTGTAGATTACAGAAACCACGAGATCACATACCTACTGGAAAGGCAAATTACCAAATATGCATTATAAATGACTTGCTCCAGGTCTTCTTTGCCTGCAGAAAACCCTGACACACGTCAATAAAAGAAAGCTGTGCCGAGAATCCTCCTCCTAAACGATAGAGGTCCCTAGAGGACATTATCTTTTGTCCATATCAATTGACCCAATGGGCCTATCTCCATTTATTCAACAGTTGCTCAACCCTAAACCACCTTTAAAAGATTCTACTTGGATCAAATCGCTTTAATTCGAATTTTCCCGTGTAGATTTTCTCACTGTGTGTTCACTTTACAAGATGAAGATCTGGGCCATGCTTATACCTGCGATGCTGTTAGCATCAATAGTTTTTGGAAGGTCATTGGAGGAACAAGCTCGTCCTATTGGAAGAATGGAAGATAGCGAAGAACAAGCTCGTCCTATTGGGTTGGAAGATAGCGAAGAACAAGCTCGTCCTATCGGGTTGGAAGATAGCGAAGAACAAGCTCGTCCTATTGGTTTGGAAGATAGCGAAGAACAACCGCGCAACAGCCGTTTCGGAGACAGTGAGGAACAAAACATTGCATGGGGATTAGAGGAAAGTGAAGAACAAGCTCGTCCTATTGGAAGAATGGAAGATAGCGAAGAACAAGCTCGTCCTATTGGTTTGGAAGATAGCGAAGAACAACCGCGCAACAGCCGTTTCGGAGACAGTGAGGAACAAAACATTGCATGGGGATTAGAGGAAAGTGAAGAACAAGCTCGTCCTATTGGAAGAATGGAAGATAGCGAAGAACAAGCTCGTCCTATTGGTTTGGAAGATAGCGAAGAACAACCGCGCAACAGCCGTTTCGGACTCATCGGAGACAGTGAGGAACAAAACATTGCATGGGGATTAGAGGAAAGTGAAGAACAAGCTCGTCCTATTGGAAGAATGGAAGATAGCGAAGAACAAGCTCGTCCTATTGGTTTGGAAGATAGCGAAGAACAACCGCGCAACAGCCGTTTCGGACTCATCGGAGACAGTGAGGAACAAAACATTGCATGGGGATTAGAGGAAAGTGAAGAACAAGCTCGTCCTATTGGAAGAATGGAAGATAGCGAAGAACAAGCTCGTCCTATTGGTTTGGAAGATAGCGAAGAACAATCACGCAACAGCCGTTTCGGAGACAGTGAAGAACAAAACCTTTTATTCGGATTAGAGGAAAACGAAGAACAAGCTCGTCCTATTGGGTTATTATAGGTAGTAAGTATAAGGAGAACAGTGGGAAATAATGATAATGATTGAAATGTTGATTTAGACATCGGCACCTCTTTAATTGAATTGAGATGGTCGTGGATGTTTAACTGCATTGTATACATTGCATTGTATACTATACTGTTTTATGGACTATTAATATTGTAGAGTATTTTACGGGAATTTTTTAAAAACATTTCTTTATTTTGAATTCAAGATCAAAGATACAGATTTATAATATCTGGTTATGCGACATATTTAAGTATTACAATCATTGCTTAACATATGATTTTTATTGTATGTACGTAAATAACCTTGATTTTATTGATTCGAATTCCAGTTATAAATAAACCTTGCATTTCAAAATCTTATGATTTAGTTTTATTTAGCTTGATTGAAAAAAAAGAAGAGTTCAAAAATTGCTTTCATTGAAATTTGGATATGAATTAATAAATAAAGCTTTGTCATGATGCAACTACAAAGTAAAAATAACTGGCTAATTGGGCAAGATCAAGGATATTTCTGTCAACAGGTTTCTTACCTTTCTTGTTAGAGCTCATGGATCCTACAAATTCCTTAGTAAGTGCAGTGACAGGTAAAATGTTCATGTGTATCAGTTTCCACATCCTCTGAAAATAAAGGGTTACAAAATGGTCACTAAGGTAATTTCGGTCATTCCTTTATGGTTACTGTGGCTACTTAATGCTTACTATTAAGGTCTCTATAGTGAGACATTTAATTGAAGATGGCGGTGAATATCAAACTGAACTCTGCTCTCGGACCTGCGTGTTAGATTGGTGTATCAATATTTAAACACATAATAATATCTAGTTAAATATATTGATTCACTACTAAGTTCAATTGTCTCTACACTACCGTGATATTAGTGGTCACTTGGTGGCTCAACTTGTTTTTAAGTTCACTAAAGTTTGGTAGTGGGTAAATGGATTGACAAGCCGAAAGCCGAAAGAGACGGATTGCCTTGTTAACATCAGACACTTCCAACATCAGTAACATGCTGTTAACATGTTGTTAACTTGTCGTTAATTTAGAGTGTCTGACAGTGCTAGTAACCCGAGGTCAGAGCTAGACATGCGGCTAGATACCTAGGAACATGTAATTAGAGACATTTATACACTTAACATAACGAATCTGAATACATAATATTATAGATATCTACATCTGTAGTTACGTTTCTCCTAAATTATTCAGATCCGCTCGTTGAAATTCTAGTATAGAATTCCTGTACAATACATACAATATACACTGTACATGTAGATTGTAGCTCACAGTGCACAATACTGTGCGGTGTAAGCGTAGTTTCAATACAATACCTCCTCACCGCAATACACGTTGTTATGTATCACAACAAGACACGGGAGAATGAATTAATAATCTGTAAATTTGTGTACACCGAACATGTCAGTAACCAGCGAATTCCTAGCATTGTCACTGGATACTAATACAGTTCAGGTTATTGTTCTCATCTACAGAGTAGAAACCACTAGTGTATTGGTGTGGTACGTGTGTGTGTGTATTGGACAGAGCTCTATTTAATTAAACCATTTGCATTCTTTAACCACGCCCTTTTCAGGTGTTACTTGTAATCAGACACACCAATATGAGTCAGATTATGTTTCCCAGACGATGGCGTACAAAAACTACTAGTTCCATCTTTAAAAGATGTCATCACCATATTTACCATCCACTTTTGGAATATTCTCGAATTATGATAACTTATGGATTGATTCCTCTTCAAATTCTTACTCTATGAACTTTTTGTTTCTAGATACGTTTAGATTATTTAAATAATAAAATATGTGATAACTTACCGCAGTGTCAAAAGCGTCCAAATATTCTGGATGATCGTAGGACAATCCAACGTTGTTCACTGAAATTAATAAAACGATAACACGTCTGAAATCAAGATGAAATAGTTCTTACAAGCTTTGGTACTGGTGATGACCCAATTATTCTCTGATACAAGACAGCAATATAAAACAATTCAGTTCCAGGAGCGGCCAATCGGATTCCTATTTATCATAGTTACATATAATAATGGTTCAATAATGGTTCAATAATGGTTCAATAATGGTTCAATAATGGCTCAATAATGGTTCAATAATGGCTCAATAATGGTTCAATAATGGTTCAATAATGGTTCATGTCCCTACTGTCCTTGCTGCATCATGTACTATTAACTAAATAACAGACGGACACAGTCGGGATAGCTTCATACCAGGTGTGGTACAATTAGTCCTCTGCCCAGTCACTCAACACATGATAATTCAGGTGAAGAATAAGACAGGTTAACATGCATGATGGCTCGTAAAAAGGACAGGCGGCATAAAGCGAGATGAGCAGATGGCACACAACTATTTATCTCTTTAACCTTTTCTGGCCATCTGGCGGCCGTCAGCATTCCTGATCCACAAAATAGGACATTTTTAGGCCATTAGCTTGTTAGAACCTAAGAAGAGAAGTACGTACCTTTAAAACTGAGCCATAAGGTATAAAAGTCACAATTTAGCCAAATTTAGAAATTCAGCCATATTTTGAAATTCGCGGAGAGTTAAAAATTGTCTTATCTGCTGTTCTGAAATGTTTACTCTGATCCAAAATTATTTAACTGCCATGACTAAATATTAGTTTTATGCAGTATACGTACGTCACTCATATTTCTTTGTTGCTGTGTCGACTGTCGTAATATTTTGCTTAATTCAGCAACTTAAAATACAGAATTAAAATGTTTCCCATTTTTGTACCGCAAGAGGAAAGGTACGGTACGTAGTACGTCCCTTTAGGAAACGTTGTACCGTACGTACTTTAAGCCGGGTACCGTACGTACTTCTCATCTTACTAGGTTAGAACCAATACAACATATCATGCCGTGCTAAGTGATTGTTGTAACTGAGTTTGGTTCAAAACTGTTCACCATGTGACGCAGTAAAGTTTTCTTATTATTGGCAAACAGTGGTGTAATATATAATGACACGTTGATCTATTGAGTCGTGACCTTTGAAGGTACTCATTTTTTTAGAATATCTCTTCCGAACACAAACGATATGCCGCATTATGATTAGCTAGATTTGTACTTTAGTTTGCATAATTTAATTTTTTACTCTAAACCAATATCATTATATCAATTTACTATGATGATTGCGCATTTGACCTAGTAACCGTTTTTCTTCATCTCGTTTCATTAAATCATTGCTTGCTCCCTTTTTCAGACCTTGTCCAATGCTAGACTAATTAAGTTCTGCAACAATGTATGTAATGTGGCATTTTATTCTAATTCTTTTATTTCCAGCTTCCAGCTCTACACCAAAAGGTAAATTGCGAACTATTACGAATAAGTCTACATAGTTGGGGTCAAATTAATTACCACGTATCAAAATACAATCAAGCACTCATTTTGAAAAGCCCAAAAGCTGAGCTGAAACTAATTCAGCAGCTTATTCACTTGAATTGCTTTTTTTATCTTCCGTTCTAGCTTAAAGCTAAAATAATACACTTCCTCAGGTCACTGGAGAAAAGTTAATCCTAAGGAGGTATTTAAAGTCAACAGCTATCCTCCTGGACTTTACTTTCAAACGAAGTTTACTCATGGCATTCCAGCAGATAAACACAGTTTCATTTTTGAAATAGCTGCTCAAAGTCCCGATCGTATCAGAGGAAAACTGATAGTTACCGTAACTCCTATCCTTACCCAAAGGAAGCTATCAATCGGTTGTAAAATCCCAGATTGTGACCAATCTGGTGAAACTATCATAAACACATCATCTGACATAACATGGCATACCCTACACACACAGGATAGGATATCAGTTACAATAAATAATAGTGAGGAGATAGCAAGTTTCACTCAAGATAACTGTTACTTGGGTGAATTCCCTGACTTCTCGAAAGTACAAGAGTTTTATTTTCAAACACCTAACTCAAGTGCTTTTGAGTTTAGAATCTTTGAGGGAAGTGATGCAAGGATACACAAAAGTGAGTATAATTTTCACTTATACTAAAGAGTTTTATATAAACAACATGTAATTACTTTTAAATTATTGAATTGGTTCAAGATATGTATTATCAAAACCAACTACGTGTGGGATAAAGATATCATGTGGTTTCTGAACGGGAATCAGAAAAAACATGATATTATTAAATCAAATTCATCTAACCAAAACTACTCCCAGACTTACAGGAAGAGTTCATCTTAACTTAATACCAACACCTACTTTTATGGCATCATCGCTTTAAATGAAATCAGTACTTAAATTTATTAATAAAATTTCTCACCTATTATTCCAATGTCAAGATCTTTGTAAGAGTTGTGAATGTTTGTGTAATCAGCAGGTGTTGTTACAGACATGTCCACCGCAGTTGTCTTTACTTCAACCTGAAATAGCAAGTTTGTAACCCAAAAGAAAACAAATTTGTTTCACAGGAAAACATCAGCAATTGAAGGAGCATTTTATGTTGACCGTGTACTAAATTAATGAATCTAAGACAGGACAAACATCATATTGCCAATACAAGTTTTACATTTTTGCATAGCATCGTAATTTTGAAAAGGATAGCAATCCTTGGAAGGTCAAGATACTAACATTATATTTTTCAGTGATCTCCTTTGACACAGCAGAAAGCTTCTCTTCATTACGAGAAATGAGGACAAGATTGATTTTCTGCTTTGCCAGTTCCTTTGCAATTGATTTACCAATCCCATCAGTACTTCCTGATAAGAAAGCATGTTTGTCAATAATAAATTAAAAGTTTTGGACCCAAAAGCAAAACCGTTTCTCTACTATTAGGATAACAGCGAAAGAAAATATGAATAGTTTTAGGTTGACTCACCTGTCACAATTGCCCAAGAACCATAGTCTCTGAGATTTTTGCTGCCAACAAATGTACTTAATCCTCCAAGGATGGTCGAAAGAAGGTTAATGACAATGTACACACAGCTAACAGCCCCAACTGAGAACACAATATCATTCAAAAATGTCATCCTGATAAAAGATGTAACTGTTAGTTCACTGAGGAGACTCTATTAAAAGACACTATGAGAAAGATATATCAGGTAGCATTATACAACATATTTAAAGCACCTAAAAAGCAATATAATCACATCATTATCAAAAATTGTTTTTGTATTGTTGCAAATTTGTTAGAATCAGGACCTAAATCCTGTCAAGACAGTCATGGACAGAAATAGAGTGTTTACTTATAGACCGATTTCATTAGAATCAATTTCAGATTTCGTGCTTAAGGTTTTAACAGATAAATGCAGTCTCATGCTGTTGGCTCAGTCAAATGATCGGGCAATCCTTTATTGAGGGTGGTATAATGCTGTATTTTGTAGATGATTTTGAATCTTAAATAAATAATAATAACAATAAGCACAACAACTTAAAATGCACAGGTGTGCCACGAAAACAGTTCAGGACACGGTAGTTCATAATAAACTTGTTAGACCCTTATGTTGTCAAAAACTAGGAGCTGAATTCTATTCCAAGGAATCAACCAAACCATTATTTAACAGTCATAAACTCCTTACTGTTCATAATCTTTACAAACTTCGTACTATAACTGAACTTTTTAAAATAGTGAAATATAGGGTACCCATATCTCTCTACTCTTTACTTAACATGTCTGAACTGAGGGATGACCGTCTAATACCACCAAAGCCAAGCCATAACTTTATTTATAAATCTTCTTGGCTTTGGAATCAATTCAAGGACTCCAATCCACAGAATAAACCTGACTTTGTGAACACATCCTGTAACTCAATCAAATCAAGGCTAAACCGATCTCTTCTAGATGCCCGAAGCAGGTTCGATAATGAGTGGCATAATGACAACTTTAACAGTTTTGGACCATGCTAGATTATTGATAAAAACGTGGAATTTATGTAAACAAATACTTAATTACTTAAATATTGCCGTTTCCGTACGGCGCTATACGTAATATATGTTAAAAGCGCGCCGCAGCTACTCCCTACCTCAACATTTGCGCGGGTTTCTTAAGCGCGCACGTACGTTTATTCTTGGCCGTTAATCAGACCCATGACATAACGCTATAGGTGGCAGTGACTGTAATTTTCTTCAACAATTACTGAATTATCCATCCATAAAGTGATTTACAAAATGACACCTAAACCTCGTGTTTCGGTGTTCACTTAAACGGTACTTGGCGGCTGAACTGTGGTGTCTGACGTTTGCAGCTAGATCGGACTCTGCATGATATTGTATTAGCAAATTTGTATAGTGTATAATTGTTTAGTGTTTATAATACTCTGCAACCTGGTAGCACGGCTGACACAAAAACAAAATGTTGGCCTGGCTTGTGCGTAACCAAGTAAATAACACGCACTCCGATTAAAGCCGTCTGGAGAAACTCCGCAAAATGTTCATTGTAGTCAACGGGCACAAAGAAGCACTACTAGCAATTGTGTCCTTTACCCTCCTACATAATTTGAACATTTTTGTGGCTAACTCATTGAACAACATCTGAATTAAAATGTGTCTAGTATTAAAAGATTCAGTAAGTAATTTTTTCATGTACGCTGTACACTGTAGTTAGTAAATCAAATCAAACTTTTTCGATCAGCCGCGCGCTGAACCAGTGTTGCACTAGGTAAAAATTGTGTATATTTTGTTCATTTTTGAGTGTAAATTAATTTATTAATTTATCACAAATTATTTTATTATAATATAACCACTTATGTGAAATGGTTATTTTGACTTTAAATATTTGAACTAAATATGAATTGATTGTGGGTATAAAATAAAATTTGTTTTACTAAAATTTGTTTTACTAATAAAACCTGAAAAAGCAACCTACATTTATATTCCAAACCAGGTAAGGGAAATTAGTCTTGATACACTAAATAAACGATAATGTGTATGCATTTTGTTGCAAGGGTACCCTTCAGTATGTTCAGTAGGTCAAAGATATTCAGATGCTGTCGGATATACAGGGTGGCCCAGGAAACACTACCCATCCTTATCTCTTAAAATTGAGATCTTGCTAATTGTTTTATTTCAGAATGGAAAAGCGCCATAACTTACGTTCTGATTAATATTTTTGCTTCAAATTTTTAGAGAATGTCAATCATAATTAGAGACAACTTCGTGCCAAGTTTTGTGTGAGTCTGAGCTTGTCTGACAAAGTTAGCTCCTGAGCGTGCTAGCTTTAATTTCTCACCCAGAACTGTTTACATTGGTTAATAGGAACCACCAAAAAAATCCTGGGTAAAAAAATTAAAAAACCACCGATTTATTTATGTTTTACCAATTCTATTCACCATGATTTATCACACATTCCATTCTCTGCACTTTGTACATATTTCAGCTGCACGATTTTGCAGACTGCTGTACAGTGTACATCCTATTAGAGAAAAGGTTGTAATGATATCTATTTATAAAGCTTTGATAAGACCTCATCTTGAGTATTGTGTCCAATTGTGGAATCCAGTTGCGGCTCATGGAAGTTGGGGGACTGTTTTGGAGCTGGAGAGCGTCCAGAGGCGGTTTACCCGTCTTATTGATGAGGTGGGTACTCTTCCATACAGCCGTAGACTGGATATTCTCAATTTGACAACGCTGGCAGAGCGGCGAATACGTGGGGACCTTATTGAAGCTTTTAAAGTAACTAGTGGTTTGACTGAATATGGATCGGGTTTGTTCAGAATGAGCAGATCTGGTCTTAATTTAGTTTCAACCAATAGATGTAGTAAGAGTGTAACTAAAGTCAGGAATATTCAGTCTTCTTTTCTTCCGGAGCGAGTCATTCCTTATTGGAACAAACTCCCTTCAGATGTCAAGAACTGCTCGACAGTTTTAAGCTTTAAAGTTAGATTGGAAGGATTCAAGAAAGAGATGATTTCTAAAAACAGTGTAAATGATTCTTATTTTTGGACTGTTTCGAATGAAGTTTTAGGGAAAATTGAAGGACCGAGTTATTTAAGCAATAAGGAGAGACATAATGAATATCTTTGGTTTCATCCTTTTGTGGCAAAGAAGCGTTTTATAAATCTTTATTCCACTGGGAAGTATTAATGAATTATTTATAGATAATGTATTAGATTTTATTAGTTAAAATTGAATTTATTAAATTATTAATGTTGATGGAAAAGTATATTTATTTAAAGTATTTTTCTATTTAGTGCAATGATATTTTGTAGACACTTGTGATGATGTTATGTCATAATCTTTACTTACTTACTTACTTACTTACTTACTATATTTTAACTGATAAGGACTCCTTCCTGCTTGTTTATATCGTTCTGCTCACTTGCCTTAACAAATTTAAAATTATAGCTGGATGATTGGCCTACAATTTTATCGATACTGAAATCAATTGAATTGCGTTTCTCGACAGGCACCACGAGAAGGTTAATCTATTGCCCTCTGTGTTGGCGATTAAATCACTGTTTGTGTTGGCGATTAAAATCACTGTTTGTGTTGGCGATTAAAATCACTGTTTGTGTTGGCGATAAAAATCAGCGTTTGTGCCACAAAAAATGTGGATTTAGAGAAGGTGCTCAATGTGACCACTGCCTCGGCTCTTCAGGACGTCCATTCTCTTGGCTACTGATAAACAGGAGTTCTGGCAGTGAGTGATGGGGATGCTCCGCAAGTTGTCACAAATGACAACTTCTAAAGCAGCAAGGTTGGGGATGGGTAGACTCTCGTAGACCTTATCCTTCAACCATCCCCACAGGAAGAGGTCGCAAGGAGTGAGGTCAGGAGAGCGGGCTGGCCAGTGTTGAGCAAGTTTCTCTCCGGTCATCATGCTCCCAAACTGGTCACCAAGGTAATAAATAATGCGGTTGGGGATGTGCACCTTTGCCATGTCCTGCATAAAGCTCATAAGAGACAGATCCAGGTCGTGGTGTGAACAGAAGTTGAAGAGTTCGGGTATGAAGAAGTTCTGCAACGCAACATCTGCAGGTAGCAATCTCCGTTCACAGATACAGTTGCACCAGCTGCGTCCTTGAAAAAGTATGGTCTGATGATTCCGTGAGAAGAGATCGCACACCAGACGTTGAGCTTTGGAGAGTTTTGAGTAGGTCTCTGCTGTGCTAGTCCTTATCAGTTAAAATATAGGATGTACACTGTACAGCACTCAGCAGTCTGCAAAATCGTGCAGCTGTAATGTGTACACAGTCCAGGATTTTACACAGGATTACACAGGATTTACACAGGATTAAAATTAAATTATAGATCCATTATCATGGACCGTCATAGTTGTACAGAAATATGGAGATCATGGGCGCTAATTCTAAGTACTTTTGTGAGAATGGAATGTGCGATGAATCATGGTGAATAGAATTGGTAAAACGTGAATAAATCGCTGGTTTTTTAATTTCTTCAGAAGTACAAGAAATGCAAACAATTTTCTCAAGTACAAAATTAAAATGTAAAAACTAGTCATACTGAATCACCGTCGGATAAAATGAAAACAAATTAAATTAAATTTGAATCGATTATAAATGTGACAAATAAGGCTACTTGAAATAAAATAAATAGCGCTCGATTTACTGCACGTACAAATATTTAGCGTGCGCGGCTGGTGCGGCAGTTGACGGATGTTACCAGTTACTCGTCTAAATTTCTTCGAAGTAGCGCGCGCCGCTTTCTTCTCGAAATGACGGCACGAGCTACGAAGTAGCGCGCGCCGGGCCAAATCATTAACAATGGTCAAGTGCGGCAGTACAAAAATAAAAGGTCATATCAATTTCTAATCTCAAAGGTGGGTGCTACTTGTAATGAACTTTAGAAGGATGGAATGGTAATACTCGGTCTGGCCGTCTAGAAGCCCATAGAATTCCAGTTCAAAAACCAAGTAAGGAAGTGCAGCTACTGATGAGAAGCCTTTTAAAAGTTTATTTGGGTTATAAACGACATTTGGGTCCCTACACTCTACCCTCGCACAAGATTATTTTCAATTTTTTTGTTGTGTTGCACAACTGTTACACACGAGTGCGCGGCGGCTGTATTTATATTGTGGCTTTCGCCTTACTGGGCGGCGCTCAGCCTGTCATTCCACCAAATCTTTATTCGGGCTGAGTAAATTATATTACGACTTTTCATACGTTGTATGACCCGCCGCGCACGAAGTGCGCGGCTCCCCCTGTAGCGTCGAAGACGCTACAGTGAAGCGACCGTGGGGGTCACCACGTGATACAAGTGAATGCCACAGGGTTTAAAAAACCCATGTAGTTGAGACACCTCACAAATCAAAAATCAAATCAAAAAATAATGACACAAACGTTATCACACATCATCAAAAATATATCTACTAAAGTTTTACAGCAAGTAGACCAAAGTCGCTCTTGCTTGTCATGTTAAAGGTGTATCAACTACCCGCCGAGGCGGTGGGTTGGGAGTCTTCGATGGGATCATTTCGTCCGCAAAATTTTACACAATATAAAAGCTACAATAAATTATCTATAAAATTTACATAAACAAACTTAAGAGACCTCAAAGCTCGTCTTCTGAGGAATGAGATTGAAGGATACGTCATCCAGTCCAAGGTGCTGGGCTTTTTGTCTTCCTCTGATTCCCCTGAGTGCTATGAGTGTGCTTCGTAGCAGATCAAACCTGAATCGTGTTCTGATGTGATTTTTGACCTGGATCTTAGCTTCTTTATTGTGGTCAGCTATCCTTTCAGAAATACGATCTACAAACACAGTGCAGAGTGGGCCATACCTCCGGATGTTGTAAAGACTAGTGGGACAAAGGACCCTTTCTCTGACTGAAGTAACAGGGTCCAGCAGAAATCACAAGCCCTGTCGCTGGTGCTTGCATTTTTCCAATGCATAGTAAACTTAACTGAATTTGTAACCTAAATTTGTTTTACTTAAAAGTTATAACATAAGGAAAAGTGCTCCCCCCGTTTCGTATTGAAGTCATTGGCATTATGTTTCAGTGTGGCTCTAGTGGCGTAACACTGAATGTTGGCACCCCTTGAACCTATGAGAGGATTTGCAATAAAATCTCTTACATAAGGGAAAGTGCTCCCCCGTTTCATATTGAAGTCATTGGCATTATGTTTCAGTGTGGCTCTAGTGGCGTAACACTGTATGTTGGCACCCCCTGCGCCCATGAGAGGATTTGCAATAAAATCTCTTAAATAAAGTATATCTTGAATCTAGAGCAAAGATTATTTTACTAATGCAGTCAAACCTCTATACCAAGCCTCTTTATACCGGGTACCTTGATATACCAGGCCTCTTCTTTTCCCCAAGAACATAAACTTTGTAGGTCATAAAACTTCTGTTTTGAAAGTTTTCCCCTAAACTTGTATCACCAACCCACACTTCTTAGCATGTATATTTGCTATTTTGTAAAAGTTTCGAATCAATCAAATCATAACCTAAATTAGCTTATTTTGTGCAAGAGAGGTGGCTTTATATTTGAATGTAAATTTAAAAAAGTCTTTTTAATACTGTTTTTAACGTTTATGTTTGATATATTAATGCTGATTACATTAATCATTATGGCAGGTTCAAGGTAACATATATGTTTGATGAATCGTCAGCTCTAAGCATCATCGATGATACAAAGCCCTTGACTGCTATCATCTCTGAGACTGAAAATAATGGCAGCTACATTGTAAGTATCAAATTAGAGACATTGAATGAATTTTATGTGTTACAACTTAACCTTTTGTAAGTATGTTCATTTGGTAATACTTAGATGATTGCTCACTTTTATATATGCAATCAGATGTTAACGATCTGACTACAGACTGGCGGTCAACGTTCCCCGTATAGTAGCTCAACGGAGGGGGTAATCAGGGCACGTGTTAATGAAAAATGTACGTGTCCTTCCACAATCCCCTCTGTTGGGTCACACGTTATTGGGAACTGAGATCGCTATCGTGTAACTAGAAGCAGTATGTGCAAAGTAACTTAGGTGATAGGTAATAGGCAATATGAAATTACACATCTTACTTTAACTTTATCCTGTCACCCATGGACTTATCAATTAACGGCTGGTGGTGGTGTCATCGTTTGTCGTACTCAAAACGTTTCGCGGTTGCGAATGCCGGCCCATCGAGGAAAATCTTTTTACTTTGTATTTTAACCATTATAAAGTGTGATTAGTCGGATATGGTACTGAGTTCAAACAGTCCCCGAAACGAAAAAGCAAACATTTGATTTTTGTTTCGGCGACTGAATCGTTGATGAGCCGGCAAATATTTGTTGTCGAGTAGTGTTGAATACTCATATTAACATGATTATTGATTTAATTTAGGAATTGTATATAAATATCTTTGACCAAGTTTAATTGTTAATGAGAATGCACCCCAGCGCTGGGCGCGCGCGGCGGCTTTGATGTTAGCGGCTACAAGCTTGAAGCTAGGCAGCTGCAGAAAAAATGCTGTGCGCGTTCAGCGTGGGGCTTTTCGTTTTTGATTTTACAAATGACAAAGCAACTTTAATTAAGTTAAGATTAATGGAATTATCGGATATTTATAATTCAATATGTATTGATTCTTCTGTGGAAAATGAAAAAAATTGTATTTTACTTAAATATTTAGATTTTGCAGTATCTAAAACCCTACTAAGAAGAGTTTAAGAAATATGCTAATTTTAGGCATTTTTTAGTTCAAAAGCCCATCTAAACTGAAAGTGAACATACTGATACAGCATTAATTTGATATATCAATATCATGTACTTATTTCCGTTCTTACATCCATGTTATTTATGTTATTAATGTGGTACTATAATTATATGGAATTCATATTATATATGTATAATGTAATGCTTAATGCGATATTTTTGGTATGTTGAATCTTTTTAATAACTTAAAATAGATTCCACTTTATTAGATCTTTAAAGAAACTTGATGTACAAAACAGTTTGAGGGGTCTCCAAGGCTTCAAAAGTATGATATGCTGGTGGATACTGGCTACCCAATTATTTATAATTAGATTTTGTTTTTTTCCATACTAGTAGGTTATGCTGGGATGGTATGAATAATTTTTTGGGATATGTTTCTGAGTCGTAATGTGGAAAATTACTAGAATTTATTTATTTAAATTATCAATTTTAAGTGGTAGCACTTCTTTAATTTATCATATTTACGGCTTCTATATAATATGGTCCTTCAAACAATGTATTAATAATATAGTTAATAATAGTTAATAAAAATGATATCAGTTAAAACTTCAATCGATTCCATAATGTAATTATATTTACCCCTTAATGGCACAACATAGATTGTCTCAAATTTCAAATCTATTTATAAATATGGGCCTAATCTATATTCGAGTGTAGAGTGGCTTTCCCATACCTATTTGGCTCTCACCTTACTAATCTGGAGCTGGTTATTGAGCAACTATAGAATATCTAGATCAAAACCTTCGGAGCTGGATTCATATCTAATTAGGGCTTTAAATAACATAGTCATTTATATCACTAAATCATCAACCACCCTAGCCCTTTCAGTTTGCCAACTATAAAATAAGGCTAAATGTTATTACACTAAATGTGTTTCAGTTGTACGAGATCAAAGTACACCGGGGAGCAAACTGTGATGTCACGTGGAGCGTACAACATAGGTACAGCGACTTTGCTGCTCTCAATTCCACCTTGCAGGTACCTGACACTAAATCCTGGCACCGTGCAATGCTAATGTTGAAATATTATCATATATCTATTCATGGTGGGATTTTAGACATTTTGTGTGTTTTAAGATATGCCGACTTTACACCGACAGTCATAAAACCATCATATTGACACGGAGATGTGCTTTTCAAATTAATTTCTTATTATTTTATTAAGAATATAGGAAACCTCCAAGGGTTGATCTAAATTATTTACATCGTTGTAGTAAAAAATAACAGTCAAAATTTTAGAGTGTCTTTTATCATAATGGTGTAATTATGATTGCACTGCCAAGCTTCATGAAAGTTACTTTTCTATTTTTGTAGCAGAAAATTGTTTAGCAAAATCCTGTCTATCTGAGATGTTCACTTGGTCGCGGATAACATGACGTGTAGCCTATAATGTATAAATTCAGAATTGTGTAAAATAGGAGTTAATGAACAGATTCGACGAGAGAAGTTTAACAGTTTAAGAATCAGTATATTGTTCAGTTAGTAAGTATGTTACACCCAACATTATCCTCACTAAAGTTTCTAGTATAAACTCGTATATATTAAGTATCAGATATCCCAGATACAGTGCAATACGATACTCTTTCTGTCGTGTAACTGTACTTTAAGCAGTATAAATGTTCAACTGTTTTACTGATAACACATTCCGGTAAAATGCCCTCAATTTGCTTCCCAACAAGTTTACTGGAAAAGTTTTAACATTCCTTCTAAACATTCCTACTAAGTACTAACATTGAGCATCTGGCAACCCTCGCCCCTGGGAAGTGGTGTTTATAATCTTTAGCTGTAGTTTGTGTGGCGGGACACCGCATCAGACATCCTGAGCTACTTGCCAGTGATTTATTCTAATGGGAACCTATGCATGGTTGAGCACAGCATGGCCGACCAAGACAAAGCTACTTGTCTATGTTACTGAAGAAAGTTGGGACAAACTCTAAAGAGGAACTGCGAACCCTAATACGGGACAGGGATATATGGAGGGGGTTATCTGGCGTAGATCGGACTTATTTCCGGCATAGTAGTAGTAGTGGTGTAGGTTTTCAATAATCCGTTAGAACTGGTTTGTTTAACAAGTAACACTGAAACTCACGAATGATGAATAATTAAATTCAATTAAATTAAATCATCATATGTCAAATAGCTCCGTATATATATGTTCTATTTTTCATTATAACTATTTATTTTAATATGAACGACATATTTCCAGGGTTGGGGAGTAGGTGATCTTCCTTTTCCGAAGAAGAAGATATTTGGTAACTTGGACCGAGGATTCGTAGAGGATAGGAAGAAGGCTCTGCAGGTTTGTTCACACTATATCCGTGTATTTCCGTTGTGTTTTGAAACAACCATTTCCTTTTAAAAAAAGTTCTAAGAGAAGAAATAATATCGGAATCATGTGATACGGAGCCTAATTGAACAAATTGACGTAAAACGAGACATTGATTTGATAGATATTGATAAGAACATATTACTTAAAATTAAACCTCATGAAGTGACCGATCACCCTGTTGACCAGAGGACTACTCGTTATAGACATTAGAATATGAGTAACTGTACCGGCCCCCGTCGCTACAGCCATTAATCCCTCGGGAACACAAATGCATTACATTATAACATAATATATATGATATAATGCAATCCATGAACGTGCGACTTATCTCCTTGCTGATAATGAGATAGAAATGGGAATAACAGATTCTGTAATACGATAAGAAAAGTAAACTTTGTTTGTTTGGGCCCGGACGGTGCCGGTGGTTCTAATGACCATTTACTAAAATACATAGATACAAAATACAATATAGTATAAATATTATAATCAGAAGTTTTATAAATCCTATCCGTCCAAGTTAAACTTGAAGGGCGCTACACGCACGACGAAAACTCCCTTTAATGTGAGCTGAAGTAGACTACTAGTAGTAGAGCTAGTAGCGCTTGAAATTGACAGAACTGAAAACGAAATCTGACAATTGTCGCGAAAACTGACAGTTTTGTGTGCTCAAAGTGTCGAGAAATACTGACAGTGCAAGACTGGGCACACAAGAGTGCGTTAAAACATCCTCCACACAACAAAAACTTGAATACACTAATAATAATCAATTATTAAAAACACACAAGCTCATTCTGCAGTCTTATTAGTCTTATCAGTACTCTTTATAGTACCGTTTCTGATAAAGTGTAGCTTATCAGGCTGCTCAGTTACCAGTTTTTTCATGTCCCTGACGAGTTCTCTTTGCTTGGCTCTCTGTTCTGGAGATCGATCTGGGCTGATAAAAACAGTTTTAAACTTTTCCGTTGCTCGCAGGTTTCTCGATTTAGCGAGAATCTGATTAACAATTGTTGCACTTGCCGCAGTCACTTTAACTGGTCTCACAGCCTTGCCTGGTTTGAGCTTTCCGACTCTACTAGCTTCGATTCTGGGTTTCTCTCCGATTGCTGAGAACACTTCACTGACCACGGTGCTGAGCTCCTCATTGTCCTGCTCCGATAAACCAAAAATCATCAGATTTTTGTTTCGGTCTTCCTCCTGTACCACAGTTTTCACAGCTTTCTTGATCATTTCAGAACTGACAGGCTTCTGAGATTCTGGACAATTCGCCTGTAATACCGAGCTGAAGGATTGGAATTCAGCCTTGACAGACTCTCCGACTGACGATTTAACTGACGTCTGCATCGATTCCAACTGTTCATTTATGCAGGCTAGTAGTTCTGACTGCAGCTTAATGATGGTCTCCTGTGTCTTGAACATAAGATGTTTAACTGAGTTTGAGGCCATCTTGTAGTCCGTGGATACGACACCAGTGAACTCCTCCAAATATCTTAATGCATCGTGCAACAAGTCACATGCAGTGTTCTTGTTCATCTTCTTCACGCACGAAGGGGATAGTTGCTTCATTGCTGTGATCTCCATCTCGTACATAGCCTTGCTGAGAAGTTCAACTGAGTCACCCCTTAACATGTTGATCTCCTTTTCACCATACTCGCTGGGCGGGATGGTCATGGTCGTGTAACACGGTGATACACAAACCACTGTAGCTGCACGTTACAATCAACAGAGATAAGCACTAAGATAGGAGAGTAAGAAAAGAGCAACGTATGCAATTAGTGTAATACTGAACTGAGAAAAGAGCAACGTATGCAATTAGTGTAATACTGAACTGAGAAAAGAGCAACGTATGCAATTAGTGTAATACTGAACTGATGCAATTAGTGTAATACTGCACTGATGCAATTAGTGTAATACTGAACTAAAGATAAGCAATAGATAAGTATATGATTATACGCATGTGGGGCGGGATTGACTAGCAGAGTGACACGTGACATGGATGACCGACACAGGATTTGTAGCAGGATTTTGTATCAGTTATCGGAGCATGTCAACTTTAAGTTTTGCCCTGTTTACTTTGTCGTTGTGCCCTTAGTGCGACTATCCTTTTGTTCATAATTAGGATCTTTGATTTAAACATCTTATCCGGTATCTGGATATATATCACAATTTTAACAGGTTAATTCTATTTGTGCCTCCGCATCAAAGTGAGGAAGACACCTAACATTGCACATTACATTCCACATCTACATTACATTCCACATCCAAATTGCATTCCGCATACAGTGTTATAGGTCATATTATTTGATATTTAAAAGATATTGAAGGAATTTCAAACAATTTTGTTAAATCTCCTCGGTTGCAGTGTAATCCGTGCAACCCACTTTTGCATTCGTTAGATGGTACCTACTCAGGGGAAATTTCAACTAATATTAATATATTGGGTATATTTCAGCTCACTTACTCAGGTTGTGGCAGTCCCCAGAGAAGCTAAGTGTACATTCCTACCTGGACTATTTAAATAACTTTTTAAGGGGCAACCAAGTTCCCGACTGAAGCTGTCTGCCGTATACCCTGAACCTTAAGGGGGCCGGGGGGGGGGGTCTTCATCAAAAAGACCCCCCCGGCCCCCTTAAAACTTGACTGTCTGCTCCAGGATCTCGTACATTTTGGCTTATTTGAGTGACTCCTTTTGTAAAGATATCAGCTCCACATGCTCAAGTTAATACAAGACTCAAACTCTTGAATCATGCCATCATGTCAGTTGTATTCTCAATGGCAATATGTCCAAATACGGAAACTATTGTAACTTTCAAATTAAGTGCACCATGCGTTTTGATTTTTGATCTAAAGGAACAGACCATTTTAGTTTTTTAAGAAATATTCGAATAATTATTGATTTGCTACAATTAATAATCATGTTAATATTCAAAGGGTCACTGAAAATAAATTTCTACCAATATAATTTAGGGTTCACAAATACATGCGGTATAAAGCTGATATTGTGGCAATATAATATATTGCCACAATATACAAAACGATTAAAATTGAAATAATGTGAGTTAATACACTTTATACTTATGTTTAGGAATTAGGGTCACATAAAATATAATTATTTTCCATATAATTGAAGGTCACAATTCAAAAATTCATTTTGTATAAATTTGCAATCAGTGGTTCAAATCTTCCATATTAGTGTTCTACCGTTCTGTGATGAAACAGAATGTAACCACTTGAATACAGCTCAGCACAAAGGTAACCGTCACAGCTTGGTGACTGCTCAGGAACGAGGCTACAATAGCGCCGACTGCAGCGCCCATCATGCCGCATCCAGACATCACCCCCGCCCCCAGAACTAACCGCTCCGTCCCAAAGTAGTGCTTATCAAACTCCATGAGCGTCAGTTCACATCGGGTGACACAGAAACACATGTTTGCTATCCCCATAGCAACCACTGTGATAACCAGGCTGTGGTCCAGGAAAATGAGAGTCAGGTAGCAGGATGCTATGATAACAGAGAGCAAAGGCTGCAGGATTCGGAAGCTCACGTACTTCAGAAGGAATACACTGAGAACCCTGCCAATTAGTTTGGCTACTCCGTACAAAAGGGCGAGAATAAGGAGTTGCTGATCCATGGTAAGTTTAGTTTGTTGAGTGTCGACAGCTTCGAGTAATGCGGGTATCAGCAATATACTTCCCCAACCCTGGAGTGTATTTATAAAATTTGTCACACAGCCCTTTATCAAGCGACCCCAGAATCCTTTAACTTCAATGATTTCCTTTTCTACCTCGGGCTGAGGCTCCGTTCTTTCCTCTTCTGGTGCATCTGTTAGAACACAATGCAGGAGAAATATAGTTACTATGAAGATAGGGATTGAAGTACAGACGATGAAGTATCTCCAGCCGATTCTTCCCAACAAAAGGTAAGCTAAAATAGCCACCCAGCCTCCTCCTAAAGTAAACCCAAACAATCCTGATAAAGTGCCCACATTATAAACATCCTGATTTGAAACATTCTCAACGAAGAACAGTCCCGCCATTGCCATGTTCAGTCCGATACAAAGACCAAGCAGAGCTCTAGAAGATAAAAGGGTCCAGAAGTTGGGAACTACGGAGCAAATTACTGTAGCTATGATGGATATGTAGAGGGATGCTAGTAGCGTTACTTTTCTTCCTAACTTATTCTTGAACGCTGGGAGGACGAAGTAAGAGAGAGCTAGACATAGATAGAGGATGATGCCGAGTAGACCCTCTTGGGTTTTAGACACTTTCAACTCGCTGGAAGCAGCCTGGGTGATCACTCCGGGGAGGTAGATCTCCACTGCATCTCCGAATGTTATCAGAGTCATTAGAACAATCAGGTGAATGTCTCTCCGGTTATATTTCAGGTTTTTAAAATCAACCGTTGCTAAGCCAGATTTTTTGGCACCTTTTATTAGAGGTTGCGATTCGTCGGATTCTGTTGTCGTCTCTACGGATTGCTCGGAGCCTTGAGCTATATCTGGTGCCATATCACAATGCTCTTCAAACGTGATTGATAGCTGAAGTTATTAGTTATTATTATTTATATCATAGAAAAATTATGTTCACAATCATGAATTAATACTTTCCTCTACTGATTTACGCATCTCCTTATCTAAATAAATTTTTTATTTTTTCATGCTGATTTGGAGGCCATTAAAGCATTTGACCCAGTCAAAAAAGTTTCAGTTGTATATATTTTACGGTTTTTGCGGAAATTTGCGTTAAAGTTGATGCCTTGGTGTCAGTAAAATGGCACAGATATATATATATATGTATATCGTCTCGCTTTATATATAGTAAGATTGCACTTCTGGAATCTGACAATTCAGCTTCTAATCTATACCTCATATAGTTATAAACTTTCCGTGGCCCTCCAGATGTAGTAAACTATCCTTATAGTACGGTATCAAAACTGAAGTGGCAAGTTGAGCGTGCATAACTTGTACGGAGGTCTAGACTCACTAAAACTAAACGATCGAGTAGCATGTCCCGATATCAGAAACAGAAAATGAGAGAGGTGTGTCTCAACATTTCGGTTGTATCAAGAGTGTGTCTGATACAACAGTGATGAGTGTGAACTGCTTGATTTTAACAATAATTAATTAAAAGTGAGAAGTGTGTCTCACTGAAAACGTTTTTAAGTCAAACCGAATAGAATTGAAAAAAGGTGTCTCAACAATTTGGTGAAATAAACGTAGTGCTGTAAAATGCAACTTTACAAAAGCTCTTAATTGGTGAAATAAAGAACGACCCATGTTACACTCTTTCTCATGCATGAACTAGATAATTGTTTAGACACTACATAAATTTAACACGTAGTACTGATTTTAAAACTTCCCACTGATAAGCTAAACACACACTAAGATTAAGTAACTAACCCTATTCCTAATGTTATCTAAATGTAACCCTGGATTATACAGACTGTTAAATGCAGATGTGGCTATCAGTAAATACTGTTTAAAAAGCCCAAGGAAATACTCGACCCGAATAGATATTAGATAACCTCAAGTCCTACCTTACAACTAGTCGGGATGTAAAAGAGAGTAAAAGCAGCATTGAAGATTCGTCTCTGCCTGTTCAAACAAGTGGCTAAATTCCTTAAAGAATTTCCCGACACGGCCCCTACTAATAGATACACCGCTACTAATAAAAACTCACTCTTGAAATGGTACTTACAAAAAGACCCCAGCTGAGTGATAGAAGGATGTACTTGATACTGTTGTCCTGAAGCGATCCCAGCCAAAACCTACTCAAAGTACTCAAAGTAAGCAAGTTCAAGTCCGCAGACTGAGCTTCAAAACTTAAGTCTAAGATTGTGCATTAAGCTCGAAAATGTACACTAGGCTATCCTTTGTCGGTAGTAAATCCTTCATCTAGATTAGCAGATAACGATATAAGTTTTATCTAGATAAAATCGATATACCCGATAATTTTTTGCTAACTAAAAATCAAAAACTATAGGACCGCTTCAGGGAAGCTTCATGGAATCATTTCACGAAGATAAAAGGTTGTGTATCAGGTATAACAGGTCACAGACGCGACACTTGACTAATAAACACATCATCGAGTTACCAGAAGTCGTGTCACGTGATAACCTCTTACTCCGGATCTATAGTAGTCTCACGACATGTTAGTGGCCGAGAAGTGGTCCTCATAGTCTGATTACACGACAACTAACTATTTCAGTGGCATACTAATTGAATTCGAACGACCTGTAGCTGTATATATCAAGCGAACCCTGAATTTGGAGGTGAAACTTCACCAAACTGTCTTCTAATTACATGGTATTAACCTCACTTAATTTATAAAGGGCTGAGAAAATATCGGCAAACAAAATGTAGCAAATAACTGGAAAAGACAAAATAATACAAATTAGCCAAACAATATGCTACACAGATAATTTCAACAATGGTCATTGTATTTGTCAAGTTATAAAGTTAGACACCCTTCAAATATATAAACCAATACAATAACTGTAATAAAACATAACAGACATATTAAAAACCAGGGTAGAAACTAGAAAACCTATTCGTACGACAAGATAATGCTAATAAAACCTTGCAAAACTGTGACAGACCACTGTATAACCTTCACAACCACTTCATCACGGACCGACATCAGTAGTACAGTCAAATCCGTCTTTTTGTCGGACAAAATTCGCAACAAAGCGATTTTAACGGGATATGGTCGGGACAGGTCCCAGGAATCATTCCAGAGAGTTCCCAAAATCCTCGACTTCAGGAAAATCCACAGTTACCACTTTTTTACCACCTTTTTACCACTTTGGTTTTCCGCAAATAAGTCACGTTCTGAATATCCTAGAAGATTCTAGTTTAAAGCATTGTGTTTAGAAAACAAAAAAGAACAACCTTTTCTTTAACAACTTTTTCAAAAACAAATTATTTAATTAATTAATTAAATAATTAATAAATTTTCAAATATTTCAAAAATACATTTTCATAAAAAATGTTCACAATTACATTCCACGTATATTGAACTAATTTTTATGAAAATTTTGAAAATTTTCACATACAATATTTTGGACTTGTAAAATTTTCGAAATTTGTAAAGAAAAACCACTATTTACCACTTTTTACCACATCGAATCTCCGCTAATGAAAAGACTTCTGAATGGCGTAGAAGGTTCTAGATTGAACCAATGTGTTCAAAATATGAAAGAGGACAACTTTTTATCTAACAAACTTTGGATTAGATAATTAATTAATTAGCTTATTCGATTATTAAACAAATATTTAAAAAATATAAAAATTACTTTTGATCAAAATATTTTAAAATTACATATCACGAATAATTAACAAATTTTCATTATATTAATTGGGAAATCGAAGTAGTACTTTATATAACCATATATACTAGATAATAGTCTAACTTATGAGTCCTCAGCTGGCACATTGGTGCAATTGTCCTGACATTTCAGGCAGGTTGATCCACATTGTATTCCTGCTTTTCTGCATGAACCAACTCCGTGGATCCGACTGGTGGTGTCTGATCCAGTGAAGCGTGGCACAGCAGTATCGTGTTCACGTGCCTCCTACCAATCGCACTTCGAATTTTATCAATGTCATAGATGTAGCTTTTGGTGGTGAGAAACAGTTGCTGGTCAAATGCAAAGTTACAAGCAAATCAGTTAAGTATCATCACCAATTACAGAAACATCAACTTGATTAGAGCACTCAAATCAAAACATCTGCAAAACGATGTGCGAAACGGATTGAAAATGACGAAGTTATCAAGCAATTTGTTTATCTCGTTAGCGAAATTGATTGGGTTATCAATGATTACCTAATCGCTTATCACGTGACAGGGTGCTAGGATACCATAATTGGGCTTTCTGTACGACTTCTGTGCCACGCTTTCACTGGATCAGACACCACCAGTCGGATCCACGGAGTTGGTAAGGATCGGCTATTCAGAACGATTCCGATAGTGGGAATCTAGTGCACTAAGCTACGGAGAAAGTCACGTGAAATTTGTGGGCGAGCGAATTAGTAAGAGCCTAACGTATGTGTACTATACTACCTCCCCCCGCCCCCGCACAATAACTTACCTTAATTCCCAAAAATTTGGGCGACAAAAAATTTGAGCGGGCCTCTCGACCAAATTTTTTGCAGACCAAATTAATTGCATAAATCTTTTCCGTCTGCTAAATTTTTTGCTAACCAAACTTTTGGCATTTGGCATGTGGCCCTGAAATCTATAGAAAGATGGCTTTTTCTTCATATCCAAGTGAAATAATATTTGAAATTTTAGTTTTTTAATCTGTCATTCATGGCTTGACCAAGTAAAAAGGCTTATATTTTAAATGCATAGAAATAACTGGAATAGCTAACAGCTACTAATAAAACAAACGGCTAGAGGTACGGATAGCTAGAGATTTAAACAAGATCTGCAAATGGATTATCATCCACCGTAAAGTCTGATCTACAAGCATCAGTTATACCCGACTTCTCAAAGCCTTTCCTTATGTCATCTGGTCTCCCTTTTAAATATACAAAAAGTTCGTTGATCCAACGAGCGTGTAGTTCACGGATCACTGTCAAGCGGGTATCAATTTTCACATTGTCTGATGAAACTCCTCCATTGAGCTGACACACTATGTTTTCATAATGTGAAACAACTCAGACTACCACCTACATGCTTAAAATTGAAAGCAAAATGACTGGAATAATAAGGAATAATAATGAACTAAGGCAAATATCTAACTGAAATTTTAGTAGAAAATCGTTCATTTTTCGAAGAATTTGTGCCCGAATTTTCGGTCGCCCAAATGAGTTCAAATTTTCTGCCCAAATTTTTCGGGCTCAAATAAATTGTGCTCAATATAATGGCACACAAATTTTTGGGAACTAAGGTACCCTGCATCTGTAATCCGGTTTGAGGATTTATCATTTGGTGCGATCTCTACGTTACAGAATGGACATTTGTTTAAACTGTGTTCGTGGCTAAAGATGGTCCTGCCTCAGTTACAACGGACTCCTCTTCATTGGCCGATATAATAGTTATGTTTACAGTATGCACTGAAGGGGTATCCTAGGAAGTTTCTTGAACTT
Source organism: Bolinopsis microptera (assembly GCF_026151205.1). Classification (NCBI taxonomy): domain Eukaryota; kingdom Metazoa; phylum Ctenophora; class Tentaculata; order Lobata; family Bolinopsidae; genus Bolinopsis; species Bolinopsis microptera. Next base: position 9,637,455 of record NC_087079.1, read on the forward strand.
TTAACAGGTACCCCTCCTCATTTAACCCTCAATTAAGTTTTCTATCATTCGGTTGAGTCGACCGTTGAGATTGCATAGATCCAATGGATCCTTAGCTACTCCCTAGACTAGGTGACACTGGGATTCGAACCCTGAACCTTCTGCGCAGAAGGCGGATGCTCTAACCGCTAGGCTAGATATGAATCTTTGGAACTGGTCTATGGTCACTGTCTGCAATAATACACACAAGACGTCGCTCTGAGCTGAATCAGTCATGCCGTTGTACTGCCGTTTAATTTCGTTCAGTGACCAGGGTTGTTGATCCAACCTGTGGTGCGATGATTCGTTTATGTATACAAGGTATGAGAGGCGTCAGGATAAAGAATAGGACTGTACGTATCCGTTTCAAATTTGCTGGGCATAGTTTAAAAGTTAGTGCACTTACTTAAAAGATAAATAGTTTAAATAGTACCTGGGGACAGCAACCCTTTCCATATTTCATTCCATACAAATTTACATTGTCGATCATTCGCCCTCTTAAAGCTACTCACCGAAACTAACTCCTCATTTGCCTGGTAAATTAAAACATTGTATTGGTTAAGAATGCCTCTAGTAGTAGTTGCGCTGTCCGCTGACATCAAAGTTAAAAGTAAAACGGTAAAAACATATTACTATTATTGTATATTAGTTGACAGCTACTTACATAGAATCTGCACGCGTACGCCGTACAGTATCAGGCACACGATGTGTTCTTCTTTTGTCAAAATATTAACTATTTCGTGTGATTTTAGTCCTCGATTTTTAGCAGATTCAACTTTTTTACGAAGAGAAGTCAACATAAAGTAAAGCTGAAGCTTACGCTTCCAAACAAACCAGTTTAACAATCTAATTAAGCACAACACTAAGTCGAGAGATATGATGTGTAAATAGTTATAAGCTATAATAGTATCGTACAAATATTTTACCGTTTATTCCATTTATCTAGATTTTTTTAATCTGTTATCTAATCTATGTGACGGTGTATGTTCTGTTATTCAAGTAAATTCATTTTACGTTTTACGTCACGGCAAATATTTTTGATAAAAATTATATTTTGAAATTTTTAAAAATTTAATTATTATTTAATTAATAAATCAATTAATTATCTAATTCAAAGGTTATCAGATAAAAAGTTGTTCTCTTTTATATTTTGAACACATTGGTTCAATCTAGAACCTTCTACGACATTCAGAAGTCGTTTTATTAGCGGAGATTCAATGTGGTAAAAAGTGATAAATAGTTGTTATTCTTTACGAATTTCGAAAATTTTACAAGTCCAAAATATTGAAATTGAAATTTTTTATAAAAATTAGTTCATTATACGTGGAATGTAATTGCGAACATTTTTTATGAAAATATATTTTTGAAATATTTGAAAATTTATTAATTATTTAATTAATTAATCAAATAATTTATTTTTGAAAAAGTTGTTTGAGAAAAAGTTGTTCTTCTTTGTTTTCTAAACACAATGCTTTAAACTAGAATCTTCTAGGATATTCAGAACGTGACTTATTTGCGGAAAACCAAAGTGGTAAAAAGGTGGTAAAAAAGTGGTAATTGTGGATTTTCCTGAAGTCGAGGATTTTGGGAACTCTCTGGAATGATTCCTGGAACCTGTCCCGACCATATCCCGTTAAAATCGCTTTGTTGCGAATTTTGTCCGACAAAGGCTTAAATTAGGACGGATTTGACTGTACTACAGATATAGCTTTGACAAAGTGCTTCCTACTTGCTATTGCCCCATTGGTGGTGTGACATGCGTTACCTCAGTTACGTGACAGCTAAGTTTGATCCTAAGTCCTAAGTTTTCATAAGTGTTTCTAGCTTCGTGGACAGTAGAAACTTTCAAACTTAAGTTAAGGCGTGGACTTAACTTAAGTTCTAAAATGTTATGTTCTAGTTTCGTGGAAGAGCTCCAGGACAACTTAATTTGTCAGCAACATACTAAAACAATACTAAGTATAACTATTAAGGCCAGAGGGGGGGTAAAATTGGTTTTTCCAGTTTTCACATATTTGATCAGAGCTGCTGCAGACGAACAAGAAGAAAAAAACCGGACCGAAATCTGACCTTGCGTTTTTAAGATATCGCGCGCCAAATATTGAGGTTTACATGTAATTACATGTAAAACTTTAACTTAAACTGTAAAAAGTTAAAAGTCCCTTAGTTGAAAATACTGGACACACCCAGAAGCTGAAACTTGGCACAGTTGTTCCTTGGGCTGTCACCCACAATTCTATTGTACAAAATTTTGATATTTGCCTCTGTTCTCGAAATATGAGGTTAACTTTACCCCAAATTCGACAATTTTTCGAGAAGTGTCGAATTTGGGGTAAAGTTAACCTCATATTTCGAGAACAGAGGCAAATATCAAAATTTTGTACAATAGAATTGTGGGTGACAGCCCAAGGAACAACTGTGCCAAGTTTCAGCTTCTGGGTGTGGCCAGTATTCTCAACTAAGGGACTTTTAACTTTTTACAGTTTAAGTTAAAGTTTTACATGTAATTACATGTAATTACATGTAAACCTCAATATTTGGCGCGCGATATCTTAAAAACGCAAGGTCAGATTTCGGTCCGGGTTTTTTCTTCTTGTTTGTCTCCAGCAGCTCTGATCAAATATGTGAAAACTGGAAAAACCAATTTTACCCCCCCCCTCTGGCCTTAACATGTAGCATGGACGGTAAATTCAGAAAACTTGTAACACTGGGAACTAGAGTTGGTATACCTGGATAGTCAGACATATTATAATATCACAAGCATGCATATAACGGAGTTTGATTGAATTGAAATTCCCTCCTGTACTTTTTATATGCATAGAAGGAGGGGTTGCAGACTTTGTGCGTCACGATCTCCATAATCCCCATGGTCATGCCATGGTTGCCATGAGAACAGAAACAGAGACTGGACTATGAGTTGATAGAACATTCGAGGCATTTTTACAGGGACCGGGACAGGAACCGGCACAGGCACAGGCACAGGCACACACCACAGGCACAGGCACAGGCACAGGCACAGGCACAGGCACAGGCACAGGCACAGGCACAGGCACAGGCACAGGCACAGGCACAGGCACAGGCACAGGCACAGGGTTACCAGCAAGGCTAAAATAAAAATGTTAAATGTTTTGGAAATTTAATGCACTGATCAGTGTCCAGTGATCCCATGTTGCTGTTAACTGTTTAAATACTCCTAACACCATTATTAATTTAGCAGCTGGTAAGAATTCCGTGGGAACAACTTTCATGATGTTTCGTAATTCGTAAATAATAAAAGTTTATCGGACATTACTGTAAAGTTTATACAATTTTCCAATATGAATGCCCAGTGATAATGCCAACCGAAAATTTATGTTATTTAACCAATGGGTATCATAAGTTTGAAAACTGACAACTTATTTCATAGTTCATACGACTGACGGCTTAAATTGTGATCGTCAGACACGGGAATCCGGTGGAGATTAGAATTAGTTCCAATTACCAGGTTGCTGTAATGTTGTTGTTAACCTTCATGATTTAACAGAGTACTATCGAGAAGGTCCCATACGAGAAAACGAGGAACAAACTAATCGGGGAGGGGAGAAAAATAGCAACCGCATGGAACATTAAACTGCACAATTACTATCGTCGTGTGTAAATTTTAGTTAACCTATGGGATTTGTTAGAACATTAACAAATGGAACGCAGGTTTGCATTGCTACCAACCCCTCTAGCCAGTTACAAGCTTTTCGCCCTGATTACATAGTGAGCTGTAAAGTAAATCAAATAAGAAATATCATTAATGCAACTACTACATAGCTTGACAATGTTATGCTAAAATCGTAAAACTCCTCTTAAGTCAATAAAATTAAAGATGTTATAGTAAAGAGAACAGAGCCTCAGAGCGTGGCTCTTTTCACTAAAGTTATTATTTTACAATTAACATTTAACATGCACGTACAGCTCAGTCTAAATTTTCAAATGCTTTTGTCCTCACCGAAAAAAAAGTTTACGATTTGCAGATATCATGCGGAAAATATTGATATTTACATGTAATTCTATTGTTAATGAAAACTTCAAATGAAATTTTGTTTAAAAACTTTTTTAACGTTAAAATGTAGGTAAAATGTTAGACCCATCCCCTCGTGCCTAACCCCTCTAAAAGTTCAAAGAAATCTAAAAATCAAGACAAAAAAGTACTTAAAACTGAGCTAAACAAAGAAAAAAAGAGTAAAGCGCAAATCTCTTTCTCACACTGGGAACTAGAGTTGATAAGCGGTTTACTTGCATAGCCAGACAAATCTTATCACAAGCATGCATTTAGTGGTTATAATGTACGGCGAAATTTGTACGTGTGCAGCAGTAAGGAAAATCTAATTATTGATTTTTATCTTTTCGTATTCGCATTTGCATCACTTACCTTAGATAAGAAACGAAAAATGAAGATATCTGAAGTATAATTTTACGTCTCGAGTTTGATTACTAAATTAATGTGGGAGTCATTTTGGCATGTCTTTACTCTTTTAACATTTTAATATTTTAACATTTTAACATTTTAACATTTTCACATGTTTAAGCGGAATTCATACCGCACGAGATTCACTCTCATGATGTTTGTAGTGTAAGCCAATCTTCGGTCGGGATTTCACTGTCGTAGTTAAAAAGGTGCAAATGTATAAACCCACTCAGTTGAAACCCGCATCAGCATTCAGCCTGAAACAAAATTATCAAGTGATCGCGATACATCTGTAAAACGAAAATTATGGTACACCACCAGTGAGGATAAAGGAACATGAACAGTCCAACTTAATTAAAATGTGATTAGATCAGAGATCTCCATGTATAACAATTGAGCTTCCTATAAAACACCGCTCATCCTACAGTTGGTAACTAGCATGATGTCAGACTGGGCCCACTTTGTAATGGCAGAGAAAGAGAGTAAGGGTGGGGAGAGAATTCAAAAATAGGGGGGTCGTGATCAAATTAGACCTCGTATATATTTCAGATAGAGCTGCTGTGTTAAACACAGAGTTGTGTCGGCACTATACCACTAGTCCCCTAGAACTCTTACCGTTTTCTAGATTAAGCGGTAATTACAAACAAAAACACGCTCATCGCTATCAGCTTTATTATGGAGGTACTTCTTTTATGTAAGAACAGAGTATATTTATTGTATCTATTCAAGTAATGACTACTCTGCTTTGATAGAAATTCATTTAAAATTTGAGCCGCGAGAATATTATTATACACTGACTGATATTTTACATGTGGTATCGGATCTAGATTGGATAGATAATTTATCACATTATTTATAGACATTCGCTCCACGGCCTCGGGTTGATGCAAGATCCGATTTTCTTGGGTATTATTAATTATGCTCACAATCTGACCAAATACGGAAATGATTGGAAGTTTCGACCCTTGTAGTTTAGTTTCTATTGTTAAAGTCAAAATGAGTTCAATATCAAAAAAAGCACAGTAAATACACTAGAACATGGAACATATTATGTTCCAAATTTGAGATGGATCAGATAAAAGCTCTAGGAGAAGACAGGTTTAAAGGTGGTAAATACATTTTTCAGGAGAGTCAAAATACTGATTATAGTGAAAATTATCGAGAAAATTATTGAGAAAAAACCTCAATATTTCAGCATCTAATAGTTTGATAGCTTTGAGGTCAACTTTAGTGACCATTATGAGACCATCTTGTATATTATCCCATACCTCAGTTTAAAGTCATTTAAATCGAAATTTGCCTGAGATAAATTAGGTTTTGCAAAAATGAAAACGTTGCTTCAGTAAGTGTTGCTTTATTTTACGATGACAATTATGAATTAAAAATCGAGGAAAGAGCTGATAATAATAAATGACAATCTAACTCTAAGGGTAAAGACAAAGTGTCGTTCGCTGGTGCATTTTGTACGTACCCCATGCTGTTGAGTGTTGGGATTGTATTAGAGATTTCTTGAGGTAAGCTGATTGAGAATAGACGACTTTAAGTCTCCATCGTAGTCCGTTTTATAGATTCGTATCTACCTGGATAATACTAATAGCTTCGAACGTTAGTTATACGTTCATACTGTGCAGTGTACATGACTTCACAATATACAGGGTGTTCACGATACATCGGAACGGTTTCAATGCGGTTAAGTCTCCATCGTACTCCGTTTTATCGATTCGTATCTAACACATTGGAAATACCATATCATGGTAATAAGGATGACCGACAACCAGAGGTGACTATAATTGAGAGCGTCCAGCTGCGATGATCATGTGAACCAACCGCGCTTGCGATTATGTGAACCCTGCTTGATCCAGTGTCTGTGTACTGTTATGCGGTCATATGATGTCATAAGATGTTTGTGGACAACTGTCCGTGGACAACTGTCGGGCTATCTGGATACTGCCATATTTTATACGTACCCCATGCGGTTCGGCTTTGTATAGAGATTCCTTAAGGCAAGCTGATCGAGAATAGATGACTACAAGTTTCCGTCGTACTCCGTTTTATCGATTAGCATATTATACCCTGAATATAATCTATACTAATAATCCCAATAAATGTGTGTGTCTGTCTGTAATTTACGAAAGGTAAAATCAAGAAAACGGTAAGAGATATGGGACTGGTTTTTTCGGTATAGTGCCGAAAAAAATCTGACGAAGCCAAATGATTAAGCTTTTTCAAATCGGTCGTTGGTAAGTGGTTTGATTGATGATTTTGTGACCCAAATGTGATACTAAAGTGTCTCACTTACTCTCCCTATCTCCCACTCTCGCTCTCTCTCCCCTCATAACAGATTTGCTATATAATTAGGTAATTTGGCATGGGACCTCAAGATTGTCTATTAAGTATGACTATTAAGGCCAGAGGGGAGGGGGGGGGGGGGGGGGGGGGGGGGGGTTAAGGGGTCAAAAACATCGACAAAAATATTATTTTCTAAATCAATATAATTTTTGATGAAATTGAGGTTAATATTTTATTACACTCCATAATTTTTTGTTATTTCGGTCAGCAAATGTTAACAATAAATTTTAGGTTCATAATTATCAGAAAAAGTAATTTCCAATCGTGATTAAATGAGGTTAACCTCTTTTTTTAGATATAGCAAGAATAGATCAAATAATAGAGCTATTATTTTCATCGTTAGTTTACGGTATACACATTTCTAAATAGATGACGTGTTGATTGACTTTCTTTTATCTTGGGAAAATGAAAAAATGAGGTTAACCATCACATTTTGGTACCGTAGGGAATATACATACGATTCTTACTTATGTAATGTACCACAATATCGCAGTGAGGTATCTATTGGTATCACAACGCCTACAACTATAATCACGTGACAAAAGTGATTTGAACTGACCATGTTTTAGTAGAAGATTTTATCCGTAGATGGCTAAAAAATGAGGTTAATCTCTCATTTTTTGAATATCTGACCAGTCAAATACATGTTAACCTCAAAAACTTAATCGTTACACTGTGGAAATGTTTTACAACATATATAATAACATATTAATAAACCAATCCCAGTGTTATATTATATATACTTAAGCGAGGTTAACAACCAATTTTTACTACTTTTAAGCAGTAAGTGTTTACAGGAAGTCTTGGTTAACCTCATTTTTTACAATACAAGGACATTAACTACTGAAAGTGGCTAAAATCATTAAGGGGATGGCTAGATCTGATCAAGCAAACGTTGTTAAGTGTATAGAAAGTCCTAACTAACGAACTGTGATACATTCCAGTAAATATTCAAAATTTTGAATTTAACACTAAATTGCCTCTATCTCAAAACACATTTTTTGACCGAATTTTTTTTCTCGAATTATGAGGTTAACCAGCTAAATTTTCCGAATTTTTGACATGGTTAACCTCATAATTCGAGAACCGAGTCAAATAAAAAAAATCGCTGCATCAGAAATGAGGATGATTGTCCAAGGAACCACTGTACCAAACCTCAAGATCAGGGAGTGGCCGGTTTTCTCAACTAAGGAATCGAAAGGTCAAAAAAGTTACAGCCGTCTAAAGATCCAGTTTAACATGTAATTACAGGTAAACCTCAAAATTTAGCGCGCGATATCTCAGTTTGATCGAGGTCCGAGGATAAGAGTCGGGATAAGTGAATAGTAAGGGATAGGGAAGAGTCAGGGATGGGAAAGAGTCCTGAGATCTAACTACTCACCTTGTGAGCTGGTCACAACTATCTCGAAGATAGAAATCTGTTTACTTTCCTTTGAAAGTCTTATAGAATCCCCTTCAACATCACAGAAAAAGGTGTAGGTCTGATCTGCCTGCTCTAGTTCGTATGATAGTTGGAGGGTTCCACAGGACTTTTGGTTTTCTTCTCCTAGGTACACTGAGTACTGACACATCTACCTTTCCTTGAATATCTTTACAAGATTTGTAGTAGCTAGGGGTCCTCACACACCAATTGTTGTTCTTGAAGTTAAGTAATGTCAGACATGGAAACCTGGTAGATCACAATTTTGTGAATGAAGTGACTTTTTCCGTAATCAACTTTGAACCAGACTTCTCCGTTGACTGCCGGGCACCTGACGCGGTCTTAAGATTCCTGTCAATCGCAAAGGTTACTATCAACTGCTGATTGTCGTTTGTCCAGACAGACGTTGACTGTGTTAACGTCTGTCATTAACGTCTTAACATAATTAGGTAATTTGGCAGTGTAGACGGTAGACCTCAAGATTCCCTATCAACTATTAGATATGTGAGGGGCACTTAGAATTAAATTGTGGTCTGTTTAGTGTTAGGAATGAACGAGTTCATACTTTCGCCTCGTTTTAACTACGAATATGTTAATACACATTACACAGTAAGAGACACAGTAAAATATACAATTAACACCATCTGATATCGAATCAAAAATCTACTGGCATAAATTTTCTATTAGTTCAAATCTTCCATATAAGTGTTCTACCGTTCTGTGATGAAACAGAATGTAACCACTTGAATACAGCTCAACACAAAGGTAACCATCACAGCTTGGTGACTGCTCAGGAACGAGGCTACTATAGCACCGACTGCAGCGCCCATCATGGCGCATCCAGACATCACCCCCGCCCCCAGAACTAACCGCTCCGTCCCAAAGTAGTGCTTATCAAACTCCATGAGCGTCAGTTCACATCGGGTGACACAGAAACACATGTTTGCTATCCCCATAGCAACCACTGTGATAACCAGGCTGTCGTTCAGAAAAATGAGAGTCAGGTAGCAGGATGCTATGATAACAGAGAGCAAAGGCTGCAGGATTCGGAAACTCACGTACTTCAGAAGGAATACACTGAGAATCCTGCCGACTATCTTGGCTCCCCCGTAAAGAAGGGCAAGAATGAGAAGCTCCTGATCCAAGGTGAGATTATTTTGCTGCTCATCTAAAACAGTGAGCAATGCGGGTATCAGTAATATACTTCCCCAACCCTGGAGTGTATTTATGAAATCTGCCACACAGCCCTTTATCAAACGACCCCAGAATCCTTTAACTTCAATGACTTCTGGTTCCTCCTCCGACTGAAGCCCCACTCTGGGCTTCGCAACCTCTTCTGTTAAAACACAATGCAGGATAAAAATAGGTGGTATGAAGATCGGTACTGAAGTACAGATGATAAAGTATCTCCAGCCCATTCGTCCCAGAATGAAATACGCCAGCACTGCCACCCACCCTCCTCCAAGAGTAAAAGAAAACAGTCCCACCAACTTGCCCACATTATACATATCATAACTGGAGACCTCCTCGGTAAAGTAAAGACCCAGCATGGACATGTTCAGCCCGATACAGAGACCAAGTAAGGCTCTGGAGATAAGGAGAGTCCAGAAGTTGGGAACCAGAGAGCAGAATACTGTAGCTATTATGGAAGTGTAGAGAGATACCAGAAGAGCCTCTCTCCTCCCTATCTTCTTCTTGATAGCTGGGAGGACGAAGTAAGAGAGAGCTAGACAGAGATAGAGGATGATGCCGAGTAGACCCTCTTGGGTTTTAGACACTTTCAACTCGCTGGAAGCTGCCTGGGTGATCACTCCGGGGAGGTAGATCTCCACTGCATCTCCGAATATTAGTAGGGTGAACAGAACAGTCAGATGGATGTCTTTCCGTGTCCATTTCAGGTTTTTAAAGTCAACCGCTGCTAAACCAGATTTGCAGGCTTCTTTAACCTTATCTTCTGCTTCTTCAGATTTGTTTGTCGTCCGGGCGGGTTGTTCTGAACCTTCGGCTGCTTCTAATTCCATATCACAACGTGTTTAGATACTGCTGAAATGTGGCAGAGGATACTCCGTTAGGCTTGCTTAGAGGTGCTAGTAGGAGAGTCAATCTAAATATTTATCAAGGTTTAAAATCTTGTTTATACAGTTCGAGTGTGACATTAAACGTGCAACATCATATCAGCAAAAAACATTATTAGAATACGTAAATAAGTTTAAAAACAGAACTGAAAATCAGAAAGAAGAGGATCTGTAATGTTAGTCAGTGTTAATACTGTTCATTAAATTGAGATACGTGGTATTATAACTTATAAGCAGGGAATAAAATAAAAACAGCTTATGCTGCACACCAAAACTTATCTAAACCATATTTACAAAACGTAAATCCTGAGTAAAATATCAAGGAATTACTAGGACCCAGGTAATTGATTTCACGTGCGCAAGGTATGGCAATTTATCAGCTTCACTCAGCGGTATACGTGACAATTCGAATTTGATGCATGTTTATGGTTATTAATTATGCGTATGTGGGTTAGATAAATCTAATTACTGCTTTTTTATTATCGACCTCTGTTATCTCAATCGAAATTCCTCCATGAGGGTAGTTTTAATTGATATGTTATTTATTTATTACCAACGTTTCTTGGTTGATGAAGAATGTGGAAATTTGGGGATACTTTTGTCTCTGATGACCACTGAATATTACCTAAAGTGTAAAAGTTCAACTGATTGAATTCTTACTCCCTCTATTAAGCGTGTGATATTGTCAAGTACTGGTGTCTGGGTCGTGGCGGGGATCTGGATCCTCCGACCTGTAACATGCACGTTATCCTAGTTATGCCCAGCATAGCAGTGATAAGATATTATTCTAAATTTAATCTGGATCGTTATTCATCATACCCTAACAGTATTTAATTACCGTATAAGTTCGGTCCATTAACTGGAATGGAGTGGCATTTGACAAAGCACCATTTTAACGGTGTACTGTGAACCATACTCTCTTGGTACAGTAATACCCCGATTTACCGCGCCCCGATTTACCTCAAACCCCCGATTTCCCGCTTACTGTATTATCTTATACCACACAAGAGTAGGCTAAATCCAAAATCACCATAATATCACCTTCAATTGGCTTAATCAATCAGAGGCTTCAAAGTCCCAGTGGAGCCATTACCAAAGTGGATAGTCTAACCTCTGAGTGAAATCACCATATTTTGTCAATTGTCATTTGTCATATTTTGTCAATTGTCATATTTTATTATATAAGCTTTGGCTTCGAAAAATATTTAAACGTGCCTTCTCTGTGCACGTGTAAAATTAAGCCAAAGTCTATATTTGCCGAGTCTATATTTCGCAACTTTATAATCGCAAAACTATGGTTTGTGATGTTAATGTTATAAATAGTATAATTCATAAACATTCTTATTCAGGTTTATCTGGACGTAGTACTGCAGAATACCTTACTATCTGGTACACTTGACGTAAAGAAATTTCTAGATCCTTCTCACTACGACGATAACTTTGAAGGTAAATCTTCAACCAAGTATATTTTTAGTACTCCCAACTGTTAATTTCAAATATTTCTCTTTACACTGTGGCTATCTCTGTATCTAGTTATATGAAAACATAACTTGTTGATTAATTATAATCGAGTTAGAATTTCCAACATTAATGTTTTAATCAAAACGTTGTCCATTTAAAGCAGCCACACTTTGCCCCATTTCAGAGGAAGCGTTGCGTCAAACCAGTATGCTGCTGAGGGCTGAACCTCACTGGAAGATGATTGAGCCTCTGAAGAACATAGGACACAGGATCAAGCGGAGCTTCTTTTTAGTTAACTGCGAAACAGAAGTGGTGGGCAAACAGATCCTTAGTTGGGTAAGTTATAAGTGAGTTATAAGTGAGTTATAGGTGAGTTATAGGTGAGTTATAGTGAATTATAAGTGAGTTATAAGTGAGTTGTAAGTGAGTTATAAGTGAGTTATAGGTGAGTTATAGGTGAGTTATAGCTATAGGTGAGTTATAGTGAATTATAAGTGAGTTATAAGTGAGTTATAAGTTTCTGAGCTGTTTAAATCGTGTGGTTTTCTGGTGCACCATCTAAGATAGTGTACATCGTGTCAACATATTGATGTTGTAATTTTCTTCCTAGCGGTTTCAAAACGGCAGCACAATTGGCTCCAAAATATAAGTGAAGAGAAATCAGAAACGTGGCTTTTATTGAAGCGTTCCACTTCCTACTTGATATGTTCGATTTTATATTGTGGAGCTAGAGGACATCCTGACGCTCAGGCAATAATGTAGACCAGCATGCAATGCACATAGTACACAGTCCAAGTTAACCTGGATCAAAACAACTGCCATTTCCTCGAGAACTGAAAAGGTCTACATAATAATTCGATGTAACGCGCTGAATAAATGGTATCAAGTCTTCGGCGCGCACGACCAAATAATTCGCGCGCGTTGCCTATAAATAAATATAATAAATATACATGGATGTGAGCCTGGGTTTATTTTCATACGTCAGGTAGGAATGTCATTATCCCAATAAATAACGTCTTTTGGCTGATCGAAGGGATTTGGTTACGGATAATGATTGGGACTTTCGAGGTGAAGCCATGTATTTTGAATGCTGATGTTTCGTAATTCGTTAGTGACAGTTGGCCAAACATCATCTAATTAGCCGATGTCCATTACTGTGTGACGTTGCCTGACCTACACAATTGACAATAGTTGTGGTAGGTTGGAGGGGCAATCCAATAATGGAATTGGTATAAACGCTAAAATATAACCAAAATTTTCCGATATTTGGAAGAACAATAGGAAATTGCTGGGAAACTGACAACTGTTCGTGACTGCACTTGTGATGTGTTATGTAGGAAGACTGTGTGTAAAACTGATTATGGAGGGGGATTTAAAATTGGCAAAATATTGATTACGTAAAATGTGAACGACCCCTAACACATTTATTTCACATCAATAAACGTAACATTAATTTCTGTGTCTGGCGGCAATTATAATCTCATTAGAAAATATCAGCAGAAATTTAGTCCGGGTCGATTGTAATAATACTTTAACTAGGAATAGGTGCAATTCTTAAGTTATGTAGCGACTACGGCTTTATATTTCTAATCTTGAGACATGATTAAATTACAGTTTAGTCCAGGTTAGTCTGATTTGGGTTTTAATTGTTTCGAAATTCGGATATCGATTTTACGCGTAACCGGATATGGTGGGCTTTGACAGTCTTAATTAAGTCATTTAGGTTGCTTTCCTTCCGGGTTTGCTAATCAGAGTCACGTTCTATTGACTAACGAAGAAAAGCATAAAACTCATTATATCATTTCAACAAATTTTCAACAGTATTATTAGCACATGCATCAAATAGAGATTAGATTACTGATAATATTAACAATTTCTAAACAATTTCTAACAACTTCAAATAAACTCAAACAATGTTTCTTTAACTATTATTAACTGATAGAGGAAACTTCTCTTCTTCAACCATACCACTCATTTTATTTCTGACAGCCTGCAAGGTAACTTTAATGGAACTGGGCACTTTGTTAAGATTGTCCTGCCACTGATATGGAGAGGTACCGACCTGCTGTTTTGCCATCTCCGGGTCGATCGGGCACGTTGACAAGGCTCGGTTCAACAGGGCATTGTAGACCACATCATCGGGATTATTACAGAAACTATACACTAGTCTATGCATGGGGTTATGCTTGATAATGTTCTTCTCGTAGTAGTACCTCAAGGCTCGGGAGAGTTTGTCGAAGTTCATGATAGGGTTACGTTTTCGGATCCCCCAAAGTCTGGCCAGCTCGACGGAGTTGATGATTCTGAATTCGAGTCCGTTTCCTGTCCAGGCTAGGACTGGGCGTTGTTCTCTGTCCCCGAGAAGCTCCAGAATGAACTGCCACAACTGGATACCGTGACTTCCTGAAAAATTCGATCATTAAACGTTTCATTCTCACGTGTTTCTCTTTCTGCGGAATAAAATCCAAACAGGAAATCTTTATTTGTCAATCCAATCCAATCAGTATTTCTGGAGAACTAAATAGGAACGAAACACATTTCTCAAGAAAACGTAAAATACACACCTCCAGAGTGTTTAATCTTCTTGCCCGATTTCGGCTGAGCCTTAGGACTGGTCTTCCTCTTGACTCCTACACCATCATACCCTGACTGGTACATGTTGAAGTTCCCTGTCTGTTCCTCTGCACAGCGCGCTCCTCCCAGGATTATGCTGGGTTGCACTGCGCGCACTTGGCGCTGTGCCACGGCTTCTTGTAACACGTGGATCAGCTGCTCTGTAATAAGATAGGATTAGGGGCCAGGTATTGACTATTGACGGGTTGCGTAATGATGGGTTGTGTAATGAGGGGTCGAGTAAGGAGAACACTTTTAATACAATCATTGATTGAATGGTAGCAGCTCAATGCTCATCTCAAACTCCCACATCGTGCCCCGTGCCAGCATGGTATTGCAGCAATGTACTATGTAACTAATTAATAGAGCGACACGTAATAGACAAAGGGACAATTTATATTAAAACTTACCAAGCTTGACGAGCTGAGAGAGGTACTGGTTGTTAGTGCCGGATGTCTCGAAACTGCTGAGAAGTAGTCGGGATCTGACTGCTGCCAGCTGGTCGGCTAGTTTCCTGTGAGGGTAGTAGTCGGTCAGCGCCGCCACTTGGACAATATAAACAGCTACATGGAGCTTATTTATGGTTATGTGTCGTTACGTGTGCTCAATGTTCCAAAAATAGACAGACCATTGTTTAAGTAAGAAACAAATTGTTCGACCATTGAGCAGGAGGAGCGTTGTGAGTGTGGATATTAAGAAGAAAGTTTGAATTATTCAATAGTTAGCCCCCCTCATGTGGACCTTAAACACGTTGAATGTGAACCTTGTTAAAGATAATGGACCTGTATGAAAGGGCGAAATTGTTGTAATTACGGACGGCGCTAGACTGTGGTTTAGTGACAGAACGTTATATACTAAGTGACAATGTGGGTGCTAGAACTTGAGCAGAGAGTAAATACAGAGAGCAAATACAGGAGACAAATACTTGGCTTCTTACCTGGCTTGCATGTTCAACTCTTCTGAATCTGTAGAACTGCGATCAATTGGGGAGGTCTGGAGCTGCTGACTCGACTGGGGATAAAATCATGTTAATTTAATCTAAATCTTTATATTTCAGTGTGTTTATTCAAGCGTAATTTATTATTTCCGTGACTAAAAAAGTCTGATTACAGGATCTAATTACAGAAAAGTGCACTAACTGCTAATGCTACGCGAAATTTCTGCAGATGAAATAAATTTAAAGACTTGCGAATTCTGCGGATCGAATATATTTAAAGACGTGCGAACTTATCATAATCATAAAACTTACATTAGTAGTAATAAAGGAGTTGTTGTTCAAGATATTTGAAACCATGCTGATCTGACTGGTACACACTGGTGTCGTTCTGTAGTCTGAATACACTGAGGTATAGTTGCCATGGTTACCGGAGGTGTGGTTACCACTGTTCATGACTGAGGTTGAAGCTGGGGCGGCGACCAGCGAACTGAAATCTGATGTGACGGGTATAAGCTGAGGTAGAGAGGTAGAGAGAGGCTGGTTAGAAGGGCTGGAGACGTTTACAATGTGAGAGTTGTGGATCTGAAGGGTTGGGGATGACATGTAGGGGTTGTGGGAGGTAGAGATCATGTTACCCACCGACCTGTGACCCAACATGGAAGTAGGCACCAGAACAGGGCTGGAGGAGGGGATTGGCATTCTCAGAGCTGGGATTATCTTTGTCGGAGTGGTGGTTGCCATGGTTACAGGAGGCTGGGAAGTAAGGGGCGACGAAATGTTATACCCAGCGTCAGAGTTGAAATCTGGACCAGCCCCAGCTGAGAGTATGGACTGAATTAGGTTGGATTTAACGGCCGGGTTAAGGGTCATTAGTGTCTTGAGCAGGGAACTGATGGCATCGTCAGACAAAGTGTTGGCTAAGTCTGGTTCGGATTTAATGAGACTCGGCAGGGTCGACCCTGGTTCTGTTTTCACTAATTGCGTCATGTGAGCCTAAAAGAAAGAGATTTGGTTAGGTCATGGATACTGATTTGTATTTCGTGGTGTTTACAGGTGATAAGAAACTTACAAGGTAAATGAGATTATGGTATTGCTGGGGACCGCAATGCCAACCCAAAACCGAAAACATTACGTAAACAAATCTTTATACACAGTAGGTTTAGGCTTGCAGACTGCAGACTGCACTTAGCGTCCGGAGATTGTAACCTATTCTGCTTAATCCGATTAACAACTCCGCACCGAGTTAGAAACCGGGAAATATAAAGCTGCACAAAAACGTCATGTTTTAAGATAGCGATCATGCGAACTGAAAAATACTATTCTAGAATAATTGGAAAATAGTCTCATCAATATCACGGATCCCCGCAGGCGCGGTGCAAACCAAGGCCACTTCTCTGTTCCCACGAAAGTGACTGCAAGATTAAACGTGTCTAACGCAAAATAAAAACAAGTGCACGTATGATAAGAGAACGTAAGCAGCAAGCAGATGCAGAATGACAACTTCCTAGAAGCTCCGAGCTAGTGAAGGAACACGCCTCTTTTCTCTCGTGGTGAGAGCGACAGGACGTATAGAGGGTCGACAAGCAGGCTTGCCTTCAACGTACAGCATGCTGACCTCACCGCCGACCAATGAACGCGTCGAGTTTCAGTAAACAACCAATCGGAGTGGAGTGTTTGTGTCACCTGGTCAGGAGGAAAGAGTGCTGTCATGCATGGCAAAATCCGATTGGTGCGGCGACCAATGGGAGTGAAGAGAATCTGGCGTGGACCAATGAAAAGGCAGGATTTAAGTCAGGTGACCGTGTGGGACTACGTCAGGGATAGCTCGGAGAGGAAGCCGAGAAATGCTTGATGATATCCTGGTCACCTGACACGATGTCCTTGTTTCACGTGACTTTTAAAGTGATCACGTGACACTGAACTTTTACTCGCATTACTAGTTTCATCGCAGCAGCTAATACAGGAAAGGGGAAACAAGAAACGGCAGCAAATTTCAAATAACAGAAATGACTCGTGGAAAAACAAGTAACGAATGTGTCAAGCAATGCCCCGAATTTACCGTGTGAAGTCTCGCTCTCCACTTGACCAGCTGAAAGTTGAGTTAACTGTCAAAAAGACTGGGGACACCGTAAAATGCTGGGATCACTTGATATGACATTGACAGTAAAATTATTATTTATGTCAAGAACGTCGCGCATGAAATGGGACCAGTTATAATATATAATAATACATGTAGTACAATAACAGCGGCAAAAGCGACGATTGACAAGTGCACTTGCAGTTTTAACTTCTATATTTCCTGTCTGAGGAGATCCTGGACGGGCATTGGTCCTCGTAGGAAGTATTTCCTGCCCTCCCTCACTTCTAGCAAACTTCCCCGTCTGAGGTGCCAAGTATGAAGCAGCTGCAGTTTTAAGGTGACGGGAAAGGGAAAACGAGACGATAACTCGGAGATCACAGGATCAACTTAATCACAAAACAAGAAACAAGATGTGACTGGTTTGTGCGGCGTAGGTAATGGCTGAGAATTGAAACATTCCCTGCGTGACCTCACCACATGGGAAAGGAGTGGAGAGAGCACTCAGCATCCTCACGATAAAGGAAGTCGGCTACAAGGAAATATGTGCCAAGTCTCTCCCTCTCTATGTTTCTTATTAATGCTAGGCTGCCTCACTACATTATGCCCTTATATGGTATGATTGCCCTGATATACTCTGGTTTATAGCACCTGTTGCTGGTGATGGGCCCACCGTTGCTAATGGTTACCGAGATTCACGTGGGACACGCAGTCTGCTCTGATTGGTCGAGGGAACGTGACGACCTCTGATTGGCTATCCTTGCCTTGCACTCCGGATAAAATGCTGTCATTGGACAGTTATGGGATTAAGGACTTTTAATTCGAGTTAAAGTGGTGCCAGGAAACATGACAACGTCCAATTCCAAATGGTTGAATCTCATCAAAAGCTCAGAGCGTGTGATGTAGGGGGCCTATATTTTGGTGCTTTCTCTCTCAAGTACCCGTGCAACCCCTAAGTAAGTGGTTGACAACTCTACCCGCCGCAAGGGTTTTACTTCCATACTCAGTTTATGACAACTGTAATGAAGCATGGAGTTAACTGTCGGGATTTTTCAAAGTAAACCACGTCTGGTTTGGGAAGCAACTGTATGTAAGACATGAGCAGCAATATTCTGTGATGATAGCGAAAGTAAATATCCAACATGTAGTATACGAACTGAACTAACAAAATACATTAGTACAAAAAAATCAGAGCACATCAAAGCTAAAATGACTGAACGGAAATGAGCAAAACTCGTTAAGTATGTCTCAACCTCCCGGAAAAGTCTATATCAGACGTTCACAGATTTCCAGCAGAACCAGACTGAACTACAACTTGGAGCGCTGTCCTAGGCTAGTCATACGTGTACGACAGTGCTGAGGTCCGATCATGAGATCATCATGACGCTAGCCAGGCCCGTTATAATAGGAAATATGGCAAGAATTTTCAGATGATAACACGCTATATATAGACCAGTCACCAGTTTTATCACTCCGTGGAAATGATTTTCCTGGTGCAGTGAGGAATTGTTTGAGTTCGGGCGGACACAAATAGAGTTTAGCGCGGCAGTAATGATATTGTTATTAGATTTAACTCCACAATAGCCGGATCAAGGAAGTGCGAGGATGTAAAAATAGCTGAGTAATGAAATTGCGAAAGCAGTAATGAATAATGATTAGCAGGTACGAGAGCTTTCGGTTCCTGCTACCTCATACCAACGTCATTCCAAAGAACCTTATAATTGCTTTATCTCTTACGTGACAAATAACTGATTAAACTGATAACGCATATCACGAACATTACTCTACAACTGTTCAGGGCGAATAATAAAATGGTCGAAAAGAACGCACACAGTACATGTAATGGTACCGAACAATACCGGGTATTATATCAAAGATCTGTAGCATAACAACAGGTGCAGAACGCGCACAGAATTACCTGCTATCTAAACACTATTATTAAGATAATTATGAAGGAATATTGTGGATAATAATAGACGACTGATCATTTCCTCCCCACAGACGGAGATAGGCCCTTACTACAGTTTTAGCGGAAAAGAAATGTCCTCTCTCACTAAACTGCTGACGACTGTTCAACATCCCTATATCACACCTGGTATGTTTTAAAAAGGGGCGTTTCTTTTCATATTACTCTAGGTATAATTCATTCAAGGAGCATTTATCTTTGTAAATAAGCTAAGAACGGATTTTAAATGATTATGCAACATATTATTCTTGGAAATAATCTAAATGCTTTTAAATGATGTCTTGGTATTTATGCTATTTAGATATCTCACGTATTGCAGCAGATTATTAGATATGTCGAAGGTACGAGGGGGACACTGCTCAGAACAAATTAACATATAGTTTTAAGACCAAGCAAGCAGGCGGAGAGCGCGGGTTGAGAACCAGAAGTATATGGAGCAATTAGCCCTTTAAACTTTTATTATAAGTTAAAACTACAGCGCGACTTTCTATTACAGTACGATGCAAAATAGTTGACTCGCGTCTGAATCTTATAGGTCACGTGTAGTGATTGCTAGTTTGTGATTGGACAACGTTTCAGTGACGATGGCAGCGTTTAACCAGAGTGGAGTTCATGTTTCACGGCCGTTTCACACAGCCGGTTCTCTCAGAGACATCCTCTGCGCTGCTAAACCCAAATCACCGTTCTTCAAGAAATATATGGGCCAAAGTGAGTGGTTAAATGTTAAATACGTACTTAACTGTGATGATTCGGAAGTTGAAGCAGTGCTGTTATCGCGATTATGATTCTATATTTAACGAAACCATGATATTTATTCTTCAAACGTTTAACCCCGTGCACACCTTCGTTTCTGAAATTCGAATAGTTGCAATATACGACCTCTCCTCTAGGAACTATTCTACCGGAAAATGAGATTGCTGTAGCTGGCAGAAATCTTCTGGAAGCTCTTGTATTCTTACAGGTTAGTCCTATCAGCGATAATTATTTAAGAATATTGAGAGAGCAACTTAAATAGATATGCCACTTTGATTTGGGATTACCGGTAAAATCTTTGATCATTCAATTTGATAACTAATAATTTATTCAGGACCGAGGTTTGCCTTACGGACACCTTCATTCAGGAAACATTATGGTCGACACTACTTCAAACGGTACGTGGAAATGATATATGAAGAGGAGGGAGTCTTTGCTATTTCCCGGAAATCTTAAAAAACGGCCGACATTTTCAGAGACAAATTAAAGGAATTGATCGGCTGTATGCTCAAGTTATTACATTTACTATCATTAAAGGTATAACCTTTGAGAAAGGAATGATCAGGCTATGAAGTTTTATAAAAAATTATGACTTTATTTTCAGGTAACATCTACAAGTTATCAGACATCGAGAATTTCTTGCTTGGTCTGCCGAGCAGACATCGGAATTTGCACGTGCAACACGGAGGAATCAAGGTACGGAACCATCTCCAAAGGTTATACTAATAAATGGAACATAGTTCCGAATGAGTCACTCTAATTGGAAAATTAGAACCCTGACCAATCATCTGTTACTTTAATTATCAAATATCTGAATCTAAGAACAGTCTACAAGTACACCTGTCACAATAAACAACACCTACAAAATACACTCAACACTAACGCCAGCCTGAAAACCCGTTACAAAATGGCTGACAACGTCATCACAACCCCCTTCTGGGAACCAAAACAAGAAAATGAGAACGGAATTCCGCGGAATGTGAGAACTCGCGGTTCCAACAACAAGGAAGTGTCATATTACCCGGTGCTGAACGACAAAGGCCTGGAAAAATCTGAGAAATCTAAGGTCAGCGTCATTACCGTTGTAATACGTGGTGTGAATCAGAGGCTGAAACCCAAGGAGGAGAGTTTGGAGTAATGTGAACAGTTTGACAGCATTATCAGGAACAGTGAGACAAACTGTGACGCTCTCCCACACGGTTACACGATCTTATACACTCACTGTGCATCAATTTACATAAAAGTAACAATAAACGAGATAAGACTAACTGAAAAACCAATTAGTAATAAACTAGGAAGTGCGACATCGGCTTATCAACGGTTAAATATTGATGTAAAACCCTTATCTGTGCTCGATGCTCAAGGAAGTGCCAAATAATCTTTCAACATATTTTAAGGATTCCCATACCCACCTTCCTTTTCCGGGTGAAGCCTAAATTCCTAAGAGCCTGAGACTCGCCTAGGTTTAGCCTAGTGACTAACAACCATAATTGCCTCCACAACCTAAGAATTACGGAATATGTTAATATTCTTAGGGGTAGGATATGATTATCCGCTCGATTGTTCACGGTTTCGGACGTTTATTTGCGTATCGTTCATGGTATTTCCGGGAATAGATTTACTTTTCAGGGATCATTCGAACGTCTATTTGTGTAACGGCAACGCTAGTGTATCCGGGAATAGATCTTCTATTTCAGGATTATGATATAACATTACGGACAAAAATATCCTAACGTTTTGGAAAGACTTAGCAAAACAATACTGAGCTCAGTAAAACACAAAGGATCTTTTAACAATGTTACTTTTCAACCCCGCCCATATGAAGTCTTTAGTTGAACGTACTTTTAACATCCCTACCTGCAACCCATAAGATCACAATATAGAAGATCATCAAAATGACAAATCCCTCGTTTTGAAATAAGCCCGAAATTCAATAAACTGCTTTCTCATTGAGACCAGACAGAATGGAACACGTGTCAAAACAAATAAAATGTTGTAAGTCCCAACTCTAAGCAAGGGCAATCGCGTGGCAAAACGAAAATCTTGACATTTTAACGGTTTACCACATAATGCCGAAAATTAAAAGAGAGCCCTCAAGACGGCAGAATGGGGCTTATAATTTGTCGGTTGGACACCTGAGGGAATTATCGTATCGTTTTCTAGTTTCTACTGACATTTCGGTTAATCATAGAAAACTTTTAGTTTTATGATCATTCTCTTGGTACCAGGCACGATTGAAATAACTTGACTTCATAATTGGGAGAAGTCCCTCAATTCTTTTTTAAACTGCTAACTGCTTATCTTCAGACAACGTTGGACGCTGACGTTTATAATTTCGGGCTGGTTTTATACGAAATGTCGACTGGAACTGTACAACAAACCCCGACTACAGACATGATTCCAGCCACCATCCCGCCTGCTATACGTTAGTGTTTCACTTTCACGCTTCGGTCAGGTGAAACCCATCGCTCATTTTTTGCTTTTGATGACATTTTGGTAAACACAGCTCGAATGTAACAGTTTTCTACCCCCTCAGGAACTATACTGGAGAGTATTCTGTCTACCTCGGCCCAGCGAGATGGTATCCCAACTCTGGACGACCTCATTGCGGATATGTACGTGATTTGATAGTTTAACCTAATTAACCTCACCATCCTTACTTCTAACCTGATTAATTGTTCCAACTTTGAAGACTTTTTTATAACCCATGACCTCATTATGTACTCAATTATTACAGCATGTTTTTGTTTATGACCTAATTTTGTACACGCGGATGAGCTTTTTTAATGACTAATAAATGATAACGTCCTTGTCGCGAAGGAGTTCTGAGAATTGAAGATACCTCAAGAATGGTACCGTAAAATGTAAAGTATTAAGTACAAGTAAAAGTGTAAAGTAACTGTAGACTGATAAAAGTAAACTCCCCAGATTTTTCACCCCAACAACATCCTCGACCCACGTTCAACCAGTCCTGAAGCTCTCCAACAAACACAAACAAGCTATCTCTATAGCAACGACCTGCTACGAAACTGCTCTGACCAATGATCATAAATCGGTTAGTTCGTCTCGTCAGATTTAAACTTAGTTTAGAGAATATTAATAAGAAGTTCACAATTAGAAACTATAGAACAAGATAAGAATCAGCTTTAACCCATATTCTTCCACGGTACTTTTAAAAGTACGGTTCATAAACAGTGACCTAACTTGTCTCGTGACAAATATTTTTTGATGCAGTTTTTTGCATTAGGTTAAAAAAGGTCTGCTGATTATTTTAGCACCCTGACCAGATGGTTAACAAAAGCAAGAGATTTACAGGATGTTGGCAAAGGTGGTCAAAAATGGTACTTTCAAAAATGGTAAATTTTCGGTACCACCAGCCAATTCTCCAACTTTGATGGATCCCAAATTTGGTTTTTTAATATTGCCTAAACGATTATGCAATAAATAGGCAATAATGTGGAGCGACATAAAAATCATAAATTGCCTCTAATTGAGATGTAAATTGGGTGTACTTTTAAAAGTACATCATTCTAGACAGTGATGTACTTTTAAAAGTACGTACTTTTAAAAGTTCAATATCTTTGTATGATGTACTTTTAAAAGGACAGGTTTCACGAAAAATGTACTTTTAAAAGTACAGGTTTATAATTATATAGACTACACAATGTCTGCTGGCTTAATTAATGCCGGTAAGACTGTCATGGCAGGTAAATTGTTCTGAATCAGAACGGAAGTCACAACAGAAATTTTCCGCTCTGATTCGCCAGCACTGGCATAATTTCACAGTTGACTATCACTTCATGTAATTATAGTGTGAGGTCTCCTTATGCAATGTGTTAATCTGATATCATTTATATTTATTACGTCTTTATATTATAAGCTTTCAGTTTCATTTGGTGCAGTTTATAAAGTTATAATAAACTTCGGTCTCAATTTATTAGACTGTCAGCAGTGCTCTCCGTGGGGCATGAAATATCGATTTTGTTGTAACGCCTTTTGCTGGTTTATTGACTAACATTTCTTAGCTTAGTATTTTCTTTTCTTATTGTAATTTTTCTTTTCTTAGTATATTCTTAGTTCATTTCTTAGCTAAGAACAGGACGTGTACATGGATTTGTCAGATACAGCGAAAAGGAGGAGGAGAAAGAGGAGCCCTGAGAAAGATGCGACCCTGGTGTGTTATACACTACTGTTATGCTATATAATATTACTTCTCTACATCTGTCATCATGAGATACAATCCAATTATAGGCATTTTCACATTGATGAACTTATTTATTAAATGGCTAATACTCAACTACACCAGGACCATAAATTCGACGTAGGCGATCTTGTTTACAAAGAATGGGGGAGACAGTGGGAGCCGGCTCGAGTACTGAAGATTTATAGAGGAGGATCAGGAGGGATCAAGATTCAGTTTGTGGAATGTAAGAGAATGCTAGATGTCCACAAACAAACCCTAAAGCTCCCAGAAGCTTTTCACAACTTAAAGAATACCGAAAATGGTGAGAATGAGAAGGGAGTAGCAGAAGCTGAGAGAGTTCTAGAGGAACAGAAGAGAGTGGCAGAAGCTGAGAGAGTTCTAGAGGAACAGAAGAGAGTAGCAGAAGCTGAGAGATTTCTAGAGGAACAGAAGAGAGTAGCAGAAGCTGAGAGAGCTCTAGAGGAACAGAAGAGAGTAGCAGAAGCTGAGAGAGTTCTAGAGGAACAGAACAGAGTAGCAGAAGCTGATAGAGTTCTAGAGGAACAGAACAGAGTAGCAGAAGCTGTGAAAGTTCTAGAGGAACAGAAGAGAGTAGCAGAAACTGATAGAGTTCTAGAGGAACAGAAGAGAGTAGCAGAAGCTGAGAGAGTTCTAGAGGAACAGAAGAGAGTAGCAGAGGTTGAGGGAGTTCTAGAGGAACAGAAGAGAGTAGCAGAAGCTGAGAGAGTTCTAGAGGAACAGAAGAGAGTAGCAGAAGCTGAGAGAGTTCTAGAGGAACAGAACAGAGTAGCAGAAGCTGAGAGAGTTCTAGAGGAACAGAAGAGAGTAGCAGAGGTTGAGACAATTCTAGAGGAGCAGAAGAGATTTGCAGAAGCTGAGCGAGTTCTAGAGGAACAGAAGAGAGTAGCAGAGGCTGAGACAATTCTAGAGGAGCAGAACAACGCAGCTGAGGAAATGCATAGACTACAAGAGGAAAGGAATCTTACGTTGGAACAGCAGATTGCTGATGGCAGCCAATCATGTCAGTATTCAATAGTAAACATACATCGGAAACCAGTTACAAGATCTAGGATTGTAAACATTAAGAAAGAGTACATTGAAGTAGAGGCCGCTCTGGAAGACGTGGAACAACCGGGTGAAAAAGTGGATCCTTCAAGATCGACTAAATCCCCAAAATCAAAGAAGATGGCTGAAGTTAAGAGAGAAATTCTAGAAAAAGATGTGAAGGAGTTAACAGGATCCAGACAATCAGCTCGAAGCAACACGAAGACCAAAAATAAAGCGAAGAAACAGAAAAATGTCCGTATTAATGTTCGAGAAGAACAAACTTCTTTGCATAATAACTTGAGAACGCTGGACGAAGCTCTAGAGCTGGCAACCACAGTGTCTTCGAATGAGATAGATGTTGTCATCCTTCTTCCGGATGGTGTTGAGAGTGATACGGAAATGATCGATGACAATGATGGTGACAATCTCCCCTTGTCGGCGGTAAAAGATACTGCTGGAACCTATGAGCTACATTTTGTAGGAGAAGAGTCAGATAATGAATTGGACACAGAACAATTGACGAACCCTGCCCCTATTACACGAAGTTAATAATAAGTATCCAGACATAGTCGCTTTTCGATCAGAAGTTCAAAATATTGTCGAAGACACATCAACAGATACATCTGAGAAGATCAATAAACTTTTAGGACTCTGCCCGAAGATTAATAACTCGTGTAAGTGGGTTGCCGACTCTGCTCAAGCTCCAAATCTTTCACCTCGCCAATCATATAGTGAGAAGGTTATTGCTAATAGATCAAAACTGATCCAAGATTTCGGTGGTTTGCTACCTCATGAAATTTTCGAGAAACTTGTAGATGACCCCGAAAACAGTTTGTTAACCCAAATTATCACAGAGTCGGAGCGTTATGCTCATAGCCGATTTGGCGATTTAACCTTCAAGACAAACAAAGATGAAATTAAAACGTTTATCGGGGTTTTGCTTTTGTCGGGCTATCACAAGTTACCTCAAGCACACCTCTATTGGGATTCAAATGTTGATACTAATGTGAGTGTGGTTACTGATGCCATATCAAGGAACCGATATAATTTGCTGAAGAAGTACATTCATTGCGTGGACAATCGAGATGTGGACACCACAGATAAGTATTGGAAGGTAAGACCTCTCTACGATATCATGAATCAAAGTCTGGCTAAGTTCAAGAACCTTGATAATACGTTTAGTATTGACGAGCAGATGGTCCCTTACACCGGGATGAAAAGCGCTAAACAACGCATGAAGGATAAGAGTATCCGATTTGGCTATAAAAACTTTTGGCTGGTTGGCTCATCGGGATTCCCGTACCACTGCCTCCCTTACTGTGGTAAGAAAGGAATTGGCGGAGATCCCGGAAAGAACCTCACCAGTCGGGTTACCTTACAACTGGCCATGGAGATTCTTGAACCCAAAGAAAGTAACGTCTTTTATGACAATTGGTTTGCCAGCTATAAGCTGTTGGCCATATTCTCTGCCATGGAGCTTGGAGCATCTTGTACTATTCAAAGTCAGAGAACAAATAGCTGCCCCACCAAGACTGATTCTGCACTTAAGAAAGAAGGGCGTGGGAGCTTTTCAAAGGGAATTGACGAGTTTACAGGGGTGACCATTGTAAAATGGCATGACAATAGCGTCGTGAATGTTGGTTCCAACATCTTTACTGTTAATCCTATCACAGATGTGGAACGGTACAGTCAAGCAGAAAAGAAGAAGATTCAAATCAAACGGCCATCTCTTGTCAAGGAGTATAACAAGGGAATGGGTAACGTTGATGTGTTTGATGGCCATGTTGCTAGCTACAGAATCTCTCTAAGGGGAAAAAAGTGGTGGTGGCCACACCTAATAAATACGCTTGATTGCCTGAAAGCTGCATCATATTCTTTGTATGAGATATGTCATTCGAATGAAAAGACGAAACTGACATATCTGAACTTCATTCGACGAATAACAATAGCCTACCTGAAGAAGAGATTGCAGCCCCCATCATCGCTATGCCAAAGAGTTGCAGTGTGGAAGGGTGACAACAGAGTTACCCCAGAGGTCCGCCTGGAGAGTAGAACTAACACTCACTGGCCAGTAAAAACAAAGCAGAGACGATGTGCTTTGAATGGCTGCAAAGGTCGCAGCAACTATAAGTGCGAAGTGTGTGACGTTGCACTTTGTGTGCTTTGTTTTAAGCCTTATCATCAGTTAGAGTAAAAAGCACAAAACCTGACAATTTTAGTAAAATTGATAGTTAACTGGTAAATGGAATTGTGATAGTAGTTTATAAGTATAGCTGTTCCCACCATCATGATTTATTCAGTGTACCACTTAAATTTTGTATGGTATTGTTTAAATTTTATTCAGCCATTCTGACAAAGGCTTTTAGTTTTATTATCTGACCCTGAGTTTCTATTTAATTAACTAATGTACCTCCAAAAGTACACTATTCATTAAACCCGTACTTTTAAAAGTACATTATTTATTAAACCCGTACTTTTAAAAGTACATCATTCAAATATGATGTACTTTTAAAAGTACGATACAATTTTCCAAAAAAGTAAGCTCCAACAATGACCTTTTAAAAGTACGGGTCGAAAAAGCTATTAAAAATATAAATTTTTTCAAAATTATTATTGCATCGTCGGAGTTGGTGTCTTAGTGCTTCGGAAACAAAATTTCGTCAAAAAATTCGAACGTTTAGAGTTGTTGGTATTATATGGGTTAAATCGTACATCTAAATGTAATCTTGTAACAAAGATAAAGTTGTTATAGTCACACACAGAGATAGGAATAACGGTCACGTACTGTACGATAAAAATTAATAATATCCATTAGCTATAGCCGGAAGAAAGTCTAGTATATCCAGGCCTTGTAAAATGGGGTGAGTTTCCGGTAATGACATCAAAACAGGGTAATAATATATCAAATATTGAGGTAGATTGTAACAAAGAAACTTGTCTGTTTAAATAAATAAACAAAGGGTAATTTAACATTGAGTGGAGATAAATTGAACCTCCTTTTGAACGATCCAGAGTGCACCGAGACCCCGAAATAATTAGCAGTATTATGAAAGAGCTGAGCTCAATATTTGCTCCTGAATGCTCTGAACTAAGCGTGCCGAGAATTTTCTGAAACAATACGAGTAAGGGACCGATCTGATAGCCGGGGCAGGAAACAATGGTGAGATGTTGGTAACTACAGGAAACATGCCCGGACAAAGGAAGTGAGCTATTATAGCTCGCCAGGACAATGATATTACATCGTGGGGTGTGCACGTGGGCACTAGGGTTGCCACGTGATGTCATGATTGAGTGCTATGATTGGTCGGTTCTGGTCCACGTGGGCCGGTGCAGACTCGGTCAGGTGAGTTCGAGTCTTCATAATGGATAAACACTTCTCGACCACCAACATCAGCTCCGACGATAATGAGCATTTGTATCACCAGGGTGTCCTGGCGACCACGTGACCCCTGATTGAGGGTTCTGGTTGGTCGTTGCTGGATCACCTGAGTTGTTTTCTCGTGTTTGATTGGCCAAGCACGCTTTACGGAAGGCGGAACAATTTTATTGGGGCACTGAGCATCCTAGTGACAATCACGTGGAGACAATTAGCGGGCTCTTAAGAGGCCGTGTACCACAAAGGTAACGGTCCTTGTCCCCTAATTATCATAAACAAGGCATTACAGCGTTATTGTGAAATATCATAATGTTCCCTAGCCGAGTCTCTCTCTTTATGCCTCAAAACAGAATGATTTCATTTGGCGTTATATAGGGAGGTCAGTGATTGGTGGTACTGGAAATGATACGAGATATTTTTAGATAATCCCGGACAAAGAGTTGACATGTTGTTCATTTAACAAACCAGATAATGAGTTTGCTGACGAAGGGTGAACTTTTCAATCATAGGAAATGAAGGTTGTGGGAAGATCCAGGTCACAGGGAACATATTGCTATTTAAGTTCAATTTGCGAGAAAGGCAAGTTCCCAGAGCCAACTGTAAAGCTGTAATCCAACTCCGGGCTTGTTCTTTGAGAGAAACGGATACTTAAATACCACCGTGACAGGATACAATTTTAAACTCTTATGCTCACAAGGAAGGTTCGCATTCACATTGGTAGGAGGAACCTCGGCTTTAATAAGGTGTTTACGTTTTATATAATTGTAGCCACCTGTGAAATACACGTCAAGGGAACCTTTATTTCCGAGTAAAAGTTCCCAGACTTTGTTTAATACGAGCCACTTTGATCCAATAACCTTCTTAGACGCGCTTCCAAGTGGCACTTAAATGTTTGGACCAGCGCATCAGCTGGTAATATCTAAAAGAAATGTTCGACCAACTAAGTAAAGCAACCACTTCCAATTTCTGCTGTGGGACAGAGCTGCTTTTATAGGGACAAAATGAGCTGATATCAATATCCGGGATATATTTTATCGTCTAGACATTACGAAGAACGGAGATTTATTTCCTTGTTGCAAAAATCAAACTTTATTGGCTTATAATCCGTTATAATGTCTTATATAACAGTTCATAGTTAGTTTTAATAGAATGATCAATCGATCGTGAAAGTACCTTGATTTCAGTCCATTGTTAAGTACATCCAAAAGTCAAACCACTTAATCAACTTAGCATGACCTTTAGAAATCGATGATATAAATTGATTGGGGGTATTTATTTCGACAATGAAGCCCATTAAAATCTAAAGATCTAATATCATTACCGATCAGTACAGATGATGGTCGCCGTGCCATTATCCAAACGAAAAGAAAAGTTAATGTTAATGAGTTCTGCCTGTAGTGAATGCAACGATATTGACCATATCACACATTTCACGCCTTAGGGCCACGACAAGCCCTGACTTTCTGAACAATTAGAGCCAGTGTTATAGAGAATCCGTAGAAATACTACTTTCCATCACTCGATATCTTAATGTGAACACGAAAATATCCTTCATGGCATATTTTCAATGTGGATAAAGGTGTTACGTCAATCGTGGAATATTGCTCACGATTGACGATCATATTAAGAGGCTGGCAACTGCTGGATTGTCAAATTACGCGATACAAAGTTCGTTCAAATTTCCAACACCTTTTGCTGGTTTCAACAATAATAAAGACATCATATCGCTTCGACAATCGACTTTTGACCGGACGTGTCCATAACAAACTGAATTCAATCAACTCGTTAACAATTCCAGAGATTTGACAAGCCTTTGAGCCTGCAAATGCGGGATCAAGCAAAACCCAGACACGGAACCCATCCAAAGCCTATATACTATCGGGAATTCCCCAGCCATTACGTAACCCGCAGTCACATGACCGTGACCGCGCGATCCTACTGGCCAACAAATCACACGTGACCGTGATAGCACGTCCTGATTGGATGACAGTGCGGTGCGCAAATATCCGGCGAATACAGGACCGTAAAATTGGTATTTCCTAGTGAGACGGGGACAGGGTACCAGGCACAACCAGGAGATAGAGGTAACAGCAACCCAGACGTGAACACAAACCCAGACACTTGTCGGGGTTTAAAACTCCGGCTTAGTCAACACTTGTAACTATCATCCCCTGACGTAGTCTCCTTCTAATCTATTCTAGGAAACTTGCTGCAAGTTAGTGAGATCATGGGAACAAGGGATCGGAACAGTGTGTCATGCAGTCTTCTTAGACCTCTTTTTTAATCAAGCCTAGCCGGAAAGCCTCTAGGTTCTATCTCGTCACCTGTTGACGTAGACGTGTACCCAGACAAATGGAGTTGATTGTTCAAGTATAAATATCAACGGGAAAATGCTCCTGAAATTGAGTTTTAGCCGCCGGTGAGTACCTCTGAAAAACGATGAGAGCTTGCTCCTTGCATTAGATACTGAGTAGTGACTAGTGAGCTGATCATGTGGCCTGTGGGTAAAATATATGGTGCTGTCTACTAAATTGTTAATGTTATCTTGTTGTGGGAAAAGGATATGGTCCACTGTCTACGCCTCTACATATTATATTGCAACAATCACACAAACAATATTAAGCACTCAGTACCCTCTGATAATATTCAGATTTGTGCGGGGCTACAATATGCAATAGCAAATCTAATCGGGAGCGCGTGCCCGGGACCACACCCGAGAGAGGGGGCACAACAATGAGTAGCAGCAAGGAACAGCAGCAAAAGAACCTGAGGCAACGACAGTATGTGCTGACCACCGTTGTCTTGGCAACCAACAATGATTCTCGGAGACTTCTAACACTTCCTGGTGCGGCTTACGGAAATGCCCGTATCGTATATCACTGTCTCCTTGGCGCTCAGCGCTGGCTTCCTATTGGCTGGCGTCAGCAGACAACGGCGCTCATTGGCCCATGTGACCGCGCGGCTCTGTGCTCTCGTATTAGCCACCTGATACAGCAGCTCGAACATTAAATACACTCCACTCGGTGTCAGCAGGAAACCAATAGGACAGGAAGCGGGACGTCACGTGGTCACACTTAATGCCCAGTAATGGTACAAATTACCGCCATGTGTTGTCCGGGTAATGAGCACGTGGGCTGCCCGGCAACGCACGTGTTCCAGGTAAAGGAAGTCACGTGGGACGGCAGGAAACCACGTGACTCACCAGGGAGAAAGAACGGTGTGCACAGTACATATAGTGTAATTATAACACTTGTATACCAGCCGTTCGCTCCTGCTCGACGCATTTCGGGATTAATCAGCCCAGGGCTCAATGCACGGATCTCTGCAGTGGGCTAAACGAGTCGGTAATCACGAATACGTGTGCCTAATAACTGCCTTACACCACCTGGGCCTGGTTGCTACAGCTGCCCGGTTTCCGTGATCTTCCGAGGTAACTCTGGTTTAAAGTATTTAGGAGGAGGAGATATTAGTTTCCGGGTTCTTAGCATTTCTTTTGTTGAGTTTTTATTACCTGCTGACAAAAACATTCCATGCTTACCTGCTCTTCATAGATACCTAAAAATAAGATGCCAGGAATAGGTTACTGCGATCTAGAGGATATCTAGAGGATATGCGTATCCGGATATAAGTAGTGAGAGCCAAGAGGTTGGATAACTTTTGATCGGTATTTGGTACGGTAAATCATCACAATTCCATTTTGGTAATATAAGGTATTTTCAACTTTACGTTCAAACAATCGAAATTTTAAATCGGATAAGATTAGTAACTTGAGATTTAGATAAAATCACGTGGTCAACTCGAAATCACTGATAACAAGTCGGAATTTGATCTTTACTTTTACTTTCGTCTCGTAGTCAGCTCATCACCAGACATAAAATTAACACCACCAATTCCACATAATGTTTTCAAGGAGGGAGAGGCAGCACGCAAGTGTTAATGACCTTACTAGAGTTACTCCTCCGAATACATAAAACCTTGTTGTAAGACGTCTTGACGCGGCGCTGGCAAAGTTCCAGCTGCTCGCTGGCTGCAGTCTAACAAACCTCAAGTTAACAGCTTTTGGGATGTTTAAAACAGACATTTGCATTTTACTGAACCATCTGTAGTATACTTTACCCGGATTTGAACCGGAAGTGAAACTAGAAGTAGATAAAAGCGATCACGTAGACAATAGACATTACATGAGTCACTTCAAACGTATTCGGTTAATTAAACTGATGGTTGTCAGTGGTTTTGCGAGCAATTTCGCAACCTTTTTAGCAACGCCCAGCAATGATGTATGGTAAACTTATGAAATATAAAAACACATGATCTTACTTGCACGGATAACACAAGGATATGAGATTTAAATAACACAAGGGTATAAGATTTGAGAGAAATTTTCGAAATTGTTTTATACCCAGGGTCTCACGGGAACGCACCTGGGCAACAAAGGATATTAATTAAACTTGTGCGAGATTTTATTACTAATAGAAATCAGAAAATCATGGAAGTGGTACAAATACTTCCACACTGAAATGACCATGATTTATCTGACGTGATTATAATATAATCACGTCAGATAAATCATGGCCTATAAATATAATTTATAATATATATTTGAGTGTAGCGCGAATACCAGAAAACTAGGTCGAATCATTAGTTTTTAATTAGGACTTGTCAAATCGTCATCAATAACAATTTAAAAGTCGCATTACGTGATGTGCATTGCTACGAGGTTTAATTTTGTTAAAGTACTCTCACAACAAAGATATAAATTATCAAGAGGCCCAGTATGACATAGTAATAAACCGCGTAGCTTGTGTTAAAAAATCCTCAATTTCAGGTAAATCAGCTGAGACAGAAGACGAAAGCACTTCAGCGTAGCATGACAGACGAAAAGAAGAAGAGAAGGAAGCGGCCCACGCGGGAGAATTCTATGAACAAGGATAGAAACCAAGTCACAGCGGCACCACCGCCAGCCGCCCCAAATGCACCAACTGCCCCGGCGGCGCCGCCTGCTCCGACTGCACCCAAAGCACCACCAGCCCCGGCCGTGAGTTGTTCTTTTTATTTTTTCGTCGTCCTAGTTAGATTTTTTTTTCGAGGACCTAGTTAGATTATTCAGTATGCTGGACAAGTAAAAATTAGCATATAACCATATACATAAAACAAATTAAATCATACAAAGTACAAACATTTGGTAAAAACTGGTAAATATTTGTCTGAATAAATATGGCAATATGGTCCTAAGTGAGTAAGTGATAGTCACGCACAAATAAATTAAAACCTTAATTCGAATCTAATTAATTTGACTGCCACCACAACCCTTTTAAAACTGTAACAATTTGTAAAAATACAAACAAAATCTTTAACGAAAGAAAACAGCATTCCTTGCTTGACGATGCTATACAAATAACAAGTAACACCGTTTTAAATTGAGCAGCAATTAATTACAGTCTATATCATTTGACATGTAGCACGGCTACTGAAACGCGCACATAACCGGAAATCAAGGAACACAGCTTCCGGTTCGTGTAATCGTATTACACAATCACAGTTACACGGCCTTGTCATTATTCGGCCGAGGATTCGGCCTCACTTCTGCACATCAACAACAGGAAGCGGCAGTGTTTTATCTCCGAGAGAATATGTCGTCATGTTGAAAATATCTAGAAGGTTCTGTAGACGGTGAAACTGACAGCCGTCTCAGATAACGCAGACAGAAACAGGAAATATTGCTACATTCTCTGACGTGTCTTATCAAATCTGCGTCAAAGAAATTACAAGATCAATAAATGAAAATCATGGTCCGTTATAAATCAGCTGTCCGTTATATTATATCAACTGTTGTGTCCAGCTGCATATGTTCTTAATTGAGGCTGTCAAGACGACAATATCAGTCCAAATTCAAAAATCCCTGCAGAATGGTTGTATTCCTCATCTGTTACCACTGAGACAACAGTTTGTGAAATGTGACTACAGTCTGTGACTACTGCACGTATAAACTAGCAGCGAACACAATATCTCGTTTAATAGTAAGAGATGCTCGCTCCATCTTTGACTCGAAGTCCACGTCCCCTACGATCCTAGCCACGTCCTTAATGCACCGCAAAACCTCGTCTAGTCTTGTTATACACCTGGGATTGGAACTGTTTAATATCTTGGCTCTCAGATTAAACAAAAAGTAGTGCTAAGGTAGTGCTAGATATTTTGCGAAACATTTCGTTCTCTATCGCTATGACAGTGATAAGGGGATATCACGACAGTTCAAGTGTCGCTACATTCTGGAGATATGAGCTTGCTCAGCAAGTTGGAACACATTCTCATGAAACATAAAAGATCCACGGCTTATTCGCCAGTATCCGAATATTGGCTACAATGTTTCAAGCATTAATTAATAGTGTTTGTAATTGTTATGACACGGCTGTTCGTGTCGTGACGCAGACAAGGCCCTACTCAAGGAGCTATTTCGATGACCCCCTTATCTCAACATCTACAGGCAACCAAAATGTTTCATTTAACAACTTGTCAGACATCATAATCACCGCTATATTTTCCGTTGACAACTTACTGATTTCCAATTTATGATAAATGATAACTTCGTGTTAAATTCCGAAAGATTACGTCACTTACAACCATAGAGTGGTAGAATTGTGACAAACTAAACTTGGAAATTATGGCTACCATAAAGTTTCACAACTGTTTGTGACAAATGATTATTAAATTATAAGTGAAAGTGAAATTCCCTTACCTGACGATAGTGCCTTCGTCCACGTCAGTGTACTGCATGATAGCTTGGAACTCTTCTCCTTTAGCCCACCTGTACACCACTTCCACTAGCCCGAACCTGTTGAAGAGTAGCTTGTCACGTGGTATTGTGACGTCACGTTACGTGTACGTATTGACGATATATGACATGTCACGTGGCCTAGTGGTCACGTAATGATATCATGACGTCACGTTGTGTTATGAAAGCGTCACATAAGCTTATATCTGACAAAAAGTACTTAGTAAAGTATGCATGATTGGAAGATTATCGTTTTCTTCTTTTAATAGGTGAAAGATGAGTTAAAATCGTCATCCTACGTCATTCACAGACACTCACTTCAAGTTAAAATAACAACGTTTGAGTAGAAATTTCCGAAATTAAGTTAGAACACTTAAGTAAGCTTTAAACGGCAGGTTTCATACTGCGATAACGTCATACTTTATAAATCATGAGGTCATGGTAAGTATAGTTTGTTTATCAAGTTGAAGCAACAATATTCTGTGATGATTCCAGGGATAATATCCGGTAGTAGAGACTAGGTAGGACAAGTGAAACTACTGTTTAGGATAGACCTAGGATAGACCACTTGTTCTACCTAGTCTCTACTACCGGATATTA
The DNA here is from genome assembly GCF_026151205.1 of Bolinopsis microptera. Classification (NCBI taxonomy): domain Eukaryota; kingdom Metazoa; phylum Ctenophora; class Tentaculata; order Lobata; family Bolinopsidae; genus Bolinopsis; species Bolinopsis microptera. Next base: position 9,673,555 of record NC_087079.1, read on the forward strand.
TCCCTGGAATCATTATCTTATCATGAGACTGATAAACAGCGAACCTCTCCAGGATCTCAATATTCTGTGAGTTGCAAAGAAATTGTAGGACAATGAATCACTATCCATCCCTTTCACGAGAATTATTACTGCCACAAAATTAATTGAAGTTGACAACAGCTAATTATATGTGAACGTATAAGTAACAATGAAATGTGTGTTCTAGGCGTCGCTGAGACGGCATGATGCTATGCGACTAATAACAGTCGTAACAAAATTTTGAAATAGCTAGCTAGCTGTAGATATGCGCCTGTTTCCACTCTTACAACTCAGAAAGTGCATTAATATGATAATTTCAACTTTACAATCCTAAAGGCAACTTTAACTGTGCTCAGCTATACTTGTTAAATAAGCTCCATTTTAATAGTTTCAACAATATCTAATCTTGTGTGAGTTTTTGACTTTTAATAGAAAATACTTATTATATATATTTTTGAGTAAACATTGGCTGGTACTTCGGGCCGGTCCCCAACAAAAAAAGAGAATTTTCTCTAGCCGAAAGTGATATCATCCAATTCCTCAGAAATGATGTCAACTCTTGTTGGGGGAAGTGTCATCGATACCTTTACTATTCATTTTTGGGGATTTCTCGTATAAATATCCAACATTTTGAGGGAAATGGCAATGATCTCTTCAATGTTTTGTGGCAGACAGCAAGTAAGTAAAGTCACGGAAACATACCTGAATTGCTCCTCAAAGTCCGCGTCATTCGGTCTCAGTTTCTCAGCGACCTCAGCTTCAACTATCTTGTGAGCCAAAGTTAGGAACTGTTTCTTAGCTGCTTCTAGTTCCGGGGTCAGATCAGGATCACTGCACCTCTTCTGTTGGAATACCTGGCCATCGGGGCTTTAACAACTTTTCATTGATTATTTTGAGAAATTCGCAAATTAAATTCGTGTTAGTTAGCATTCGTTATTCTAAGATACAATGAAAAATAACTAACCATGCAAGACAGGATGGCAACTATAGCCTCAATTTCAAGGTCTTTGAAGAAGTTATCGAATACCAGCTCTGTGATAACCAGTTCCGAGGTGCTCATTGCACAGGCTGCTTTCCCTGCAATGTGGTTCTATTATGAAGGATTAATGGTGGGAGAGGCCAGCCGCTTTTTCAATATATATCTTCATATTGATGGCATTTAATTTAATTGGTTCACAGTTAAAACCAGTAGATGTAGGACGTTTTTCGAAGATAAGAGGAGTCCGCAATCCGTATGTTTAACTTCTGAAGCAAACCTTTGAGTTTAAGTTGGTCCTCGTTGCCCAGATACCGGAGTCTCTTTAAGACTCGGACTCGCAATTCAAACTCAGGCATAAACTGAAGAGACTGGTAGGATAGAGAGTACGCTATACGCTCTAACTCCCTCTTTATCCACATCATCTCGCTGTAATAGTGACACTTGTTATTTGAAATTTGAACACATGTCTATAATCAGACTTCTCCTTCTGAGAGCAATATTTGATGAAGCTACTTACTTTGAAATCACACAAAGGGGGTGATAGCCGAGGGGGCGAGGAGGGGGGGTGGGTGTTGGGAAGCTATTTCTTTATTACCTGGTCTGTTTAAAGTGAGCATCAAACGTGTTACATTTAGAGCAGGAATAGTTAGCCATAGCACTGCGTTGCTTCATTATGTTACCCAACAAATCAACTCCGTCCATATCTTTCACTTCATAGTTCAGTTCCGTTGGTTTCTTGTTCTGGAAGATTATTGGTCAAGCTAAGAGTTACGGGCAATACAACACAATATTAGTAAAAACCTATTCGAAATTTCTAAAAGCTGTTCCATGCAATGTTTTACACTGAAAACTGTACAGTTATCTTATGACTTACATAGCCGTGCATCATCTCCCTCGCTAGAGCGTCAATAGGAGTCCTGTCCCAGTTCCTCGGATTGAACCTCATATGTTGCAGGTTCCTCTTGATTGCTTCCATATCTGTAGTTACCTGTTGCAACACACGTTTTAAATCTCCTTATTTAGAATAACTATCTACTCAATCTTGAGGTTTTTTTGGGGGGGGGGGGGGGGGGGCCAACCATATTAAAGTATATTAAAATGTAGGATTTTTCCCGATTTTGACCCGGGGATATACTTCAATATACCTACAATATACTGTAATATATCCCTATCTCCTTGGAGGCCTACGTCAAAAATTGTTGCCCAAAATAAGCTTGAAATGCAATTCTTAATCGATTCCAAAAAGTTCTTGAAAAAATATTGAAAACTGATGGAGTTATTTCAATTTTAATGAAGTCATTTTGGCTAGTATTCCGAACCGAGATATTATGTGCAATTTTCCCAATTTTGTTCATGGAGGTCTTTTTACTTAGTATCCACTATATTCAACAAACACTGAGTTATATCTTTCACATAGAGTTAGTCTCATTAAAAAATATTGAAATTTTATCGAATTTGGGCAAAAGCGAATTTGGGTAAAAGCGTATGCCCAAATATGGGCATATTTTTTAAAGCTCATAGCTCAGCCAATTTTTGACCAATCTGGATGGAAATTTATGTACTAGTCCTAAAACAGGCTTATCTTGCGAATCTGAGTGAAAAATATAGTTCATCATGTAAATCTTAACGAAGAATATAAATCTTCTAATTGTAGGTATATTAAAGTATATTAAAATGTAGGATTTTTTCCGATTTTGACCCGGGGATATACTTTAATATACTTTAATATGGTTGCCCCCCCCCCCCCCCCCCCCCCCCCCTTTTCACGTTTTTGCATCAATTTTCACGTTCTGAGGAATTAAAAACCCCTTTTACCCACCTTTTGCACAAGAACACATGACAAGTCCAGTAGAGACACATTACACACGGTGAAATCAGGATCATCTTGGGAGTCAGGTTTAATAGCGTCACCAACTGATCGGTTGTTTACTCCGGGTGATACTTGCAGTGCTATCACTGTCCTCTCCCACGACTCTTTAGCTGCAGGGTTAGGGGTTTTAATTGGGGAAACAGACTTGGAAATCTGCTTGACTCCTAACAAAACCAACCTTTTCTGAGAACGAGTTAGTCCGGATTTTGATGCAGTATTCCAAGTCAAATAATTGGTTGTTGAAACTTATGCTGATGAGAATAAAATAAATAAAAAATATCCCGTTTGCTCACTTGAACTGAGATCCAATCCACTACTGTACCCGGTGGAATGAAGTACTATCACTTTTAGTTCCCTGATATCCTTCCTGAGTAGTAATTAAGTGTTAAATGTAAGGTTACCTCACTTTAACAGGTAAGCATCAAGGCTTGTTGCACTTTCTAGGCGCTAGAAAACAGGGTCGTTCACAGGTCCGTATATAGCCGATTTTGCAGATTTAAGTTAGGGAAAAACCAGCGGACCTAGCGGCAATATCGGATAGCTAGTGGAAAATAACGGATGTCCTACGGAAGCTAGCGGATGCCTAGCGGACATCTAACGCGCGCAATTTTGCCGCGCAGCGTTATTACCTAGCGGAAGACAGCGGATAGCTAGCGGAAGTTAGCGGGATCTAGCGGTGTACCATTTTAGTTAATAATCGGTCTGCAATCCATTTAGCTCAGCTGCAACCATTAGACCTCAAATTTATTCATGTTATGCATAGAATGATTAAACCGCACATGATGTACATTTATACAAAAATATGTTACGTAATGTTGTCGATTAATCAACTTTTGAGTTATTTCATAAACAGTGTCATGCGGAGAAGCTGAACTACACTGGTTTGTCACCACCAGTGTTGCAGTATTGTACAGGTTACGAAACGACCTCAATGCATGTTATAATTCCATGATGCTGTATATTAATATATGGTATTATAATGTAGCGTATTGGTACGTCATCAATTAGATTACAGCTCACGATACGTACGTACGTGCGCGTCTATTCTGTTGCGCAACAAACTGAAATATCTTTCTTTTCATATTAGAGGTTTATCGCGTCAGACAACTAACACTGCGTGGGACTGTGACTCATATAGCGTTACACATATTTTAGACTGTCATTTAATGCGATATAATTCTAGTTCGTTTATGAGTGCATTGCTTTATGTAATTACTGTCGGAGTTGCTGTTTGAGTTTTGGGTAGGGTGACAAGTAAAACAAGTGATTGGATAGCTCCTACCTAAACTATTCTTGGGTTAGTACTGGAGGTGGTTTTTTTTACTTTTTTTGCTATTGTATCCGACCTCAGTCTTATAATGCTATCGGATGTGACCTTGGTCACGGCTCTTAATATACTGTCCTTATCTGAGGACTTATTAAAAAATCGCTGCCTCACTGCTTTCACCAGTTTGTGGGAGGCCTCGCCACCTTGTTCTGACCCGATTCCCATCGACCAACCCAACTTTCGTAATTGGGGAATCACGTGGTCTTCAAGCATGTGGATCTTTGGCGGAACAGTCTTGAAGTATTTCCGATATTCTATTAGGAAACCGGCAATTTCCTTGTCCAGCTCATCGATTGCCTCCTTCGTTAACCTGAATTTGGTGAAGTTAAGACTGATTAAGTGGGTATATTCGATAGCTTACATTTGCAGTACTTTAACTTTGAATAATAATGCATAGATATCGTAGATATAGTAAATACCTATTCGTGTTTCCTAAGTTAGTCATTAGTGGACCGTAGATTTTCATCAGTGAGATGACATCTGCTATCTCTTTCTTGAGTAGCTTCTGTTCGTCATGCTCAAAGCTGTAGTTGTAACTTTATTATAAACTGAGTATTGGATACTTTAGTATTAATAATTTGAATGGAAATGTGGACGAAATGTGTACGATTAAACTTTATGTACTCACATTTCTAAAGCCAAAATTTCAATCCACAGCGGAACAAGCTTGTGGTATCGTGTAACGAGGTTGTGAGCGTCGTTACCGTTCAATGTGCTCCCTCCAAAGTGAGCTTGTGGTGAACAGCCTGATTTAAGGTAATAAGTGTTAAGTTACTTGAATTATGATCGTTACAATTCACATAAAATTGGTGACTTATTTAATACTGAAATTAATGCATTATAATATGAATACAAGTGTACTTAGTGACCTATTTTCGAGCAGGCTTTCTCGTATCTGTACTGATAAGGACCACACGTTACCTCCTCAGGATCAAGTGTACCAGACCTACATGCTTCAACAGATTTGGAGAAGTCTGTGTCTGGCAAAACAGTTATTCCTTGAAAGGAGGAACCGCTGGCCATGCTTTGGACAACTGCCAAGTCTACCTTTTGACATATCCTCATACCGTTCTTGTAGATGTCCTGACCTACTCTCAGATTCTGAAACAACAGTGTTATTTAGTACCTCATGGGATAGTTAATCGAGAAAAAATCTTGTTTTAGATATAGGTTAAATTGTTTGATTTATCAATTAATACTTACTATGTGGACGATGGGGACCAGTATCCAATCCAGGATTGGGGCATCGTTGTCATTGTTCAACGCATTGTTCAGTTTTGGTTCGTCGATCACGTTGAAGAACTCCCGTTGAGTTTTCCTATTTAAACCAGTTTTCTGTCGGTTTAATGCGTACAGCTGCTTGGTTCCACCGTAGCATCGTTCCGGTCTAAATCCTGTAATTGGATAGTAGTCAGAGGGTGAATTGAGATATGGAGAATGTTCGTGGAAACTGATTTAAATAGGAATGAGATGATTTCAAGTTTCTAACCTCTCCGGGATAGAGGTATCTGGCAGTCAGCCGTGTTTATCCTACAAAAAGGGCAAGCGTGTATGCCTGGTGATACAGGCATACCCAATATTTGCCATATTTGCTTCGTGTCTCCACAAAGCCACAAACGAATTTTGTGCTCCTCGTGTTTGTATGTGTAGACATCTAACTCCTTGTTCAAGAATGCCATCAGTTGTCCTATATTAAACTCTTTGTCAGGACACTCTGAATAAACTAGCAGCAAATGCTTATAATCAGAATTTGCCAGTTTCTGATTTATAACATTTACCGAGATCTTGGTATTAATAGAATCGGCATCTATAAATACTTTCACCCATATCTGAAATAAATAGCACTGTTATAATGACATTTGGAGCTCCACATTATGTTTAAATTAATTGATTTACAACATTGAGCAGCTGCATCAAATTATGGCATACCTTGCCGTCGGTGAACATTTGCGGCTGCAGAAGTTGGTAAAGTTCCAGTTTACTCATAACTGTCTTTACCAACGACTGCAGACTAGTGTAGACAACTGGTGTGTCTGCTCTTAGTACACGATCCCCAGCCTTTTTATCTGATTTGCAGTTGGAGTTTGCCCTGAACTCCATAGGCACTTGTACAACCTCGTATTGTACCTCGTTGAGAGCTTCGAAGCATCTTACACTCTTCTCCGATGCGAATTTCTGGTTCTTCAAACGTTGACGGAGCACACGCATTTTATGCTCCGTTATATTCGCTGTGATTAAACATTTACATACATGGTATGAGTCAATTTGAAGACAATACTTGGAAATGAGACGAATTAGTATACTATTAATATTTCAATATATGAATCGTATTTACCAGCATTCATAAATTCGATTGTGTCTCCGGAGTCCATCCTTGGTCGCTTGTTTATGTTGGAGGACTCCGCAACATATTCTTTAGTCTCTTTAGACTCCAACGTCTGGAAGGACGCAGTTTCTAGGCGTCCCACGATATCTTTCAGGTCCACGTTGAAATCTTTATGAGCGTTTACCTGAGATCGAGACAGTGAATTTCAGTTCAATTAATTTAAGTAAAATTTGTATTGGGATATTTGGTAGTCTAACAAAGCCAGATTTTAAGAAATCAATCAATCACTCAATCAACCTGCAGTGACGTTATCTTTCTGTGAGCGTGGTGAAGCTTCCTCCTAACTGCCTGGTCAGGGTTTTCAACAACCTTTGCAGGTATTTGCGTTCGTACGTAAGTCTGAGGCTTACCCCCGGTCTTAAATGTAAGCACATCCTTATCTACGGCATGGTGTTGTACCCTTTTCAGAATGTAGCTGAAAGGAAAGTATCATTTAATTATAATTCCTCTACACTGAAGGGAACACTAACTTATGCCAAATCTATAATAATATAACTGTGTACCTTGCAACTGTCCAGAATTTTTCATCCAGTTTACTCTCTATCGGGGTACTCAAGAACTCTCCTACCGTAACTCCCAATTCGTAGGAAAACTCCCCATATAGTTTAATATGGTTCTTTACAGTTTTCTTTGCTAAGCTATTTGCAGACTTGCAGCGGTTACAGGGACAAGGTTCCTTTTCTGTTTCCATGCTATTTGGAACGACACATCAATTTTAAATATTAGCTATTTCAGTACATTACACAATACATATTGCAAAGTCACTTTATATTTACAACAAAACAGATGTCACCACTATTTTCACTGCATGCATTAGAAAACTACAAGTACAAAATATGTAATATGTATATACATTAACAAACCAGATTTACATTTTACAAATACCATTACAAATGTGTATGTACAATAATGTTTATTCAAATAAACGTGCATCATATTTCATTACTAAATGATCTAACAGACTGTGTCCTTCTAAATTTGGCCACAGCCATGTTCAGCTCCTCTTCCTCCTCGTCGCTGAAAATATGTACTGTTAGAACAGTAATTGATTTATACAATGTGTTGAATGCTAAAAAATGATGCACTGATTGGATACTAGTTCTCATTACCATTGGATTTAACCATAAATGCTACTGTTATTTTGTAATGATGATTCATTCTACTTACTATAACATTCTGAGTCTCTCGTTGAGACAGTCCCGCTGCTCCTCCATCGCTTTAGCAGCGCTAATCCTATTAGTGAGTTTCCTCTTAAGGATTCTTTTGGCGTTCTGCTTTCGCCCACTCTCCTTTGCTGCTGTCCGCCTAACAATCTCGTCAAGTTGGAGACGAGTTATTGATCTTCCTTTTCTGTCTGTGAGGAGATCAATTGTCAGTTATCCATACTTGAAATTAATAAATTTGTAGAAAAATAACACTACAGCTTTTTATATCTTACCAGCGATGTATTTGTCCACCACATGAGGTAACACTGTGGTGTTCGTCGAGCCCACCGTCGCTAGGGCATTCGTCATATCGCTGAGAAATATCCCAGTCAACTCTTCAAAATTGTAATTTATTTGAAAGTTTGTTTGTGGTATGCAATACACGTTATAGTTTTTTTATAAATGAAGCCGAGTCTTACTTTTCATTGACAACCATGATAATGATAATTACCTCCAGATGAGTTTATCTGAATACGACACCTTCAGGGGGTTCGTTTTCACTCCCTTGAAGACAGATTTCCCATCAAGGAGTGTCTGGTAAGTATTCTTGACGCCACAGAAAAACATTTCAAAATCCACTGTGTGCGGAAATATCGGCACCTCAATGTCGATGATGGGTGCCAATTGTTCTGAGGTACCCACTCTGATAATATGAACATTCAACATGGTGAGAGCACACATCAGTTTGGAGACTTATAAATAGTTTTCATGTCTACGTACATACAATATAACGACTAATGAGAACTGTGTTATTTTAAGTTTGATTCTAGCAAATCCGTACAAATAAAAACTAACATTTCTTGTGGCGGCTGTGGTGTAGGAGTGGATGGGTTAGGTGATCGAGGGGGAGGCGTTGCGGATTCGTTCCGTACTCTGATGATATAAAAATGGTAACACTTATAGACAACAATTTGGCAACTTTTACAAAACTTTCAATTTACATCCACATAACATTTCCTCACCTCCTAAGATATTCAATGTACTCTTCCTGATCTGGCGGAGGAACTACTGTGGTCGGCGTCATTGTTCTTTTGTACTTCCTTTTAGACGGTCTAGAGGGAAAAATACAGTTCACTAATGAAGTATTAATGAACGGACTAATTTACTGATTTGATTATATGTTTTATCAGGAGTTTATGCTAAATTTTACTCACATCGATGTTTCAAGTGGTTCGTTATCTTCAATTTTTTTCATAAGCTCTTTCGTTATTTTATCCATGAAAGACATTCTAGATTGTAGAAAGTTACTAACAACTTATTTTATTCAAGCACAACGAAATTATTTCAAATTCTCTAAACTGGTACAAAAGTTTTAAAAGTTCTGCACATGCAACGCAGGGACTTATCCGACCAAGTTTTTGTAAACTATCACGTAGAGTGGGGAAATTAAAAAGCGGAATAAAAATCTAACTCTAAGTTAACGATAAACTGCTACAGAAATCAAAAGTTCGAACACCGAGTCTAGGAAATAGCTGTGAACCAAATAAACAGAATGGCACCTGTGCATGATGTGTTGTTTTTATACCGTTCTAGGATGCCTCCGCAAACTTTCGCTCCTTTGTTATGCACGTGTTAGTATCTAGGATGCCTCCGCAAACTTTTGCTCCTTTGTAATGCACGTGTTAGTATTATTTATTTATTTCTTTATTTATTGAGAGCTAGGCTCGCTGAGAGATTCTTTAGTTGTTTACTCCGCAATCATTTCTCGCGACGCGATATAAAATTCTTTTGCTTGACTTGCGCGGCTTACCCAAATATATTAGTATTCAAAACTTGATACAATAAATAGGCTTTAAAGCTAAAATAGTTGTTGAATTAATTTTTTGATATTGCATTTTGTAGAAGAATTAAACAATGTTTTTTTTCCCCTGAATTTATGAGTATTGTAAAATATATGTTTAAAATGAACACCGCTATTCGCCGCTAGTTTGCGCGCGTCGTCCGCTTTACTCCGCTAGCCATCCGCTAGGTAAAAATGCAGCATTTTAGCGCGTCTCCGCTAGGCGCACGCCATCTTCCGCTAGTCATCCGCTAGTTTCCGATATATATCCGCTATAATCCGATAGCTGACCGCTGGTTTTTCCCTAACTTAAATCAGGCAATACGGACCTGTGCGTTATAAAGGCTTAAAGGAAATGAATCATAATAATGAGAAAATGTAACAAAACGATGGAATCTAAGCTGTTCTGAGGAATGTATAGGTAATATAACTAGGGTAACTAACTTGTCATCAACATTCGGATTAACGATAGTAGCCAGATGAAAGGGAAACTTTGGAGTGCTGATGATTACAACCCTTCCCGGATGCAATGATTTACTCGCTTTTGCTGTGTTCAGTATACGGTGTTTGAAATCAGTCTCCAGTTCCATCTGAAAGGAAATGAGGCTTTAAAGATATAAAACTGCATCAGTCTTACGATGTTTTGATTTTCTGACTAGAGAAGCAGATTGTATATAAGAAGGCTTCTAGCTTTATGAATCAGCGATAAGTGTTAAGTTTTCACCATGATTATCCCGTCCATGTAATACTGCTCTATGTTTTTGCAGACTTGACAGGATACAGGCTTAAGTCCTTCTAACTTCTTTTCTAACCCCTTCCTGTCACGTTTATAGTCACGCGCCTTCACCTGATGTGATGTCAGTAATTTAGTTTAACTAAATTACTGTAATACACAAAAAAACGGAACTAAATTGTAAGACGCGAAGTTACAAAATTGATCATTGAAATACATTTGACAGTGAAACTTTGCACGTTAAACCGAACAGACGAAGTCATCGAATTTTAACGGTTCGAAATTACAATTCCACTCTCCTTAATTCCTCTCAAAATCACACAATATGTACTTCCTTATCAAACGCACTTACCTGCTCTTCGTATTCAGCGAAACTTCTTTTTAACAACTCTTCAACTTTCAGATCTTTACCCTTTAGAACACTCAGTATCATGTTGTATGTAGGTTTAAATTGCGAAGACAGATCTATCGCTTTGCCCTGAATAATCAAGATTTAGGTGTTATTTCTTTCCACCTGTGACTTATGTCGTAATTTTGGAGGTCTCCCAAAACTTATGCAACTGGGGAAAGTTTGAGATCCAAAAAGACGTAAAACTCGTGCGTGCGCGCGGCAATGTCAATATTACAAGCACCGCGTCTGACGCGAAATATTTAAGAAGACCCTTTTGCGAAACACACGTCAGAATGACTCACCTGAACCATGCTGATAAGATCTGAGTAGTCAGGCAATTTTCCTTTGCACAATATAATAACTGTCCCTGTCTCATCTTTACCACGCCTGCCTGCTCTTCCAGCCATCTGTATGTACTCGCTTGTTGTAAGCAATCTTTTGCAGTTGCCATCAAACTTTTCAGTAGCATCAAATACCACAGTACGGGTAGGCATATTGATACCCATAGCAAATGTCTCCGTTGCTAGCAACAGTTTTATCAGACCCTTTTCAAATAACATTTCAGTGACTTCTTTCATTAAGGGCAGCACGCCTGAGTGATGCACTGCTATACCTGTAAATATTACAGTGATCAACTGAAAGCGCTTTTGGGATGAAATAGCTCCTTTCTTAGCCTCTACCATCCAGTGGGGACAATGTGTGGGTTACATTTGGAAAGTCATAATAAATACCATACATTATACATACCTCTTATCATGAGCTCTTTAAGGAACACTATCTGTGGTAGGTCCCGATCAGTACCCTTCAATCTTCCCACACACTTTGTAATGAACTCTCTGATAAGCCCCTTTTCCTTGTTAATGGTCAGGTCCAACGCTGTCAAACCTTCTGCTAATTCATTGATTCTTGCTTTAGATAAGATGAAGATAACACAAGGAAGGAGGTTTTCTCGTTCCAGCATCCGCACAAAAGAGAGAATTGTGTTCCGTTCTGCTTGCTTGCCAGGCCGTTGGTTGCCGTCTTTCTTTGTCTTTTTACGTGCTGCCAGAGCTGACTGCAGAGAAAGGAACAATGTTTTCAATTTCCGGAAAGTTTATGTGGTACTAGATGATTTAAAGAATAATATTTAAGCTGCTTAACTTTAAATGGGAAATGTTTTAAATAATAAAATACCTTAGCCTTCTCAAACTCCGAAGTTTTAAAGTTCTTATCGTTAGCCGCAATAATCTTAAACAGTTCCTTGCTTGTCTTATCACTGTTCCCAGTGTAAAGATGATGCTCCAATGGTACTGGTCGACGTGGTGTCTTAACCACATACACCTGTTTACGTTTAGTGTTCCCGACCCACTCTGCGAAGTCTGTGACGTTAGCTACAGTTGCGGAAAGGAGGATCACTGACACGTGTTCTGGGAGCATGATCAGAACTTCTTCCCAGACTACTCCACGTTCTATATCGTTTATATAGTGCACCTGTCAGATTAAACTGTTAGATTATAAAGTGTTATCTGTTTGATGGTCTGTAATATTATGTAATTAGTATTTGACCTCGACATTAAAGGATTTCCCGACACAAAGTTACAATATAAGACTATAATAAAAATCTTAAAGCCCGAACATATACCTCATCGAATATGACCCACTCAAGGTCTCTTGTAATGTCAGAACCGTTATACAGCATTGATCTCAATATCTCGGTAGTCATGATAAGACACGATGCTTTGGTGTTTATCTGTATATCTCCCGTTAACAGGCCTACTTCTCCGAACTTCTCCTTAAAGTCCCTGTAGTATTAAAAGTTTAATTACCCTAATCACGCCACTCTTAGGTGGTAAAACTGATTATTTAAAATTGAAGGGACTAAGCCTTTAAGTGAGCACTGATAAAATCATAGAAGTATAAATCAAGAGGCTTGCATATAATAAACATATTGACACGGGTGCAGAGTTGAGTCTGTACGGAACCTAGTAGTTTCAGTTCCTTGTTTAACTTGCCGTACAGCAAGGACATCCACTACTTTAGCCCGGCGAGGCACATATCTCACTCTACAACTCCATGTTCTAAACCAGGGGTCTATTTATTCATACTTTAAGCACACCTCAAACTTTCTTTTGCTGAGAATATAAACTATGTATCATTTGTGATGTAGTATGCATTGCAACAGTATTTGAAGTGATCAGTACCTGAACTTCTGGTTGGAAAGAGCTTTGATAGGTGCTGTGTAGATCACCTTAGTCATGTGATGGTTGGACAGGGCGATAGCGTACTCAGCTACCACAGTTTTACCTGCTGAAGTGTGAGCCGCCACCATCACGTTATCGTGGGAGTGTAGCTTTAAAATAGCCTGGGATAAATGTTATTTTTATTAGCTTGTTGCAAGAGTTATTCCAAGCTTCTTGAAAGTTTTGTTCTGTGCAAGTTATATTTGAACGTTTAAAGCCAGAAGTCAGACCGTTATCTGAAAGTAATCACAGATTAATGCTGATTTCCAGGATCGAACTCCAACACTAATAGATTAGATTACACAGCATTATGTGTATCTACCTGTTTCTGGAAGGGGTCTAACTCGAAAGGGAACTGATAAGCGAGATTTCCAATCTGTGTGTAGAAGTCAGGTACCTCCGACTCAGCATCAAGCTCAATAGCCCACTGGAACTTGCCACCTGGTGCTCCTGATGTTTCATCCTCATCTGTATCACTGTCATCTGAAACATCACCTGTTTATAACCTTTAACACCACACATCATATAATACTGATTCTCAAAGCTTTCGTAGATACAATGATAGGGGGGAGCCAAGGGGTATTGAAGTAATTTTGGGGTATTTTGGGGAATGTCTTAGTGGAATGTGGAAATCCCCCATAATAGAGTCCCCCATTATACCCCTTTGCTTCCCCCAATGATAGCACATCCGAATAAATACCACAGTACTGATAATTAATCTGGCTACCTTCTGTAACTGATTTATGTTTCGTGCTGTCTTTCTTTCTGCTGATCTGGTTTTCTGCTCTAATATAGCTTCATCTAACTTCGTAATGAGCTCCTGAAGATTTAAAAAAACGTGTAAAGGTGTAACTATTTTATAATCTTCTCCATCCACCATTTAGCACTAAACAATAAATCAACTAAAAGTAAAACGGTTCCTGTTTATCATCTGTACCGTACCTGAATGTTCTTAGGTTCGTCTTCAATTGTAGCTAGATTGTCTTGTACAAACTCCATACCAGTCTCAAATCCAGGTGGAATTTTGAGGAGATTGTTCACGAAATCAACAGTTTCTTCAACGTCCTGAACATAGTAAAAGATTACCATTCGACGGGATGAACCGTATTATAAAATCATCGAATTATGTACCAATTATTTGAGCTTTAAAACTACTTGATCAGTCAATTAACTATGTGATTAAGATGTCAATTAGCTAAGATAACGATTAACAGCAAAGTACCCACCTCTTCCTCCTCCTCCTCACTGTCACTAAAACCCCCTGGCCAAAACGACCGCCCCATCGCGGACCCTTTAGCATCCCCACTCTCAGGTGCTGGGGCACGTGACACAAAACTGCGGACTGATTTATCTGTGTTTTCCTCGACATTCTTCAGTACCTCTTTGTGGTACAGAAAGTCGCCCGTGCGCTGATCACGTACACACTCCAATGTGAAGGGGTCATTGTGCGCAGGCGCGTTTAGCAAGGATGTGAAGTCAGGGGTGAACTTGCCGATGTAAGCGTCCCGTTTGAAGGAAGGGAGAGATTCTACATCTGTGGTGTGATGTGTAACTATGTCCTCCCAGTGTTGCAGTGAGAATAAAGGATTCCAACCATTCCCTGATTCTGACATCATACACGTTACACTACAATACCTACATTGGATTGAAATTAAATAAATTATATCTTTATAACAAAATCACATGAGTCATTCCAAGAAGTTTTAATTTAACATCAAATATATAGTAGTAGTAGTAAATCTTTCAAAGTACGAAATATCTCTTTAAAAGAGCATCCTAGGCACCTTATAGATATCAAAACGCATAAAAAAGAAAACAAAAACATCAACCATCTTCTAACTTCTTCCACTCCTCCCTATCTAAAGCTAAAAATCTAAGGTCTTCGAAATCAGTCAAATTCTTAAGTCTAATATCAAGATTTCTACTAGTCAAGTCTTTTCTAATAACATCTAATAAGTTTAAACATGGTCTACCCCGTCTCCCTTCCATAAAAATATCAGAATTTATAGCAAATAACATAGAGGTGTATGCTGGTGAGTCTTCCTGTCCTCTTAAGATATGTCCTAACATTCTCCATCGAAACTTAGAGACTCTCACAGACAAGGGAGTGACATAACAACGAGCATAGAGTGCCTCATTAGAAATAACCCCAGTAGGCCATCTGATGTTGAGGATTCTTCGGAGGTGTTTGCGATGAGCAATATCAAGTTCATTCAACGAAGCTAGTGGTGCAGCCCAGGAGTTGCAGTTGTAGAGTAGAATAGAGACTACTTGTGCCTCGTAGATTTTGATCTTCCTTTGGACTGAAATCTTGCTCTTCATCCAAACTTTCTGAAATTTACTAAAGGCAACATTACCAAGGAATATTCGATTCTTGATATCCTTAACAGTGCACATCAACGATCCTAAAGTTTTGTTAGAGCGCCACTCTTCATCACCTCTATACACTTTTCCAACGATCACCTTGCGTTTAACAGTGGGTTTAGGATCTGCTAAATAAAAATGGACAAATTCAGTCTTGGAAGAATTGATATGAAGGTCCCACTGCTGGAATATATCTTTAGCGATAGGAAGCATTTCTTTGAGTGGAGCAAGTTCAGTGTTATTAAAGTCAATATCATCAGAATATCCTGTTTCGAGTGGCATGAATTCTTCTGAGATAGGAGGATTAGGGATTGGATGATTCACTGGGTAAGGTGTTGATGATACTTGGGAGAGTACAGATCTGAGGTGAATAAGTGCAGCGGCTTCAACAACAGTAAATAGATTACCTGATAGTGCATCTCCTTGAAATGCTCCAGTTGTGCTTTGGAACTCAATTGATACAGTATTATTGACTTTTACTTTCAACACTGTGTTTGATAGTAGGAGCCGTACCATCCTAATTTCATCACTAGTACAGCCAGCATCTTCAAGAACATTGAGTACTGTTTCTCTGCTGATGGTGTCAAAGGCACTTGACATGTCTATACTCATTCTGTGGTAGCTCCAATGCTTTCTAAGTACCACTGAGGTTAGCATACGTTGAGACCAAATTATATCGCCACAACTTCTACCTCTCTTGTAAGCACTTTGTGTAGGACCGGTGTACTGATCTAGCTTGCCTTGGATACGTTTTAGGGTAATCATTGACAGTAATTTTCTGGAGCAGTTTGAGAGGGTGAGAGGTCTGATGTTTGCTGCTGGACCAAGTGGTTTCTTAGGCTTTTGGAGTGGAGTAATGTTGCCTTTTCCAATAGATGTTATGGTGGTGTTTGTTTCAAATGCGGTATTTATACAGTCTGCATATTTCTGAAATACACTTCTGTTTGCATACTTAATCAATTCACTTGGGATATCATCAGGCCCAGTGGCTCTACCATTCTTCAAAGCTTTAGCAGCTATCTCAACTTCAATAGCAGTAATAGGGTCAGCGAGAGGACTAGGTTGATCAAAGAAAGTGTCAATAGGCTCAACTGTATGTTTTGCAGTGAACTTCTCTTCAAAGTGGTTCTTTAGTGTAGCAGCTTTTCCAGTGTCTGTACCTATGAAGTTAGAGTTTTCATCATGCACACTTATGGTTGGAGCACGTTTGATACCTGCTAGTTGGCGAGTGGCTGCAAAGTATGCTCTAGAACTATCAGTTTCGTTTATCTCTTCAGCAAGAGTGTCTGCATGCTCTTCTTGAAGGAGCTTGATTCTCTTACGAGTGTCATTTTGAATACGATTGATTTTGGTACGTATAACTGATCTATCTTCAGAGGTGTTGTTCTGATTGAGTAGAGCTTGTAGAACTTTCTTTTCATCAGACATCTCTCGAATTTCAAGGTCATTACAAAAGTTTTTAGGGCGTTTCCTAGGAAGGTATCCAATACTAACCTCAGCAGCTTTATGTACATTGTGAAACAAACTATTCATTTCTTCCTCAGGGTTAGGATTAACAGGGCTGTCTGTTAGAATATCATTCAATGTGTTGTTGTAATGCATTTTAGCAGCAGGATTACTGACAAGGGTTGTGATATCAAAATGCATTTTAGGTTTCTGTTTGGGGAAGACAAGGTGAGCGTCACTGAAGTTGAAACGTGTAATAACAATTTTGTGATCAGATTTAACAAGAGTACCCCCGTAACTTCGAGAATTCACTAAAAGTTTCTTCAATCGACTGCTACATAGGACATAGTCAATTTGAGAGTAGTAGGGCAAAGTGCGATGTGAGTTTTTAGGAGCTGAGTAGTCTTTCATAAAACCAATTCTTGTTGTTATATGACGGACAGGGTGCTGGAAGCTAGTGTTGCAAGCAAAAAGTTTTTTATCAACAAGAAAATTAAGAAGATGCTCTCCATTTGAATTCCTCTTTCCAGACCCATACATACCCATAAAGTCATTATACCCGAAAACAATATCTGAATGAGACAATTTACCGAGTCGAGAGTTGAAATCTCCAAGAATATATAAGTCCCAACTTGATGGGATATCAACAGCTTTGCCAAGAAACTTGTAGAAATAATCACGTCTCTGCGGATACTTATCACAATTTACTTGAGTGTGTCCATAGGCATTGATAACACGGCAAAGTCTTGGTTTACCTGATTTACTTGGTATCTCAAGATCTAGATAAGCAACCCTGTCACTGATACTGTTGTAACACTTGATGTAGTTGGTATAGACTGAATTTACAAGAAAACCAATACCTGCTTGCCACTTATTGTCAAATTGCTGAAAGTTTATGAAGCGATATTTGTGTGATTTCCCATCATCATCTGTAAAATGCAAAACTGAATCCTCAAAGTGACGACATTTAGTTTCTTGCACAGCGAGAATGTCTATTTTACGATAATAGCAATCTCTCAAAAGTTCATCCCGTTTAACTGGAGAAGTAATACCCAGGACATTAAAAGTAGCTAGAGTGAAGATTAGTGCTGTGCTTCTTCTTTTGCGTTCTGATGTAGATAATCTACTCTGTACGTTGCCGCCAGAGCATCTGCCGAAATCACTCGAACAGGCCATCCTAAAAATATATAACATATTACATATTAATACAAATCGGATAAGAGTGATGTTTAAATTTCAATTATACTGTACACTTTGTTCTTATTCGCTGTTTCATGTGTTTATATCCAAATCGAATCTTTATAAAGATTATTTTTCAGGCCCCCTCCGCTCCAGCCTCAACTCCTGTAACCCCTCTACCAAGTAAGAATAGTTTGTACAATTTTCGTTTCTTATGTGTGTTTTCCATGATTTTCTTAATATTTGTTCTTCAATGATTTACTGATCCAGTGCTGCTTACTGTCTCATGAAATATCTAGTGTATGTTGTAAAACCTTTGTTGTAGCACCAGTTATTTCTGCATGGCTCTGCATGGGGGATGGTAACCTGATCTTGCATGGATAATGGATATGCAAATATGGAACGAAAATCTTATGTAGATCACAAAAACCGCTATCAAATCGTTTAAGAAGATATTTAATTTGAGGATCAAGGAAGCGGGTATGATTTGAACATCCCAACATATTCATCGCTGTGCAGAGCCGGGAATCATTAACTGGTGCTACGATATGTTGAATAACCTGTTAATGAATGATTTTTACCAAAAGACAATGTCAAAAATGGTGATTATCCCCAAGGTGTCAATTTGATTGAGTGTTCGTATTGTACAATGATTTTTGTTTCTCAGCAATCGAAGATGTGAAGATTACCATGTTTGGAAAGAGTTACTCGTACTCTGATTTTAACGACAGATGATCCTAAGACTCAATTACTAAAATATTAGCCGGTTTACACGACAGACTTTAAGAGTTGCCTTATCATGCCATACCCCCTGTTAATCTCTAATTAGCAGGGGGTATGGCATGATCTGTAAAATATGGCATGGGGGTATGGCATGATCTGTAAAATATCGACATATTTGTTTTGAATAGGTTTTTAAACGATACGTTTTAACTTAAAGAAGAATTATGCGATATGATATCTTTCTGGCTATTGCAACAGTCTAATAATAAAATGTTATGGGTTTCATCTCAACTGATTTGGTTGTCTTTTCACGGAATTTAAATATACCTTGATACCGGAGGGGAGGCAATGTTAGTATGTTTTAACACTTCCACGTGACTGAAATACACTAATCAGCTTGCAAACAATCATATGGACATGTTTATTAATAAATGTTCTCACATTTATCCATTAAGGAACCCTTTTCCGACCATTAGACGAATGCAGGCAAAATCCAACATGAGCAAAATCGTAAAATCAGATCAGAATGATTCTAGCTGCCTATGTCCAGAGATATTCTGGTAGTTTTAAGACGAAACTTTCCAAATGATATAAATATTTCACCAGTTCGGGATTCATAATCATCATGCTCAGAAATTGACAAGTTAAAATCACTGAATAAATATACTGCATAATACTGAATGAATATACTGAATAAATATACTGCATCCTTAAAATTATGTTTATGTAAGACCCATTACTCTGACTATACTGGCTTTTTGCACGTGGTATCTAATATCTATATCATTATGGACCAAATAACGGACCGATTCTTTTACAGGATTTATGAAAATAATCTTTGGAAGTTCAGTTTAACAACCATTCATCACAAAAAGGAAAAAGGTAACTGGCCAAAATATCATTTTGTGGGTCAAACTTCTTGAAAACGTGAGAACATTAATTAATGAACACGTGTCCACGAAAAGCTGTCACGTGCTCAAACAAGAGTGCATTACCTCCCCACCCCAATTATCTAATTATATAATACTAATTATCTAATTATATAATACTAATTACGGACTACGTAATAAACTATGTACATACTATCTGAATCAGATAGTTTCACCTAAAAAATTCTGCAATTTATCATTTCCAACAACTTTTAGTGTTATTGATAATGAGTTTATTGTTTCAGAGACCTTTATTGTAACATTAAATTGTTTATATATCTTTATAATGACGTAATTATATGTTATGATAGAATTTAGTCTTCAATTCATTTTCATCAACTTAATGATTCGTGTGTGTTTTGTTCTACGTATTTTGATCAAATAAATTCACAATGATGATGAATAAATTAAATGAAAACCAGTACAAAAGATAAACCTCATTATCAATGTCAATAATTTAAAATCAGAATAAAAATCACCAAGAAACAATAAAACCTCGCTGTTAGAATAAAAACATGCTCCGTTATCCCCATATTAACTGCCATTTGTTGGAATGCTGGGGTATGTCTGAGTCCAGGCAAACTCTTCAACGTAATCCTCTACTTCACAATCTTTAGAACACGAGTACACAACAATAGTAGCCCAGTCCATCTCATCCTTCTGCTTGCCCACACCCAGCAAATACAACAGAGAAGGTAGGAACTGAACCTCAAAGGAGCGCGGCTCGTGGCACACCGTGCAGGGTGGGGCTGTGTCACACTGTGAGGTAGGGACTGGCCAGAGTGGCGCGTCGTGGCGAGCGTAACGCAACACTTGCGAGGGATCCCGGCTGATACGTTCCTTGAATTTAGTGAACGTTGGGTCACTGTCTTGTCCGTATTCTTTAGACAAACTCTCCGCGTCATTTCCTGATATGTCATACCCATCGCTGGAGTTCTGGATCCTTGCCAACTCTTCTGGGTCCATCTGCAAGTCCTCTTTCTCTTTCTCTCGATCAATCATGATGTCAAACTCTTTGAAGAGGAGCGAACTTTTGGAGAGATACGCTGGTTTGTTGAAGATTGAGGGTTGGTCTGTGCAGTGGAGCTTGTGATCGTGCCAGTCTTCCTTCTGGTGAGTCTTGCTGCAGTAGTGAACTGAAATTATAATATTAGTTACAGTTCTATCATTATAAAGCACCTATTATAAAGCACCTCTATATAAAGCACGGATATAATTATTTGAACATTTTCTTGATGCCTACAGGATGTTTCAACTAAAATTCAGTCCCCCTAAAGTACAGATCTGATATTATTGTTAACTAATCACTATTTATTTGGAAGGGCTCTTGTACAGCAGCAACTATAATCTAAAATACTCAGTCAATACTTGATCACGTGATATCAGCCTGAGAGCAGGAAACAATATCTACCTTACTCGGGATTATTATGACCGGGATAAAGTGGCGGGTTTAGGGTAATTTCGCCATATTTTTGCCGAACCACATTTTCACCGGTTGTTAATAAACCCGCCGACTCAGCTTTTAGGGTTCCCAAGGGGTATGGGTGCTCATATTTTAATGGTTGTCTTATATTCACTAAAGAAGACTATTGGGACACTTGCTGTAGGTTTTTCGACTTCATTTGGCTAAAATTGCAAAAAATTCACCTTTTTGCCCAATTCTTGTCATATATCCTTATTGTCAAAGTTGATTTAAATAGGCCAATTTTTAATTTCTTAGGTATTGACTATCTCTACATAATGAAATAGGACTCAAAGTAAAAGTAACAGTTAAATTAAAACTCGAATTAATTAAAACGGTCAATAACATGAATCAGTTTCATCAGTCATTTATTCATAATTCTAAACAATGTGAACGATGCATTCTTTCGAAGATTTTCTACAAATTGAGTCATAATGGTTATTTGATACACGTAAACATGTAATGCTAATTCAAAACAACGAATTTGCTAGAGTCTACTTTCAACAATTATTGATAATTCGACTTGTTTCACAAGTTTTAGCAATGCGAAAATTTCTGAACCTGCTTATCTCTAATAAGGAAATTTACATCTGAGACAAAATTTTTGAATCTAAAATTGAAAGGTTGGACACCGGTAAAATGGCGACCGGGAAAATGTGGTGGGTTTTGAGCAATTTTGCCATATTTTTCCCGAACCATATTTTAACCGGTCGTTAATAAACCCGTCGTAATAATCCCGAGTAAGGTACTGACCAGCCTGACATTTGCCGCACTTTAGAGGAGCTTTACAACCACACATTCCACAAATATTGGTGTATCCGTTGTGAGATTGAGCAAAACTCTTGTTTTCTCCTATCTCATTTACATCCGCATCTCCTGAGGAAATGGAAATGATGTTAACATCTGATGTTGTATTTGAAGTTCTTGCTAAATATTGGTCATCTTACAGCTACAGGCTACAGCCGATAGGACCATTTAATTGGATTGTCTTAATTAGTTCAAGAAAGACCTGTAAAATGGACGTGAACTATCGGTTCTATACCTAAATATAAGATGTGAGTTATCAGATATTGGTATACCTTCAGGTACCGGCTGTACACTGTAGAAAGGGTTATCAGCAGATAGCTGGCTCCTGAACACTCTGACCGGTTGTTGGTTGTCTGAGTAACAACTTCCTCGCGTACACACGAACATGTAGAGAGTACGGTGGAATCCGTTAGAGGGCCGATCTAGTCCTGGAATATAATGTAGTGGTCAGAACACAAGCGCCTAGCTGATAAGTAACTTGCAAGTTACGAAATCTTAAATGGCAACATCTTATATTAACGATGAAATGAAATATAATAGCCTTCATGAAAAAGAAAACCATTGCAATACAGATCCCTAAGTCACTAATTCACTAATTCGCGTGTTTCTAGAAGCAGTAAAATCTATCCGTTTTGAAGAACCTGCGTATATCTGAGCGAAGAAAATGAGAGGGTCCCCACAAAGAGAGCAGAGCGGTACAGCGGGTAGGTTGGAGGGGTTCAGCCAGGCAGGGTGTCCTCCTATCTTACTGGGGAAGTGTTCTGGAGCGAAGAGGAGGGGGTTGTTCAGAGGGTCTGTGAACCCTACCTCGACACTGGGTCCTGACATTCTAGGGTTGGACCGGGGTTATGGACATTACAATTGAACAGTCAAATGTGGTTATTTAAAGAGAGTCCTGGATTAATGGGAATTCAAAAGCACGCGAATAAATAAGAAAGACGTGAAATTTAAGTTTGAATTATATAAAAAGTTTGAATAGACCATATTATTAAGATAAAACAGCATTAATGAGACAGTGCATGATTAAACGTCAAATCATTTTTTAATAGTCTCATAAGTTGATTTACAGTTAAAATTAAAAATAGTTAATTGTAACATTAAATTACATCCATCTAGATACGGAAATTACATCGAACTAAAAAGATTACGATGGTGCCAAAAAACTATACTTTTAAAAGTGATCGAAATATAAGAATAATTAGTTATATTAGAAACAATAATATTTATATATTATTATATTAATCTTATTTTCAGATGGTGGAAGTGGAAAATCAGCGCTGTTGAGTTCAATACAAGGGTTCGGTTCTGGTAAACTAAAGAAAACTGAGACAAATGATAGATCTTCTCCAAAAGTCTGATTAAAAACTGACTGGTGCCACTGATCTCAAATGTACCCAAGAAAGTTTCGAACACTTTTGCCTTTGCACTGATATCTACTCGACTTAACTTTAAACTAATATCTTTGAATTCAGTACCAGTTTTTGTTCATACCGTTTTTAAACTATAAGCGCAATTATACGCTGCTCCTACAATAACCTATTCGGCATTACCGATTTATAACTATAAGTGTTTGTATTTCAAAGTGTATACGTTATGAAAGTTCAACTCAGCTTAAGCCTTAAATTCAGTTTGTTTTCTGCAAAAATATTTTTAGAATTAAATGTCAACTAAAGAAATCGAACTTTCTGAATTAAATCAGAAAATAATATTATAAAAGACGAGGAATCAGCCGTAAGATTCATTCCATGTTCAATGTAAAATTATATTAAATACACTACAAATATTGAGCATACTGTTCAAATTAAAACATAAATCTCACTGATGAGTGACGACGAAGTTGCCATCAGACAAACTTTGTAAAATTCATAAAAAAGAAAGCAAAGACAAATTTATGAAATACAACATGCAATGTGAAGGTAAAATTAATAAAAAATTAGAAATCAGAAATCAATTCACTACTTAGTGGGAAGTTAATATGTATCTCTAATATCAATCTTTTACACACATGTCCATTTTTCATTGTCAAAATCATCACGAAAATGTGGCTGCCATTGAATTTGAAAGTGCAGCCTTTATTAGTTCCCAAGATTACTGATTGATGGCTGCAGGATTGTTGGTATGTACATAGCCTGGAGAACTGTCCTACTTCCGTCCCTCCTGTTTGACAGCAATATTGAAGAAAACAGCACACATACACATCAAACCTACATCAACTCCAGGTTTTACGGTCAGTAGATACGTTTGAATTGTAGTGTCACCCAAAGCTTGCTGAGCTTTTTCCTTGCTTATATCAGCATACTCCTCCTCAGTTTGGCCATTGAACATCTTTACTTCACTGATCAAACTGAAAAAGTTCACATTCTCCGACTTAATTATCATGTCCGGCTCCAAGTTGTCTATATCAGTTGGATCATCTCTCGTGGCATACGGTGGCTGGTAAATGTAAACGTGAGCTTTTTTCCGGAACTCAAAATGTCGTAGATGAAGAGTAGCGCGCCTTTGGATCAACTCGAAACCGCTGTAAATGTGAAATGTGATCCGCCAGGAAAACTTCTTTCTAACCAACTCAGCAACCTTTCGTCCATTCATATCGAATAGTTCATGGCTCAATAGATGGTTTCTGATCTGAAATTAGTTTAATACCTTAAACAATTAAATCATAATTATATATATATATATATTATACAACTATTATAGTAAGGACCTCCATTTGTTTTGAACATATTCCAAAATTCTTAACTAGTAAAGGTTTGCCCTGAAATACTGCAATTACAAGTAGGCCCAGGAGAGGTGAGTTTTACCATATCATAGTAAATATCATCAGCAAATAGCAATATCTACCTCAAAAAAATCTCTGCCATGAACGTCCTTTATCGTAAACCCACCATAGGCAGTCCACCATTCTTCTTTCATTTGTAGCTGAACTTCATGATCGAAACAGAATTCGTTACCAACAACCACCGGACAGCTTGACTTAGCCATCGAGTCTCTGCTATCCTACCCACCGAGATCAACGTATATTTTAGATGTGATATTGTAAAATTCTATTCATGATCATTGTTGCTGCTTGGAGAAACGTCCAGTAACAATTTTTGAGGTGATCTACACTGTACAGCTATTTACCTTCCAAAATAGGAATATTATAAGCCAGCTAATCAGGATTACTTTGAGCAATGTAGTTTAGTGCTTATAATATTTGGCTATGTATTAGCAAGTAAAACAAGATATATGATGGGAATTACAAGCAATACTCGAAATAAATTCAACTGGATGTGACCAAAACAGATAGCATGAAAAGATTTTATTTTAGTTGGAAAAATACGAATAGAAAAATTTTAAGATTTATAAATAACAAAACCTACAAGAATTCCGATAACTGTAACAACCTTTTTCGTTAATATAAATGGCGGTTAAAAATTTGTGATTTTTTGTCCATCCACATTGACATTCATTTTTAAGTTAGTTTGACACGTAAATAAATCACTGCTGCATCAAAATGTTATTTGATGGTGCCACAAATATAAAATATTCGACAAAAATCAGCAATTTTCTCATGGTAATCTGAGATATCGAAGGAAGGGGTAACCGCAGTTAAAACCATGTTAAAATCGTGTTTTTCGGGAATCACACCATTTTTTGACGGTCAATATTTTTAATGGTGATAATTTAACCTGCCATGATATTAACGGGTAAGGTATTTACAGGAGTTATGAGAACTATTTTATATTTGAAAATTCAATTAATTGCAAATCAAGCGTACATTTCAGCCATGCAAAATTACAATGAAATTATTTTGATGTAAAACTAAAAATAGTACTGCAATATAAGTTGCATACTGTGTGGCCGGATGACAACTAACTAAACCAGAAAAATAAACTTGATTATATAATGATTAATTCGGCTGAACCAACACAATATAGCAACAGCCACATTTAAGTTGGGGCCGTCAAATATAATACAAATTTATATTTAAACACAAACCTATTATAATACAGAATTTATCTCTAAATTAGCATGTAGAATTCATGGTCACATGCTGTTGACAATATATTACATAGAAAATGACATAGAAAATTCTGAAAGAAAATGACATAGAAAGTTCTGAAAGTAAAGACAGTTAAAATCTCTGACCTATAAATAATTTTTAATCTTATCGGACTTTAATTGAACGGATATTAATCGGACGCCAGAGGCCCTAGCATGCATTTTAACGTCCGTTCAAAAGTATGTCCGTTCACGTATTGTCGGAACAAATAACGTCCGATAAGGTTCACATATTCACCAGGAAGTTATTCGTTTTTGACAACCGAGTTGAAGAACACTGCACACAAACACATGAACGCGTGATCAACGCCCGGCTTTACCTTTAACACATAGTTAAAGGTGCTGGTTTTACTCATTCTCGCGTA
The DNA here is from genome assembly GCF_026151205.1 of Bolinopsis microptera. Classification (NCBI taxonomy): domain Eukaryota; kingdom Metazoa; phylum Ctenophora; class Tentaculata; order Lobata; family Bolinopsidae; genus Bolinopsis; species Bolinopsis microptera. Next base: position 9,699,782 of record NC_087079.1, read on the forward strand.
CTCCTCATCCATCTGGGTATCATATATCTTCACCTCCTTCAGAACTTTAAAGAAGTTGCTAGTTTCCGATTCTATTTTGATATCCGGCTTTATGTCGTCTACTTCGGTGGGATCGTCTTTTGTTAGAGCTGGTTGAAGTATGTACACGTGAGCCTTCTTGTATATTTTCCAGTTGCGGAGGTTTAGGGTAACCTTTCTGTTGTCCCCCTCAGGTCCGGTGTAGATGTGCATTGTATGTCTTTTAGCAAACCATTTTCTTCTCAGTTCTGCTAACAGTCGTCCATTCATGTCCGAGAGCTTGTGACCCGCAGAACAATTTTCTACCTGGACGATGAAAATTGTAAAGAATAATTAATCAAAATAAATACTGATAGAATAGAAGTGAAAGATCAACTTAATTAATAAATCGATTAATTAGACAAATTTCACAAAACTAAAAAGTAAACGAACTGTTAATTTCTAACCTTACCTTAAAGATATCATTCCCAGCAGTATCCTTGACAGTGAAGCCACCTATGGTGGTCCACCACTCCTGCCTCATGACCAACTCTACCTCTTTATCATGGCAGAACTCGCTGCCAACAATAGCTGATCTCCCTGCCATTCCTACCTAGAGTATTAGAATTAGAATTACAATAAAATTTACTCAGCAATAAAAATAGTAAATAATTTAAAGACGCTTCAATCTGCTGTGCAGGACAATATTCAAATCAGTCAAAAATAGAGTATATACTCTGTGACCTGTGTATATATACACTGTCAGACCTTGTTACTCACTTCTTATCATGGTTTCTAGTAATTATAATGCTTATCTAGTATCATAGGATCAATGAATCATAGAAGCAGTTTTCAGATGTATTATCGCATTTATCTTCAAACTTAACAAATTTACACGATTTAGAAGACAGTAAAATTGCTTGACTGTTGAATGAAATGTAAATTTTATTATCTTATGAATATTTTTATACATAATACAATCAAATATCAAATTTGATACCAATACATTGAATTCTAAACTCTACTCCCTTATTCAACCCATGCGCCATGATTACAATTTTTTAAATCACTCAATAACTAATATTCAACCAAAACCGGTCGCCGTCATTAAAAATACAATAGCAAGATATTCCGGCCTAAAAACAAATAAGTAAATAATTTATGATAACCTAACTACCTGCTACATAGTGAACTTAAACAATATACACAGCATAACTGATCGTAAATACTTTTTATCGTTTAACTTCTTCCTGTTCATCAAGTACTAACAGAAATCATTTCCTAGGAATTTTGAGATTTGGTGAGTTTGCAAAGGTATGGAATATGTAACTTCTAATTTAAACCCCCGGTTTCAAATTATTAAAAACGACGTCAAGGTGTAAAACATATATCATCCTCTTACCATCTCATCTTATGAGATCATTCTAAAAGTCGAATATCAGACTATAGTGCGGCAATCCAAGTATTGAGTTTAGAAATGTCAGTGTCTGCTCCGATACACACACCACCAACAGAGGTGACTTTGTTACCTAACTTTTCTAGCTTGATGGTCTCATTTGCTGGTCCCAACATCTTTTGGGAGCCTGAAAATTGCATGTCATGAACACATGACACCACGTTTGGATGTTAAATCAAAAGCCAAAATTTAACTGTCAGGGAGAGACTGTGAGATAAAATAAGTTTTTCGATCAACAGCACTACTTGAATTCATAACAGTAAAACAAAAAATAATGCTACACTACAAACCAGAATCATCAGATAACGCATTGACAGCAGTATTGTTTAATGTTGTCAGCTGAAACAATACGTGTTAATGTTAGCTGAAAGGCTGTACACTGTACAGTACTTGCTGCATATGGTGTTTAAAAAACTGCCACTGAGGAGGCCACATTGCTACTTGTCAAAAAATGCATTTATTATTATCCGATTCAGAAATGAATATTGAGTGTGTAAATATAAATGAGTCTGAAAACTGCAAGAAGTGTCATGTGACCTCTCTTTCCATGGCAGATCTGATGGGATCAGGACCACGTGACATTTCCTCGTCCTGTTTGTTACAAAAGACCAGTACCGGACACTTGGACCTCTGTACGTCAGAGTTCAGCAACACCTGGTGAGAATATTTGGGAACTAAGTTCTAGGTGAAATAAATAATAATAATAATAAATAAGTTGCCTGTTCCAGTGTCATAAGAGATTTACAAGATTAAAATTTGACAATTAGATTTCTTCTGCTACTTTCTCTCTCATTAATCTAGATAAAAAACAACATTCAATGTATAATATAATAACTAATATAAAAGGATTTACCTCATAGAGGACCTCAGAACACTCTCTAACGTGATCCACAAAATCAGCACTGTCAACCACAACCACAACCCCTCTCACACTATTGGAGTATCTGACCAGGGTGATAATATGGTGATCATTTATGTTGTTAAAAATAAGTACATCATATAGCAAGCAAAAAGTTGACAAAAGAGTTAAGTTGACAAAAGAAGTCTAAAAACCCTTGTATCTTTAGTATAAATTATTATATTACGATTTATTAAGATTTTGGTTTGACTAACTTGGAAAAGATGTCCCCTCTGAGCCTAGCATTTCCGGGAACATCAACGATTTTCAATAGAGGGTCTGTTAACTGTGTTGAGTTCTCAGTAATGGAGGACTGTGTTTGAACTTCTTTGCCGGCCACCAGTTGGGCATATAGCGCTGTTTTTCCTGAAAGAGAAAGTTTCAGATTTCGAAAAAATGTAGCATTATCATATTATGATATTATGTATCTTCTTGTTTCCAAACATCCACAGACGACTGGAAAAGAGAATTATTGTCTAACTTAAAATCAGTCGAATATATTAGGTTATAATGTATTTTTTCAAGCAACATTTTTAATACCTGATCCTTCAATCCCAACCATTATCAGAGTATTCCCTTTGGCTCTACCAAATAGCTGCTTCAAAAGAACATAAGTAAAAACTACCAGGATTAAAGCAACTAGTATAGGTATCATGTTGTTAAACTCCATTGAATCTGGCATTCTTGTTGTTTGAGTGGACATATTCCTATTCACTGAAAATACATTTACATCAGATTAAATTTTTGTAGAAACCCCAGAATTCATCAAGGCTAGTCTGAATTGAAAACTAGTTGACCAGCTATGTACAGTTTCCTGGACAACTGGGACCTTTTGGGCCATGTACTGGCCAATAACATGTATGGGCCGGCAGTGGGGTCTCCTTGTCCTTGGATCTGTGTTTTGATCCGTGTTTTCACAAAATTTCCCATTTGTATTACTTAGACTCCCCTATTAAAAGTTACTCGACACCACTGGTCCTAGTTAGATTTAGCCATGGCACGACTACTCTAACGTAACCCCATATCCAAAAACCCGCATTCTCGCATTCTAAGAATGTAGGAAATTTTTAAAAGTAGGAAATTTTTGACAAAAAGTAGGAAATTCGAGAGCCAACTCTGAGAATTTTCGATAATATTTCAGTAGGAATTTAAATGAAAGAGCAGACTAAAAGTTGCTGGACCGTTATTTAAATGTCCTCAGTCAGGGATCCACTGATCCAGTCTATCAAATTTCGTTTCACAGACCAAAGTTTGTTGCTATTAGCTACAAAATCTGTGCATCAAGTAACCACTAACCAGATGCTAATTATTGGGGCATTTTCGCGTACACGACATAAATAGTTGTCATTATTACTTTATTAACATTTTACTATCTACTTATCTAGTCTATGAAACCGGATATGTCTACAGTGTCACCCGATATCTGTATTGGCAAGCAGTAGCATATACACATCACGTCTTCAATGTGTGTATCACACTGCACACACCCAGCCCAAATTCGTGTGGCATGAGAAAATATCAGAAAAACAGGGCGTTTTAACTAATCTGTACGATGATGCTAGAATGGGCGTGAGAATTGGACTTTTTCTAGTTTTTTAATTAGTCACTCTGCCTGCTTGCTTTTGTTGCTTACATTGGGTTGTTGAACTTCCTATTAATCATGAATCGTCCAAAGTTCAAGTCTAAATCCGAGGTCCAATGCGGTATATGCAAAGAAGTTTGTACTCGAGCCGATAATCTAAAAGTTCATTTTAAGAGGTGTCACCCAGGGCATCAGCCCTATGAATTCATACCGAATCAACCTAAGTTGAGGTAGCTATCACATTAAGACATTAATCGGGTGGAAATCATTTTTGCATGAATTATCTTTACATGCTCCTGATCCTAGTTAGGTATCACTCTAAACTTGCATAATGCATAAGAATTCTTTGTTGCGTTTCCTATCTTCTTTAAATAGTAAATACTAATAGTCATTATTATATTTTTGGAAAATTTAAATTCCTTGTTTCTTGAATATTTGGTCTCATACTTGCTTCCTTCTCCAAATTCCCTTAACCCTGTATTAGTTTATAGCTTGAAAGCAGAAAGTGATGGTAGTTGTAATGTATTATTGATTATAATATGACGATGTATATTTCTTATTACTAATCAATCTATTTCAGCCTCTATTTAGAGGTCTAGCAAGACAGTCTATTTCATTGGTCCATAACATTGGCGACGAGTATGACAAAATCCTACCCCTATCCTCTGACCGCTACAGTCAGCGCGCCGGAAGACTGGTTCGAGCAGTACACATGGTTTCTCAAGTCCCAAAAATCCTATCCGGTTGAACCGGAACCGTTAGTAGAGAATCCGAATGAAGCGCAACGAACCGCGCATGCACAACTGTTAGCGGAATATAATCAGCTATGTCAAACGATCAAACCTCACTTCTTAACGAGCATTGATCCAGAAATCTTTTCCCTACTTACGTCTTTAGCATCTCCAAATGACGTCAACGAACTTACATATTTCGAGATGAAGACAATTCTCATAAATCACATGGTCCCGAAACCGACTGTTTTGGCAGAGCGATTCAGATTCTACAAATGCCACCAAAAGCAGTCGGAGAAAACAGCAGACTTTGTTGCGAGGTTAAAAAAACTGGCAGTCAAATGCAAGTTTACAGACTTCGGCAGTTCAATGTTAGATCAATTTATAATGGGAATTGTTAACTCAGAAGCACAGGAGTTGCTATTGGAGGAAGATTTCGAACAACTGACACTAGAGAGAGCGTATAGAAAAGTGGTGGCAATGGACAGATCTAAATCAGAGGCTGCAATGATTAAAAACTCCCAGCAAACTGTACATAAGGTACAGATCAGCAAGAAGTCTCAAGGGAAATCTTCACAGGGAAGTTCCAATCAGGAGACAAGATGCAATAAATGCAAACTCAAATCGCATGCAACCAAGGACTGCTATACTAAATGTTTCAACTGTGGTGAATTGTATCATACTGCTAAGGACTGCCGTAAGAAGACGAAACGCAAGTCCTGGAAACAGAGTGGTAAATCTACACATCATGTATCAACAGACTGCAACAACAGCGATTCAAACAGCGATTCAAACCAGGACACAGAACAGTTTGTGAGTCGAAATATTTACTATTGTGAATTGTCGGAGAAATCCGTAAGTTTAGATGACCAGTTAAATGTTTTGTTTCAAAAATCTTCAAATTTGGGCAACAACCTGACAAGTATTGATGATTCTAAAATTCAGGATGATGATAATAGTGTTCTGTATGGTAGTAATTTGCATGATGATTCGCATGTTGATTTGCATGACAATAACATTATTTTGCATGATAACAGGTTTTTGCATGATAACACTGTTTACTTCGATAACGTGAACTTTTTGCGTGATTCTAGACCCCTGATCAAGGTTTGGATCAATCGCCGAGAGTGTCTGATGGAGTTTGACAGTGGATCAAGTGTATCTGTGTGCAGTAGAGAGATGCTGAAGAAAGCTGGTGTGGAGTTTAAGTTGAGAAGTAGTGATAGGCAACTGCGTGTGGCGAATGGTCAATACCAGCAGGTATGCGGTAAAGCAGTTGTGGAAGTGGCGATAAACAACCAGATTGTGAAAGGGTTGGAACTGTATGTGGTGGATAATCACTTTCCAGCACTGTTTGGACGCTCTTGGATTACAGAGTTTTGTGGTGAAAACTGGTTAGAAAAGTTAGTAACGAGAACACAGGGCCAAACAGCAGAAGTTGGACAGAGACCAACAAAAGAGGTTGAACTGGAGAGAACTGATGGAAACTGTAGCGCACACGAAGGAGAATTTCCTGGGACTCAAGAAGGAGTACGAACAGTGAACATGTTGGGAGTTATGGAATCAGAACCAGTGACAGATACCGCCAAGAGAAAGTTTAAAACTGGACAACGATGTGAGGACGAAGAGACTGCTCCTAGAACACATCAGTTGAGAAATTTTGTTAGTGTGGACGATGAAACAGATCCTGGAACACCAACAAAGATACGGACAGTACAAGAGATAATGTCTAGTGACATCTTCAAAGATGAGTTAGGTCTGGTAAAGAACTATAAAGTGCAACTCCAATTGAAGGAGGGAAGCAGACCTGTCACGCAGAAATCAAGAGCAGTACCTTTTGCTATTAAAGACTTACTGGAAAAGGAGTTAGACAACATGGTGAAACAAGGAATTTTGAAGAAAGTCAAAGAGAGCCCATGGGGAACTCCAGTTATGCCAGTGAAAAAAGGAGACGGTGTGAGAATATGTGGAGACTTTAAAGCAGTCAACAAACTATTGGAAATGAAACATCACCCGTTACCAACTACAGAAGAATGTTTTGCAAGCGTTTCGGGAGGAGAAAAGTTCTCAGTCATAGACATAAAACAAGCGTACAATAACGTGGAGCTATCAACAGAAGATCAACTCATCACGACAATGAATACGCATATGGGACAGTATGTGTGGACGCGCTTACCGTATGGAATAAATAGCAGCGCAGCAATCTTTCAGAATCTGATGGACAATGTACTACGGGGTATACCTATGGTTTGCTGTAGGATAGACGACATTTTAATATCAGGAAAGAACGATAAAGAGCACTTAGATAATCTGAATAAAGTTGTGAGAAGACTGGAAGCAAACGGTTTCAGATGCAGACTGAATAAATCTAAGCTGATGCATGAAGAAGTGATTTATCTAGGACACAAGGTGAACAAGCATGGTATGTCACCAGTCAACAGCAAGATAGACGATCTGTTAAAAGTACAGGCACCTGAAAATGTGAAAAATTTAGTAGCATTTCTGGGAGCAGTTGGGTATTATCGCAAGTATCTACCAGATTTGTCGACAATAATCGCTCCATTGGACGAGTTGAGAAAGACTGAAGTTGAATGGCGATGGACAAAGACTGAACAGAAAGCCTTCGAAGAATTAAAGAAATTACTTTGTTCTGACAGAGTATTGACGTTCTACAACCCGCTGAAACGTTTGAAGCTGGATACAGACGCAAGCAGCGTGGGTTTGGGAGCTGTATTGTCACACATAGATGATGATGGAACAAATGAACGTCCGGTTGAATTTATTTCAAGGACATTATCGAATGCTGAGAAAAAATATAGCCAGATTGACAAAGAAGCTTTAGGGATAGTCTGGGCTATAAAAAGGTTTCATATGTATCTGTATGGAAGACACTTTGAACTAGTGACGGATCACCAACCGTTAGTACATATATTTGGACCTAAGAGAGGCATTCCAGAGATGACGGCGAACAGATTATCCAGATATGCACTGCTGTCACAAAATTACGATTATAACATAGTATACAGAAATACAAAAGAGCATGCTAATGCTGATGTAATGTCCAGATTCCCGAAAAAAGTCATTCATGTGGACGAGCCAAACGAATGTGAAGAGGCATTTTCTTTGACCATGGAGGACGCACTGATAGATGCAAAAGAAGTTGCCCGGGAGACATCCAAAGACATTATTCTGAGCAAGATAGCGATGTACATTGTAGATGGCTGGCCGGAAAAGATAGACAAAGATCACAAGGAGATGAAAGCCATGTACGACAGAAAGAACCAACTCACGACTGAAAAAAGATGTATCACATGGGGAAATCGTGTAATCATTCCACATAAACTAAGAGCAGAGGTTCTTAAGATGCTACACCTTACACATGTAGGGATGACTGGAATGAAAAGCCTGGCTAGAAGCTATGTGTGGTGGCCAGGAATAGACCAAGATATAGAGATTTTAGTTAAAGCATGTGCATCCTGCCAAAAACACGGGAAAAAGTTACCAAAAGTCATCGACCATCCCTGGGTTAAATCAACAAGACCCTGGCAACGAGTACATGTGGACTTCGCTGGAGAATTCCAAAATAACTATTGGTTACTGATGTACGATACTTACTCAAAATGGCCGGAAGTTATCAAGATGTCTCATAACACTACTGCGCCAGCTACGATAAAAGCAATGAGAAGAGTATTTTCAAGAACAGGGGTACCTTGGGTTCTAGTCAGCGATAACGGACCGCAATTTATCAGTGAAGACTTCAAGAACTTCCTAAAGAAGAATCAGATAAGACATGTTTTGTGCCCATCATACTCCCCGAGGAGTAACGGAAGCTGCGAACGGTTTGTCCAGAGTTTTAAGTCAGCGATGAAAAAGATGTACGAAAAGTCTAAGGATTTAGATTTAAATCTCGCTAACTTCCTAATGGCATATAGGAATACTCCACACTCTGTAACTAAGCAACCACCAGCAGTAATGATGTACGGACGAACTTTACGATCTAAGTTACATCACCTCAGACCCAGTGATCAGATGGAAGCGGAACGACTGGATGTTGATAATGAACAAAAAGTTGTTGACAGTAAAAGAAACGAACGTGTATTTGAGGAGAAACAAACAATATGGGTTCGACCGGACACTCGGAAAGAGTACGAACCAGCAACGATTGAAAAAAGACACGGAGAATCACTGTGGTATGATGTGAACTACAAGGGCAGGATCATAAAGAAACATGTAGATGCGATGAAGAAACGGTTAGTGCCAGTAATCGAGTTACAGAAGCAGCAAATTGAGATACCAGAAAGAAACACTGAGCCGAGGAATATTGAACAACCTGTGATAACAGTTCAGCAGCAGCCGGGTCCAAGTAGAGAAGGAGCGCCAGCTGTGACTAGTAACCAACCGACACAATCTAGCACTCAGATCAGTGGTCAGGAGCCAGTTAGACGCTCGGGCAGGTTGAGTGCAAAACCTCAGATCAGGTATAATGCAAACACCGGGTTCGTGAACCCGTGAATCTTGCATGTATTGTAAAGCACTTTTTTGTTTGTTTTGTAAAGCACATTTTTTATGCACACGTGTAGTACACTTTTATACTTTTGTACAGCATTAAATTGTTTAAAAAAAATTTGTAAGCAATCCAGGGTGTTCAGAAACAATAATAGACCTGAGGAGATTATTTAGCGCTATTATGACAGTGTAATCCAGGAATTCTGTTTTTAAACTAGTAATTCATTGACGTAGGGCGCGACGCCAAACGGGATTTTAGTGTACAAGTTTTATCTCAACGAACATTTTATGTAATTTTAGTGCGCGGAGCACGCACGTATCATTTCGATTTCGTTCGATTTTATCCTGAAAAGTAAATTCATTTGTGAAGGGAAGGTGTAATGTATTATTGATTATAATATGACGATGTATATTTCTTATTACTAATCAATCTATTTCAGCCTCTATTTAGAGGTCTAGCAAGACAGTCTATTTCATTGGTCCATAACAGTAGTGATGGTAGTGATGGTAGTAGATGAGAAAACATTTTTGCCAAAATTATAAACTCTTGATAATTCATGCTGTCTCCTATTTCGTGCTTTAGTTAAGCCAAGTGTTTAGGGATTCTAGAATCCAGACAATTTATCCCAATAAAAATTGAAATCAGAAAATAGTATGCTAAAATCGTTCTCCATTGTCAGATTCGTTCCAGGAGGCCAAATCTAGTTTAAATTTCCAAAATTTTCGGGGGCTTCGCCCCCAAAAGTAACCTAGGATTATCTATTAAAAAGCATTCCGGGCCCTAAAAAAGTAAAATTGAGAATCTGGAATCCGCCATGAAAAATCTTTGAACCGCGCGAATACAAAGACTTTTTATGCGAGCGAAGCGAGCGGGCCACAGAAAACGAAAAAATTGAGAATGTAGGAAATTAAAAAGTTTTTGGATATGGCAACGTAACAGTTAAATAGGTGTGACATACTATTATATTCTTATAATTATATCATATGAATTGATTGCACTGCTAATAAATAAAATACAAAAATACTTTGTTTAACTTTAACTAAAAAACTTTGTTTAACTAATCAATCAATAAATAGTAAGTAAATGATACAAGTATGCTAGCAGCTAGCACGCTTGTATTTGATATTAATACACACTATTAAAGTGGGTCTGACCACACCCGAAACCGCAACTTGCATTACCACAGCTGGTGAAAGGACCTAGGCGCTATTTAGCTTTTACTAGCAGGAACCCGTCTAACCCTAAAATGGTGTCAAGACTCAAGAGACTAAAACAATTATTACCTATTTAATTCGCATTTTTGACACCACTTGGGGTACCAAATTTTGGGCTCTAAAACTCCTATTTCTTGGCCAATTTTTTATTTTTTCATGCTGATTTGGAGGCCATTAAAGCATTTGACCCAGTCAAAAAAGTTTCAGTTGTATATCTTTTACGGTTTTTGCTGAAATTCGCGTTAAAGTTGATGCCGTGGTGTCAGTAAAATGGCACAGATAAATATATATATATCGTCTCGCTTTATATATAGTAAGATGATATGAGCCCTGGTTAACTGCTGAGAGTGGCGACGGGTCTGACATTAATTTTATTTTCCTTATATTCTAGTAAAATTAAGTTATATGATTGTCATGCAGTATTTTAGTCACAGCTGCTTGAAATACATTATTGATTACAAAATTTTTAAATATGCTCGTTATACATTTCTAGATACCGAATGAATATGTTCATATTAGCTCATAATACCAAATACCAATAACAAATAAAATATAAGCATAAGGAGGTCCAAAACCAACTCAAGCATGACACCAGCTTAAAACCAACATTGAACACAAAAAAGTCTAAGGTGCTGGCCTTTTTGTCTTCCTCTGATTCCCCTGAGTGCTATGAGTGTGCTTCGTAGATCAAACCTGAATCGTTTTCTGATGTGATTTTTGATCAGGCTCTTAGCTTCTTTATTGTGGTCAGCTTTCCTTTCGGAGATACGATCTACAAACACAGTGCAGAGTGGACCCATACCTCCAGATGTTGGAAAGACTAGTGGGACAAAGAACCCTTTCTCTGACTGAATTACTCTCTCTTCATAGTATAGATGATAGAGATCTTTCTTATCTTTCTCATGCGCACTGTAGATTTATCTAGTGGCTTAATATAAGGGGGCATACACCAAAACAGTGGTTTTGGGTTTGTGCCGTCCAGACCAAATGACCTCATAGGCAATTAAGTGACCTTCTAGCGCACCGTGTGTGTAAAGTCTTGATATCGTATCAAAAAGGCTGGTGTGTTACGAATTTTAAAAGTCAAAAAGCTAAGATCGTCCTTTTCAGGCTTATTTTAACAAAAAGTCAGTCAGGGAAGATTTTGTATTACGTGCTGACCCCCACGGTCGCTTCACTATAGTGAAGACGATACAGGGGGAACCGATACAGGGGGAACTTCGTGCGCGGCGGGTCATACAACGTATTCACATAGCCATGTGCCTACGCGTACTGCATGACGCGCGCTACTGCAAGCGAGAGGGCTCTGGTTAGAGCAATACAACGTATGACAAGGAAGATCGAATTGATTTGATGCCTGACATCAAATTGTTCTATGAATTCTGGCGGAGTTTTTGATGCACTCAAAAATGTTTTTAATCATTTATCTTCAGATCTATTGGATCTCAAAGCCAAACAACAAATTTAGGAACATTTTTCGTTTCTATAATATTTACTGATTTTTCTAAGATTTTGATAGGAATGTGCTATAATGACTTGATTGATTCACGATGTCAATCCTTCGCAGCTCGGTGAGACACAATAGTGCATCTCGCCGATCTACCAAAGTGTGGTTGCGAGAAGAATTATTTGATGCGCGGCGCGACCAAGTAGTGCATCGCGCTACAAGATCATTGTATCACGTGGTGACCCCCACAGTCGCTTCACTATAGTATCGCTTCACTATAGTATCGTCGAAGACGATACAGGGGGAGTCGCGCACTTCGTGCGCGGCGGGTCATACAACGTATGACAACAAGATCATTAACAATGGTCAATATAATGCAACTTTTTGAAGGGCGCAAAATAACCGCAACCAGCACATTTATATTTGAGTTATGAACAACAAAACATTTGCTCTAACTGCAGAGCCCTTTTGCTTAAGCAGTAGCGCACGACCGCCAAAGGCGGCAAAGGATTTTATTCTACTTGTCACTTGTGAAACAAACGCGTCACTCAGTACGCGTAGACACATGGCTATGTGAAACAAAACACCCTAAAATGCTTTCCTTTGAAGTTACGAGAGAAAATATGATTTTTAGCTTTGCAGATAAAAAATTTAATTTTTTTCCAAGTAATTTCATAAAATTTTGGAGTATATTGACGCGCCGCGCGTATTATAATCCGTTTGTGATTTCGTGTTGACCATTGTTAATGATTTGGCCCGGCGCGCGCTACTTCGTAGCACTTGCCAGATCGGGTTTGCTCTAACCAGAGCCCTCTTGCATTAGCGCGCGACCGCCGAAGGCGGCAAAATATTCTACTTGTGAAACAAGCACGTCACGCAGTGCACGTATACACATGGCTATGTGAAAGATCGGGTCAATATTGGAGGACTTAGCCGCTTCGACGCGCCGCGCGAACTAGCAATAGCATTCTGCTTCGCAACGACGCGATCGTCGTCGATCGCTGCTCTGCTTTGCAAAGCAACGATCTCAATGGGTCGACATCGTCAATCAAGGTCAATAATATTTTGAGAATAAAAGCGGCGCGTCATGCTACTTCGAATAAATTTAAACAAATAACATCACATCCTTCAAAAGTTTCAACGTGTTGAAAACCCACAAATTATTGAACTCCCCGTGTGCGTGTTGTCATACGTTGTATGACCCGCCGCGCACGAAGTGCGCGGCTACCCCTGTATCGTCGAAGACGATACACTATAGTGAAGCGACCTTACTGGGCGGCGCTCAGCCTGTCATTCCGCCGAATCTCTATTCGGGCTGAGTGAAATAAGACCTCCATCGCACTGAAAAAAAGTGCGAATGCTCATTGGAAGTTGGTGTGCGCGTGACCACCATTCACGTGATCGTTAAGAACCAATTGTAGCGTCGGAAAAAACACGTGCACGCTAACTACCAATTAGAGAAAAGTGACGTATACGCTACAGGAGCCGCGCGCTGGGTTAGATTGTAAAATTTGATTATTGGATTGTAAAATCGAGCGATCATGCGAGTGTCCTGCTCAGTGCTCACTACACCTCGTGTTGTCACACTGCACAGCTATACTGCTACTATCTTCATTTGTTGGTTGTTCCTCTAGATTTCATATAATTTGATGACCTTTTATTGCTTGTATCAGATATTTTACAATTGTCCAGTTGTCGTCACTTATTTATACATATAATAGCTGCCCTACATTGATTTCGAAAACATATTTAGTGCCTTACTTGAAATTAAAATTTCATCGTCCTCCGTATTTGAACTCCATTTCCTGGAACTAGTAAAACAATGTCACTTGCCATAACATACAAATTGCATCTTCAGATAATACAATACTGTATAGGTTTATTACTAATACTGGTGCTGAACAGGTTCCAAGGATAAGACGAAATATGGCTTTTTATGGCTTATTTCCAATATCTTTAATCTTGTCCTCTGGCTGTCATAGCTATCACGCTGATGAGTGATGGTGTCTAGTTTATCAATCAGCTTTCTGAATATTTTCTTTAGTATACCCATGCTATTCCAATTAAATTTCCTGACGAATATCGGGTTACTTTAATCCAAATCGGGAGTTTTCAGGGCTGAAAGACTGATGTTGACCATTATTATACTGTCTGTTTGCAGTATTCATAATATGGGTAGTAGACGGGCCCTTTTCGGGCCCGGCTACTTGTCATTTTCAAAAAAGGCATATGATCGAAAAAAATTCCGTCTTAGATGTGATCTAGTAGTTTTGCTCTGCACCTTCTTCCTTTACAGTTAGTATTAAATCTTACTAATGTTCCGAATTGGATCGTAGGAAAAAACTGTTATGGCGCCTGATATTTATACTGTACAATCGTCGAATTTTAATTTCAGTTTCACTTTTACAACTCTTTCGATTTCGCCTAGTTCAAACTATATATAGTGTGCTATCATATTAGATGTGATATTCAACGATCATTCTGCGGTCCATATTTATTTCTTTATTTATCTATCTAATCCGTCTACCCATCAAATATTGTTGTTCATAAAATATTGTTGTTGTTTGCACAGTGTTAGAGGAGAACTTTTCAACGTAGTTGTGAATGTGATGATTTGAACGTTTGGTATATCTGTCATTACATCCGGATTGCGTCTACTTTTTACTTTTATGACGAAGCCTCCTACTTCCTAGTCCTGGTGAAGGTTTGATCTTAGAGTCAGCTAAACAGACTATAAATACTAAGGATAATTAGATAAAATATAGTTTACTCATTTGTACTGGTCCCAGTTATTTCGTGTGTTTTAAGTAGCACATGATCCCTGTTCTTTGTTCTTAATGAGCCGATTAGACTTAACAAGTCAATGCACAACGTGTGATTAATGTTTCAGGAATTAGCTGCCGTTAAATATTTTTTTCGGGATCTAAGCCTGATCATTCAGTCGTAGAATATATTTTGATAGTGATACTGATTCTGAGATAGAATAAGGCCTAGAGCTCGCTTTATTTCTTGCTACCTCATACCTGATTCATAGACACGATTTATATGGTGTCTTGTGATCATGATGACTGCTTGAACTGTTTAATCAAAACAACTGTTTAATCGGAATTCAAATTTTATAATTTAAATTCTAATTTGCCATTCTTGAAACTGTTGTAAATCTTGTTACTTTGTTACTCTTGCATGTGCTGTTTATGACAAGCTTCTACGGTACAATTCGTTCTCGTTGTTTATCGTGAGTTGGTGAATGTATGTTTTCGCATATCTGTACAGTGTAACAATCATTATATCAGGTTTATCAGCGTCTTTATCAACGCACTGTGCATTATCATTCCACCCAGATTCACTAGAAGGATTTAGTGGAAAAAGGTAACCGCCCAGTGTAAATTATTCGAGCTTAATTAAAATGTAATATCAATGTGTACCTACATGGTTAATGCTTATAATAATATGGTACTTGTGTACGTGTTATAGCTCCTTCCGCATAATGTAAGATGCAGAATATTTTAAACTCTGGTTAGTAAGATAGCTTTAAGACAAATAATTTGTGCAAGTTTGGGTGAATTTCTATGTGCCAAATTTGAAATATCACTTCAAACACAAGAAAAGAGTGCTGTCGGACAGATCTCATGTTACCCTATCAGCAGCGATGTTTTACTGATAGCTGCATTGTTTTCAGTTGTCTAATTAATTTCAAATGTACCGTTCCGGCCTGTTTGTCTACAAATATAAATGTAACAATGTACCCAGCTATTCAAGATGTAACTGCACATGCAGGTACGGTGAGAGTATAATAAAGACGTAACAAGCTTCTACGGTAAAATCGTTATAATCACTCCAAAACCCAAACCCAGCCTATAAACTTGGCGAAACTGTCCAACCTTTTCCATCATTAAACTAAAAAGGTGTCCTCAATAGTCAATAACTGCATAATTCATAACAACGGCACATTTTTCCTAGGTATATTGCATCTAGCCTTCCTCACTAACTCATAATAATATTCCTTCTTAGTTCTTACACTACATAATTCTCCTTAGTAACCCGTCCCCGTTGCCATAGCAACAGACCTAGACAGGACATGAGCTGGATATAGTTCATGAAACGCTGTACAAACCAGTCCACTTTTCCAAGGTGTGTCATATAATATACATACATTTATTTTGTTTACACTCGATGTTTGGCGCCTAAATCTACCCCGTACACTCAACGACTATATTCCGAATAAGGCCAATTAGGTATTCACTATTATACGGTTACATTATATCGTGATTATTCGTTCGCGTTGTTTATCGTGAGTTGGTGTTAATGTATGTTGTTGCATCGTGAGTTGGTGAATGTATGTTTTTGATTATGCGAATGTTCAATTTATTGTCTATTTGGATCGTGTTTATATATCTATTTGTTCAAGGTGTGGTGTATTTGTTAAAGAGGTGTCGGTTAGATTTGCCATCTTGATCTATGATTTGACATGTAATACGTACATTTCGACAGTTGCTTTTTTAAACCTTAACACAATAATTTAGGAGATGATATTAAAAAGAAGGATCGATCACGGATCGAAGAATTCATTTATGACTGTGCTCACTGCTCGGTTGTATTTCACATGGTACCAGCCCTGCGAGCTGCCTCATACAACGGATTGGTGGTTTCATTTGCAAGATGACAGACTTCTACACTTCTCAATTCTCAAAGCTGTATCATCATATTATACTTATAGGATAAAGGTTGTTATTTTATACCTTAAATTAAGTACATTCATTTAGCAATTCACTTTACTCGATAGCATTAGCTTCTTTTAATTAACCCCTCTGATTTAACCCCTGCGAGCTAATTGATATTATATTTTGTTATTAATATTATTTGCCATTTTATTTGTTAAATTAGTCACATTTCCACTTTCCAGGTTCAAATTAGAGATAGTAATTGAGAGCGGCTTAAGGAATCAAGGAACGTGCTATAGAATATCTCTTTAAACAGGTAACATGTTATAGTGGGAGTAATTACTAATTGGTATTATTTCTTAATGTGTACGGTAGATATCGTTAACATATAATAATAGTCATAATAGTACAGCTGCTATAGGTCAAAAATTGGCCCCTTACGGCTTACACACTGCACACACACATATTATTACTGATCCATACTTACCCGGGGACCCGAGGCTATAATGTAAGAATGTATATAAATTCATAGAGATTCGGTGAAATGACAGACTGGCCGGCGCCGCCCATTAACTCCACACGTGCGCGCGGCTCTAACCATGAGCCCATGCCACAATCGTGGTTACACTCACACAGAATTAAGTAAACGAAATGTTTCTGATACGTAATCCCATCTTAATAACACTTTTGTCAGCATTTAGCCTAAATATTTCCGTTTCGCGCTCTAATTTAATGATGACGCCAGAACTTTTGGATTTTTCTAGGTACGTTACGTGAAGTCGAGTGCAGACTGTAATCCAAAGTACTGTAATCCAAAATACTGTAATCGAGTGTTACTGTAATCGTAAAGTGATGGTCACCCTTTAGTTACGCCATTAAATAACCGCTTGTTAGTTCCCCTTGAAGATGTATGTGCAGTGAAATTTTGTACATATGCCCAAACATGGGCAGTGGCGTAACTTTGCCTGTTGGCGCCCCCCGCTCAGTGACAAAAAGCGCCCCTTAAAATTTTTTGTGTCCCTAAAAAAAAAAGGTCGGGTACTTTTTTTCTCGCCCCCCTAAGGCTTTTTGCGCCCCCCCCAGAAGCAAAAAAGGGTACCCCAAATATTTTTTCGCGTCGACCGAACGCTAAATTGGACAGGGAAATACACAAACAAGGCGTTTTTTCAGTGAAAGGGCATAAAATTCAGGAAAATTGCGCCCCCCTTATACGGCGCCCCCCCCCCGCACAGCGGGGTCTGCGGGGCCCTAAGTTACGCTACTGAACATGGGCATATGGTTTTTGGCGCTCAACTCCACCATTTCTTTTCTAATCTGGATGGAAATTCATATACGAGTTCAGACGACAAAATCTGGGTTTTGAGCTTTTCGGGTGATTTGGATCTTCAACAAATACTGAGCTACATAATGGTCAATATGTAGTTGAGGCTTACCTTTCATACACCAAAATTTCCACTGCAATAAATAATAATAGGTCATAGACTAAATTCACGATGAAACGAGAAAAAAGAACACTGGATATGGCGAGAAAGTTTCATAAAACTGGTTACTTTTAGCAAAATAGGTAACAAGGTACGTGAAAACTGGAAAATATTAGTTACCTTGAAGAATAAGGTACATCGAAACTAGTAACTTTTATTGAGCAGGCCGTATATCGAAAATGGTTACTTTCAGTGAACATGGCAAGTTAGTTTCATCAAAACTGGTTACTTTTAGTAAACATGACCTGGCGAGAAAATTACATCAAAACCAGTAACCCACTCTTTCTCCCAATCCCTCTGTCACAACCGTCTCACCACCTTTCTCACCCCTTTAATCGCTCACCAGTCACCCCTATACTACTAAGAGAAAGAAAACTTCGCCGGTTGAAGACGATAGTTTTGATATTCGGGTTAAAATATTTGATTTTTTCTTCACTTAATGGTCATTTCCGTCAAAAATTTAAGAAGAATGTTTACTGTTTAGGACACTAGTTTATATTACAACCTGAACGTGTTGGGAATTGTCAAGATACCACATTGCATATGACACGTAACATGGATCAATCAACGTCAATACAGCCACGCACTTATCCCATGAATTTGTATTTACATATTATGTACAGTGTACACGTAATAACTTTATATTACGTAATCAATCACTTTTTGAACAATTTGTATCCATGCAACTCATCCCACGTTACTGCAGGATATTATTAGACTTATTAGAATTAAAATCCCAATCGATTTTTCACGCTAAACAAAATGACTATGCTAGAAGCCGTAATAAATGGGTTTCATATAGATTCTAAACGTAAACTTATTTTTCAGGAGAGGAATCTACAATAAACAAAGACGATATATTTTTGGCCAGAAATTTGCTAACTGTCTTGGCTGCAGATGTTTCTCTAAAAATCAGGTATTCACTATTTAACTATCCTGTCAGGCTTAAACCCTGGTTGTTAAAACTAAAAGCAGTTTTGCATGTTCATTGTTCATCGTTAAATTTAATATAAAATAAATCAGATTTGTGAATAATTTACTGTCATCTCCATGGTAATTTCATGATAGAAGTTGAACATTTTCTCTCATTTTCACACGTAGTATCTTATTTTCTTTCCCTCAGTGACGGTTTGAGGAGACACTGCATCTCACTGCTCGGTGAAGACACGGGGATATGAAGCTATTATCTCTCTCAAAGTCCATCGCACGTCGTCACAGAGCCTCAATCCGATCAGAGCAAGCAGCAAAGATCAAAAGAGACTTTACGTCCAATGTCAGACAGATAAATTTCGACGGAAAACTCCTAGCAGAACTCGGAGGATTTAGGAGAGTAAACAGACTGGCTGTGGTCCTAGTACAAGATGAGGAGAACAAGATACTCGCAATCTGTAAGACGAGTGACTCTACAGTCTACAGGGACTAGGACGAAGCAGACAAAGTGAAGAAAATTCTAGACGACCGGAGCCTAGCAGATAAAATAATAGCCGTTGGATTTGATTCGACATCATCCAATACTGGATTTCACAAAAGAGCATGTACTATTTTTCAGCAGCTCCTCAATCGACAGATCCTCTCGATGGCCTGCCCGCCTGCAGACATCACGTCCTGGAGGTGGAGCTTGTAAGAGGATCTACATCCAAGCAATTGTTCGGTGAACTGCAGAACATCGTCCTTCCTGATATGATCCCTACTTGCTTCAGGAACGACGCGTCGGAGACCTTCTATCCTTCATTAATGACATCCGCCAACTCAACAACCAGCCCAGGAGATTACAAAGAAGTCCTAGAGCTTGCTAAACTAATTCATGGAGAAAGCATAGAGATGAAAAAAGGATACGTCTTCCAGATACATAGACCTCCGTACACCATGCCATCTACATTATGCAGATGGTTCTTCTTTACTCGATACTATTTCACTGTACGAAGTAGAGAAACGTGCTCACCACGACAGTCTCAACATGAGCACACATGGTTCCTGAGTCCTGACTGAAGAGCTCGTCCCACTATCCTTGTTCGATGATGACCTATCTCCAGAGCGCAGGTGTCTCCTTGCAGCAAGAATAGGCCAACAAACTCTCGGAGCAATTCAAGTTGGAACTGAAAAATTGTTTGGTTGTTTGTTATTGAACGTCAATTGAGCCTAATTGATCAAAAATTATTTGGATATATTTTGGTTTTATGAACCTCTTTATATATAATAATGACCAGGTGGTATGACCAAATAAGGATGTTTGTCTAATTTCTCGTACGGATTAGGGGTTTCAACATCTACACTTTAGTTTGGGTTTGGATTTTAAATAGTCATACGTGTTAAAGTATGTTATGTAGTAGAGTGTTGAGCGATTAATCATCTTTGCATGTTTAGTATAGACCTTGTTGTAGAAACTTAGTACGGTTCTCCGCAGCTAATGTCATTCTGTATTATACGAAAATGCATAGCTAGCAGTAGCATGAGGTATGATAACCTCACGTATCGAAATCTTTGAAATATCTAATCGATTGAGTCTTATTATCTGGGGGCTCCGTTTAAGGTTTTCATACACTTATCAATTGAATATTGTTAAAATTAACTATAAATGTCTCATTTATATTACGACTGTTTGAGAACACAAAGCCCGGCCCTCGGGGTCCCCGGGTAAATCCAAAGCTAGGAATGATGATGAGTGATTCGTGTATTTGGTACTGGCCATAGCACTCTCGTAAATCTATTTGTCATGTCAATAGTTTACGATGACTCCATCATGTACTGTTCTCTTTTAAGTATGTAATCAAATTATTAGAATATGAAAGTTAACATAAATTTTGTGATAACAGATATTATGTCTACCACCTTTTTTCACTTGAAGTTGATTATATTTACCTGTGGACCTCCTGCTTTTGTGTTCATTAACACAATTGCATATAAATAGTGGAATTACATCGGTCGCATTTTTGGGGTGGAATGCTAGGCGAGTTGTCGTGTGATCATTAAGTAATAATAGTTAAATCATCCATGATACCTTTGATCCGTCAAAGTTCGGAATTGCAATAGACCAAAAGACATGGGGAGAACCTTAATATAACATGAATGATAACGTATCACGCTACTGCACTTAGAACTCAAAACATTTCTCTTGTTGCCACTCGGTCACAAACTCCCTTCGTGAACGTCTATAAGGTCTACCAAAATGCTATTATATTATTACAAAGCACGTTGCGTGCGCGTTAAGCATTTCACTCGCAAAACCGCGCCCGTTGCGCGTTTGAGAGGGTTACATATCATCAGGCTATGTTAATGAACATGATAGCCTGAGGTCCCCAGGTAAGAAGCGACCGTGTAGTGGGGGTCACCACGTGATACAATGTGCGTGTGCTTTCACATAGCCATGTGTATACGCGTACTGTGTGACGCGCTACTGCAAGTGAGATCAGAGGGCTCTGGTTAGCGCGCGTGTGATACAATTCAGCGAATCGAAAGACAAAAAGTTGCAAAAGTTAAAGTTGCAAACTATTGTTAACTGGACTGCGCTTAGCCTGTCATTCCGCCGAATCTTGATTATGTTTATGAACATATTAGCCAAATCGTCGTTTGAATGTGGGACAATGCGAAAACTTAACTAAAGTTGTATCACGTTGCGACCCCCACGGTCGTTTCTTCGACGCTACAGGGGGAGCCGCGCACTTCGTGCGCGGCGGGTCATACAACGTATGACAAAACTAAAGTAATAGCAAAACTGCGCGTTTTGCTCTAGATACACACTTTTTTAGAGATTTTACCGGCGTATACTCTTAAATTGTATCACGCGGTGACCCCCACTGCCGCTTCACTATAGTGGGTGTCATCCGAATTGCGAGATTCGCGAGAAATCTCAGGTGCAACTGTACGAGAAGAACTCGCGTGCGCGAGATGATAGATTCAATACTTAATTGTTACCGCGTGTACGGTAGAGTCACATTTAGAAGGTTCTAGACTATTTGACGTTGTATGTTGACTTCTTCGATGATGTGATCACAATTAACAGAAAAGCTTAACCCTCAACTATTCACAATTTTTAAACTTGCAACTCTCTCTCTATCTTATTCTTACTTGCTTACTTGGGGACCCCGGGCTTTGGTGTTTAGTGTCTGAACACGTAAGTCCCGGTATTGAATTTGAGACAGGAAAGCATTTTACAAATTAGAATTAGAATTAGAGTCAAATTTAAACAGCAATATAATAGAAATAGTAAATAAATTAAAAATGCTTCGATCTGCTGTGCAGGACATCAAAATTAGTATTTTAATCAGAAAACATATTCCAGATTAAATCAGTAAAGCCATAATTTTAGTCACAATCAACAATATTTACAGAATGGACCACATATAATTAAAACTTGTACAATTGGTATCCTGGAGATGATAGATAACACAACTAAAATTCATCTGCATCATAAATTAATGAAAATATACGGATGCCTCAGCGCTTCAAATGTCAAAGAACTAAATTTTGCAGTAGTTTTAAAGTAAATATTTGGTTCAATATCAGGTATCAACTATTAAAGGGCATGCTAACAGGAAAATATACTGATATCAGACTGTTTCCGGTTCAACAGCCAAATCTCTAGACGGGTACTCAGATTACTAGTCGTTTGTGATAAAATAAAGTGTGGTATGTGGTAGATATTTATCTATATAGCATACTGTAAATCTAGATCTTTAAAACGAAGTAAGAGTTACCACGTTAGTCTTTTATCTCTCAGTTAAGTCTAAAATTCTGCTAATAATTGACCTTTTTTACCGACACGTTCTTACCAAAACAATTTAAATATACCCAACTACCATCTAGCTTACTCATAGAACACAACTCTGTATACTTTAAGTGGCCCTAACATTCAACCAAGGCAGAACATAGCTTAAGGACAAAACATCTGATACTCTTAACTTCAGACATCTTCTCTATAGCCTCTTTTCTAATAACAGAACAATCGTCAGGTAACATGGCAATTAGAATGTTATGGGAATGTGCAAAGTAAGAATTATTTCCTAAAACAAATTTCCCTGTGAACTTTACCCGAAACGTGTTTCCTGACCTATGTTACTTCCTCAAACAAGCTAACTATACCATAAATAACTGAGCTTTTATACTTGAAATTCAAATGAAGCGGTAAGTAAATATTGATAATATAACTAACTAATTTCCTTAGTTTAGGAGCATCTCCTTACACACACAGTCATAGGTCCCAACCCAGCTTCTTCACGGTGTTTCTATCCAGGGGCTTGAATGTATGTCCCTAGAGAAGACATAAATGTCTCGTTGACTTAACGGTTGTCCTGAGAAGATTTCCGATATCGTGGGTAAACGAGTTGGGGCCGGATTTCTCTCCATCAAATGCAATGAATAAGTGTCTGAATGGCAGCTCTACCCTGCGAAGGCAGCAAATACATCTTTGCAATTCCCGTCCAATATTCTTCTCCAAGAAGGCAGTCATTAAGGTAACGACCAGATGGCTGCGCTACAAGGGTCGTGTGTTCCTCAGTAACCTTCTGTCTAATCTTGTGTTGATCCAAGGCTAACGTACCTGGTTAGATAAACATTTTTACATCATTTACCTTTTTATATCAAGCAACTAAAAAAGTAATGAGTTATCAAAATCTTATACCTAAAATCCCATTTAATCGATAGGCTTGGATATTCGACTCGAAATCCCATATTTATTTTAAAAGCGTTTAGTTGCCAAAAAAGAAAGATCTATGAAGTCAATAAAAAAAGCATTATACCTTTATCCTTTTTCCTGTCAAAGTAGAGCGACTCCACTGTCAGATTCCAAGGCTATTCTAACGCATTCTCTTTAGATCGCTGCACAATTCCTCTCACCTTCTTTACTGTAAACTGCTTGTCAAACTCCATAGACTCGTTATATTTACAGGTAAGTCTAGCGCATACTTTGTTATTTACCCTGTGCACAGCTATCAAGGGTGCCAACCCGTCAAGATTGTCTATATTGTATCTTCTCTTCTTAGCAGAAGGGGTTTCTAAAGGAGTTCGAAGGAGTTCTTTTCGAGGTGGAGGTT
The DNA here is from genome assembly GCF_026151205.1 of Bolinopsis microptera. NCBI lineage: Eukaryota > Metazoa > Ctenophora > Tentaculata > Lobata > Bolinopsidae > Bolinopsis > Bolinopsis microptera. The sequence goes on from NC_087079.1 coordinate 9,723,785, forward strand.
CAGACGAGGGTTGAGGTTATGCTGGATGTTGAGGTTCTGCTGTAGGTTCAAATGGGAATACTTTTATGAAGTTAGATCCAGGAAACAATCATCGGATTTCTACAGTCTCCTGAAATATGTTATGTCACATTAGATGATACGGAAAGACACTGTAACGGGCAATCTATGATTTGTTCAAGCATACCCAAAAGGATTTCTTTCATAATAGTAGCTTATTAAAAACACAACATTAAGATTTATTTTAAAATCAACCTAAAACCACATGGCTCAGCAACAATTTCACCAAGTGCAGATCGATCAACATAGCATGTGATGATGTGACAAGTCGCCCCACGAAAAACCTCACCGAACCTCCACGCGGTGTTGGGTGGGTGGCTCGAACGGGAGGTGCATGGGTGTTTCTAACCTATGCATAGGAAGGGACTAGCCATCCCTACAACAAAGGAAAGGCTCTAATAGCCTCTACTAACCTCAGAACCGCAGCATAACCGCTTTTACCACAGGCAAATAACACCTTCCGCAGGAAACTAACAGGCTCACAAGCTCCCACATGACGTGTAACCCCGGCCCAGCATTTGGTTTTGGATCGGACACTCAAAACAACGATAGAGGAGCGGTCTACACGCTCACAGGCTACTACGTCTCGTGTAACCCCAGGATTTAACACGCTCACAGGCTACCACGTCTCGTGTAACCCTAGGATTTAACACGCTTACAGGCTACCACGTCTCGTGTAACTCTAGGACTCTAACACTTAACAGACTCTAACACGCTCACAGGCTTCCACGTCTCGTGTACCCTAGGATTCGATTTTGGATCGGACACTCAAAACAACGATAGAGGAGCGGTCTACACGCTCACAGGCTACCATGTCTCGTGTAACCCCAGGATTTAACACGCTCACAGGCTACCACGTCTCGTGTAACTCTAGGACTCTAACACTTAACAGACTCTAACACGCTCACAGGCTTCCACGTCTCGTGTACCCTAGGATTCGGTTTTGGATCGGATACTCAAAACAACGATAAAGGAGCGGTCTACACGCTCACAGGCTACCATGTCTCGTGTAACCCCAGGATTTGACTCGCTCACAGGCTTCCAAGTCTTGTGTAACTCCAGGATTTAGTTTAGATTTGTCACTCAAAAATCGAAAGAGGAGCGGTCTACAGTGACGTTACATGAGCATTGCATACTCCTACGAGTTGCACGTAGCAGGCCATGACCTCCCCTGGAAGTCCCTGTCTCTCTGTCGTTAACCCGGCGGGGTTGCACCAAGGGCGGTGGTAACAAAACTTCAAGACTCTCGGAGTCTGTTGTCGATATCTATGTTTAATATAGGGGGGGGGCAGGGACAAAAGAATTTCGCGGCATGTACGAAACCGCGAAATTTCCCATTCTCCGCGACAAATTTTATGTATAGTTTAGTATACCGCGAAATGTATTTCGCGGTATCGCGATTTTTGGCCAAAATCGCCGCGAAATCCTTTTGTCCCTGGGGGGGGGGTTGACATGTCTCCGATGTCTTTTGTCTTTTTTGAAACGATAGGGTGCAGAGACATGTCCTGGAGACATTGGAGACAAAGCTTTTGGAGACATTGGAGACACTGGAGACTTAGATGTATGATTGGAAAAGGAGGAGGATCTAGGAGGAGGATGACCCAGGAGGAGGACTCAGGAGGAGAAGGAGGAGGATGAGGACTCAGGAGGAGGACTGAGGAAGAGGACTGAGGAGGACTGAGAAGGAGGAGGACTGAGGAGTACTGAGGAGTACTGAGGAGGATGGCTGAGGAGGATGACTGAGGAAGATGACTGAGAGGGATGAGGAGGAGAAGGACTGAGGAGAAGGAGAAGGAGGAGGACCTAGGAGGATGAGGACCCAGGAGGAGGACTCAGGAGGAAGAGGAGGAGGAGGACTCAGGAGGACTGAGGAGAACGGAGGAGGAGGACTGAATAGGAGGAGGAGGGGGACTGGGGGCAGAACTGAGGATGAAGAAGACTGACGAGAAGGATGAGGAGGAGGACTGAGGAGGAGGTCTGAGAACTGAGGAGGATGAAGAGGAGGAAGACCCAGGAGGAGGAGGACTGAGGAGGACTGAGGAGGAGGATGAGGAGGATGGCTAAGGAGGATGGCCGAGGAGGATGACTGAGAGGGAGGAGGAGGACCTAGGAGGAGGAAGACCCAGAAGGAGGACTCAGGAGGAGGACTCAGGAGGAGGACTCAGGAGGAGAAGGAGGAGGATGAGGACTCAGGAGGAGGACTCAGGAAGAGGACTGAGAAGGAGGAGGACTGAGGAGTACTGAGGAGGATGGCTGAGGAGGATAGCTAAGGAGGATGGCTGTGGAGGATGGTTGAGGAGGATGGCTCAGGAGGATGACTGAGGAGGAGGACCTAGGAGGAGGAGGAGGACCCAGGAGCAGGAGGACCGAGGAGGAGGACTCAGGAGGAGGAGGACTCAGGAGGAGGACTCAGGAAGAGTACTGAGGAGGACAGAGAATGAGGAGGACTGAGGAGTACTGAGGAGGATGGCTGAGGAGGATGACTGAGGAAGATGACTGAGAGGGAAGAGGAGGAGAAGAAGTACTGAGGAGAAGGAGAAGGAGGAGGACTGAGGAGGATGAGGACCCAGGAAGAGGACTTAGGAGGAAGAGGAGGAGGAGGACTCAGGAGGACTGATAAGGAAGAGGACTGAGGAGAACGGAGGAGGAGTATTGAATAGGAGGAGGAAGAGGGGGACTGGGGGCAGGACTGAGGATGAAGAAGACTGACGAGAAGGATGAGGAGGACTGAGGAGGAGGACTGAGGACTGAGGAGGATGAAGAGGAGGAAGACCCAGGAGGAGGAGGACTGAGGAGGACTGAGGAGGAGGATGAGGACTAAGGAGGACTGAGGAGGATGGCTGAAGAGGATGGCCGAGGAGGATGACTGAGAGGAAGGAGGAGGAGGACCTAGGAGGAGGAAGACCCGGAAGGAGGACTCAGGAGGAGGAGGAGAACTCAGGAAGAGGACTGAGGAGGACTGAGGAGGAGGAGGAGGAGGATTGAATAGGAGGAGGAGGAGGAGGGGGACTGGGGAGGACTGAGGAGGAGGAGGACTGACGAGAAGGATGAGGAGGAGAACTGAGGACTAAGGAGGAAGAGGAGGAAGAGGACCCAGGAGGAGGAGGACTGAAGAGGAGGATGAGGATAAGGACTGAGGAAGAGGAGGAGGACTGAGGAGGATGACTGAGAGGGAGGAGGAGGAGGACTGAGAAGAAGGACTGAGGAGGAGAAGGAGGAGGAGAAGGAGGAGGAGGACTCAGGAGGAGGAGGAGGAGGACTCAGGAGGAGGACTCAGGATAACTGAGGAGAAGGAGGAGTGAATATGAGGAGAAGGAGGGGGACTGGGGAGGACTGAGGAGGATGGCTGAGGAGGATGGCTGAGGAGGATGACTGAGGAGGATGACTGAGGAGGATGACTGAGAGGAGGGGGAGGAGGAGGAGGAGAAGGACTGAGGAGGAGGAGGACCTAGGAGTAGGAGGACTCAGGAAGAGGACTCAGGAGGAGGAATGAGAAGGAGGAGGACTGAGGAGAACTGAATAGGAGGAGGAGGGGGACTGGGGGAGACTGAGGAGGAGGGGGACTTGGGGAGGACTGAGGAGGAGGACTGACGAGAAGGATGAGGAGGAGGACTGAGGAGGAGGACTGATGATTGAGGAGGAAGAGGAGGAGGATGAAGAGGAAGAGGAGGACCCAGGAGGAGGACCCAGGAGGAGGAGGAGAATGACTGAGGAGGACTGGAAGGAGAAAGAGGAGGAGGAGTCTCCAAAAGCTGTGTCTCCAATGTCTCCAATGCCCCTAATATCCATTTTATGTCCCTAATGTTCCCAATGTCCCCAATGTCTCCAATGTCTCCAAAAGCTGTGTCTCTAATGTCCCCAATGTCCCCAATGTCTCCAAAAGCTGTGTCTCCAATGTCTCCAATGTCTTTGTCTTTTTCGAAAAGATAAGGTGCGGGAGACATTGGAGACATGTCACCCCCCCCCCCCCCCAATATATCTATGGTATATAATTTGGGAGTCTCTCTCTCCAGCAGCAGGAGTTGGAGAATGGGGACGCGTTGTGAAAGCCACCGACCAATCAAAAGATTCACCAGATCATGACTGTAAATCACAAGGCTTCGACAAGGCTATAGTAAATAAAAGGTAATGCTTTAGACGATGATAGAAAGTCAAAATTTTGAAACAGTTGCTAGGGGACCCGTTGCGGTTGCTATGGAGTATGATGGGCAATGCAAATGGTGACGTAAAAACTTGAAAGAACACGGTGTTCTTTCAAGTTCTTAGAACACCTTTAAACCTTAGAAGTTAGAACTACCAATAACTTTTTACAGAGTGAAGTTTAGACAAATGGATAAAAAGTTATCCAAAAAAAACATCGGCCTCGCTATAATTCATATTTTTGTCGACAAAATAATATGTAAATGTAATGTACGCGCACAGATTGAGATAGTGCTCACGAAAGTTACACTTTGTACAAATTTACTTCGAAAATTACGCGGGAATCCGCCCACGTGTGAGCCCCGCGACGGCCAACCGCACCCTAAGGTATGTGTGTAGAATAAGATAATGTATATAGATTGACATCCTATCGTAGTAATTAAGTAGTGACCTAATTGCGATCATCATGTGTACATCTTGTGATAACATAGTTTTTGGTTTTACTAAAAGCGTTGTTAGCTGATCAGATCGCAAATAACTTATCAATAAAATTCACTTACATGGTAGATTGCAGAGTGCAGACCAAGAACTAGAACATGGACTGCATGTGCGAAGTCTTTTTTTTTCATTATGGTCAGATATCATACCGATGAGTCAAGTGAGGGGATACTTCGACAATATCTTCCTCTCAGTCTCCATTATGGATACCGAACTTTAACCCTTATTCTCGGCTCATTATTAAGTTATTACCGGGCCAAGAGTCAACACGTTACCTGAGTATTGAATTAAATAAGCGCATTGTACTGATTGTAACTCAAGTGATAACTTGTGATAACATACAATATAAACCTTCAAATGCAAAAATTCAACCGTCTGCGACCTTGAAAATGACCTATAGTCAATTTAAATAGACACTTAAAGTCAAATAACTTGCCTGCATATACAGTTTAGAGAATACTGATGTTATCTTGTTACATATTACACTTGATTAGACCTTGCTATGGAAAATTATAATTAAAAGCAACATTACTAATTGGGTTTAAAAATACCTAATTCAAATAAAATTTAATACAAACTGAGCTCTTTGTTTTAATATCAATGTTCGAGGGCTTAAATGGTAAAGGTACGATCAAATGTTAATTCCACACAAATGGTTTACTGTTATAATAAAGCAAATCGTCGAGTAAACACAGTGTGTAAACAAATATATGAGACACAGTAGAAACACTTAATAACTGGTTTCCTAGCAGCGATGTGATGTAGGTATAATAAGCCCTCACATTCTGTCGGGCCTATTATTATGGCAATTCGTCCGGGAGTGGTTAAACAATTTAAAGGGCAGGCATGAGGGGCCTTCACAAAAGTCACGTATTCAACGTCCCACTTGATGTTTAAATCTATAAATGATCGAAATAAATTTTCGTGCACATACAGAATGAATGGTTATTGGTTAATAATTTAATATATATGTAGACCAAGCTCTGTGCACGGGATGCTTCCTGGAAGAATCCAGTTCTTTTAGCTTTTTAGCGGGGCACCCTACCTAAAGCCAAATTGAGATATAATAATCATATTCCTAGGAAAATAATCAGAAATCGAATACCAATCAAATAATATGATATATAGGAGTAGTAACCATATTTACTATGCAAAATGCCCCAACCACACAGTGTAAATTAATATATAATATTCAAATTCCATATCATCATTAAACCTCAATAGTCAATATAATAGCCCAAGCAAAATTCAATAACTTCTTATATACGATACCTTACTGTCATACTACAAATTAATTATACATTTGAATCTGTTAACTAGAGAATAAATTTCTAAACCTAATGCAAGTGAAATAATTTAGATGCAATAATGAATGCCTAATGTGAGTATCATCTGTCAATGTCCTTGTAAAACAGTCTGTACAAGAGATATGAGTAACTAATATAGAAAAGAAAAAACAGGAAGATGTCGTCTGTTGAAAAATAAATAAAATATCTAGAATATAAATTAGAATATAAAATAACATTCAGTCAATGTGTCGTCAATAAACTGTACAATTATCAAATGTTAAAACTGGGTGATACAGTCACCAAAAATAAATATTAAGTATAATAAGTTAATAAATTAAATTTGGTCTATAAAACTACCACTAGGTATAATAGGTCAATAAATTAAAAGTGGTTTATAAAACTACCACTGTGCGAACCCCTTCTCCAGTTAAAACATGTCAGTCATGTGCAAAATCAATCAGAATGGTAAGGTGGTAAAAAAAGGGAATATCCTTTCGATACATCAATTATATATGCCTCAGATTTAAAAGAATTAGAAGATACTTAGTTATCGTCGACTATGATTGCAGTGTAAAATTTGTCATATGAATTGTCGACGGTATAATTAGGGTCTGTTGTTATAGATGAGAGTAGCTGTTTCTTATACGAATCACTAAAGCTTTTAACATCGGGCAGATTTCGTAGATCTGTTGGAACATTATTCCAACATTTTGCCCCCAAGTATTGAAAGTTTTTATGTGATGTTGATCTATTAACATATAAGTTGCAGCTTTCGCCGCTCCTACTACCTCCTGATATGTAACTAAATTTGTTCATAAAGTTTGTAGGACAATTGTCATGGATGATTCTAAACATATAATTTGACAGATGGAGTTGTCGTCTAAGATGGAGTGGTAACCATTTCATGTCTCTATAAACATTAAGGCTGCTCTCTGTTTGTGGAACGTTGAGAGCTATTTTGGCTACCTTTTTGTACAGAGTGTCAAGTTCAGCAAGTTTTGTCTTGCCAGCTCTACAATAGATCGTGTCTAAATCGAATTGTGGTAACATGAGTGCATTGGCAAACATTTTCCTATATTTAATGGGTAGCAGTGCTTTACTTCTATACATTGCACCAATTCTCTTCATGACCTTCCTAATAATATAATCTACATGGCTTTTGAAGTTTAATTTACTATCTAGAATGAGGCCAAGATATTTTGTCTCTTTGCACTCTTTGATTGTGAAAGTTACCTCATTACATTCAATACAAACTGAGCTCTTTGTTTTAATATCATTATCAGTGTTCGAGGGATATTTGAGGGCCTAAATAGTAAAGGTACGATCAAATGTTATTTCCACACATATGGTTTACTGTTATAATATTAAGCAAATCGTCGAGTAAACACAGAGTGTAAACAAATATATGAGACATATTAGAAACACTTAATAACTGGTTTCCTAGCAGCGATGTGATGTAGGTATAATAAGCCCTCACATTCTGTCGGGCCTATTATTATGGCAATTCGTCCGGGAGTGGTTAAACAATTTAAAGGGCAGGCAGGAGCCTCCACAAAAGTCACGTATTCAACGTCCCACTTGATGTTCAAATCTATAATACAAACTGAGCTCTTTGTTTTAATATCATTATCAATGTTCGAGGGATATTTGAGGGCTTAAATAGTAAAGGTACGATCAAATGTTATTTCCACACAAATGGTTTACTGTTATAATTAAGCAAATCGTCGAGTAAACACAGAGTGTAAACAAATATATGAGACATATTAGAAACACTTAATAACTGGTTTCCTAGCAGCGATGTGATGTAGGTATAATAAGCCCTCACATTCTGTCGGGCCTATTATTATGGCAATTCGTCCGGGAGTGGTTAAACGATTTACACGATTTTACACGATTAAAAAATGTATTTGTTATACTGGAATAATAACAATTTTAAAATATAAAATAAATCACTTCCCTCTGAAGTAGAACAGATGATGGGAGAGCTTCAAACATGGCGATGGAGGGAAGCGGTGTCTCACCGCTGGGAGGTAAATTAATACCCGTATTGCGATGGTAAAATTTTATGATATGAGATCCCAAGTAAAAAATAACACAAAAAATAAAAAGTGAATGTTGTCAGTGTAGTGAAATCGGAGGCAACATTAATAAAGACGTATACACTTAAACCGTTGATTTAAAGGGCAGGCAGGAGCCTCCACACAAGTCACGTATTCAACGTCCCACTTGATGTTTAAATCTATAATACAAACTGAGCTCTTTGTTTTAATATCAATGTTCGAGGGCTTAAATGGTAAAGGTACGATCAAATATTAATTCCACACAAATGGTTTACTGTTATAATTAAGCAAATCGTCGAGTAAACACAGAGTGTAAAAAAACATATGAGACATATTAGAAACACCTGTGATGTGATCGACAGCTTGTTAGTGTACGGCTAGCACGATCCTGTCCGCAACTGGTCAATCACGTATCGATTGATCAGATCTCAACGGATCACATCAGCATTAGAACAATGGGAGCAACGTCACGAGATTACCTGTGAGCTTGTGAAATACGAATGTGAACCGAAGTTACAATATATAATGATCCGAAATTCGGACAGATGTCGCCAAAAACTGCTCCTGTCCGACAGCGAAATCTGTCCGAAATCCCCAATTCGGCTGTCGGACAGATGTCGCTGCCGGACAGCTGTCGCCCAATAAGAAATTATGCAGGTTAAACCAGTCACAATTGTCGATTATAGATTACTAAAACGTCTGACCTGTTGAACATACTGATATGATAAAACTGATAATATTTCTGGGATCAGGATAGGCATGAGCAGGTTACAGTAAAGTTAAATATCTACAGAAACCGAACACTGTGTTTTCAAGGTTCAAAATATAATGTGCCTTTATACTTATACACAAACAGGTCCGACCGGTATACCTTTCAATTAAATGATATGAAATGCTTAAACAAGACCAAATCCCCTAAAATATACATTCATTCAACTTGCATTAACAATACTAGTATACAGTGCAGATGGCTCTAAAAGCGAAAGCTATCCTATAATCCTACCTAAACAGCAGCAATCAAGGATCGAAATAACTAACGGTAGATCGAGTAGATAAACTAGAATAATTCAAGTTCAAAACCATTACGAATAAAATAGTAATAAAGGTCGATCGAATTTATAATCAATAAAGCTGGATCCAAGTCAAAAGCCACAAACATGTTCTCCGCAAGCATTTCGTATTGGCGACACACAAATATTCAGTACAATCACGTATGGCGCGGCGCTTTATTATGGAGGGAACTGACTGAGTTCCCTTTTGGTTTGTTATTGTTTGCAAAACGGCTATGACCCCCTGTAGCGTCTTCGACGCTATAGGGGGAGCCGCGCACTTCGTGCGCGGCGGGTCATACAACGTATGACAACTCTTAAATCACCTAATTCGTTCAATCTTAGGGAGGGGCACCAAAAGGGTAGGGGGCGCCAACAGGGGGGTGCCTTTTCGTCGGGGGCGCCAACAGGCCAGGCAACGTTACGCCACTGCTTCATGGTGGTACGATTTGACTGGGTTTACCAATTTGAACAGTAGTATAACTTTAGTCTTTAGGTGTGCTTACTATGCAGTATGCAGTATTATACAGTGCTGTACTGATGGGTACCCCTACAAGACTGAAGACCCCTAACGTATGTAGCTGAGACAAAAAAAAGAAAAAGAAAAGGAAAGAAAAATTTTTATTTACCACAAATAATCAATACATATTGTTATATTCATAAATAAATTCAAATTTCAATTTCAAACACATATACAGTACGCCGCGCACACAGCCACAATTTAAAATTGTTCAGAAATTCGTAGGTCAGCTGTAGGCGCCGCGCACAGGATCTATTCAATTGTTAACTTACAATTACATGTCACATTTCTTAATTACTAGAGCCAAAATTTCAGAAGCAAAATAATTTAAAAGATATTTCTGTCGTTCACGCAGTACAGGCCGTGAGCACTGCGATCTAATTAATATAATAATGGAGAGATTCCAAAAAACCGCGCGCTCGTTATTTATTGTGATTAAATTGAGTGCGCGCCACTGTGAACAGCAGTACCGCTCAAGCATGAATTAGTACTGAGCGGTACGCAGTTCTGCGTGAGGCGTAGACATTTGTAGCACACGTTTCATTCAACTAATCCATTAATCCATGTGACATGTACAATGTAATTATATTAAAGCAAAAATAATATTAATTTTAGTAATAATTGACGTAAACATATGTGTTTAAATAACATCTATAATCTAGCGAGTTACTAATACCGTTCGCGTTTGTTTGTATTCTTGATTATATATCTTTACACTAGCCTATATTATGATGGAGATATACATTATATAATTGCTCCAATATTCAACACTGCTAAACAACAAATACCTACTCGCCCATCGATGAAGCAGTCGCCAAAACAAAGCTCAAAGTTAATATATCTTCGTACTTCGTTTTGGAAACTGTAGAATTCCAATAAATAATTAGTAGTAGAGGCTCTTACGGGCATTGTCTGCTCGATACGTTAGGGACCCCAGATAAGTAAGTAAGTAAGTAAGTAAGTAAGTAAGTAAGTAAGTAAGTAAAGATTATGACATAACATCATCACAAGTGTCCACAAAATATCACCGCACTAAATAAAAAAATAATTTAAATAAATATATTTTTCCATCAACATTAATAATTTATCAAATTCAATTTTATTAATTAATAAAATCTAATACATTATCTATAAATAATTCATTAATACTTCCCAGTGGAATAAAGATTTATGAAACGCTTCTTTGCCACAAAAGGATGAAACCAAAGATATTCATTATGTGTCTCCTTATTGCTTAAATAACTGGGTCCTTCAATTTTCCCTAAAACTTCATTCGAAACATTCCAAAAATAAAAATCATTTACACTGTTTTTAGAAATCATTTCTTTCTTAAATCCATCCAATCTAACTTTAAAGCTTAAAACTGTCGAGCAGTTCTTGACATCTGAAGGGAGTTTGTTCCAGTAAGGAATGACTCGCTCCGGAAGAAAAGAAGACTGGAGATTCTTAACTTTAGTTACACTCTTATTACACCTATTGGTTGAAACTAGATTAAGACCAGATCTGCTCATTCTGAACAAACCCGATCCATATTCAGTCAAACCACTAGTTACTTTAAAAGCTTCAATAAGGTCCCCACGTATTCGCCGCTCTGCCAGCGTTGTCAAATTGAGGATATCCAGTCTGCAGCTGTATGGAAGAGTACCCACCTCATCAATAAGACGGGTAAACCGCCTCTGGACGCTCTCCAGCTCCAAAACAGTCCCCCAACTTCCATGAGCCGCAACTGGATTCCACAATTGGACACAATACTCAAGATGAGGTCTTATCAAAGCTTTATAAATAGCTATCATTACAACCTTTTCTCTAATAACTAAGTTCCTTACAATCCAGCAGATCATACGATTTGCTTTAGAAATACATGCTTTTATCTGTTCATTCCAAAGCAAGGAGCTATGGGTAATAACCCCCAAATCTTTTTCCTGTGCAGATACTTCTAGTTCTACTCCATTTACAATATAATTCGAGTTAGGATTATTATTCAGATTAATATGGACTACTTTACACTTGGCAGGATTGAAGTTTAAGTGCCAAATACTCTCCCAAATTTCGAGTTCTAAAATATCATCAGATACACTTCTATGGTTAGCTGCATTACAAACTAACTTGAGATCATCTGCAAATAATTTAATCTTATTTTTAACATTGTCAGGTAAATCGTTTATATAAAGAATAAATAGCAAAGGACCCAATACTGACCCCTGGGGAACACCAGATAACACGTGTTTCACCTCAGACCATTGTCCTTCTACACAAACCCTCATGGTTCTGTCTGTCAGAAAGTCTTTTATAACATCTAAAACTTTTCCCTTGACCCCAAACCCCTCCAATTTAGATAGAAGTCTAAAGTGGGGGACTGTGTCAAAAGCTTTACTAAAATCAAAATACAAAAGATCGACAGGAGCACCTTCGTCTAAAATATCAAGAATATTATCAAATGTCTCTAAGAGATTAGATAGACAAGATTTACCCTTCACAAATCCATGCTGATGCTTTGAAATTCGTTCTTCTAAAAATGTTAATAAATGTGCCCTCACCAACTTTTCATACACTTTGCACAAAATACAAGTTAATGAGACAGGTCTATAATTTAAGGGATCAGATTTAACACCCTTTTTGAACAATGCTACAACAGATGCTGTCTTCCAAATGTCAGGCAGGACTCCTGTTTCTGAACACTTAACAAATAATTTAGTTACAGCTTCAACAAACTTTTCATCGTATGCTAAGGATTTCAACAACTTTGGATGAACGCCATCCGGACCAGAACTCTTAAAAACATTAAGCTTTAAAAGCTGCTTCTTGATATCAGAACTGCTAATTTCCATATCATCAATAACCTCTTTGTTATAACTCTTATTTTGGGGAAGAGGGCCAGGTGGTTCACGCACAAACACAGAACTAAAGGCACTAGCAAGTACCTCAGCTGACTCAGATGAACTATCTGTGCGTGTACCATCTCCTCTATCTAAAGAAACAACACTTGACTTAACTTGACGTTTATTACGCAAATACGAGTAAAAAGATTTACAATTCTGTTTTAAATTAGATGTAATCTTCTTTTCATAATTTACTTTAGCTTTAATTTCTGCCACCTCAAAAATACGCTGCTTGCTATTTGCACAGCTAAAGTTAATATCCGAAGGATTAATATCAAATTCAGCCCATGCTCTGTCCTTGTTCTTCCTCATTCTTTTAAGTGAAGTTGTACTCCATGGCAACTTAACAGGTCTGTTGTCGAGATAAACCGAAGCAGCTGGGACAGCTGCAGCAACAGACTCCAATTTACCATGTAGTTCAACCCACATATCTTGAACATTATTTGTACAACTATAATCCCAGTCAATATTATTCATACTAAAGTTATATAACTCTTCTGAGGAAATCTTACCCCAAATAGGCTTTAAAATCTTTTGTTTGGGACTTTTGTTAGTATTGGGCGAAACAACCAGTTCGACTAGTATCCCAACATGATCACTTTTGCCAAGCGGAGAAACGATCTTACAACCGTTGACAAGAGCATCATTTGTATACAAAACCTGATCAAGAAGACTCTCTTGGAGAGTATCTTTCACAAGCCGTCTTCTGGTTGTTTCGTTAGTAAAGTACCACGTCAAACCACTGTCATTAAATAAATCAATATACTTTTGTTGAATCATTAAAACATGATTCTTACTAGAAATACCACTATTTACACTACCAGTTTCCCAAGATACATTAGGTAGGTTAAAATCTCCTATGATAATGGTTTCAAAAACATTCTTTTCACTAGATATGTTCTTGATGCAAGATAATAACATATTATTCTGTTTTAAATTCAAAGATGTAGACCTATAAATACAACAAATACTAATCAATCCACCAGAGGTATTGACATTAATAGCTAAAGAGTCTGGTGCTTTTAAAAATGAGCTCACTAATGAAGCATTGCAACTGTTTTTAATATAAATAATAGAACCTCCACCTCCACTTATGTTGCTAGTGGAGTTATCGATTTTAAAATCTCTGTCTTTTCTAAACATACTAAAACCTTCAATAAAAATTTCAGCATCTAAAATATCACTATTAAAATGAGTTTCTGTAATGCAGATTACATGAATGGATTTATAAACTGATAGAATACATTTTAGTTCATCAATTTTATTAAATAGTCCATTAGCATTAGTATAAAAAATATTCATGGGCTGACTACATTCTTTATCACTGCTATTTACTTCTTCTCCACCTTTTTCTCTGTCTTTTCCTTCTCTGCTTCTTCCCGCCTCTTCTTCCTCTCTTCTCTGGCTAAAAAACGGATCTCTCGGTCTGCTCTGCAGAGATCCAGATTTATCCAGTATGATGACTCTTTCCAGCCCTTGCCATGGTTGGAATAATAGTTAACTGACTCCTCGTCAGCTGTCTGGATGATCAATGGCCGACAGGAGTCTGGCTTACCTGGATCCACTTTACCTGCACGATGGCAACTGATAAAGTCACTTTTTTCAATCTTTAGTGTCTCCTTGCAGAACTTCGAGTCCTCTTCCTGGCGTAACTTGGAGTTAGCTTTCTTGCTCTCTGGTACATTCAAAACACACAGATTGAGCTTCCTTAAATTTCGCTCATATGCATCAGTGTGCATCTTTGTCTGAACTTTACTGACAACACTTTGTGAAGCTTGCTGTAGGCTCATTTCTTCCATAACTTTCTTCTGACTATTTGCAGTAACATCAGCGAAGGACTGGAAAGCCTGGTTCACTATCTTTGATATTTCTTTAGGTTTTTCAGACTCAAAGTTAGTTGGAATGTTCTCGTTCACTGCGTTTTCAACAACCCCTCTGATACAAGGTGTAAGAGCCTCAAGTTCCTGCCTAATAACATTCCTTAGTATTTTTGTTTCTTCATTATCAGGGTTCGAGGTCTGAGTCCTTTTGCTTTTTATGTAAGGTGATATAAAACAATTCTGACAACGCCAGTTAGACAGATGGTCGCCTTCTTCTTGTGTCAGACCTGTCAGTCCAACACAGCAATAATGCCAGTACATATCACAGGTTGCACAAGCTAATGAAAACTCCTCTGCGATATACCTTCTGCATTCACAACTACGGTCTCCTTCATCTTCAGTTACATCCGTTTCTGCTGTAGCACCAGTTTTCTCTGGACTTTTCTTGACATTTCGTTTTCGTGCCGTATCTCCTCGTGTCATACCTCCTCGTGTCATACCTCAATAAATGTATTTAATTGTAGTTGTGAAAATAGTTTAAAACTGATACACCTTACTAGACGTATTTTTGACCGTAGAATCGATTGAAAGTGGTTTCAAGATGATTGGACTGATTGTTCTGGGGTAAAATCGCAAAAAAACCGATTTTTGGGCCAAAAATAGGCCAAAAAACCATGTTTTTTGATATTTTGAGCAAGTTAATTTTGTTGGCATGTCGGCAAAACTTGCATAAAGATAGCTAAAAGACAGCCGCACAAGATTGTATAAAAATAAAACAAATCCCTCTATTTGTTCTGAGGTAAAAATCCAAAAAAGTGGTAAAAATTTTGACTTTTTTGCTTGAAGTTTGAATAATTTTTTGCAGTTGTATTAAATCAACCCAAAAATAGTCACATCGTGTTTGCCTAAATTTTTCCTTTCCGAGAAGTACCCACTTCATATACTTTATCGAAGTTTGAATATTGTCACTCCGCAAGCGTTTTTGCCAAATTTTCGACGCGCACTACGCGCAAAAGCATTTAGTTGTTATCAATTGGCACCCGCGCGTTCATCATAAATTTCAAACAGCTATAACTCAGCGAGATTATGTCCGTTCTAGCTCATATTTTCACACTAAATAGAAAATAATGTGATCTTATTGCTGACAAAATATGAATATAATTACTCTATTTGCCTTAGAGTAATAGACTGTCAAAGTTTAAAACGCGCATTGGTATAGCACGTGACTAATAAGTCCAAATTTATACTTCTTAACATATTATCGATCCTTAGACATCATACTATTGTGTCCAATTAGCGGTTAGGTCTCTAAACTCGTAGCAGAAAACACGTCTTTTTGCCCGTAAGAGCCTCTACTATAGTGTTTCAATCGTGTATTCGATGGGCAAGCACTCGCCACTTGAGGCCGAGACAAACGGCACCAGCTCCGCCCCGCAACCGTGAAGTAAGGCGGGGCGGTGGTGTGCACCGTTTATACGGCCCACAGCACGAGACATTTTGAGCTCCAAGACTTAAGACTATAATTAAACGTAGCGACTTACCATCGTCAGCCGTCAAAAATTTAGAATTTGTATGTTATAAACTCTACACCTGCTATCAGTCTAACATGTAATTTAGTTTGTTATTGGCTAAATTTTCAACTCGATTAAGCGATGCAGACGGATGAACTAGGCTTCTCCTCCGTCAAAAACACAATGAGAGGGGATTGTGGAAGGACACGAACACTATTCGTTAACTCGTACCCCGGGTACCCCCTAGAACTGTGTCCCATCAGAGAGAGCCCATCACCCGTCAGATCGAAAACACACGTACCACCTCACAGCAAGTAGACCAAAGTGGCTCTTGTTTGTGAAAGGTGTATCAACTACCCGTCGAGGCGGTGGGTTGGGAGTCCCCCCTGGGATCATTTCGTCCGTAAAATTTTACACAAATAAAAAGGTACTATAAAATATCTTTAAAATTTATTTTAACGCACGTGCACTTAAGAGACCTCATAGCTCGTCTTCTGAGGTATGAGATTGATGGATTCTTCATCCAGTCCAAGGTGCTGGGCTTTTTGTCTTCCTCTGATTCCCCTGAGTGTGCTTTTTAGCAGATCAAGCATGATTGTACTGCAATGTCAACCTATATCTAATCTATTAAAAGAGTGACAACCATACTACACATTGAATTAGGGGGGGGGTCAACCTCATTTTACCTCATGAGGCCAGCCAAAAAAGGCAAAATTGGGATGAGGTAAAATGAGGTAAAATGAGGTAAATAAATCTAGTTTTCTAAGCCTTTTTTTAGAGACAAAAAAGGTTTATTCGAAGTCATTATACTATAATTCGAGGCTGTGCATGGTCTCCCATGATATTTAATGGTTTATTAGGGGTGATGTGGTCCCTGGGAAGGGGCATTCCCAGTTTAACCTACTTACTCTCCAAACTTGGGGTAAATAAAACTTCGCATTATAATTATTATTTATGAAAAGAAAATTGAACATTTCAATTTCCATGATCCATTAGGATATTGTAAATAGCACTTGCTAAGTTTTGTAAAGGAATTAGCAATAACTTTAGTGTCACTTTGGCAGTTGCCAAATGGGGATATTTCCGCATTGCATGACATGGACCATTTAAATAATATCTTAATTTGATATTGCGATTATCGAGTCACTCTGAAACAAATTGTATCTAACTAGACCAAATGTAAACAACAGTTGTGCATGGAACTGGATTGGATATCTACATGAATTTAGTCGAAATTGCATAGTGAAAGGTAATTTTATAATAAATTACTCATATAAACTCATACGGCTACCGGACAACTGAACCCAATTTGGACTTTTCCTAGACAGGGTAGCTTGGGAAAATAATTATAAACCCAATCAGACTACCTAATTAACTTTAAAACGACAACTGAACCCAATCGTCACTAGAAATCACTAACAGTTTAACAGGTTTCCAAATACCGTTCTAGTTTAGCTGCTGCCTGGTTTCTAGTGCTATAATGCTTTCGGAGACAAAACAGAGACAATATTTCATTAATGTTAATTTTAATAGGTAATTGTAATACTCCTGAACAGTGGACTTGGCCCTAGTAACCCTTGACCTGAAACCACGGTGGAAACCTTCCACCATGTTACTGGTCCGGGGATATTCAGGATCCACCATAATGGTGCAGAAGTGGTTCCAAAACTCAGTCGGACACTTGGGGTGGATCTAGGACCAGTCAAGTTAGCCAAACCAAGATAACTACGTTCAAAGTAGTGTACCACATCCATGAGCAAAGGATAAGTAATGGCAATGTGAATGGACAGAGCCATTGAAAAAAGTTGAACTTTTCTAACACCTTCGAAAAAGCGTTCATAGCTGCCTTCTCGAAATCAATCATTATGATACCATCATCAATATTACAAACAGCACTCTTTATAATATTCAACAAAAATATATACGTCTTCTCCGTCTTGTCAGAAAGATACTGTGACCACCATCTCTCTTCCTTATGTATTGATCCGATCTGTATAACAAGCGTACTAATAGATGACAAGGTCTCAGGTGCCTTTCGATCGCGAGATCTGATCTAACAAGCTTACGTGTTCACGAAGCGTGCCGAAAAAGATATGATCCACTGCTCCTCAAGCATCGAGATCCGACCCAGGGCTCGAGATCTGAACCATGGCAGGCCCTCCCAAAGCATCAGGAGTCAAGTAACCTGAGCCGAGTATCCAGCGTGCTAATGGTGCGTTCCATCAGTTTTGGAAGACATGAAACAGTGGAACTATAAGAACGCCCATCAAGATCCGTATCTACAAGGCTAACTTTCAAAGCTAGACGGACACGTTGTCAGTTTCCCAATTTTTTACTGGATTAGAAACCAAACTATGGGAAGAGACTGAGAGGACGACTCCGTAAAGGCTGGATGGCCTGTGTTCTCGAGGATGCGGCTGACAGGTGTCGATAACATCAGCAGAGACGCAGTAAAACAGTTAGCTCTAAAACGAGTGGACACCGTAGAAGAGATGTGTGTGATGCAGGCCACTCCAGGAGGAGACCTCTTCAATCTTCATGTAGCATGTATGTATTAATATTTTACCGGGGTAAGCACAGGGCTCCAATGCTCTAAATTACAGTGGTCACGATCTATCCTATAGTGATAATGACCACAGTCCCCTGCGAAGAAGGAGAACCTGAAAATCCGATCGTTGGGTTCAGTTGTCGTATTTCCTTGGGTTCAGTTGTCGTATTTCCAATTTGGGTGCAGTTGTGATATGACCTGGGTTCAGTTGTCGTTTTGGGCTTTAAGCTGATTGGTCACCCAATTAAGCTGATTGGGTGCCTGTTAACTGCGTGGGAACTAGGTTCAATTGGGTTCAGTTGTCTGCCACCCACTCATACTTCATACAATTCTAAGTTCTTATGTACATGTTCAATGTTCATGATTCGCTGTAGAATAAAGGGCGGTTCACAAAACCACCTTTCGTTTAAATAATTAGATATCACCTCTAATTAGTTGCTCTATAGGGTCGGGAACAACCAAACATTTTTTTGTGTCTCTACGGTTTCTTATAATACTGACTTGGGCCACGCCCATATTTTTCACCAATTTTTAACAGGTAAAATTCTCTAAATCGTCAATTTAGTCACGAAGGAGTATGGAAGGAGTTCTAAATGTGTGCTCCTCTAATATAAACAGTATGAAATGGTTAACTTTAGTCAAGGTCTCATGTCTCTACGACCTTCACTTTTGGCGCTGTGAATCTTGCGCTTCAAGCGCAATGCGCAAATTCCTGCAGGAACTTCCCGACATTGTAGAGACCTGAGACCTCGACTAAAGTTAACCATTTCTTACTGTTTATATTAGAGGAGCACACATTTAGAACTCCTTCCATACTCCTTCGTGACTAAATTGACGATTTAGAGAATTTTACCTGTTAAAATTTTTGCCGAGATTTACCTCATGAGGCCAGCCAAAAAAGGCAAAATTGGGATGAGGTAAAATGAGGTTGACCCCCCCCCGAATTAGGATTCCTTTAAATATCAAATTGATTTATTGTAAACTTGTTTACTCTGTAATAAATGGCATAAAATTGAATTTTTGTTTAACTGAATGTAGTGAGGCATGTTAAGAACGAGGATAAGATTTGAAATGTTTAGGACAACTCTTACTGCTCTACAAGGGTACTGAGGAAAGAAGCTGGGCACCATGCCAAACATGAGATCCATCTATCAGAAGTCTCATACAACCTCATCCAGTGGCGTAACAAAGGGCCCCGCTGACCCCGCTGTGCGGGGGGGGGGGGGGGGGGGGGGGGCACAGGTAACATTACGCAACTGACCTCATGCCTGCCCCTATAATGGAGTAGATAATGTGTTTTGAAACTTGTATATATTTGATTCTCTTTTTTAAATTTTTTAATTGTGTTCTGCCAATTGCGTCAGTTGATTTAATTGAATGTACACATTGTTTGAATGATATTTATCAAAAGTTGAAGTTTAAATTTACTACTGGACGGCCAAAAGGTGCAACATTTTAACAAGTTTTATTGGTATATGGAAAGCAATGGTGAACAGTACACCGTTGTGATTTTAAATGCATATAAGCCACTTGGGCCTGCTAGCAGCTCTTGCAAGATAAGTATAGTTCAAAGAGAGGATGCATCCGTAAAGCAAAGTATTACAATGTAAAATGCAAATTGTGTAGAATATCAACTATTTACGATTTTTTTTCTTTAGGCAAAATGTTGTTCTGCTGTCCAACTCTCTTAGCAGGGTTGGTTCTTATCATCGTGTTCATTGTCTTTTTGGCAAAACGAAATACGTCTCTCAGATTACATAACTATGTAAATTCTTTGAAGGATAAAGCAAATTCCTGGGATGAATCCGAGGTCATTGAGTTCGATCCTCGAACAAAAGTACTCGAGGCTGACTTTAATGAGATGATAGGTACATTTCTATGGAATTATTCAATTATTTAAAAGTAGTAATATAAATAATACTACTTCTTTAAAAAAAGGGACTTGGAATATAAACGACCAAGTTTGCATAAATGTCTATCCAACCAAGAATTTAGGAGGCAATGGTGGGTGCGTACCCTGGATTCTATTGAACGTATTTTTGTTAAAAATATATATATAATTTTCTGGTCACTCGCTTGCTACTCCAAGTCCCCTTAGATATCTGGTCTAAAGTTTGTGCTAGTTATATTTATAAAATATGTTTTTGTCTGCTTTAATTGATACTAAATAAAATTGTTGCTTTCTTTTCTTGTGTCATAATGATCATATACCAAATTTGCAGTTTTATGAAAGTTGCCTATGGAAACGAAAGATGTTTCCATCGTTTTTAAGTAGTATTAGCAATAAATGTTATAATCTATCAGATCGACTGAAGAAAAGGATTGTTATTCCGAACTTGATTGAACCTGAGAATAGTCCTTACGGAACTCCAGCTGCTTATGTCAATCTTGTGGCAGATCACATGACAAATTCATTTGATTTTTCCATGGTGAACAATGTGCTTTGCCAGTTTAAGCACTTTAAAACAGTGATAGGTATATCAATTTATAAGGAAAATATACGTGTCTCTGTTGCTTTTCAAATAACAATAGAACTAATATTATATGTAGAGCATTCATTGAATAGTTGTGGCTGGTTTTAAAATCATACATAATATTTGTTTTCCTAATATAACCAGGCTGTCACTTCTCCACTCTCAGGAGATATCACCTTGCACTTTATACACATGGTTGGAAGCGAGGAGAAGAAGTCCACTCCTATTGTGTTACTTCATGGCTGGCCAAGTACAGTTTGGGAGTTTCATAAATCAATCCCAATGCTTGTTGAAAAAGGTTTGAACATAACTTTTGGGGACTAGTTGGGGATTATCCCTGGTTACAGTTTAAAGCACTCAGTCCTTGGAAATTTAAGCAATGAGTTATAAGACTTTCAAAGTTCATTAAATGCTTAAATAATATTTATGTATTCATCCGTACAAAGACCATCCATGTTAACTGAATCCTAATTTCATAATAGAATTCTCTAAAAAGGTATCTGTCAAACGTTAAAGACATTTTTCTCAGGTTACACTACCGTATAGTGATACCGAGTCTCCCTGGTCTTGGGTTTACAGAACCGCCAAATGTGACCGGTGTTAGCCCTGCTGTCATTGCTTGTGCTTACCACAAACTCATGCTTCAGCTAGGATACAAACGATTTGTTGTAAGTTTTTTGATATACAAGTTAATTTGTTATTACTGGTTAAATTATCTGTTATTTCATGCTTGTATTTATGGCCACTGATAACAACTATGAACTATCTACCAACAGCAGATTATTCAGAAACCATTATTATAATTCTTCAGATTCACGGGGGGGATTGGGGAGCTATCATTGGGTCTCTGATGACTTACATGTATCCTGAAAGCGTTATTGGACTTCATACTACTATGAATCAAATGAAATTTGGTATGGACTATGGATGCAGTATTTTTATCCCTTTTTTTAGTTTTGAGATTGTTTTTGACCTGTTGAAATCTAATGTTTTATCACGAAGATCATCATTTTTATTTAAGTTTAATGCCTAAGCGGGCCTGGCTGTCTTGAGTTACCAATTAGCGATTAAAATCTTACTCGGTTATGGATTTTAAAATGAATAACTTTCCAATGTTTCAGGTTGGAGACTAATACTTCAAACCATGGTTGGAGCTGTGTTTCCTTCTTTGGTGTACACCACTGAAAAAGAGAAAGGAGTTATGCACCCTCTCTCCACATTTGGTCAAAGAATGTATTACGATATGGCATATTTTCACGTGCAGTCTGTACTACCAGACTCCTACGGATACGGCATGGTCGACTCACCAGTCGGACTTATTGGTTGGATAGGTAACCTCCGACAATTATATTACCATCTAGATTCTTTTCGAATTTTTCTATAGTATTTTAACTTCGAATGTTATTTTGAAGTGAAAAATCTTCCAAACCTATAAACATTTTGAATTCTTAGTAATTTGAACTCTTGTCAGGATCTACATATGCTATGGTTAGCAGTTCAAGGGATACAACTAAGAATGCTATGGAAAACATGGAAGCTGGAATAAAATGCTTTGGAATTGACAATATCTGTGCCATGATAAGCATCATTTGGTCTGTAAAAAGTGCACAAGCTTCAATGAGGTGAAAATGAAATATGTGAACGAATATGTATAATGTATGTGGAACTATCTTAGCAATATAGAGAGATGGTGTGCAAAAGTTTGGCATCGACAAAATATGTGCTAATTTGGTTATATTTTTGGCATCATTGATGTTTAATGAGGTACTGCTCATTTATCTTAAGATATTCTGATTTTATGACGGAAAATATAATTTTGTTTAATTTAACTATCAGATAACTCTAAGTAAATATTGCAGGATTTACCACGAATTCTACACAAACGATACAGAACTATTTTCGAACTTGTTTATTCCGAATGTTCCTGTTGCAATCTCTAATTTCCCTAACGAGGTTATGCATTTGACTAAATTTGCAACCAGGGCCACCTTCAACAACATAAAACAGTTAGTATAATATTTTTCCACATAATTATTAATTATTTAAACGTAAATATTTTTGAAGCTTCTCAAATATCTTGATTTAATTCAACCTGACTTGGAATCAAACAAGAATTGCGCCCGTTGTTTCGTTTTGGCAGACGCTAGATTTCCATTCACTATAACTTTAAGTATAAGCTCCAATCAGCTCACCTCATAATAATAATATTGATAAATTATGCATTATAAATACGGAAACACTTGAAATTCAATTCAATTGCCGTAGAACTTAACTTGTATCTGCAATTCAAGAAACTGTAGCAAAAGTAAACTATACTTGTGTACACATCAATACACTACGCGTGCCACGTACAAATTGGGCTTTAAATAACCTACAATTTTACATAACATAGCATACATTAAAATACACTCGCGCCACACATTCATTGACCAAAGGCTATGTATACATCACATCTCCGCATCTATACATCACATCTCCGCGAGCAATCCTCCTGCACGCGCGCGGATTTTTCGTTGCATGGTAACGAACGGAAGGAAGGAACACGACATACTCATATCAGACCTACCTACCCCAATCTCCAAAATCCACGTTTTTCTGCAAAAACCTTCATTCGTAACCTTTCACTATTGCCTTTTTACAAAAGGGTGTGAACGGAAAAAATTTAGCTAGTTTTGAAGACTTTAGACAAAATTTGTATTATGTTTAAATCGAATTGTTAACACTTCCAACCCTAGGTACAACTACCATAACCACGGAGGACACTTCTCCAACATTGATAATACAGAGGCTGTTGTTGGGGATCTGACCTCTTTTATCCAGACAATTCAATAAACAGAGCTCTCTTGGACTGACTTTAGATTATTAATATCCTTACCTTATTGAGAAAATCGTCAGTCATGATCATGATTGATAGTTAGTTTATGATATAAATTATTAGTTTTGTTTTGTGATTTTCATTTTTAAAAATAAACCATTGACATTGTGTGCAAATTTACTGTTTGTTTTTATATTTTTGTATTATAATAGTCATTGAAATTTTACATATTATAAGTTTTACAGATTACCTATGAGCCTTCTATCATCACATCAGCTGAATCCCTGGAATCCTTCAAAGAATTTCTAAAAACCTTCTTATGCAAATTGTCTCAGCATGAATGATATATTTTCAAGTATATATTATCAGTATATGCTACTAATTGAGAAGATCGTCAGTCATGATTGATAGTTAGTTTGTGATATATTATTAGTTTTGTGAATTTTATTCTTAAATTAATGAACCATTGTGTGGAAATTTCTTGTTTTTCAAAATATAATCATTGTAGTTTTACAGATAAGTTTTACAGTTAAGCTGCGCCTACTACCATCACATCAGCTGATGAAAAAAAATCAATGACTAATTTTAGCCTTTATTTAGTGTTAGTTCTTTAATTTTAAGCTTCACTCTCTGATTTTAGTATGAACGATATATTTTCAAGTATATTAATTATGCTTTTCTAACAAAGTTAAAACGAACTCTTCATATAGTGTATCCTGGGTTTGGACAGGATATACCCGTTTACAATATTGCCATCACGTTACATTACATAATTCTGAAACTCATATTATATTTACAATAAATTATGCAATGTCACAACATTAAAATCAACAATGTTACCAGTCGGACTATATTTTATCATGAATGTTTCTGGGATGACTAGATTAAACACTGCTGAGTATAAGTTTATCTTAATATTGGTGTTCTTAAACTTCAATTTATTATTATTACTAGAAAGCCCGTGGTAACAGGGAGGAAGCTAGTATGTTGTATGTAGTAGTATGGTATTCTTTGAAAGAAAGTTTTGATCGCATAAAAAAATACTTCCCAACCGAAGATACATCTGATTTTAATGTTAAAAACACTTTATATTATCACAAAACCGATCAAAATGCCGTTCTAACAATCATTGAACGTGCACGTTTACATTACAACACCGTTGATATGCAACCTTTTGGTTTTTGCCTAACTTTTTACTTTTGGTTTTTGCCTAACTACAAACATATAAAATTCTTTGAATTATAAGTAAGATAAAGTGTTCCGCTTTTTTATTTACTGGTTATAATCTATGTTTTTATAGGCAAAATGGTAACCAGGTATTTACTGGCTAACAGCCCATATCACAAGTAAGCGTTGGCTGTTGTTTTCAACAATATTGCTGGTAAACAGCTACAAAGTTTATATTGAGCATACAATTTTAAATTGAGTCAAACAGAGGCTCATGTAGGAGGACCAGGGAATGTTTACTTAGCACGATAGATGAAGTCAGACGTAAGAAATCGGGCATAGGCCAATAGTCATGATCAGTCATAGGTCATGATATTGTCATCCATGGCCAATTATAACCATCATATGTTTTTATAAATCTGCTGTGTGTTTATAAATTCTTTTAAAGACCAGGTTTAAAGCAATGGACAATATACAACACTTCCCAATGCTAATGTTTGCCCTGTTGTTGGAATTAACTTTTTTTAAATTTTGTATCCAAAAAGTAACATTTATTCCAACACTTTGTAGTTGAATGTAAATACAAGTCGTCAAGCTGAAGGATAAAAAGAGCAAAGCAGCCTCAAAGGAGGTTAAAAACTTCAATTCTGCATACTTCTCTCCCAACCCAACTGGCGGGATGCCATATGGAGTTTCTCAAAATATGGTAAGTTGCTACAGGCCTGTGCAATAGTCTATTTTTTGAAATAAAACATAAGTGGTATGGTGGTCGGTGGAAATTGTAAATATTCTGGTTTTAGATTTTAGAATAAAAACTGTTCATTTTCAGGTCGAGATATGTATTAGAGGCCAGATTCGATTGCTTGACATCAATGAGGCTCTTCCTGTAAAATGCAAAAAGAGCGATGTCAAGGAGTTTCCTCGACTTCCAATCCCCAGTTCATTACCCAAGCCCCAGTTTCAAGTGAAGCAGTCATACAACAAAACTCTAGCCCCTAAAAGAGCTGCAAGTTATTTCAGATATATTGAAAAGAGCTTGGAAGAGCTTGATCAAGAGGTAAATGTTTTGTTGCAGCTTAGTATGATCTCAGTATTAAAGGAGATACAGATTACAGATTCTTTTAAAAAGATAAGGGTACGGTAGGCAACCTTCCGTTTATGATCTTGTTTAATGTAGGTGACATATTTTTATTGTTATTTTGTATGCCACTCCACTGAATAACATGTCATCAGATTGAGTATGACATGGACGAGGAAGATTATGCTTGGTTGGACATCATGAATGAGAGAAGGCAAGAACAAAGTCACTCAAAAGTGCCCTGTGAGATATTTGAACAACTCATGGACAGGTTGGGCTTTTTGTAAAATTCTTAAATTCCATTAAATTAAAATCATTTTCTATGGGCAACCTTACAGTAGAAATTAACTTTATTTTAAATTGTGTGATTTTAAAAGTATCAGTTTTATTGAATTGTCTAAATTAGTTTTATTCAGGTTTGAAAAAGAGAGCTACTTTGAGTCTCAGACTTCAGGAAGTGTTTACGACCCACTAATTGATGAAGATGCTGTATGTTGTATCTGTAACGACGGTGAATGTAGCAACAGGTCTGTCATCATAAATTTCAAATAATTATTCTGGAACAAGTTTTTTTCTCATCGTATTCACAGTACTCCAGGGAGTCTAGTGGGAAATTAATCACCTCAAGCACTCTGGTGTGTACGCTTAAAACTAAATTTTTGGTCTAAAAAATTTCAAACCTTCAACAAACAACACTACCACCTCTCAGTAATGTGATACTGTTCTGTGACATGTGTAACTTGGCAGTACATCAGGACTGTTATGGAGTTCCCTTTATCCCTGAAGGACAGTGGTTGTGTAGAAGGTGTCTGAACAGTCCTTCTAAACCTGTCGACTGTGTTCTCTGTCCTTCAAAAGCAGGTTAACAGAACATCCGTGCACACATCGGATCGTATTATATTATAACATTTTTATGTTTATTCTGTACATAGTTTTTGCAATAACTCAATTTAAACACAACATTCTTATGTGGAAATCATTATAAGAAAAAATATTGTAATTTGCTGTAAAACTTGACAACACATATCTTTACACAGGAGCATTCAAACAGACGGAATGTAACAGATGGGTGCACGTGCTGTGCGCGCTGTGGGTCCCGGAAGTGCACTTCAGTAACCCAGTCTTCTTGGAACCTATAGACTCTATCAACGAGATCCCTGCAGCAAGATGGAAGCTGACGTGTTACATTTGTAGGCGGCGTGAGGGTGCGTGTATTCAGTGCGTCAGGACTAACTGTTACACTGCATTTCATGTTACTTGTGCTCAACAGGCTGGTGGGTTTATTAATTAACTAGTAATGTTCACTATTGTAATCTGACAATGATAACTTGATATTTATTTGAGAATTCTAATTTAGCTGTGGAGCAATATTACCATAATATTACTATTTCATTCTCAAACACTTTAGAAATTCGGGTGCTAAAAACTGCATTCATTGCCGCCAGGTTTGCACATGAAGATAGAAACCTACCAAGACGAATCAGGTAACAGCACGGTGAAGAACGTAGCGTTCTGTGACATCCACACCCCCGCTGACAGTGACGTCACGCCCCTTATTAGTCGGGTTAATGATGAGTCTGATGCTGTATGTCTTATCTTTTTTTTTGATGTTATTGTGTTTAATATTGTCGTTACAGCTTTACAGCGTGCTTAAACTATGATATGTTGTGCCAAAATAATTCAAAAAGGACATATTTTTACAAACACCTTGTATGAACTATGATGATGGCTATCTTATATTCTTATATTCAGCATCTCATATTCTTCTTACCCCAGGAAGAAGGCAAGAAGGTGAAACGTAAAAGTATTCTTCTCGACAAGAAACTGCAACAGAAGTTGAAAAAGAAGTTCTCTTGTGAAACAGGAGCAAACGCCCCCATCGTTAACATTCCTTACATCAATGAGGTAAGGAATTCTTAGTATTTCAAAGAAAGAATTTTCACCATCATAAAAAAGTCAGACTTTCATAATGTCTTATCGAAAAGCTTAAATTATAAACCAGTTTAGTAGTTTCTCCAGCTGAATCATTTACCTGCCAGGATAAAATGGATGAGATTCTGAACTTGGTGGACATTGATGATAAGGGAGAGTTCTTTGAGAGGCTGAAAGCGTACTGGACGCTGAAACGTCAAGCTAGAAATGGTGTACCCCTGCTACGTAGATTACAGGTAATAATAAATTAGATGATTAGTTAGGAAAGTTAAGTTATTTAGCTAGCAAGTCTGAACGTTAGTATGTTGATTAGTTAGTAAGCAAAATAGTTGTACTAAGTCGAGTTAGAATACAGTAAAATGTAAGAATTCATGACAAAACAGTTTTCCCGACGCTGTTTTGTCATAACATCCCACATAATTGAATACATACAATAATTTAAATGTACAGCGAATTCTGGTTAGATGTAAATATTTCACTCACTTGAAGTAGAAGGATCGAAGAGCGGATCAAATTTATCATCTTGTTTTTTAGCCACACAGCGTGGTTCTGCCGGGTACTCGAACCTAGTTCCGTGATCGCATACCACGTGTACAGCCCCTGTGTTAGTCATGCTCCTTAGTTTACATTCCACCTTTACCTCCTGTCCTGAGATAACCGGAAACCGGACCTTAGTGACCAGCCCATTGTCATGAACCCAGGTAATAGTAAGTCCGGTACAGAACCGCTCACCACCATACACCTCTACTTCTGCTAACTGTAGTCTCCCTGTTTGTGCTCCGCCGTATATCGTGACGAGGTTGCTGACAGTGATGATGTTGTTAAAAGAGTAGACAGTCTTGCCTTGAGAATATTCTATTGAAGAGTAAGGAGAAGAGCTAAAAGCAAGGATTGCTCCGTCAATCTCCCCATCTTGACCATACCGATCAGCTGCCCCATTTCTTGTCTGTCTGTTGTAGATATCAACCCTCAGGATAAAAACCTCCGCTTTAAATTCCAGCTTCCACCAAGCTCTCTTTGCTGATGACATGGTCATAGAAACAGAGTTACTGACAGCATCCTCTGGGTAAGGGTATGTTCTTCCATCAATAGCTTTATCCGCGCTGTACCAATACGCGTAGTCATCACTCTGAGAAGCTCGTCCTAGAGATGATATTTTCTTGTAGGAGACATGGTTAGAGGAAGGTTGTGATGATAGGGTTTGGAGGGATGACTGAAGGATTAACAGCACTTTGAAACATACAGCTGACTTAGTTAAAACCATATTTTGTCCGTTGTAGACTTTAAACACCCATGTAAACAAACCGGACGAACTGAGAAACTAAAGCTAACCACAGCTCACTTTGATGTTTAGCAGAACCAACTCAGTATTGGAAATTCGTAAACTTGTAAGTAACTCTTTTGTGGCTGTCATGTAGGTGTCAGAACCGTGTCAACAGTGCGCTCATCCGTTCAAATAACAATACTTCCATCTCATTTCAATTAACAGGTGCATTAATGAGCTCCCTTAACTCTATCATTTATGAAGTCAAACTGTCAAACTGTCAAACTGTCAAACCTTCTCGTGGGCAATATCAGATATTATTACGTTACAGTCCGCCTAATGTCCGTCAATGAGGGGTGAGCTAATTTACTGTTGACAGTTTTACTTCCATTATTAATATCTTCTGTCTCCAGAGTGATAGTGAGGCTTGTGGTCCTCCTTTGACAGTTGCTTTCCACTCAGTTCTACAAATTGAGTAATTTAACACTGAAATGAACTTCTAAATAATTTAATAAGTGCCAACTTCAGTCTTCAACCTTCTTCTCCGGTTTATAATTCTTAGTCGATTATATATACGAGTATTCGGCCAAAAACTTCAAAGTTGTTCCTTATGTCTACAGCTGTGTTATCAATGAATGATACTTGGAAATTAAGTCACGACTTACCAATAAAAAGGGTAACTTCCCGGGTGAAAACAAATTCCAGTTCACACAGAGAATCGTAATAACTTCCTAAAATCTCAGGTAAGTCACACTCGGACCCACACCATGGCCGACGAGGAGAGCGTTGACAAGGACCAGCTGGTAAAATGTCAGCGGTTACGACACGATCTGGAGAGAGCCAGACTCCTTGTGGAGCTTATAAGGAAACGGGAGAAACGGAAAAAGGAACAGGTTAGGGATATGGTTTTGTTGTTATGGTTGCTTTTTTTGTGTTTGGGGTTTCTGCCAAAAAAGCGTGGGGTTAACCAAACCTGATGGGCAACGGAACTTGTTTTTTTAATGAAATACTTTACTTTCTGCACAATAATTAATCAACAAATCACCGTTTAAATAAAATAACCCACTCCAAACAGTTGAAAGTAGCGCAGCACTTGATGGAGATGGAGTTGTGTCCTCTCTCGTACATTCTCAACAGAACTGTTGACCTGCTGTTTGCCAGGGACACCGAGGAACTCTTCCACGAACCTGTCAATGTTGACGAGGTATATTCGTAATCGGGTATTAATAGCCAGTCGATAGCTGGTTAGTGGCTGGTTAGTAGCCGGTTACTTGCCAATAAATAACTGGCTTAAATAACCTTTTTACAATTTACATCTGAACTATAATTGTAGCTGGTGGAATATTGTCGCAGCTTAACCTCTAGTTAATAGTACTGTAAATATTCTCCCAGGTGCAAGGTTATCTTGATGAAATAAAGCAACCTATGGACCTCGGAACAATCAGATCTAAAGTAGAAAACATGGAATACTCCTCTTTTGACCAGTTCAAAGCTGATTTCATGTTGATAATATCAAACTGTCTGTTGTTCAATGCAACTGGGTCTAATATTTACAAATATGCCGAGAAGCTGAAAGACACATGTCGTACCATCATGAATAGGTTTGCCATCTGGTTTGTTACCGATTCGTTAATCTTGTAAGATTATAAAATTATAATGAGGAAGAGTTATGTAGCCATTGATTTGTTAATTTTTATGAATAAGTTTGAGAGTTGACAGGGGCCTGTTTTTAACGCTTCAAGTAAATAATATCTCAATCACCAACACAGGTGCAAGCAAACAATAGAGAACACTCCCATAGACTGGAACACACTTTTACTACTGAAACAAGAAGAGAAGACGCTAGAGGAGCAGCTAGTGGACGTGAAGAATAAAGTGGAGGAAGCCAAGGCTATCACTAATTGGAGCACCCGAACATCTCGTTTGAAGCAGGTTTTTATAAGTTTTTACAAGTTTTTACAAGTTTTTAAAAGTTTTTATAAGTTTTTATAGGTTTTTAAGTTTTTATAAGTCTTGTCAGCCGTCAGGTATTTTAACTGTTATAAATATCTTCTCTGATTTGGCTTATTTAAGACTAATTAGTTAATAGTTAATAATAGTTACTAATTGGTATTTATCGTATTGTTTACTTCAGCTACGTAGAGAGATACGGAAGATAAAACAGCGAATGAACGAAGAAGAACGTTTGAGCACTGCTGATTCCATGTCCTCAGCAGAAAGTATGATATTTTCCTTTTTATTGACGTGGATTCGTGTGGGGAGGCGAAGCAAATTTGTTTACTTTAAAAGCTTAAAGTTTACTCGTGATCAAACACGTGATCAATCCATAGCTCATCTGGACCGCTGGAGAGGTGAAGCAAATTTTGATGACGTCACGATATTACCCAATTAAAGAGGTAAAGATGGTGCAGTGGGATTGAAATTAAACTAGAAACACCAAAACACTGCACCTGGAAGAACGGGAACGCACTACGCAGGTAAATTTAAACTAGCGTCAATTGACCAGTAATCACGGAATATGGTTTTTGTTACAGAGGCAGTAACGACGGTATCATATTATAATGCAGCATTTTAGGAGCATATTATATAGCACCAGTAAAGAAAGGTATCATAGTAAAACTCTTAAGTGTACCAAGGTAAACGAAATCGTGTTTAAATTTCGATTAAAGTGTAATTACGTAACTAGTGAATGGTATTATTGTAATAGCATTCATTTGAAGAATTCTGATCTGAATGAGCCAAATCTGACGGAATAAAACGTCATGAAAGATAATATATAATAATCAGTAATTGTTCCACCATGACGTATTAAATGATGAAAAGTTTGATTACTCTGTTTTTTATATCTGAGTTAAAGTATATACCTTACTCGGGATTATTATGACCGGGATAAAGTGGCGGGTTTAGGGTAATTTCGCCATATTTTTGCCGAACCACATTTTCACCGGTTGTTAATAAACCCGCCGACTCAGCTTTTAGGGTTCCCAAGGGGTATGGGTGCTCATATTTTAATGGTTGTCTTATATTCACTAAAGAAGACTATTGGGACACTTGCTGTAGGTTTTTCGACTTCATTTGGCTAAAATTGCAAAAAATTCACCTTTTTGCCCAATTCTTGTCATATATCCTTATTGTCAAAGTTGATTTAAATAGGCCAATTTTTAATTTCTTAGGTATTGACTATCTCTACATAATGAAATAGGACTCAAAGTAAAAGTAACAGTTAAATTAAAACTCGAATTAATTAAAACGGTCAATAACATGAATCAGTTTCATCAGTCATTTATTCATAATTCTAAACAATGTGAACGATGCATTCTTTCGAAGATTTTCTACAAATTGAGTCATAATGGTTATTTGATACACGTAAACATGTAATGCTAATTCAAAACAACGAATTTGCTAGAGTCTACTTTCAACAATTATTGATAATTCGACTTGTTTCACAAGTTTTAGCAATGCGAAAATTTCTGAACCTGCTTATCTCTAATAAGGAAATTTACATCTGAGACAAAATTTTTGAATCTAAAATTGAAAGGTTGGACACCGGTAAAATGGCGACCGGGAAAATGTGGTGGGTTTTGAGCAATTTTGCCATATTTTTCCCGAACCATATTTTAACCGGTCGTTAATAAACCCGTCGTAATAATCCCGAGTAAGGTAGTAAGTAAGATTTGGTCCGTGATTGGAGACCAAGTAAAGGTTTCTAGGTTAGGGTTTGGGTTTGATCGAGGATAAAAGCCAGGGATTGAGGGATAGGGAAGAGTCAGGGATAGGGAAGAGTCAGGGATAGGGAAGAGTCAGGGATGGGGAAGAGTCGGGGTAGAGCCTTGAGATCTAACTACTCACCTTGTGAGCTGGTCACAACTATCTCGTAGATAGAAATCTGTTTACTTTCCTTTGAGAGTCTTATAGAATCCCCTTCAACATCACAGAAAAAGGTGTAGGTCTGATCTGCCTGCTCTAGTTTGTATGATAGTTGGAGGGTTCCACAGGACTTCTGGTGTTCTTCTCCTAGGTACACTGACACATCTACATTTCCATGAGTATCTTTACAAGATGTGTAGTAGCTAGGGGTCCTTAAACACCAATTGTTGTTTAAGTAAAAGTCAGACATGAAAACCTGGTAGATCACAATTTTGTGAATGAAGTGACTTTTCCCGTACTCCACTTTGAACCAGACTTCCCCGTTGACTGGCACGGTGACTGACTCTGTCTTAAGATTCCTGTCAATCGCAAAGGTTTCCTTAAACTCCTTTAAAGTCTTTGACTGTGTGACTTTCAGTGGTGATAGTTGATCTGGTGACCATGGTAGAATGTGTGGAATTTGAGCGGCAACTGCAATAAACTGGCAAGCTACCAAGACGACCATCAAGATGATTCTCATTTTTCCTCAACTTCTCCTCTGAAAATCTGTTCAGAATCTTTATTTGGTCGTCAAATGAGCTGATTTACTATGTGCGTGCTGTCGAGATGCTTTGCATAGGGTTTGCATAAACAACAACAAACGAAAGGAAAGAGCAACAACGGAATGTGGCTACAGACGAGAGATGCCTTAAACACATGCACTGATCGGTCCAACGCACTCCTCACCTACTTTGTAAAGCGACCATCGTGTGATTTCCACCCGTTTAGGAAAGTACCGTGCTCGTGTCCTCCAACCTCGTGTTCTGTCCCCTATGCTTTATCTTAGATCCCTTAAACTATCAAATCTTCATAAACACCTATTTTGTGAAGTGAGTATCAAGTGATTTCCACCCGTTTAGGAGAGTACAGCCCTTGTGTCCACTCCCCCTGCTATATCTTAGATCCGTAGCACAGTTTGTATACTAAGGGGTCGTTCACATATTATGTAATCAGCCGAGGGGGGAGGGGGGTTTCCAAATGATTACGCTAGTGTAATTTTGACACGATAGCTATGTGTAAAACTGATTACGGATGGGGAGAGGGGTTAAAAATTGTCCAAAAAGTAATTTTTGGCCAGGTACACGCACTCCCCTTTGAGTCATTAAATCTTCATAAACACCAGCTTTGTACAGTTATTATCATGTGATTCGTGCTCGTTTCCATCCTTTTAGGTAAGTACCCCCTCCCCTTGTATCCTCCGTCCTCGTGTCCAGTCCCCCATGCTTTATCTTAGATCCCTTAAACTATCAAATCTCCTAAACATCTACTTTGTAAAGTGAGTATCATGTGATTTCCACTCTTTTAGGAAATCACCTCCCTCGTTTCCTCCGCTCTCATGTTCTCCGCTCTCGTTTCCTCCGCCCTCGTGTCCTCCGCCTTCGTGTCCACTCCCCCTGTTTTATCTTAGATCGGTGGCAGAGTTTGTACAATAAGTAAGTGCATGCAGAAATTATTAACCATAATAATCGCGCCATTTCAACGTTATTACGCTGTAGCCCATGGACCCGAGCAATATGGAGCTGGTAAACGACCTCATAAGGGCCAGGGGCCACTTGACCCTAGCAAGTCAACCCATTATCCGGTAACAGTCTTATAAACACTTCCTCGTTAGAAAAACAAACAGCCCACACACAAAATTTAACCCGTTCAGCTCATTTATTACACAAAATTAACGTTTCACAAAATTTTATTACAATTTCGACATTGTAAGTTTAAATTTACATCGTAATTACACCACCCAAATTTAACTGTATAACCTGGTAAAAAGGTAAAAACTGCAAATTCTTATTAATGTTCACAGTTCAGCCAATGAACTGTACAAGCAGTTCTGACGTTGAACTGTCGCACAAACAGGCCGTGGTTGTGAAATCAAAATTAAATTTTGTTGAACTACATCACATTATTCACACACAGTCGGAGGAGCAAACTGAACTCCTAAAATTTCTAGATTTCTAGATAACAGGAGTTACAAGAGTTACGAGTGTTCTAAAATTTATTTCGTCTATTTAATTGGGTAATATCGTGACGGCATCAAAGTTTGCTTCACCTCCCGGAGGTCCCAGATGAGCTATGGATTGATCACGAGTTTTATCACAGGGTCAATTAAAATAAAAATAACTCCATAACAGTAATAAGTAATGAACTAAAATAACCCCAGATCCAAAGTCAGAGCCAGAGGAGGGAGGTCCCAGCGGGGAGGATGCAACTAAAGATAAGCAAAGTAAGATAAGTGAGTTCTTTGTAAAGAAGGAGGATGGTCTTGAGGGGGAGGGGGGCTCTCAACCTTCTACTCCAGCTGCTGCTCCAACAGATCCGGCTGGTAAGGGATTTGTAGATCTTGTCAGTAATTAGGATGAGAATTTGGCATTTTGTCAATAATTAAAGACGAGAATTTAGGATCTTGTTATAGATAAGAATTTGGGATTTTTTGAAATAATTCAAGACGCAAATTTGAGATTTTTCAACAATTTTGAAATTATGAGAATTTGGGATCCTGTCGACAATTTTTCATGATAATCGATGAGGGATTTTGTTATCTTCTTAGAGGTCGTCGCTGTTGATAAAATATTATGGGTATGGTAGGTGTATGCCAAGGATAGTCTTATCAGGATTCGGGTCTGTTTTTATTAATATTTTTGACCTGATAATATAATATAGCAGCAGACAGCAGTATTACTTAAATTTAGACTATACCAGCAATTATTGCAATAATGATTATAAACTCAATCATTCTTGGCCAAGAAATTGAAGTATAATCAAATCAATATAGGTATTGTTTAATTAAAAGCAAAGTAATGTCGTGGAAAAAATCAGAACTCAGATTAAACATCTGAGCTTAATGTACAATAATATATACAGTACAGCAGGACACAGTTCTCTTTAACAAATCAAGATACGCACAGTAATAGTTGCTAAGATGTTATTTTCCCACGGAGTCAATGTAACGTGACACTCATTGTTGAGTAGTCACGTGACCTCACACTTATTGTTGAGTAGTCACGTGACCTCACACTCATTGTTGAGTAGTCACGTGACCTCACACTCATTGTTGAGTAGTCACGTGACCTCACACTCATTGTTGAGTAGTCACGTGACCTCACACTCATTGTTGAGTAGTCACGTGACCTCACACTCATTGTTGAGTAGTCACGTGACCTCACACTTATTGTTGAGTAGTCACGTGACATCACACTCATTGTTGAGTAGTCACGTGACCTCACACTCATTGTTGAGTAGTCACGTGACCTCACACTCATTGTTGAGTAGTCACGTGACCTCACACTCATTGTTGAGTAGTCACGTGACCTCACACTTATTGTTGAGTAGTCACGTGACCTCACACTCATTGTTGAGTAGTCACGTGACCTCACACTCATTGTTGAGTAGTCACGTGACCTCACACTCATTTTTGAGTAGTCACGTGACCTCACACTCATTGTTGAGTAGTCACGTGACCTCACACTAATTTTTGAGTTGTAACGTGATACTCACACTCATTGTTGAGTAGTCACGTGACTTCACACTCATTGTTGAGTAGTCACGTGACTTCACACTCATTGTTGAGTAGTCACGTGACCTCACACTCATTGTTGAGTAGTCACGTGACCTCACACTCATTGTTGAGTAGTCACGTGACCTCACACTCATTGTTGAGTAGTCACGTGACCTCACACTCATTGTTGAGTAGTCACGACGTTCTCGTTAGCCACTACCACATCATCGGGCGCATCTTCCTCGTTGATCTTCTTCTTGCACCATTGAAAAAGACAGTACAACACGCACAATCCTACGAATGCTCCTACGAATATGGGAATATGTGCGGTAGTTAACCCTCCTCCTTCCCTGCTGCTGGAGCGTCTTCTGTAACAATCTCTGAAGAATAGGGCCTATTTTTAGTCGTGATTTTTATCAACCGGTTAATAAAACCTTGTCTTATCGTTTGTTGTGAGGTATCAACTATCAAGTTGGTGCGGGCAGCAGATTTAAGAAGTTTTGATCAAAGTAAAGCAGAACTGTAGCTATACTACTTACACTTGAAAAGCATTGTAGGCCAGGAGAAGTGACAGTTGTAACAACTTTAATTGCACCGTAGCCATAAACTAACCCAGGTATAAAGGGAAAATGTAGTAGGGAGTAGTGTGGTAACCTTAATATAGTTATCAATCTACAGCTATAATTATAATTCAGCTCATAATTTATGAAGAACTAATTATAGCGCCAAAGATCTTATAGATTGCTAGTAGCATCCTAAAGGACTTTAATAACTAGGTTTCAGTTGCAACTGTAATTGATCATGATCTAATGATGGTTCTGCATTGTTGATTAAAAATAGTCCTTGGTTGACTTTACGCTTGTCACCTCCTATATTGTTAATAGTAATACTTCAAGACCAAAAATGTTTTCATTTTATATTTTATGAACGCACGAAGGAAATATCACAATTGTTCGTTAAATTCGAATAGACATGTCAACTGTGAATAAATTAAAATAAATGGTATGTGGTCTGACTTAAGACTAGTTAAACTCAAAGTCAGAGACCAGAGTAATACTCTGCTCACTGATATATTATGCAGATTTTGAATAATGAATTTATGCTTAACCTAAGATCAAAGCTGAACTTTTGACTCTGAGCGATCAGAGCTTTTATCTTAGGTTAAGCATAAAATTCATTATTCAAAATTTGCATAATATATCAGTGTTAACTTATCTAGTCATATTATCTTTGACTTAATATTATATTATTAAGTTTCTCATATGTCTCATAAATTGCACCAAATCAACTTATGGACGGGTCACGATATGGTAACGTTCATAAGTATTAAGTGAATTGTATCAAGATACAGGACTGTTTGTGAATGAAAGTAAAACCGTTTTCACCAGAGTGTACCTTGCAGGAGTCTCTGAAGTTATTTATTTAAAAAAATTATTTTACAGTTCTGGCTTTCTGGTTAAATTCTTAGTCTGATCTTGACCTGATCTTGATTCTTGACCTGAAGGTTTCCACTTCTAGTCAAGTTACATGTACCATTACCGTTCTTTAACCATCATCAGAAAAATAACGACAACTTTAATTTCTAAAGTGGAAGAGAGGAGGCCTGAGGGTTCAAGTAACAATTTCTTTTTCTTTAGGTGGAAGTGCTTCTGGAAATACAACTGCAAGAAGAAACCGCAATCACTTGCACATAGAAATTGAAAAGGAGGTTAGTTTGAGCAACAAAAACAATTTTATTGTACTGTACATAAAATTGGCTACTCTTGGATTGATAAAATATTTCAATAAAATAGAAGAATACCGTGGTATGGCTGAAATTAAGAAAAATTAAACAACCGAAGAGATACATTTTTCTTGTTAATTTTCAAATTCTGATCGCCAAATATTTATTAAACTATTTAAAATATTTATTAAACTACAACTCATAGATAAGCGAAATGCTGCAAACGAATCAGGAATCCCTGGGAAAGAAAATACTCCGTTTCTTGAAGCGACACAATATCTCTGAAAGGAAGATGGGAAGTGATATCTGCATGGACGGCGGGCAGCTGTCTGCATTCTTGAATAACAAGTAACCTATAGTACTATAAGAAATTTACTTTATAATGACGTGGCGATTTATAATTATGTCGAGAACCCTCCTAAATCTGTGTCAAGTCACAAGTTGATTTATTGCTTAATTGCTCTCTATTCAAAGGTGGCTTTATAATTATACACAATACTGACTACTGAGTAATTATATAGCAAATTACATTTTCATGATAATGATAGATAACTGATACAAATGATCATAATAATGACTGTTAACTGATACAAACGATCAACCAGCCTCGTCCCCAGGTGCTCGTTAACCAATACAAACAGAGAGCTAATCTACAGTTGGTTTGTTCAGCAGAGACGCAACAGGGAACCCGAACGGTTAACCGAAGAGTATGATAGCTCAAATTGTAAGTTTTTATATTATGATTAACGTGGGGCCGGGGGGGGGGGGGGGGGGGGGGGGGGGGGAGCCGGGGGTACCCCGAATACTATGTGATTTCCAGATAGCAGTTGATTTTAGGGGGGAATGTTCACTGAATAACTAGACGTCCATTCAATGGCCGACAGGTTCATGGCACACGACAACGTAAACTATAATTTAAAGTAAAACTAGACGTGTCAGTTTCCATTTTTATGGTTTTGTAAGAACAGCTATCAAAAATTAAATGTTGGATGTATACCATGTGCTACACAAAAATTGCTGTATAAAGCAAAAGTAAAACAATAGCTCAGGGGTCAAGACTCAAGGTGTTGGCCCAGAAAATGGAGTAAGATAATCTTTGTCCAACTTTACGATTATGTAGTTATAATACTGTCTCTTCTATTGTTTGCACCCACGTAGAAGCTTCTGGGGACCTCCCCTGCCCAAAATACCACCTAAGTAGTGAACAATAAAAGAGACGGTATTATAACTGTACAGTGTACATAATCGTAAAGTTGGACATCCATTTTCCGGGCCAACACTCTGAGTCTTGACCACTGAGCTATTGTTTTGCAACGATTATAACGTTTAAAAGTGACTGTGCACTGTGTAAGGTACAGACTCGTTTATAAGACAAGAGAGAAACACCATGGAATGATGTAAAATAACTTTGCAAATGTTTTCATAGTGGATTAAATTCCTGCCCCGGTATTCTGAAGTAACCATGAACTGTGACGATAATCCCTGCCTTATAATCCCTCCAAACTGGAGGTTTATCAAAAGATTACACAAATCTCTGATTTTTTATAACCTCGTCCCTCAGCCCCCTCCGACACAGACTCACAGTCCTCTCAAGACACAGACCTAGACGAGACAAAAGAGGAAACGGACCCCGAGAGAGAAGACCCGGAGCTCTCTAAAGATAACGCTTCTAAAACACCGGTATGTGGTTAGGTACAGTGAGGCTGTTGTTTTGAGCTGTTGTGGAACTGCTAGAATACCTATTACCGGGTACCCGCGGTGGTTCCTTTCCTTTGTTATTTCATCTTGATTATCTTTTATTTCAATTGAAGTATTACTAGATAATCTCTCAAAATAAATGTAAAAGTGTAAAAGATGACATTCTAGTAAATAGTAGAAAATAAAGCTACAGCATTGGCTCTGTGCCTGCTAAAAGCCAACTCTAAAATAAAAGCAAACAAAAACTAACAAACTCGGCAGGTGAGCAGCAGTGTCCGTACCTCATCCCGGACTCCCAAACCCAGACAACTAGACCTCCCTGATGATAGTCCCCAACTAGCCAGGAAGAGGAAGAGAACTGCTACACCAGACACAGGTTCTGAAACTGGCAAGAATTCCACCCGGAAACAATATCCTAGTGAGCTTGTTGTTTTATTCAGCTGGCTGTTTTTTAAACGATCCTGTTCGTGTTCACCTGTTCAATGTTCATGAATCATGACACAGACATTTATTGGAGTTATGAAAGTTTCCGCAATTTTTGACAAATAATTACATTTTTTCGTATTATAAAAAGTAAAATCATGTCTGTCAACTTTAGCATGTTAAGATAATTCGTCTACATTCACAACTTTAAAACGATCCTGTTCGTGTTCACCTGTTCAATGTTCATGAATCATGACACAGACATTTATTGGAGTTATGAAAATTTCCGCAATTTTTGACAAATAATTACATTTTTTCGTATTATAAAGTTTTAAAAAGTAAAATCATGTCTGTCAACTTTAGCATGTTAAGATAATTCGTCTACATGATTCACAACTTTAAAACGATTGATCAGATGCTAGAGGGAAAAATCTTAAAAGCCTCCAACCTAAACCTACTCATCCTCAACAAATAAATAAGCGGATTAAAAAGTGAATTAAGTGCAACCGTCATCACATACGTCATCAACCAAATATACTTCTCATAAAACACACCCTGCCCAAAACGTCCGGTTACATACATACTAATTATAAATCTGGTATAGTTAAGAAACACCGGCACATGGAAGAGGATGTAGACAAGAGTGAAGAGGATGATTGTGATTGTTGCTTTTCTCCTCATCTCCTGGGTGGACTTGTTGGAGTCTGTGGAGTCTTTGAGGAAGATGACTAGAGAGGATGTGATGCAGCTTACTGTGATAGGAAGGATGGGGAATGCTAGTTGTAGACATGAAAATACCGCATCTGATACCTGATAAGGAGTTTAATAAGATCCGTGCTACATGAATTTGTAACTTGTTGGGGGTGATGCAACGTCAATTAATGTCAGTATTCCATAAAAACCCCAAACTGACATTGACATTAATTGACATTAATTGACATTAATTGACATTAATTGACATTAATTGACATTAATTGACATTAATTGACATTAATTGACATTAATTGACATTAATTGACATTAATTTGTCTTGAAATTTGAGATTATCGATATTCGATAAATATTCAAGATACCTTACAAGAGTTTTTTGTGGCGGACCAATTTGCGACGACCGATATTTTGGCGGTCCGAAAATATGGCGAAATTGAACAAAAACCGTCACATTTCGGACGTCACAGAAAATAAGGGTATTTTTCATCATTTTTTGTGACAGTAAGCAGTAAGGAAATTTCTGAAATTCGGTAAAATCATGTTCAAACTTAGTCTGTATTAAGACTGTAAGACTTTCATGTTAGCACATACATGTATTTTAATGCAAATTTAAACTGTATTGCTTGACATTCAATTCGTCATTGGTGTGGTGATAATTTGTCCCAAGATGCCAGAATTTATTTATTTATTTTACTTGATATTACTTTTTAGAAACAAAATAAAGCAGTGAAGGCACAGTCATTGAAATAAGCTAAAAGATAATGCGACGGATTCTATTACGACGACCGAAATTTTGGCGGTCCGAAAATATGGCGAAATGTTCGGAAAACCGCCACATTTCGTACGTTATAAATATGTCTTGTAAGGTATTCACGTCTATGTAAGTTAGATCGGTTCAAAAAAACAAAATGTCCTTGAATAATTATGAGTATGTTATTATCTGTTGATCCTTAGGTTCAAAGACCACCAAAAAAATGTCAGCTTCCAACTCTTCCATCTTCGGTCCCCACCGGCCACCGGCCACGCCCATATTTTATTGATTTCTTATACAGGTAAAATATCTAGAATCGGCTTTTTTTGTATGAAGGAGTAATGTTAGCTGTTTAAGATTCGTTATTCAAATATAAATGTCATGAAGGCATTTCGTTTAATGTGGGTTTTAAGTTCTGATGATGTTGAGAACCACGCCCTTGGATGGCCACGCCCATTTAAGAAAATTAAATTTCGGAAAACCGTATTATTTTAGTTTTATTGTTTAATGATCTGAATTTGTTTCACATTTCACATTTCCATATGTGATAGTAGTGAATAAATTGATGATATAAACGTTCTAGAGTGCTAAAATATGGTAGAACTACATAATCTCTGGTCGAAAAATATCGTGTCAATTAATGTCAGTATTCCAAAATTTTGCAAAACTGACATTGACATTAATTGACATTAATTGACATTAATTGACATTAATTGACGTTGCATTCCCCCCAACTTGTTAGATATTAATCTCCATAGTGTACAGTGTAGATGGGCTATTTATTTTAGAAAACCTCAATCAATTGTTATAACAAAGCTAAAGTTCATACTTCATAATGACCTACCAGGAAGTGAGGGTCTGTGGCGTGGTTCCAGCAGTAAGTAGTACTGTTCTGGTACTTATAATCACTGTACCCCAGTATAACACCCACCACTTGTCGGGTCATTAAAAATACTGCGTATCCTATCAGAACGCTCACAACTATCTTGTTTTTTATCCTAGAGTATTGTTTATAATGAACAATCGTAAGTTTTTAGGACTAATTTCTTGTAAAGTATAAGCTAAACTTTATGATATTGGGAAAAGCCGGGAAAAGTGTGAATAGAGTATATCTTAAGACGTCAGATAATTGTATTAATATCTAATACCTGTAAAAAGGCTTGAGAAGGGCTAGAGTACGGAGAATACTAAGCGAGAAGACAAGGAAAGCTGTGTAGTAAGGGATAAACTCCCAGATAATGCCCCAAAGAGAGCAGAACACGCTGTTGCTAAACATCATATCTCGTCTATCAGCTGACAGTGACAGTCCTGTCATGTGGGAAATACAGTGGGTTATACTTTTATAGCAGCTGAAATCGTTAGTCGACACGTCTTGTTGTTGACATGTTTGAGAATCAAATTACCTCCTGAATAAATTTAAATATGAAAGGTTACAAATTAGAATAAAAGCGTTTAGTTACCTACTGGGAAGACCATGATACAAGTAAGGAGATCAGTAGAAGTGATAGCAATGTAGATACAGGTGGAGATGTTGCTGGTCTTCTTCAGGAAGAAGTTCAGGGAGATAGTGTTAGCTGGGATACCGATCACTACACATAGGAAACACAGCACTGCTATCGTTATATCTACTTCGTTCATACTTCACGTGTATGATTCGTCTTTTATCATTGATTCATCTTGTTGATACGCTAAACAAAGAAACAATGTTAGGATATTAAATCAACTAACGAAAAACTAAGTTATAGTTTTACAGTTTACTTGTAAATCGTTGGGTGCAATGTATTTTCAAACTACGTTGACAAGTTCGTTCGTCTCAGACTCTCATGAGAAAATAGGAGGGAAGGATTGAGTAGACTGGCGAGTGAACATTGAACAATGACAATAACTTAAATCCAGCACAACAATTTAGTAATTACAAGATTACTAAATTATACATATAATCGGTGGTCTCATATATAAATACAACATGTGAAAGGCACTTAGAGAGTTAGAGCTTTGGTTCTGTTCTTTAGTCTTTTAGTCACGGTTAAAATTATATTTGTACGCCTTTTCTTAGTCACAAAAAACTACCAAGATCAGAAAGAGCAGCTTACGCAAATGATGTCGGCCCCGTCGAGCTCCCTATGCTTCAAAAGTTAAAACTTGACGCTTGAATCATCTCAACATTTGGAAACCTGTTATCTAGTCCTGGTCTCAGGTGTAGTGAGACTCTGGCGACAGTAGCACAGGTGGACGGATCTTACCATTTTCTGTTAAATATCTACGAATCTTGCGACATTCCAATAATAATTGTGGGTGGAGGTAACCGGACAAGATACCAAAACGATAATTAAGAAGCGTCACAAATCTAACTGGTAAAATCTTGATATCTTATATCTGCAGACACTTTGATGCAAATGGGTAACCAGGAATATATCAAATTAGATACGCATGACTGCCGAACAAAATATGATATCATAATGTCAAATGGTATTATGTCAAATGATACGAACCTCATCAAAGTTTAACCATTGTAAATATTTTAGTGTCACAGCTTTCCGAGTGTACTATAGAATTTCCTAGAACATAAAAAATTGTATATTAAATAATA
This sequence comes from Bolinopsis microptera, assembly GCF_026151205.1. Taxonomy (NCBI): domain Eukaryota; kingdom Metazoa; phylum Ctenophora; class Tentaculata; order Lobata; family Bolinopsidae; genus Bolinopsis; species Bolinopsis microptera. The sequence continues at coordinate 9,768,181 of NC_087079.1, forward strand.
AATGGAACACAGGTTTAGAATATCACTATGTGAGACCCAAATCACGGTATAATTTAGTGTTTTATATTGACTGAGAAGAGTTTAATTAGCCGGTAACTCACTTAGAGAAAAGAACAACAGAATCAATAAAAAATGACTGATGCATGACTACAATAAACCAGTTCCTGCGGTCGATCTCGCGCAACTTTGACGAGGAATATTGTAGCACGGACTGTTGTCATGGGACAGAATCCTCTTCGAGTATCCCTCAATGAATATTTTTTCCAATTCTAACAAAATGCAGGATGAATATAGAAATATATTGAGAATATTGAGTAATCTGCTGACTAACACCGCATGCACTGTCGTCACACTGTCGACACACATCACATTAATAGTGAACACCTGACATAATATGGTTGACGAACCATCACTTGACGCACAGTCCACGCACGGTTGGCACTAAATGTTGATTATACTACGGAACTTTCTATCCTCAAAGGTTGTACGTGATCTTTGGACAATTTTGTGCAATTAATTATATCCACACTGCACTGATCTTTGGGAAGATCTGACGTCTGATATTGGAGCAAATTCCTTTTTATCACTCTATTTCTCAGCAAAAAGTTCAAAGTTTCGGTCACGTGACAAGATAGCTGACAGGCACGCCTCTAAATCACATGACAATTTTTTTCTTTGTTCTCATATAATTCGATATCAACTGCTTGCTAAAATATAATATAGACTGATTGATTTTGGGTTATCATTGCACAACCCAAAACCTCAACGATAGAAGAGAGAGAGAGAGAGAGAGAGAGAGAGAGAGAGAGAGAGAGAGAGAGAGAGAGAGAGAGAGAGAGAGAGAGAGAGAGAGAGAGAGAGAGAGAGAGAGAGAGAGAGAGAGAGAGAGAGAGAGAGAGAGAGAGAGAGAGAGAGAGAGAGAGAGAGAGAGAGAGAGAGAGAGAGAGAGAGAGAGAGAGAGAGAGAGAGAGAGAGAGAGAGAGAGAGAGAGAGAGAGAGAGAGAGAGAGAGAGAGAGAGAGAGAGAGAGAGAGAGAGAGAGAGAGAGAGAGAGAGAGAGAGAGAGAGAGAGAGAGAGAGAGAGAGAGAGAGAGAGAGAGAGAGAGAGAGAGAGAGAGAGAGAGAGAGAGAGAGAGAGAGAGAGAGAGAGAGAGAGAGAGAGAGAGAGAGAGAGAGAGAGAGAGAGAGAGAGAGAGAGAGAGAGAGAGAGAGAGAGAGAGAGAGAGAGAGAGAGAGAGAGAGAGAGAGAGAGAGAGAGAGAGAGAGAGAGAGAGAGAGAGAGAGAGAGAGAGAGAGAGAGAGAGAGAGAGAGAGAGAGAGAGAGAGAGAGAGAGAGAGAGAGAGAGAGAGAGAGAGAGAGAGAGAGAGAGAGAGAGAGAGAGAGAGAGAGAGAGAGAGAGAGAGAGAGAGAGAGAGAGACTTGTTGTATCCACTATTAGATCAGCGTATTAGATCAGAGTGGGAGTATTTCTGTAGTCAGGCATTACCTGGGCGTATGCGGCAGTCTTTATCTGGGAAGTAGCCCGCCGACCTGGTCAATTCTTAAGATGCAGTGCTACGTTCAAGAGAGTAAACATGAGAAGCTTGTGCAAAGCTACAAAAATAGAACAGAAAAATAATACAAATTAAAGGAGAGAAATAACTGTAGTAATTTAAAATCTAACGACAAAACAGAGAAATTGGAAACGGAGATAATATCAAAACATCTGAAAAATGTTTGAAGTAAAAATACGGCTCGTCTTCAGCTAAGAATTAGTTTGTATATTTAACGACTCCCAAGAAATCGGATACGCAGATTGGATCCTGCCGAAATTTACAGCACTAGTACTGTTGAAATGGAGTTGAGGAGCCGGCGGTGAGTTTCATATCACTCAGAGATTTAGCATTACCCCACCTGTCGCCAAACTATCTCTTTAATTTTACAATGATTTCATTTGAGCTTTGACGTAAATTTGCATTGTACATTTGGAACAAAACACGAACAGGTCTTATGACATTAAAATTCTAAGTTGTAAAACTGACGTACGTTTCTTCCACAGATAGCTCTATAAACCTTCTTTCATGAAAAATTTCTCAAAAACGTTCGTAAACAAATTATCAAATGAAGGTATTCGGTTGTGGTACGCAGTACGCTAAACAGTGAATAAGTACGTGATTCATACAACTTGAGGGGCATGTTAACAGTGTGTGTAAAGGAATTTAACACATGAAGCAGGGAGATGTGGTGTGCCCCATGCGATTGCATTATTATTACCATTCCATCTTATCTCATGAAATGAGGTAGTTTTTACATCGACAGCTAGTCTCCTTGACATGGAATTATTAGATTAATGTACTTCTAACCATGTTATCTCGAGTCTTGACTATTATAATCATTAGGATATTATAATCCTCTTATGTCATCGTCTATCTAGTGAAGAGAGAATATATTAAGATGGTATTATAGTTACAATAAATTATCATTCTAGTCGATAAGGAAGTGGTCTAGATCTGATGTAAAAAGTCTTCAAATATATTAGGTTCCTAATTAACAATGCAAATGTCTTCAGGTAGCCGCTCTACGACGTCCTCAGCGTGCGACGATACATTTTCTGACGAAGGAGTGGTAAGTTGGATAACTTGATTTAGTTATTCAGTAAATTAATTAATAGATTTACTAGCGAAAGTTTTTGATTTTATGTCTACCTAATGAAAAGTAAAAAACTACTGACATAAATGATAGAATTAGATAATTATGATCTTGTAATCGTTATAATCGGAGATCAACGCGAAAAATAAAATCACCTCATTAGAAAATCCTTCACATTAGAAAATCTGCCACATTAAAAATCTGCCATATTAGAAAATGGATATCTTCAGTTTCATTTGAAACATTGCACAGCTTTGTTTCTGACAGATCTGAAACACTGAGCAGCTTTGTTTCTGACAGTAGTAGTGGTAAGTAGGTAAGCAGCAGGACTACAAGCTGTTCCAAGCAGTAGCGCTGTGTATAAAAGGTCCAGTATAAACAACTTTGTGGCTTGTCCCTGTGGCTGAAACTTTTTGTTTTCATCCTGATTTGCATCTTGAACTTCTGGGGTTCGTTGGTGATCCATTTGGTCCGTAGTGGGCTGAAGTAGACCAGAGACTTTAGATGGTAGTAGTGTTGGACCAGTGTAAGGAGCCTCAAAAGGAGCTTCAGAAGCCAGTGCTATATCAACTGGAACCTTGTGAACATGTGGTGGATGTTTGAAAGGTTTAGGAGTTACGAGGAGGACCTCTGGAGCTCCCACAAATAAGACCCAGGGAAGAGCTGATATGGTGTCCAGGAGAAGTATTATTACTATCGACCAAGGAAACGTTTGACGTTCTGTTTTGAGCTTCCTCTTCTTTGTTGACACAGTGGTAGATGTCGAGTCAGCTGATTTAGTAAGTACTTTTTGAGAAGCTCTGGCCCTGGTTACAATCCCGTAAATCACACCATACAACACTAACACAGCTAATTTAGGGAGGAGTAACCCAGCCCCCACAGTTAGCGCTACACACGCCACATCCTTACTGCTCCAACTCTTCACAAAAACACAGAACCGCTGGCCTTGGTACAACCGCATATCACATAGTCCGTAGAGGGGTGAGAAACTGATGATCAGTGTGATGGCGATGGTTCCTAGGAACCCTAATATCTGGTTTTTGTAGCAGAGAGTCTCTCTCCAGTGAAATGGAGATGTTAGGAATAAAACTCTGGTAATTGTCATCGTCAGGATTGACATTGCTGGGAGTATTAGTCCTGGGGTATTGATAAGTTAATTATATAATTGATCGATGATTAGTTAATTGTTTTATGGGTCCAGGGTGTAATATGGAATCAACCGGAACGTGCAATAGTTCTATAACATTTCATGTATTAGTTTTGATTAAGTAGTATTTACCGCATAGTTGTAAAGATTCCATTACTAGACTGTGTATTGTTTTACATTCCCGCTCGTCTTTCTGAAATAGTTAATTTCGTCAATTATTTCATAAGTCAACCACTAGGAGAAATAAATGCATGCAAAAGAGCTATTTCGAATTATATCAAGGTTTAAAATACGCAATTTATAAAATGAAATGGCTGAACTTTTTATGCAGATTTACAGATGGATAACTAGATCATTATAAAAACTTCATACGGTTAAAACATGTGAATCTATAAAAAACCTTATTATAAAGGAGCATGGTAGCGACCTGTGATGCAAAGTATAAGATAGAGACAGCATACAGTACAACTGATAAGTAAAGCTTCATAACTTCTCTTAATTTACTGATGATTATGTAGATCAAGAAGAGAGAAGATAAAACCACAAGAACCAACGCAGGAATCATAACAGTTCGAGTTATGTACAATTTGTTGTAGTTCATATCCTTATTTGAACCACTATTAGGGCTTTCTTCAAAACCTAGAAGAGTTGTATTCTGTGGAGTAATGTTCGGTTGAGAATGAAATTCGAAGGGGTCAATTATCAACATCGTTTGATCCGTCACTGGCAACACCACCATGGGGTCTATAGCCGAGGAGTTTGTTGGAGGTGCTGGTAGATTGTGTTGATCCAATATTTGTGATTCCATGACAGGTTAGCAACCTTAGGTGTGGGTTGCAGCAGTGTGATATACTGTAAGTTCAATAACTATCGTACAGAAAATAGGAAAGTACGACTTGCAAACGTAAGTGAGGAATCGGATAATGAATCAGCTTCCGTTTCTTGAATTGTAATGTTTATTTAGTTGGCTGTGTCTTCGCGGTTAAGAGGAAACTAGCGGCTTCTTTGTAAGATTCCGAGGCTTAAAGATAAGTAAACAAGAACTTCAGAGTTATCGGATTTTCTCCTAAAAACTCAATTAGGATCTCACGCTGGTAAGCTTTGAAGCTAACTCGATTCAACCATAGATAATTTTAATATAACCACAGATTGTCCAGGTTTGCCCCGTGTCATGTCATGAGTATATATATGCATGTGGCTTAGTTAATTCGTAAAGGATTCGCCAAAATTCGTTGGAAACAAAGTGATTAAGGCACTTGTCATCTGGCAAATAAAGGTCGGTCACGGCGTAATGTGTTCATTTCTGTAACGCGCGCGTAATTCTATACAGTCACATTCACGCCTCATGTTTCCCGCGCGCGCGCTCTGTTATTTATTGATCGATGGATCTACCTTACTCAGTAGATGAATCCATAAATTTGGAACATGGGCACATCGCAGTATTGGCCGTATTTGAGTGCTGGGAAGGCTCAGTTCGGTTTTCTAAGATGGATATAGCCGTAAGCTAGGCCTAGGAGCCATCAAAAGTCGTATAAAATTACCCATGGAATGACCAGAAATGAACGAAAATGAACATTCTTCTCAAAGTGCTCAGAATGGTTTAAAATGGGTCGGAAAGTGTTTATATTAGTCCTAGGACCACTCAAACCAAGTTTGGGAATCACTGCATGTCTAGAACCGATGTTACCAATGTTCCAAAATGTTCCAATTTTGGCACAATAATCCTCCTGAGAATCCAGATTTTTGGAACATGGGCACATCGAAGTATTGGCTGTATTTAAGTGCTGGGAAGCCTCAATTCGGTTTTCTAAGATGGATATAGGTAAAAACTAGGTCTAAGAGCCATCAAAAGTCAAATAACATTACCCAGGTTCATGGAATGAACGAAAATGAACAAAAATGAAAATTTTCCTTAAAGCCCCTAGAACGGTTTAAAATTGGTCGGAAAGTGTTTATATTGGTCCTAGGACCACTCAAACCAAGTTTGGGAATCACTGCATGTCTAGAACCGATGTTACCTATGTTCCAAAATGTTCCAATTTTGTCACAATAATCCTCCTGAGAATCCAGATTTTTGGAACATGGGCACATCGAAGTATTGGCTGTATTTAAGTGCTGGGAAGCCTCAATTCGGTTTTTTAAGATGGATATAGGTAAAAACTAGGCTTAAGAGCCATCAAAACTCAAATAACTTTACCCAGGCTCATGGAATGAACGAAAATGAACAAAAATGAATATTGTCCTAAAAATGCTCAGAATGGTTTAAAATTGGTCGGAAAGTGTTTATATTAGTCCTAGGACCACTCAAACCAAGTTTGGGAATCTCTGCATGTCTAGAACCGATGTTACCAATGTTCCAAAATGTTCCAATTTTGGCACAATAATCATCCTGAGAATCCAGATTTTTGGAACATGGGCACATCGAAGTATTGGCTGTATTTAAGTGCTGGGAAGCCTCAATTCGGTTTTCTAAGATGGATATAGGTAAAAACTAGGCCTAAGAGCCATCAAAACTCAAATAACATTACCCAGGTTCATGGAATGAACGAAAATGAACAAAAATGAAAATTTTCCTTAAAGCGCTCAGAATGGTAAGAAAATGGTGGCAAAAGTCAATATTTTCGTCCAACAGAGTCTTAAAGTTGCATTCAGAATTATGTACAATTAGCACACGTACCTCCAAGAGAAGGCAGAAATTATTTTATTGGGCAACTATTTTGGTTTTAATAATCCCCCAATATATTGATATAAATTTTTGACATCATTAGCTGTATTTGTTCGTTGAGGGATGAAGGTTGCGGGTGAAAGGGTTGGTTGAGCGAGGTAGGTTGCTGGTGAAGGGGTTGGTTGCGTTAGGTAGGCTGGTGGTGAATGAGTTGGTTGAGGGATGAAGGTTGCTGGTGAAGGGGTTGGTTGAGTGAGGTGGACTGCTGGTGCTTCTTTGAACTGGTAGATAAAGAGGTAGGCTCATCAATTTAGTGAAGGGATTCATTGTCGTTGTAGTTGTTGTGGTTAACAGAGAGGGAAAATGATTTGTATAACTTAATTATCTATTTATTCTCTTCTTATTCATTAACAAGCTTGCTAAGTTAATCCTATTGCTGATGACCTGATCTGATCTTACGCCTCTACATCCGATCACACCAAATAAGATCGGATAACCTTGCTACGCTCGGATCACCTTATTCAGATCACATCTTTATTTGCTTCCACACATCTATTACACGAAGTGATGTGATACAAATGAAACTGATGTGATCTAAATATAGGGTGTACATTGTGTGACTGTCTGACTGTTTATGGAATCACTGCATGCCCAGAACTGATACGAGGGGTGCAGAATACCGAACCATCTTAACAGTACAGTAAATGAATAGTCTGTTGATTGGCCTTATGACTCTTTCGTAAACTCTTTGGAATTGCTCAGAGCGGTTTAAAATTGGTCGGAAAGTGTTTGTATTGGTCCTAAGACCACTCGAATTGGAACATTTTGGAACATTGGTAACATCGGTTCTAGACATGCAGTGATTCCCAAACTTGGTTTGAGTGGTCCTAGGACCAATATAAACACTTTCCGACCAATTTTAAACCGTTCTGAGAATTTTTAGGACAATATCCATTTTTGTTCATTTTCGTTCATTCCATGAACCTGGGTAATATTATTTGACTTTTGATGGCTCTTAGGCCTAGTTTTAACCTATATTCATCTTTAAAAAACGAATTGAGGCTTCCCAGCACTTAAATACAGCCAATACTTCGATGTGCCCATGTTCCAAAAATCTGGATTCTCAGGAGGATTATTGTGACAAAATTGGAACATTTTGGAACATTGGTAACATCGGTTCTAGACATGCAGTGATTCCCAAACTTGGTTTGAGTGGTCCTAGGCCCAATATAAACACTTTCCGACCAATTTTAAACCATTCTGAGCACTTTGAGAAGAATGTTCATTTTCGTTCATTTCTGGTCATTCCATGGGTAATTTTATACGACTTTGATGGCTCCTAGGCCTAGCTTACGGCTATATCCATCTTAGAAAACCGAACTGAGGCTTCCCAGCACTTAAATACAGCCAATACTTCGATGTGCCCATGTTCCAAAAATCTGGATTCTTGGGAGAATTATTGTGACAAAATTGGAACATTTAGGAACATTGGTAACATCGGTTCTAGACATGCAGTGATTCCCAAACTTGGTTTGAGTGGTCCTAGGACTAATATAAACACTTTCCGACCAATTTTAAACCGTTCTGAGTATTTTTAGGACAATATTCATTTTTGTTCATTTTCGTTCATTCCATGAACCTGGGTAATGTTATTTGAGTTTTGATGGCTCTTAGGCCTAGTTTTTACCGATATCCATCTTAGGAAACCGAATTGAGGCTTCCCAGCACTTAAATACAGCCAATACTTCGACGTGCCCAGGTTCCAAAAATCTGGATTCTCAGGAGGATTATTGTGCCAAAATTGGAACATTTTGGAACATTGGTAACATCGGTTCTAGACATGCAGTGATTCCCAAACTTGGTTTGAGTGGTCCTAGGACTAATATTAATACTTTCCGACCAATTTTAAACCGTTCTGAGCATTTTTAGGACAATATTCATTTTTGTTCATTTTCGTTCATTCCATGAACCTGGGTAATGTTATTTGAGTTTTGATGGCTCTTAGGCCTAGTTTTTACCTATATCCATCTTAGAAAACCGAATTGAGGCTTCCCAGCACTTAAATACAGCCAATACTTCGATGTGCCCATGTTCCAAAAATCTGGATTCTCAGGAGGATTATTGTGACAAAATTGGAACATTTTGGAACATTGGTAACATCGGTTCTAGACATGCAGTGATTCCCAAACTTGGTTTGAGTGGTCCTAGGACTAATATAAACACTTTCCGACCAATTTTAAACCGTTCTGAGCATTTTTAGGACAATATTCATTTTTGTTCATTTTCGTTCATTCCATGAACCTGGGTAATGTTATGCTACTTTCGATGGCCCTTAGACCTAGCTTGCAAATATATCCATCATTTACAATTATTTTTGGCACTATTTAGAGCTCATTAGGGCAAATAAATGCATGGCACACTTTTGGCACAATTTTGGCACATGTTCCAAAAATGTTCCAAAAATGTTCCAAAAATCTGGATTCATCAACTCACCTTACTCGGGAATATTATAGCGGGTTAATTTATGACTGGGAAAATTAATGACCGGGAAAAATATGGCGGAATTTCCCAAAACCCGCCAAATTATCCCGGTCATGTATTTACCGGTGGCCGACCTTTCAAGTTTTTTTTCAGAGGTCAACAAATTTTCAACCGAAATTTCTGTTTTTGTTACTTGTTAAAGAAGTTATTTCAATTTACAGTTATTGATATTACTCAGAAATAGAAAAAAATACACGTCTATTTAAAGGAAAATAAATCTAAGCAATAATAAGTCAAATCTTCATTAAAGCGTATTCTCATTCTCATTATCGCTAATGTCACCTCCATTATCATTATTGATATCCCCCTGCTGCTGACCGTCAAATTCGAAGTTGTATTGTTGTCTTAACAAGACTTTCATTTTGTCCGCTAATGGGGCTACTGCTCTGAAGGTCAGCCGGAGCTTAATTTCCTGCCCACCGCTTGGTATTGGGGAACGTCTTGGCTTTGCATTTTCAACTGCTCCAGTAATCAATCCACCGTGGACCATGAAATAGTGGCACAGTTTACTCACTTCTAGCGGGATGTGGTCCACCCTGAAATCTGATCTCTATAACCAAATTGTGGTTTTTATACCGAAATTATGGTAGCAACCGCCAATAAAGTTACAGCCCTCCATCCACTGCTTCAAAAGTCTTCTCTAGCATATATGAGACTTCAGGTAAAATATGATGATCACCACCCCCTTGGAACCCCATTATCTGAGTCGGCGGGTTTTTTTATGACTGGTAAAATTTTTGACCGGGAAAAATATGGCGGAATCTTCCAAAACCCACCACTTTATCCCGGTTATAATATTCCCGAGTAAGGTATTTGACGCAAAACTAGTTCAGCCAGGGGTAGGAAGAGTAACGTGAATTGTGGCAAACATTCTTGTTTCATTCAATTTTATTAACAATAAAACTTTACTGATTTCCTTAATATTAGTAAAGTAAAAAGTAAAAAAGTAAGGTAAAAATTATGACATCACATCTTCACACATGTCTACAAAATATCATCGCACTATGTGACAAATATATAATAAATAATTCCCCACCAACATTAATTATTTATCAAATACAATAATAAAGTACTTCGGTGAACTGAACTCAGTGACCAACTGTTTAAATGAGTTGCAAACTAATTTTCCCTGCCATGCCTATAACACCCGTCAGCAGTTATCTATACTACGAAAAACTTACTAATCGTACTGATCAACTCTCAGAGTCAAGGCGTACTCAAAACGTGAAAAATCGAAAATAAGTTCAAAGAGTTTAGTAATAAATTGGAAATGATATGGTTTATTAAGTATAGCTGTGGTCAGTTTACTACCGCCCTCATCAGATACAAATTTCAAGTGTGGCAGTGCAATTGTTTCCTATTCTAGCTCAAACTTGGCTCTCCTTCAAAGTTTTATGTATGTCGGTTTTGTACCCGTAAACTCTTAATAACTTTCACATATTTGTTTTTCGGAGTCAGTCAATACTTTCCCTCATCGTATCATGACCTAATACCACCTAGTCATAGTATATAGTACTATTATAATAGGGTACTATAATTAGTACTATTATAGAGTCACTAGGTCGGAGTTTGTTGACATAACAGTTTCAGCGCCGGCTACCATCTTGCAAAATGAAACTGCTTAGAGTATAGAAATGACCATTAGATTCACTGCATAAGAACAAGGTTGTATGAAAGACCATTACCACAAAGATCTGGGTTACTCTATTTAATAAATGTTTTTTATCGGAGTTTACTTTCAGAGCTGCAACTTAAAACAGATGGATCTCGTTTGGGCGAAGTGTGCAGGTTATCCAGCCTACCCTGCTCTGGTAAGCTTTGTGTTCGAGTTCACAAGTTCTTAATAAGATGATATGACCATGTCTTCATTTGTCACATTATAAATAAAGTAGGTCAAGTTATGATCAAACATCAATCAGGATTTTATTTAAATTTGTATCAGCTGTGGTGTCGAGATGTAGCGTGTGAGCTAGATCACACAATACAAAAGCTGGCTCACACATCTGATTAGATCACAAACTCCAACAAATCATCCAATTTCAGATAGTAGACCCCAGCACAGTACCAGGTTTCACGCATTGTGGTATCCCGATACCAGTTCCTCCTCCAGAAGTGCTAAAACAGCGCTCCAGTAAACCTAACACTTTCCTGGTGCTATTCTTTGACACTCGCCGCACTTGGTAAGAACTAAGATACATTTTGTAGTTATTTCCGGTTACTCTAACCAAATGAAAGAAGTTTTAATAATCAACAAGGAATTCAATGAAATAATCAAGGAGTAAATAAGAAGTTGACAATGAAGTAAATAAGAAGTTGACAATGAAGTAAAGAAGTAACTATAAAATGGAGATCTTCCTCTTTTTAAAGGATCACCAGAATAAACACGTCAAGCAACTGATCACCAGTGGCGTAACGTTGCATGTTGGCTCTAGATTATAAAAAGGGTTACAACTTACACTCTGTATCCTAATGACGTATGATGGAGATATGAGAGATCAATCTAATTAACTGTAAACTAAACCATGTCACAAAAACAATATCTAACTTTTGTAGCTGATAGATAGCTAATCTGACAATTCTACACCAGGCAGTGGTTACCACACCGGGAAGCTACAGCCGTTGGGTGTGGATCAGGAAATAGATGCCGCCAAAGTTCTAGAATGTAAAAAGGGAGCAGCCAAGAAGAGTGTGACTGGGGCATTCAAGCGAGCTTCTCTTCATCTTCAGATGGTTAACGGTAAGAACATTTCCTGTCGGGAGATCGAGGGGTTTGTTTATAAAAATGTTAGGATTTTAAGCGAAATGAATAATTTCAAACTAGCATTTACTTTTGGACGAGTGGCAGCTGCGGCTTTGGCACTCATGTCATATTTTTCCAGATAATGATGTTTTTTTGTACAATTCTTTGTGATGAATAAGAGTGGTGACTGAAACGTAATACCTCGCAGGTGAAATAACAGAGCAGGAGTATTTTGAAAGGACGAAGGAGTTTGAGTGAATTCGTTGCAGATCCCAAATCTAATTCATCTACCTCTATCAAAGATACAAGAGAGGATATTGGGTCATCTGGCTTCAGTTTTAAAAAAACACTCACATTTTTAGTACGCAATTGAACTTTAAGAGAATATTGGAGATTTGATCTATCGTGGATAGTAGTTCATACGGAACATTCTGCAGACTTTAGGATAACGAAAGATCTATTTGCTGACGTTGATAATGCCTTGGTTTTATATTCTATCAGTAATTTCTCGTGCTTTATTCACGATTATTTCCGTCATTTCTGCATTATTTCTAAATTCTTATTGGTGTCGATTTCAGACTTTAAGCAAGAACAGTTCTATAATCGCTCAAATCATCTAAATTCATGTGGATATAGCTGTTGCAGAAGACAGTCTTTAAATCGACAGTCTTTAAATTTACTTTCTTTAAAAATTACTAAAATAGTTATTCTCTGAATGAGTGGGATGAACTTATTTACAGCTGACTTATTTATTTTGTTTTGAATTTAAAAGACATCACGATTTTATTAAAATATTTAACATGGTGGATTCCATTTCACATTGATATTAATGTAATCATTGATCATTTATTTATACCACTCATTATCATTATATTGGTTTTGATAACAAAATCGTTTTTATTTTGACATCCCAACCCAAAAACAGCTAAATCCTCTCCAAGTAAATTATATGAAGTCCAAATCTGTGTAAATAAAGTTTTAGTGTGAGTATAAAGCGTCTGTAAGCGTCCAATTGTCTCCATTTTACACGTTACAGCTTTACAGTTTTCAATAAAACCAGCACCATTGACAGCTCCTGACACTTCAGTGCAGCGTGGACTCGGAAAAACGAGCCAATAAAACTCCTTATCCTACCCAATTGGCCGGTCATATCTTATATTACGAGTCAGGTGACTCAAATCAACTTACTAATGGCCTCGAACTGTAGCTGTCTCATATTGGCCTCTGCTTCATTGGGAGATCTTCTCTGCCCCTCTAGGCTCTAGCTTCGCTTTTGTAACTTAATGAAATGCGGCCGGTAAGATTATTCGTATAAATCTGCGTTTAGACTTAGTATAAGGTACACCGTGCCACGAATAGGAATCCGTTCTTTGATTGGAGTATACAGTTTCTATTCCTGTGCTCCCCTACACTCCAGAAAATCCCATACACACGTACTGAGAGATCCTGGCCATGCTTCAGAATTACACTACGGAGCAACAAGTCACGAGTAAGGGGAACCTAGTCGTGCGACTTTCAAATAGAGCAGTGTCTCTGCAGGACACACTAACTCCCCACTTCAGACCTTGTTCGACACACCAAGTGCCCTGAGACTCGGGAACCACGCGGGGCCGGCCCCTAGCTTGTGAAATTCAACCAAGTCACGTTCAGTAATCTGTGTAAGAGCACTCCATTTTATTTTTGTGATCTCATGTTTAGGTGTGTGATAGATATCACTCTGGGCTATGTAGTATTTAAACGCTGTTAAACGCCGACAAAATGCCGCACTGGTTATAACGGGGTACAATTTCACATCCTGCTACAGGTAGTACTGACGTTTGGGGCCGTTGGGCGGGTTGTCATGGTAACAACCAAACTTTTTCCTCCTACGCTATTGGATAAACGCCTCACGCGAATTTCGCATGATAGAGTTTCGGGGAAGCATATCTTTAATTGCTTAAGTAACGACTGCTATTTAGTTTGATAAATTCCGTTGGTCTGGTGCTTATTTTAATGTCCCGAAGTTTATGGACAGTGCGTATGTATTTTAAACGTTTATCTTTGGAGGGAGCTCGGAATGGGACTGTAACTCACCTTTAAGGAGCCGTGAAATACCGAATAACGGATTATTCAATTTATTCATAGTCATTAATACGAAACTTTTCGGCTGTCCATGTTTTTATAAGAGCACGCGACTAGTGACGTCACGCAATCTATTTGGTTCCGGATAAAGGTTTTGGAGTAAGAACCACTTGGAATGCCCCATTACCAAAACGGATCTGAAAGAGCAATCCGGTCCTGATTTCTGTTCGATTCCTAATTTGGACAGGCTTTTGAAGTATACTTTTAACTTTGTAGAATTTATGGTTATTGAATTTAATATACGGTCATGAAAAATAACCGCGCTTTTGACAATACTTTTTATCAGTAAAATTGAAGTTGACAGTGAAGGGTTAACTGGTTGGCCGATCAGTACTAACATTAAAGTATGAATATATTCAAGCTAGCTGCTCTAAGCTTATTGACTCCATGATTTCCTATTTGATCAGTTTATCTGACATTTCTCAAGAAAATGTGGTGTAAATTTGAGCTTCACAGTCCACAACTCTTCAAGTTTCACTAACATTAAATCTGAGCATGATTTACAACTCCCAATTCTAGTGGTCCTCTCTCTCACTTTAACTACGATTCATTATTAGTGTTGAATTCTTTTTAATGCTAACTTTAATTACACCTGAGCATGTGATGGAATTCTGGGGCACAAAGGGCGGAAATTAGTGGAATCAATCGTGGGAATCGAATGGGAGCAAACCTAAGTGAATTATTCAAGTATGATTTGATTATTGATCAGAATCTATGATTTATAGATTTAGAGTGGGCACTGCTAACAATGTAAAACCAATAAAACTTTGTGGGAGGGCTTTTCCTATCAGTATCTCAAGTCTGAGCTTGAATTTATTTGGACGGAGTTCAAATTTTTCCCGTTGTACATCTTTATCATTTTATATTTTAGTTAATCTTTTTTCTCTTCTGGGAGCTATCACATAAATTAATGGTCAATGGTCATAAGCAGTCATAGTGAAAATGCAATTTTACTCGAACAGTAATGTGGGACCTCAAACCCACAAAATTCATAACAAACGTTTTAAGCCAGGCTCAATATTGATGAAGAATCCGTAATAACCAGCAGTGATAACCAGCAGTGATCAGGGTATGTGTAAATTAATAACCGCGTCTGGGTTCTCCCATGATAGCAAATACATTTATGTTTAACGAACCAGGGTATAACGGTCTGTGCCATTACGATCAGGCTGTGTAACTCAGTTAAACTCACGTGCTACCTAAACTTCAGGTAAAATTACCACATGAGCCCACTGGCCCTTGACAGCTGGAATTACATTTTACTCAATTTATTACTGTCATGGTTCCTTGCCAGGGTAGCTCGATTGTACGGGTTGTTGGGTTGTGTGATCTCAATTTTTATAATTTATAATATATTTGTATTATCAAATCACCAAGGCCACTGTTATTCAATAAAATATATTCTTCTCATATTTCTTTTTATTGTTCGTGACTAACCTTTATCAGTCATTTCAATTCTGCTCGATCTGTAGTCTCCAGTCCCATAGTACTACCATGATTCGTACAATTATTACAATTCTCAAATGCCAACTCGCATTCGGAAGCATTTTGAAGTTAAACTGGGATGAAAAATAAATTTAGACCAATTAGTGAGGATATTCATTAATCATGCAGTGTAATGACCCGGTGATCCACTCAATTGCAGGCCTGGAACTCCTCTTATTCTGCTTCGAAATCTTGTTGGAAGATAACGGAATATTTGAGCCGTTCAACGGAATATTTGAGCCGTTCAAATTTGTGCTGTTTGCATGCTCAGCTATAGATGGACCTAAATAAAGAGTTAAATTATACGAATAACTGAAAGGGTATTTGTTATACTACAATGTTACAAACTCTCATGTTACATTCGTGCATTAATAATCATCGTTAAATTAATAATTGGTTAATCTATTATCTATGCAGTTACCATGAAAATAAGTTCATTTCCTACCTTCAACTCATTAGTTCATTCCCCGAAGCCGGAGCATGTTTATACGTGCATGTAATACGTTCCGGCCGTCCCGAGACGTCTACTAGATGTACACGACTGTATTATTTAATTATATCTTTCCTTCTGGGATGAAGGACCTCACTTGCTTAAACTTCATAGCTTGAGTTGTTTAGTTCTACAGTGCGAGCAGTGCACATGCTGATATGATTGACGCTGCTTCAGCTTTTGTTTTGCATTACGTGTAACACAGTTATGTATTCTACTGATCGGACTTGTCCCATGTAACTTATTACTACTTTTCAGTGCTTACAGATATTACTTTATTAAACTTGAAGTGCAACGTGCGTGGTGTTACACACACAACGAAAAGTTCCATCCTAGGACGTACAGCCGATCAGCTTCTAAGAGTGCAGCAATAATTGATCAGAGCTGACAATAGTCCTTGAGGGCTGGTGACTTTATATTTATCGGTATGATTTTATAAGTTTCAAGAACCCCCTCCAGGATTTCGGTATAATCACCAGAACGAAATCTAAAAGACTCTAACTATCAGTATGATACTGGCCACCATGAAATAGAAAATTACCAACTATAAACACTGTGCAGCTGCTGCCTGTTTTGTATGATTACCATCTCAGTATACTATACGAAAATTTTAATATCTGAGGCTCCATTTGATTTGTAGAATAATTTCAGTTCAGCATCTATTACTTTCAAGTGCGAAAAATTATGTTCGAGTGCTTTTTAGGGGTTCATAAATAAATCTGCCACCTCTCTTTCTTATTATAATCAATACTCAAAAAGGCCATGTTAGAGCGTCTTACTCCAATAAATTTGATATCATCGGCCAAAAAGCCTGTCATCGCCAGTTTGTTATTATGCAAGTGCAACTCATCAAGAAGAAACAGAAACCATGATCGTATCATTGTGTCCTACCCATCTGACTCGGTGCTAAAACTAGGTTAGTTACAGCAGGTTAATAAGTTTAGCGACTGTTCTGCTGCTCTCCTCCTGCCAGGTTTGCCTTCCAATTTCATGTGGCTACAGTACGATCAAATCAGTCTCTTTTCTAAAGTCTCTCCGTCGGTGAAACACAAAGAGTCTTAATGAAACCGACCCTGTTTTTAGTTGATGCCTAATCTGTTTTTAACGCACAAATAGCAGAGTTCATATCATTGGCCTCGCTAGCAAGTTATAAATATAAAGAATGGATATTTTCTTCTGAGAGTAGATTCCGATTTCTGATTTATTACTCTTAGTAGCAGGTTAGTACGTGAAACTAACATTAACGCGTGAGTAAGGTTGGTAACCTAGCAGTAGAATTTACTCTCGACACCAACACCAACAACAAATTTAAAACCACTTTATTTCCTTAATTGTATAGCTGAAAATAATACAGTTCCACGATTTTTCGCTACCTTTCATAATTGGACTAAAGTCGATAATCGAATTGAATATATGCTCATATGCAAACTCGAGTCACGTGGACGTGGTGCACGGAGTGGTTGCCCGTAGCAACCAATCTGAGTCACGTATTCTATTGACATTGTTCGCATGTGATGCTGAAAATTGTGGTTCTAATCGAGAAACCTTACTCCCACTCGCTTTTCTCAGTTTTTAAACCTTGTGTCTCAAGCGGTTTTACTTTCAACTTAAAATTTCCAAGTTTTTTATTTTATTTTCAAGTTCTTTAGTATGATAAAAAAACAATCCCTTTAAATCCCAGCCTTCTCGCTGGTAAGTTAATAGGTCCTGTAACTTTACTGTGCTAAATTCAGGTGCAATTCTCAATCGCGTAGGCGTCATTATTTGTTACACGTTTTTCTGAGTACCTAGTCTCCTTGCACCATCCAGCCGAACACACACCAAACACCCATTATTCGTGTATCTCCGACTCTATGTTAAACATAGATCCTAGTCAATGCTTACAAATTATTCAGTGTACAATTTGCTTTCTTTTTCATGGTATTTTTCCACCTATCGGCCGAAACTTTTTCATTTTTCCACTGGTAATAAGGCTGATGGAAAGTTGTGTCCAGAAGAACACGAACTTCAAATTGTTGACATCACGCCGGACCTTTGTTGTTTGTTATTTATTTGGGTGCTTGCACTCAACTAATACTTCCAGCAGTATTATAATGTATTTCATTCACCTTTTATGAACGGAGCCCGTAAAAATAGCTCACAGCTAAGAATCTCTGACCCAAATTTCTTGTTAATTTTATTGTTAATCTTAAAAATCCTCAGATAATATGTTAAATAAGTATGTGATTGCGATACTGCTGACATTAGTCGTGAGCAGTTTTTCAGAAAGCAACGAAATAGAACCGCCCGACAGTTTGGTCCTCAAATACGGTAAGTAACAAGACACTCCTTACTTAAGTAGCATGGGTCAGTAAATAACTCCTTCAAGCTTAAGGACTTAGTAATAAGTAAGTCACTCCTATAAGTTAAAGGAGTGACGTACAAAAATCACTCTTAAAAGTAGTTTTGCACTGACAACAAAAAACATTAGCTACCTTTGTAAATCATGGTCCATTTTGGCCATAATTTCAACAAGCAAAGCTGTAATTTCATAGTTTCACGATTGAAACCAACCTTCATTGTTTTAATTTTTAACGCGACCCCTTCCCGAGTAGCGGCAATAAAGTGCCCTAAACCGACGATAAAAGACGGTTCAGTGATCCCTGATGTCGAAGAGATTGAATTATACGAAACCTATACCGTTATCTGCAATAATAACTTCCAAATGGGTATAAACAATCATTTCTTCTAGCACTTTTTCAAAAATAATTTTCTTATTTATCTATCTTATCTTTTATTTCTGTTATGTCCTAAGTTCTGTTTCTGTCCTAAGTGTACCCAAATCATTGATTCATCAAAGACTAAACAATTTAATCTGTTAGGTTTATGTCTTTGGAATCCTTTATAACTTTGCCACGTGTATACAGTTTAATTTGTATGTCAAAGTGCAGCAGAAGGAACATAAGAATTATAACTAAAGTCTGTAGATTGTATACAAAGAATCTATGATTTATCATTTAGCTCGGTGTAGAGCGGCAGTATAAGATAACATACCAATTTCTCAGAGAGGGGAGAAGATAAGGTAATTGGAATAGATCCAGTGTACACCTGTTCACCAAAAGATGATGGGTCTGGAGCCTTGTCTCCAGAAACTCTCCCTACATGTGTTAATTATCCATGTTCGTCAATACGCTTTTTTGATTAACTAATTAAAAATTAATTTACTAATTTGTTAATCAACTGATTGACTAATTAACTTTTTGCCTCAATTTGGCTCAAATCGTTTTACAATAATATCCCCAGGGAGTCAGAGTCAACTAGATTTTATAAAACAGATAACTGCTGACGTTAACAACAAATATGCCGTGCAAAGCGATCAAATCGGTTGTTGGGAGGGATCAAACGGTGATTTTAACGGAGCGAGTGGCTTGACTCAATGTAATCCTCGAAGCCCTTCAATGTATATAGGTGAGAAATTATAAAAGATAAAAAGTTCGTCGCCTTTTGGATCCTCTTTACAAATGAAATCTATAATATATAGTAGGGTAGCGTTTGAATCACCACCTGTCTTTATATTTGACACTATATCGCGGATCTACAAATAATTAATTATAAGTTTATGTCATTACTAGTTACTACCCGCTACATTACAGATATTGGTTGCAACGACAACAACAAAGAACGCACAATGGTTGGCTATAACTCGCTTATGGTATTTGGTGATAAAGTGGACGCCACTGATCCATTGTGGGGAGAAGATATCATTGAAGATGAGGTCGAAAAAATGAAAATCTACATGGAATGTATTCCAGGTAAATCTATATGGAATGTATTCCAGGTAAATCTATATGGAATGTATTTCAGGTAAATCTATATTTAACTTTCTCTTACGAAGCTGACGTTGTTTAAACTTCAAGAACATGCATAACTTCAAACTTGAGAAGAATGTATCTTATTCTTAATGATCACAACTTTAAATGCTAAATATAAATCTCTATAGTAATGAAAATGTTTTAACACCTCAGTACTGTGTCTTACTACAGCTCAACCTGCTCAGTCTGACTATTTGGGAATTTAAACTCTTGATATAAATCTCTATTACAGCTGAAGAAATAGCGACGGTATGTCAGAAGGTTGATGAGCAACCTACCAAGTCAAATACGAAACTTTACGTCAAAGTGTACAGGTGAATATTCACACTATTGATTGAAAGCCCCTCGTAAGGGGATTGTCTCTCATGGACTAATTAGTGTTTTACATCACAATAAGTTAAAAATAAAGACCCCAATGGGCACTCCTGAAAACATAACTACTAGAAAATATATCAAAACTAAATAGAAAAACTGTGGTCAAATGTGATAAAATGGCAACAAACTGCGAATTATAATGGAAAATAAATTTTGAATTCGTTATTTAATGGCACGCAGCAGATTATAGAAAATGTAAAAAAAGTCAAGCAAAAATGTTGTTCACATATCACATTTACAAATGGGTTTGAGTTTCAAATTAATTTCACTGTACGACAAACAGATTATTTAAAAAATTTACAGATTATAAACTAAAACACAGCATTGATTTGGCTTGGTATAAAAGTGATAAAAAACAAATTTAAAAACTCAATATTCTGGACGTTGGATTTAGCCCCGATTAGCAGCAAAAAAAGATTAAGAATTTCTGTTTCTAGTGGACCTACGGAGGCCGCTGATTTCGTGGATGAGAAATTTACTCGTGGACCACTCATTTACATTATCATCCACCTTCTGCAGCTTCAGTATTTTTCTTTTGCATTGTGATTTGAACGCCTTCACTCTTCAGCAATTGGCATGACACTGAATTGAATGCTTCGTCTAGCGATGCGTCTACAAATAGTAGTGGGCCGTTGAAGAATATTGAATTTCTATGTGTGGCAGTATTGCAGTCATTGAACCATTCATAGTTAGCTTCAGTGATTACTTCTGAGTTTCGAGACGGCACATTTTTGCGCATAGTTTTTGCGACGAGAGGAGGTGATTAGGGAAATAGAATATTGTATTCATGAAAATGAGTGAATTAGATAATACTAAGATTATGCTGTGTATAGTTAGGATCGAGTAGTTGCTGAGGAGGTGTCCCATCTTTGTGCACCTAATTAGTTTATCCGATAGTTCATCCAAAAGTTTATTGTTTTCCCCGGAACTCCTTCTCTGTTCACCTATATTATTTATCAATTTGTTACGGTCGTAAGGATTAAAAAAGTTTGACTGTGAATTAACAGTAATAATGTTCAGTAGTTCCCCCGATATACACTCAAAACAAGACCATCTTCATCCTGGAGTTTTTGATATGTTTTCAACGTCATTTTTGCTAAGGTAGCTACACTTGTAGTGTTTAATTTGCCTGCACATGTTGCATATTAGATTCTGGCGAGATTTTGGAATTTGTACTGAGCATTTATCACATTTGACCGTCTTACTAGATGTTAGCACCAGGTTTGGTGTCAACTTGTAAAGTATTAATAGATAGTAACGTGACGTGAGCTAAGTGATTTTGATATGGAATAAATAATAAGATCAACAATTAATTAACGTGACGTAGTGAGTTCCTGTATAATTTAGTATATACTTATAGTAAATAGTTATTACGTGACCTGCTAACGTGACCTAGCTAATACTTCGCATACTATAAAAAAATGGGGTGGTAAGACTATTTTAATCATAGATCTTTATTAGGGTTTCAAATTTTACTCATCTGTATATCTTTTTTGCAATCGCAGTTCTATGATATTCATCATAAACTGGTTCGTTTGCAGTGTTGATATACCAGACTCAGAACCGAGCCGAGAGAAGCGGCTGATGAACATCAAGCAAAGCGAAGATATACACTACAGGTTGCGGTGTGATGATGGCTACAATTTCGAGTAAGTATCTGGTTCAAATATCCAATTTCAGATTTAAGGCTGGCCTTACGTTTTGAAATGCTATGGTTCACATTTTAATTTCAATTACAGGTATAGATTGTCCACACCATAGCTTTATAACACGAATGCTTTGTTTCACTTCTAAATGAAAAGCTGTAATAGTAAAACTAAAAAGCCAATATCGAATTTGGCAGTTATTCGAGTACATATCGAGCTGTTTACAATCACAATACGATTTGTAATTAAACGAATCTTCCCGAGAAGCTGTTCCGGCCTAGCCGATGGCCGATGCTCCTACATGGTTTTCCGGATCATCACTAGATGAACGGGACACTATGGTAGTCACTTTCCGGACGTAGCCTCTCTGTCCAAACGGAGAGGTAAAGTGAGCGCCCTACACATACACTCACACACTCACGCACGCAATCATAAATTGAAACGACACAGTACATGCATACAAGGCTCTAATTGGGTATATAAGACGTTTGACAGGTTATTTGAGAGGCTACAGATACTGGTGATTGGGATCATGTGAAACTCTCTAATCTCTATACCAGATTTTTCTATACCAGGCATTTATCGTTCCCCCGTGAGGTCCGGTATATAGAGGTTTTACTGTATTTTAGTATTTATTTTGAATCAAATTTATAACTTTATAATGTTTTGACTTTTTACCGACAGTAAAGAATTAAGGGGGAGATCGATGTGCTTCACAGTAACTAACTGTTTCAATATTCAGGGACGGTATTGACGAAGAAACAGTTTATGGTTATTGCTCAGCAGTAGGAGCTGAAGCCGGGGCCAACGAATTCTTCGCGTACACTAAAGATGCACCTGATACCGCCCTCAACTGCTATGGTAAGCGACTGGCAGAAAGGTTCAAGCGAAATTATAATATTATATTCAATATAAAATTGTAATTAGTTAGGTTGTAAACCTGCTAAATGTTGATAACATCGATAAAAAACCCGCAGCTAAGTGTCCAGCAAACCCTAAAAATGCAGACCTATTTTCTGTGGGGTCACCAGTCTTCAGTGTGCTGTACATGCCATCTTTAAGAAAAGGAGAAAATTTCATCGTCCCTAAAAATACGGTCAGTATCATTTGTTGGTTACATGTTGGTTGTCGCTTTATAATGTTTTACTTCCTGACGTCAAAAACTGACCAAATTAATCCATTCAGTAGTATAAACTGATAGAGCCAAATGAAATCATTCATTGTTAAAAAGGTTTTGTTGCCTTGAATAGCATTATTGGATGATAATGATTGATAGGACCATCAATTTCATCGTCGTTGGAGTAAATGCAGAAAATGATGCCGATGAATCCACTGAATTGGAACTTATGTCCTCCATAAGGATTTATATTCGCCATCAGATCTCAATTCTCAGACTACATTTTATAATTGCAGGTTAAGTGTGCAGATGGGCACTCATTAGTAGAGGACGCTCCAGAGAACTTTGAGATAAGCTGTTTAGGAGCTGACACGACTGCAAATCCAGATTCTGGACTGTTATCTTGCACTGATTGTCCTGTTTGTTATGGTGGGTAATTTTAAATCGTCGTTAACGCCTAGGTCACATTAACTCCTAGGTCACATTAACTCCTAGGTCACATTAACGCCTAGGTCACATTAACTCCTAGGTCACATTAACTTCTAGGTCACATAAACTCCTAGGTCACATTAACTCCTAGGTCACATTAACTCCTAGGTCACATTAACGCCTAGGTCATATTAACTCCTAGGTCACATTAACTCCTAGGTCACATTAACTCCTAGGTCACATTAACTCCTAGGTCACATTAACGCCTAGGTCACATTAACTCCTAGGTCACATTAACGCCTAGGTCACATTAACGCCTAGGTCACTAGGTC
The DNA here is from genome assembly GCF_026151205.1 of Bolinopsis microptera. NCBI lineage: Eukaryota > Metazoa > Ctenophora > Tentaculata > Lobata > Bolinopsidae > Bolinopsis > Bolinopsis microptera. The sequence goes on from NC_087079.1 coordinate 9,791,748, forward strand.
CTATCAACATTCAACAGTGCTGATTGCTTATATTTGTTGTAGCCCTCAAATATCTTTGTAGCTTCAAAGCTGTATAGGGTAAATGCTCACCAAAGACTAATGAACGAATTTTTACAGCAATGTGTATAGAAAATCCCGAAAGTGTTGATAAGTTTGTTGCCGATACTGACTCAGTATTCAAAACACTGACAATGCCTGCTCTTACTAAAGGAAAATCTCACACTTTAACCAGCGCCAATGTAAGTGGAATTCTTCCATCATGTTTGGGGTGAACTCCTATTAAACGTATAATTAAAAGTATGAACTAATCGTAGGAATTGTAGAAATCAAACACAGATACCCTAATTCAGAGTCCAAATCAAATGGACAATCCATTTTCTCTGTTTAGGTGATATGCGAAGACAACTATTCTTTAGCTCCAGATGCCCCGACCAGCTTTGACATTACCTGTAATGCTGTGGGATTACTGTCTTGTGAAACCTGCCCTAAATGTTATGGTGAGTCGTGCTAGGAAACAATTATGCTTGATTTGTTTAAGTTATTCGACACTATCATTATCTTAGCTTTAGCTGACCTCTCTCCAGTCTCCATAACGAAGTGGATATCCGAGATATTTTGTATCCTAGAGAATTGTATAGTACATTCACTATACCGTAAACGATTACTATAGTCTATTATCTTTCAGTGAAGTGTCCAGCAAACCCGGATAATGCCAACATGTTCGTGGCAGGAGAGGATCCTGTCTTTAAACAGCTGGAAATAGAAGAGATGATAAAAGGGCAACAAGTTACCTTTAAAGCTGAAAAGGTGACAAAAAGTTCTATGCGCGTGGGGCTGAAAATTTCAGTAGTATTTCGAGCCGACATCTTAATATCCACCTATAAATTTTAAGTTTTAGAACCCCTGCAGTCTTATTCACCTCATTCAGGTGATATGTGAAGATGGACACGATTTAGAGGAGGGTGCCCTAGAAAAATACACTGTGACTTGTAGCGACCCTGGGGCGGCTGATCCGAATATGGGGCTACTTAGCTGCGGAGATGCATGTCCTAAGTGCTACCGTTAGTATGATTTCTTTATCGCATAATCTGTTCTGTGACTCACACAGCGTTTTCCTCAGCCGTACATCTTGCTATTTTGAAGTGGTGTGAGTTGAGTTATAAAATAATTCATTATGATTAACAAACTCTCACAATTATATAGTCCCACCTTTTGTTTTGCAGCTATGTGTCCTGCGAACCCCGACAGTACTAAGTTTGCGGACGGCGCTGACGGTGTGTTCAAACAACTCACCATGGAGGCGTTCAAAAAAGGGGCATCACACGCTCTCACCAAAGAAAATGTAAGAATTTAGCACTAACGATGGACCATATACGTTTTACCGAAACAATTAACTCGAATTTTACTTTTCCCGATCTTAAACACTCTTATCAAACGAAATAATGATCAGGTAGTCTGCGAGGAGAATATGGGGGTAGCAGATGATGCACCAGATTCTTACGAGATCGATTGTGGGAAGTCAAATGAAGACGGGTTATTTGAATGTACTACGTGTCCTAAATGTGTAGGTTAGTTATATAAAACATAGGTAAATATGAATAAATTGAACATTAAAGTTTAGAAGAAATAATTGAGGAATAACTTCATCGAATATTATCAAAACTGAAAATTTCAGCTCAGTGCATAGCCCCTCACACTGAAGATACGTTGGTTATTCCGGAAGAAAATGGAGTAAAGTTGGTTCCAATGGATGGTAACATAAATCTAAACCAAGAACTCGTTGGTATGTGAAAAGCTTTTTACAAATGTCTAAAACTTTTTGGTTTCTATAGATATCGATCATCGATGTTAACTGAACCTTTCATAGACTCTTAGGGAAAGGTCCAAGGAGAGTATAGACTGATCAGTATAGAGACAGTATCATTAACCCCCTTCACTTTCAGTCGCCGTGGGTGACATAGAGTGCAAGGATAACTATGCCATGTCAGCTGATGCTCCGGAAACTTTCTCTTTCGTGTGTAAAGAGAATGGCATGTTCAGTTGCGCTGACGGTGCAAATGGATGTCCTCGATGCCTAGGTTAATAAAAGGACTGAAATATGAAGCAATTGATGTCCGGCATTTTGACTAGATTATCATTAGTGGGTACAGTGTACACATATTATTAGAGGTCTAGTATACCGGGTTTACAATATAATTTAAAACCGTCCCACACAATTACATTCAAAACATTTCTCTAATCATAATTTCTATAAGGCACCTGTAACTGGCCAGAAGCTGTTGTCATTGGAGGTGATGAAGGATATGACTTCCAGTATGTTGATGAGACGAAGAATAAAGGTGACGATAGGGCTGAAAAAGCTATTCCTGGAGTTAATCACGTTGAGGTAAGTCACGTGATATGTTTTAGTATTTCTTATCTCGGACTCTTGACTTTAAAGAAAATTGTTCAGTATTCATTGTGTCTTTAAAATTGAGTCTGGTTTACTCTTTTCAGGCATACTGTACAAATACATCTCTGGTTATTTTGGGACCAAGATTTTTAAGCTGTATTACCAATAACACGATGGTTTTCGATCTCAAAGGTTACCTTGATGACGCTGTACCAGTCTGTCAACTAGGTAAATTTTTTTAATAAATTTTAATAAATTTTAAAAAATTTGTAACTAGGTAAATTAATTGTTTATGTTTGATCAGGAATAATGACGTAGAGTGAAAAAAACACAATAGTCAATACGTCTTACTCTCAAGTAATTTCAGCGAACACACACTTGCCAATTGGACTGAATTGAACTCTCAAATTCTCTTGATTAAAGCTTTGAAAAGTTTCTGACATTATAATGTAACCACATTCCGCAGAACCAGTGTGTGAAGCACCGGCTACAGAGGGAGGCTCGTTCCAAATGACAGGGAATATAGCAGTCGGGGAGGTATACACCTTCACTTGCAATGAAGGTACTGATGATTACAGACGGGTTTTATAGACCTATTTGTCTAGTACAAATTAAATTATAAATCATTTATATTAGTATTGATGTTTTGGATAAACGGTGTGTTGCCGGAGTTTTTAAAGAACTTCTCGGATTTATGAACTTCATACTAAGTTTTTAAATATTTGTATTTTAACCAGGGTATGTGTTCGATCTAGACACGATAAAAGAGCACGGAGATGAGATCACAATAACTTGTGAAAAACCAGCTGAAAATGACACCCTCGTTAACTCTAAACTGCCAGCACAGTACTGTTACAGTAAGTACCCGGACAGCAATGTACTGTTACAGTAAGTACCCGGGCAGTAATGTCCTGTTACATTAAGTACCCGGACAGTAATGTACTGTTACAGTAAGTACCCGGACAGCAATGTACTGTTACAGTAAGTACCCGGGCAGTAATGTACTGTTACAGTAAGTACCCGGGCAGTAATGTCCTGTTACATTAAGTACCCGGACAGTAATGTACTGTTACAGTAAGTACCCGGACAGCAATGTACTGTTACAGTAAGTACCCGGGCAGTAATGTCCTGTTACATTAAGTACCCGGACAGTAATGTACTGTTACAGTAAGTACCCGGACAGCAATGTACTGTTACAGTAAGTACCCGGACAGCAATGTACTGTTACAGTAAGTACCCGGGCAGTAATGTCCTGTTACATTAAGTACCCGGACAGTAATGTACTGTTACAGTAAGTACCCGGACAGCAATGTACTGTTACAGTAAGTACCCGGGCAGTAATGTACTGTTACAGTAAGTACCCAGACAGCAATGTACTGTTACAGTAAGTACCCGGACAGCAATTTAATGTTACAGTAAGTACCCGGACAGCAATGTACTGTTACAGTAAGTACCCGGGCAGTAATGTACTGTTACAGTAAGTACCCAGACAGCAATGTACTGTTACAGTAAGTACCCGGACAGCAATTTAATGTTACAGTAAGTACCCGGACAGCAATGTAATGTTACAGTAAGTACCCGGACAGTAATTTAATGTTACAGTAAGTACCCGGACAGCAATGTAATGTTACAGTAAGTACCCGGGCAGCAATGTACTGTTACAGTAAGTACCCGGACAGCACAGCACTGTTACAGTAAGTACCCGGACAGCAATGTACTGTTACAGTAAGTACCCGGACAGCAATGTACTGTTACAGTAAGTACCCGGACAGCAATGTACTGTTACAGTAAGTACCCGGGCAGTAATGTACTGTTACAGTAAGCAGCTTGAGAATGTGAACAATCGTTCGAGTGAGTCTCGTGAAATGTGAACAAAATATGGCTCAAAACATGTTCGTCCATCATAGTTCATACTCATACCGGATAGACTTGATAAAATAAACTGTTTTCTCATTACTAAGACGGTCAAACAGTACTACCACTTCATATCGAGCAGTATCGTTTTAGTTTTCTCGTCAAAATTTGATTAATCCAATCAATTTATGAATGGATCCATCGGATCAAATCTGTTTTTATTCTGTGATGAATCCATCGAACGTAAAACTTCTCCGTTGTAGTTCCAACGGCTCCATTGTGTTGGAATCTGATCACCAGCAATTTGAATGTCTACTCGTTTCTATTGAAGTTCCAGTTAAACTGCACCTCTTTTAGCTCCGCTAAATATTAGGCACCCTTAAAAAACCTAAAATTGTAATTAGTATTACATTTCTTGGGTGAACACTGAACAATACATATTGTTGGTGCAAAACACAGCTCCTTAGCCATTTACACCACCACCGTAGTGAGTTGACTTGCTACATATTCTGACGTCGGAGCACCAATACGGTTGTTTAGTGCTTACCACATCAAGTCATTCACTAAGTAAATTATGGGAAGCCTGCTGGCTCTTTATTGTCATGTGAACTACTGCAGTCAATAAAATTCAAATTCACGAAATTTATGTAACTTACGGGTTCCTGATTTGATAAATTATTAAATTTGTGTAACTCACAGTTGGCAATCTATCTCCATGGTTAACTGGAAAACAAAGAAATTTGATAATAAGCACTGGCTTCTTAAAGGCTGGTTCGCATGGTTACAGTGTCCCACCGTCCTTTGGAGCATCGTTTTACATAGAATGACGTGGGCAAACCTTTTATTTTATCAATTCGCAGGTTGAAGGTTCCAATATATTAGAAATGTTAGATTTTTCGTCATGACTTCATGAGGTCATAGTTTGAACCGTACAAGTTAGGAAACAGCGAAAATGCTTAAAAGTGAATTAAAATGACAGATTTGTTAGAAAATCTGCTAAACGGTAATGTTGACCGTTACATTTTTCCACTAAGTGTCCGCTTCATTGCTAAGAAACGTGCTGCAAAACAGTACTTACAGAAAGACTGAATTTTCAAAATCTTTCTAATGAGCATGACAGCTTGACAAGTTTCGTAATTTCTGAGATTTGGCTTGAATCCAGAACTACTGATTCATGTCAGCCGACCACGGTTAGCACTTAGCTTTAAATGGAAGAAAAAATTGTAAGTGTTTAAAATTAAGGGGAATCTCTGCATTTCGTTAATAACAGTTTAAGAAGCTTTCAGAAGTCTTATAAAACTTTTAACAGGTGGTTGTATGGAGATAAAGGGTTTTAATGGTACAATAACCCCCATTGCTACGAGATCAGGAGGTGCTCCGTACAGCGAGGGACAGGAAATTACTTTCGCCTGTAACGAGGGCTATGAACTGGTAAGGGTGATCCATTATACTATTATACCTTTACTTACAACTACAAGTTTCATATATTTATTACTTCAATAATGTAGGCTCTATGATTATTGGTTTAATCTAGGCTATGTATGAAGCTCTACCTATTATATCTATACCATAGACTTATTAGACTAGGACACAGTCCAACCTGATCCAGAGGATGTAGCGTCTGCTGCTAAGTATAGTAACGTCTACTACAGACTACACAGACTACACAGACTACACAGACTACACAGACTACACAGACTACACAGACTACACAGACTACACAGACTACACAGACTACACAGACTACACAGACTACACAGACTACACAGACTACACAGACTACACAGACTACACAGACTACACAATACACATGCTTCCAAATTGAAAAATTGATAGTTTCTGGTCCGCAAATTGGTGTTTTTAATATGGTTAATCGAAGAAACTGGCATTTAAAAGTATCTTCAACACAAATAAATTACAGTCAGATTCAAGTAAAGGCGTACAGACGTGCGATAAGGGGAAGATTGGTGACGGACTAGTGGTTCCAACTTGTATTATAAAACCGGAACCAACGGAAGAATCAAAAGGAGCAGCAGACCGTTTTACTGCATCTTCTTTCCTGATAATCACTCTACTCAGCCTACTTCTCTGGTCTTAATTCTTCTTAAATTTCCGTTATTTGTGATACGTCCAAGTTATGCTTGGTTGCCTGAAATGTCCAATATGATTAATTTGGGACAAGTAAAATAAGAAAGTTTCTCAATTGATGGACTCTAATGGTTCATCAATGGACTCTAATGGTCCGTGAGGACACAACCCTCAGTGCAATGAGACGTTGAGATGAAAACAATCACGATTGTACTGACAGCTTGGTTTGTGGATGTTTGATAATCACTGATTCGAATTGTAGAGTTTAATTTATGTAGTTAAATATTTGAATTTTGTACTGTAAAATATTTGATGTGAACTTTTGAGTTTGGAGATTGAAGGCATTGAAGAAGTTTAAGCTGTTGCTGATACAATCTTTTAATGGTAGAAATCAATCTAAAAATGTTGACCATTCATACAATTAGTTTATGTGTGAAGAAATGTCTGAAGATTACGTAGTTGATTCAATAATGACCCTATTCCAGTAATAATAAATTTACATTTTTTCCAATTGATCTAATTAGCTAAACTCTTATTTATCATTAGATTTGTATCTACCACTACCAGTTTTCTCCAGCTTTGCTTCAAGATCTATTCAACGGTTTTACTTTGGATGTAAGCTGAGAACCCTACCGGTCCTAACCACCAAATCAAATTCCTAAATTACTGGTCTCATGACAATTGTATACCAGCGAGTTAATGCACATCATGCTGCTTTAAAACCATTATCCAGTCTGTTAGTTGTATGTTTTCATTTGGGAAATTGAGTTATTCATTTGGGAAATTGAATTATTCTGAGGATGATTTGATTGGAAACTTCAGCTGTTCGTGGTTCTCCTGGCTACAATGAGGCACTTAGAAACTACTTAAAAATACTTGGCAACTTTCCAGTGAATTAAGGGACTCTCGTGTATAATATGTGTCTCCATCTGTCTATTGAAATTTAAATGTTGGTTAAAAAGTCGGTTAATTAATGATGAAATATCAACATTATGTCTAACACCACAGTACGTGATTAGGCATGCTATTGTTAAGTTGCCATTTCAACAGACTTTTCAGTCAACCTTTCAATTGCGACTGACATGATAAAGACACATGTCAATTGTAAAACTTCATAGGCGGTAACCAGCTTCTTGAATCTCGATTATAAACTTGTCCATTAAAAAAGCATCTGCGGCATTTTATTTAATGTTCCCTGATTTTCTTAAGAAAAATGACTCGAAAAGCCCGGAATAAAAAATAAGTAATCGATCTGACAGCAGCTTTATTGAAGATTTTACTGCTCTGCACCAGGTGTGGTGCTTGATGTTATAATGACTCCAATTTGCATCACAAAAGCTACATCATAGTTTTCATGATCCTTTAAAAAAGTGTCGGTGTAGATGTGTTGAAAATGCAGTAGGATCTCCAAACCCCTTGTCATTACAGCACACAAGGCTTCCCATGCTAATTGTGCACGTAATTCAACAATGATAGAGTTTATTGATAAACAAAACACTCGCTCATTCCGAAGAGCGATTGAAGAAGGCGTATATTATGCCATTTAAAAACAGCTGAAATAGCAAGAATCTCTTTCAAGAGATGGAGCGGGTCTGTGGACACGTGCCTCCAACTCTCGCCTACCCAACGCAGCCTTTTATCATGCTCAGACAACCGGCGCATTCTTCTACACCATTAGCCTGTGCCTGTTGCTCAACATTACACCAGTTTATAATTGATCCTGTAGTTATTTTCGTCTTGGTCAACTGGAAGTGAAGATACTTTTTTGCATTTCATGATGGCGCTCAGCCACCTCAGTGCCACCAAGCTGCCCCGAGTCAGGCACAGTATCAGGAACACGATTGCCCGCCAGGAAGTGGAAGAGGAACGAGCTCAAGCTTATGCGCTCTCGCTAAATAGCCCGAGCTCCGCGGCTTCTTCCCTGGGATCTTTTACAACTGGCCGTGCTCAAGCATCCAATCCAGGGCCAGCAACCATTTCAGTACCCACGTCCGCGTCATTCGGTAAAAAAGTGAAGAAAAGGATCAGTATGGCGGCAGTGGGCCACACAGCTTTTGGGAGTCTGATGAGACGGGGACATGTTCATTCTTTGTGAGTATGATTAAATAATTATGGTAAAAAGTAGCCTTAAAAAGCTCGATATAACACATTTTCATAACTTCTGCAAGAGAGTTAGTGAAAATCTATTCCACAATTATTTCACCCATCCGTAGTAAGTTCAATCCGCAGTACAAGACTCATTTCTCGAAAGTGTATTTACCATATTCAAAATCTGCCTGGAATTAAATCCCGAACCGGAAATCTCAAAATGACAGTGGCACAGTGTATTAATCAATACTAAAAACTGCGCGTGACCGATGTTAGTCACTTAAATGGCGCTATGACTATTACTATTAGCTGCTTAATGAGATCATTGAAATGGTGCCATCGGTGATCCGTGGTGTGTCAGATTAGTGGTATGTCATGTTTCTTAAGTTCAGCACTTTTTAAATTGCTAGTTCATCAATAGAAAAATGATAAATCACTCCAAGTCCAAGTGTACGCTTGCTGTCATGTGAGTGTGGCTACCTTCTTATTTATTTGTAGGTAACATTAATGTATTGTTTAAAATCTAAAATTATACATAACCACGCACCGACATAAACCCGAATAATTGCTGAAAATGTGGCCCAATTTCATATAATATGGTCATGTCACGTGATTGAAATTTATTGCAATTAAGTACATAATACGTAATCACTTTTTGACCAATTTTTAACCCCATCCTGCCTCCCTAAGCTCCGTATAGTATTAGTATTCAGTTTTTCAGTTTCACTCATAGCTATAGTGATAAAATTACACTAGCGTTATCATTTAGAAACCCCCTCCCACCTTTACAGTTACTCTTGGCTAGTGCGTAGAAATTAAACCAGTGTGAGCTTTTCCAAACCACCTCGCCTAGATTGGCTTAAGTAATTTGTCAACGGTCCTTTTAATGTTATGTGGGGGTGATTTGGAAGAAACGGCTCCGTTTGGACTGCTGAGAAGCAATTCTGCAAGAGTTATAATTACGGAGACTGGGAGTCTGGTGTCTATGGTTTATATGTGCCAAGTTTATGAAATAAAGTCTCTTCTTTAGACGGTGGCAAATTAGTTTGCTTGCATTGCCGATCTGTCATGGCCTGATCCGTGCATTGTATGATAGTTCACCTGCAATAATGGACGAGTACGTACTTTAAACGTACTATAGAATTTAAGTCTAGACTAGATTCTAGACTATAGATTTCAACCCCCGTTGCATCTTCCGCATACTTGCTATAAATATATTGCTAACGTGTTTATGTGGACTCTACCATTGTCCATCAGTACTTGCCAAGTATGCTGGATTAAAGTCTGACGAGTTTCAGTCTGCAGAGCGTGCTGCTCGTTCGTCACTAGATTCATCGTTTATTCCTTAACTGATATCACATTTTATCAATAACATTTGGCTTTATTAATATCATTTAGATTCTTTGAGTGAAAGTAAAATTGTTCATAGTATTCAAAATCTCCGAGTGCATTATTTTATGTACATTCTTAAACTCACACTCAAAGAATAAGGAATAATCTGCTGACTATAGCAATTTGATGAGTTCGTTGCAGCATAAGCACCACACATCCAATAATTATATCACTATGAGATCATGTTCCATTAAAAAAGTCACCGGTCAACTTGGGTCTTACAATCTTAAGAGACAGTCTTAGGTCTTTAAAAAAAGCTGGTCTAATTCTTTCCAAATCAAAACATCCATTTGTTCAGGTTTCGATCTTAAACGGTTACTATTTTCACTTTCAGGAGACAAAAGAATCACATACCCTCTAAAGTCCTAGCGGAACTAGAACTCTCAAGCACGTAAGAAATGGGGAGTTTTTGTAGTTTTACTGCGTATCAGAATGAACTGGAAGGGGGGGGGGGGGGGGGGGGGGGGAAGGGATTTTAGGATTTTCCGACCAAGTGTTATTCTGAAGTCTATACTATAAATATGCACGGGAAGTCAAATAGATGACAACTAAGTGTACTTCCAACTTTAATTTGTATTTTGAAATTTTTTTTCAAATAACACCATTCTACCAGCCACAAGTAAAATTCTAATGACTGTTAATCTACCAGACGTAAAACAAGTATAAAAAGATCAAGCATCGTTGGTGCTCATAGTCACACTGCACCATTTGAGCCCATTCCCGAACCAGTCGTAAACAACCAAAATACACCACCTCGAACTATAAACCCGCTCGACTTCAACCTGGATACTTTACCCGAGGACCCGGGGCTTGATGAGAACGAGACGGAAGATGAAATGTGTACAGAACTCCTGTCAATGAACGGAAATGTTCCTGATGGAGACCTCATTTTCATCAATTGTTCTGGTAGGAACCATTTGACACTTTTACAGTAACACAGCATTTAAAACCTTTGCAATCTGATATATTGGCATAATATGTAACCTTATTAAACTAGACTTAAGAATTAAGATACTAAAGATAAAATGTATAACGTCACCGAAAATTATCTGCAGGTTTCCGTTACGTAACCACAGAAGAAACTCTAAGTAGATTTCCCAATTCGTTACTAGGAAATGCAAAACTACGACAAGCACTTTATTCACAAAAACTGGACGCTTACTATCTCGATAGACACAGGTAACTATTCGAATAGGAATATCACTTTTTGTTCAGCAATTCGGGTTTCAAGGCATAATATTTGCGCTAAACTATGTGTATCCTTGCTTTAATTAAGAAACTGATAACCAGTCAGCAAAACAATTATAAGCGTTATTATTTTATTATCCTACAGGGCGTGTTTCGAGTCCATCCTTCAGTTTTATCAAACTGGGATTGAATGCCCTCCACCGTACATAGACCTACATATCTACCATTCTGAGAAAGATTTTTACGGTCTGAAGAGGTCCCGTGATACGGTGATCGAGATAAGAGAAAACAGGATGAAGGAAAGTTCCTGTCTCTGCTGCCCACATAGCAGTAGGTTAAAGATCCACAAATTTCTGATTAATCCCCCGAACTCGATCTGCTCATCTTTATATCATGCGACGGATATAACCATGATTGCGTTGGCGACGGTATTGTTCATCTTGGAATCTGAAGAAACTCTTAAAGACAAATTTCAATTAACGTTAGGGCATTTAAGCGACAGTTATGGGATAAACTTTTGGCTTTTTGCATTAGATGCAATGACTATCGGATGGTTTACCGTAGATATAATGCTAAGAATGGTATCATGGCCACAGTTTATTGAGTACTGGAAGGATTTTATGAACTTGCTGGACATATTTTCTGTTGCACCGTTCTACATAGAGCTCATTCAATTGGCGACAGCTAACGAATCTGATAATAATTACGATTTTCTCCGAGCCTTGAGACTTATACGGGTAGTGAGAGTATTCAAGTTTGTGCGTCACTCAGAAAGTATGATGGTGATTCTGAAGGCGGTGGTGAAGGCACGACACGAGCTCCTCGTTTTGTTTGTATCCATCTTCCTTTTCGTCATTACATTCGGCTCGATAATGTTCTATCTAGAACATGACGTACCAGAGGATCAGATGCCACCAGAAGGGTCCCGTCCCAACACCCCTTCTCTTCCATCTTGATGTCGTGTTGGTGGGTCCTGGTCTCCGTGACGACGGTTGGGTTCGGTGATATGTATCCGGTGACAACTGCCGGTAAGTTCGCCGGTTCTGTGGTTCTTTGTCTGGGAATTATCTGTCTGGCCCTACCCATGACGATCATTGTGACCAAGTTCAGTATTGAGTTTGACCGAGAGAAGTCTTGAAGAGACTATATGCTATTTGAGCTAGGGTGGTAAACCAAAGTCAAGGCTGTGGAGAAAAGAGTGCGACCTAGGAACGTCTCAATAAGTCCGGAAACCAGCAGGTATTGAAGTTCAAATGATTGAAATGCAATTTTTGAGACATCAAACTAACGAATAACAATGACAAAAATAGAAATAATATACAAAACAACTTTATCATATAATAAAAATTCAGCATATCTTCTTAAGTTTAATCTTGTTTTTACTTTAATCTCGATTTAGAATATCTGTAAAGATCTAGGGAAATCTTTAATAAAAAATCTGTATTTTCACCCTCGGTATGTATTGTAGTAAATATACGCCTTTGTAGTCTGTTCAAAGAACTCTCCACATTTTTTCTTGTTCTGTCACGGCTTTTGTAGTCACAGTTATTTGCGGGGAATATTCCTGCAGAAAAACAGCGTTAACAACTGGACACATTCCGACGTCAATCTAATTGGTTGTCCGGAATTCCTTGACGAAATCAGAATTAAACAATACAGATGCATAATTCCACCATTTGTTAGAACGAATTGGGCGTGTTTAAAAGACAAACACATACTCAACCTTCCCTGTCTGGAAACTACCTGTAAAGCAGTCATGGATAGAGGTTGCCACGAGTGCGAACTTCTGGAAACGTCTCTGGAGGACTTAGCCAGGGGCTCCACGTGGATCTTCTGATACGCTGCCGTGCTGGACTCACTTGGTGTCCGCCTACTATTTTCATCTCCATCTTCCGCCTGGTGTAGACTATAGTTATAAAGAAATCAAGCCTAAGATAAACCAGACACATTCTTTTAAGGGCTGATTTGATTTAACGTACGTGGGAATATTTTTAAAGTACTCATTTGTTCATAGTTAGAAACAGTCAGACAATGAGTTGTGTCCTATTGTGAGATTTGTGAGAATCATCTCAGTCATCAGTAACTTTGAATAACCGGAAATGATAAACAAATCAGAATACACAATGATCTTTTGAAAATCTCCGACTTCACAGACAACTGTCTCAATAGGTTCAATAGGTAGGTAGGAACTTCGAAACACGCACCAGTGGCGGACAGTGAACAATGAAAAAAAATTTTAGGTGTAACAGATGCCAGTCTGACTAAAGTTTGGTAGAGTTAAATGCTGCACTTGTGACTTGCAATTGCATAGTGCATACCAAACTGCAAGCACATGGCTAATCGAAATCCATATTTGGCGCGTCATCGCCTGTTGCCATAGATACAATGTGGTATTGCGCCATGATACGACAAAATATGCAACGCGCGTTACGTAAACTAACTTCTATATTATTATATCTGCGACAGACAAGGTGCCCAGGCGTGAAAATAAAATAAAAACAAAACAAGGACTCATCAATGTTTGACGAAAATAAATTAAATTTTCTATGAAGACCCCAACCCACCTCCAGCAGCGGTCAAAAATAAAGATGAAATTTTAGATTTATCCACGGTCCTTTGACAATATTATAATATAGGATTGCAAACCTCGTAATCAGTGATGACTGTATCGCTGCTATGATCATTAAATGCACTATTCAGCATCCCTGGATAATAGTTCAAGTTTTCTTTTCTCCCTTTCCCAACCAGCATCTGACCTGCTTTTGTTTTGTTTTTCTGAGCTGCTCTGTACATCAATAAAACTTGATCCCGGCTGCTTGTAGATATGAAGTTGCTGTCTCTCTGAAATTGACATTTTTTACGACAGGAAACTTTCATATCATTTTATTTCCTAAATTGTTTTTAAGATATATTATCTTCCATATTTAAGATTTGGTTGGGGAGGCGGATTATCGTTGTGAAGTACTGTACTACTCACGAAGTACTGTACACGATGTTTTCAACCCACGAGTCAGAGAGCAAGCTCAATCTTCCATAGTCATTTGATTACAAATCTAGCTGTAGTTGTGATTTGCACTCTACCTTTTACTTATAAATGTGCATGTGGGTAATTCCTTAAGTTCTTTATTTTGCTAAGAAGAAGAGATAGTATAATAAATGATTTTAACAGTAGTGAAAAGGTTGGATAGGCTAAAGGCGGAAGTAAACTTTTATTAGCAATCGCGCCGGAAGATGAGAGGTAAAATTTTCTCTCTAACCGGACTTTATAGGTATAGAAAAAGTTGTAGATGACTCAATGTACTAGGTTAATTAAACACAGGGATAGGAAGAATTGATTTTAATGGTTTTAAAAATAGCGACGATGTTTAAAATAATATTATACATTTATTACTTTTGCTTAAACGAGCTTACCCAATTATCCTGAAATTCCAATGTACTGAAAAACGAAAAAAAGATCTGATGCTCACCAGAGCACAGATATTGAGGGCCAGTAAAAACATGGGCAGTTTATGTGCAATAAGATAATAAAACATCTCCGTTAATTCTAAAATTATCGAGTGTCTACTCAGTTAACTAATTTGGTAATTATTAGATCCGAGAAAGTTCTACATTTTACTCCCTGACAAAATGAAAATTCTATAAAAAATATCCTAAAACTAAAGCCATAACAGGTGCTAGAAAACTGTAGTTCTCAGGAAATCCAAAATACCATTCGCATACCAAAACTAAGAAACACAGGCAGAGGGACACTGTATTTGCCTCGATAAGAAACTTGCGGAGACCTTCATCTCGACACCCTCTGATTGATTTTATCCCATTTATACCTTGGATGAGACAAGCAAGTGAAAACGACATGTCCCCATCCATCCACTGAAAGGGAAATGTCCATCTAAGGATAACTGCTAACACACGAGGTAATATATTCACGGCGACGAGAAAATGTGCTGTGGACATGATATTTGAGTGAGTTTTACTGTCTTTACAACGAGCAGCTGATAATCCGTGCCCTATAAAAACCGGCACAATAATAGCGATATCAAGGTTTGAAACTGAATGTAAGATAACGTGAAGTGTCCGAAAAAAGCCAAGGTGTTCCATTACTGATGTCTGAAAGTTCTGAATAACCAAATAGACTGCAGTACCAGATACAACGATCATTGACAGCAATGCTGTATACCCGATTACACGATGGTAACGGTGGAACCCCATTATAGTTAGGTTTCCAGAGGCAACTGTCCAAGCCAGAGTAGCAGAAATATGGATTATCAGTTGAATTTCGAGTGATGAAAATGATTCGCCGGTTGAAAATTTTGCCAAACGGTCTTGAGACAGAAAAATCCAGATAAAAATAAGCAGAAACGTAGTTTTGAGATAGGTGACCATCTTGCTTCGATCGACGTTTCTCCTTGAGTGAGGTCTTGTGGTTGATGGTTTGAAGACGAAACAGAGTTCACGGTTTTTGTATGCTGGGAAAAGTGATTGATGTTCATAGAACAACTCTTCTAGGGCGTCAAAGTAACCAGCGACAAATTCATCCAAATTTGAGTAATTTTTTGGGTGCAAGGGATTTTTCCTCACTACCAAACATGTTCCTTCCCCTAATATAGTATCCCACGTGGGTAACCACAACGGAATATTCAAACCAGTTGCCTCGTACACTGCCCTATCTATTCCTGAAAATGGAGTCCAATAGCTGTCGTACATACCAAACACAAATGCTGGAACTACACCGGAACAACACGAACCCTCCCCTGGCCCTTGTTTGTAATCTTCCAGACAACCCTCAAGAAGCCGGTATGAGGAACGAGGGAAATAACCGCCTCCCGAGGATTACAAACAGTCATTTCTCGAGCTCCTCCGGGTATTATACCAACGTGTTTACCCTCCTTCAACGACTTGGTGATCTCTTTTGATGTAGCGTCGATAACTCTGCCAGCAAGCATGGTCGTATAACCCACAGTTGGGACATACTTCCCGAAAGAACTCTGAGCCATCACGAAGTTGTCCTCTCCGAAAACGTGGGGATGTGCCTGAAATGTTGGAAATAAGGACATGGGGTAGCGGCCGTGGGGGTGAATAGCAAGGATGCAGGGTGACTCCGGCAGAGAGGTATTCCTGAAAACTTGAAACTTCTTACGTTGAGATATCCTTCGCAGGAGGTTAATAAACCACGTTGATCTATGAGGTCCGAGTATAGCGGGAGTTAGCCAGAAAATTAATGGAATGAACCGGTAGTAAGGTGGAACAACAAGGAGGAGACAAAGGAGAGCCCATGTCAGAATGGGAACTCCAATATCCCACCAAGCGACGAAATTACCCATTAGGGCTTAATCTCAAAATCAAACAGTTTCTTAAGCTTTTCGATCTGAGAGTTTAGGGACTCTTTCGTTCTCGTCAGGGAAAGTCAATCCACACTGAAGACTCGGTATTTCACAGCAGCTAGGGGTTATTATTTTAAGTCGGTGCTAAACAAGTATTTGATAAGTCTAAGCATACGTACTAATAATACTGTTCTTGATCAACACACCAGTATTCACTAGTAACTTTTGATAGCGCGATTAATTTCACGAAAAAGTCATCATTTACAAAATAAAATCGTTAATCGACAAAGCATCAACAAAAGTTAGACTCTAGATATTATCTAGATCATAACAATTTGTACGAGATCATTATCTCATTATGATATCAACTAAGTAATGAGTCAGCTAACGAAGCACGCACTATAGATATCTGTCAACTGAATAGTGAATACCACGTATGTGTTAGCTTATCATCGTGCCTACCTAGTAGTAGTACCTATTGATTATTATATTATGTAGCATTTTTGAAATTTTTGCAGTATAACTTCCCCACTCTTTTACCGTACAAGGATCCAGCACAGTGACGAAGAACATGAAACCCATCAACTATCAAGTACCTAAAAGCTCTGTAACATGTAAAAACAAAGAACTATTAAAAAGTTAAAGCAAAGAAAACCTGACATCGATAGTCGATATTTACGAGGGACTGTAACTATGTAATGTAAGGATATTAAATAGAACGTACCGAATTAAAGTTCTCGTTTTGTGCCGCCTTCTTTAGAGCCCTCTGAACATAATGTTCGTGGTGCGGCTTGTTCTGAGCAAGTAGTAGTACAGTACCACTAATAGTGGTTAAGCAAGTTAAAAACAAACCACTTTTACAATAAATCGTAGAGTTAATCGAAACGTTTTGTTCTTGAATTAAACGTTTCAGAAAATTAATTGCAGTTTTTCTGTCTTTAAATGCGAAACGTTAAAATTGATGATATGCTGGTTTCTAAGTAACAAATGTCATACTTTGGACGAAGTTTCCATCTTGTTGCCACTTTGATCTCTTAAGTGCTGCCACACCATATGCGCCCCTGAATCTGAAACAGATAAAATAATGTGAGCTCCTGGAATTATAGATGAAACAGATAAAATCATGTGAGCTGAGCATGTTAAAAATACAGCACACTCCCTATCAACAATCAAATATCCTTCACAATTGTTCTCCAAATTAAATTAGGAACGCTGCTTCTCAAACGGACAATATTAAAAAGACAGACAAAGCACCGAAGGATATAAGCGAACTAATTTAACAACAACCACAACCACACAGAAGAACAAGTACAAGTAAAAGTACTACACAGAAGAACAAGTACTTTTGTGTAAGTTCACAATCTTCTGGAGCTCTAAAAACTTGCAGCGGGGAGGCGATACAAACTTAGTGTGGCGTTCCAGTTCCATTACCCCGTACTCAACAAAGTAAGTCAACAGCAAAGAAAGTGGAGATACCGTAGTGCAAGTAGTGACATTCATAAAATTCTTACATGCTAAGTGCGAGCTGGGGACCGATTTTAACTACTTTTGTCAGATTGGAGAACTCACGAAATGTTTATAAAGGCCACTGATGGCTATGATATCACAATTCACAAATTGCAGCATTCGAAAAGTTCGATAAGTGCATGATTATTTTATAGTTTAGAGTTAAATCTCGTGATTTAACTTATCACTGCAATTCGTCGACGAAGTAGAAGAGGTTGGAATATTAGGTTTCATTAACCACGAGTAACAGTGTGCTTCTCAGAGTTGACAGCATGCATATTAAAACTTATGTTTTAACTTTGTAAGGTCAGGCAACAATTGACGATGGTTTTATTCAAAAACAGTGGGAGAACGAATGAAGGAAGAGCATGCATATATAATGATATATATTATATATTATATCAAAATGCATATAATATATTAAAACGTATACTGCTTTATTAAGGTCGTTTATCGCTGACAATGGTTTTATTCAAAACCACCAGCTAAAAAGAAGCATTTTAAAACCACATAATTTTATAAAACTCACTCTGATTATCATGGTAAATATTCTTGAGATCGTTCATCTTGGCGTTTTTAATTTTTGCCTCCGCAATAGCCTCCAGCCAACTGAGGCCCCCGCCCTTTTTATCTTGCCCATCGGCTTTGCTGCCAAACCCCTTCCGCCCAAATAATCCCATTCAGTAGTTCGTCAGTCTACATTGTGGAATTAGTTACTGTACACTGTCATCACTAAATTTCTACATGCTACAAATAATTTAGCAAATCAGGACAAAACAACGAGAAATACGAAATATACTGTTCAAAGAATACATAGAGATCACGTCTCTGTTACATTACTATCAATATGTTACCATGGCAACTAATACTGTATCACAGTAAATTTCATTATCAGGTTACCAAAATTACCCACCCTTACAAAAAGTAAAAAGCCGATAATTTGCTCGGCTCAAATAACACAAATACAGATGTCAGAGCGGAGCTAAAGAGCACACAAAGAAGAGAACTACTACAACACTGCAGAGACCAAGCTAAGAGCGAGAGCTACCTTCAACTAGCGGACTAATAATAAACATCATGTGTACACAAGACACAAGACACATAACTTGATTGCGTTGTACAAAGAGGTAATGTGGGAGTTACTGCTCTCTCTCCGTGTGCTTGACTGGCGTTGTGGGGCACATGTTTGTGACTTATACGCGTTGTTTTTACAAATCAGTAAAACTACTTCAAGCATGCAGGCGAGCATGGTATTGATGATCATGTCTGCTGTAAAACAGTGATCGTTCCGTTATATTTACGTTGCTGAGCATGCAGAATCACGACGGCAATCTTTCAAAGGGCACACAAATAATAAGCATGAGGAGCCCAATTAAATGATTAGAACAGTCGGAGATGATTCATCATGATCAGATGATTTCTCGATTGATTCTGGAAACGTGATGTTTACATATCACTGCCGGCAAAGAAGTCTGAATCAAGGATCAATGATCATCTTAGTTGACCGCGAAATAATAGTTACAGAAACTTTATAACTCATACTTTTATGATTGCTCTTGAATGCCTAGTCTGATAATTGACAGATTAAAAGTTTAGTCAACTAAAACGATAAGTTACTTAAAAAACTATATCGATATGATTGATTGAGAATCTGACTTTGTACTTCAAATTCAAATTTCATACTTTTGAATAACAGTTAAATACCATCTATTAAAATTCACACCAAATTAAATATTTTAAAACAATTTACGTGAAAAAGTTGAAAAATGTGGAAAAGTCGCACGACTCAACTTTGTGGTTTGTCATGGTGAGTAATTACAAAATGTTTATAAAATTCATTTCTGCTGTGAAGACGAAGCATTCACAGTTCATAACCGCAGATGATTAACAGATGTAAGAGAGAGAGTTAAAACCAATCCAGTTTTGAAATTTTTAATCGATCAGGTGTTGTCTACCTATTAACACGTTATATACCAAGGCTCCTGTTTTAGATTTGGATATATCTATAGAAGAGGGGCACTTTATAGTTAGAGTTTATGATTAAACGGGACGATTTTCCGTTCAAAATCGTTCAGTATTCTCCTTATTGTAGTAACATGTACTCATTGGAGTATTTGGTTCTCAACTCGTTAGATTTTTTAGGATTTGCAATAATTTTAATGGTTTTAAAAGATTGGTTGAGATAATGCTTAACTCTTTCGTTAATTTAGGATTTAAAAAGAAATTATTAAGTAGTAGATACCGACATATGTCGCAGAAGCATGGCTTTAAAGATAAATTTACTATGATTGATACACTGGACTACTTGCTTGACGATTAGATTACTGCTGGTACCTTCGTTTTGGCAAGTCCGGTGTAACGTTACACTGTAACGTGGTATTACATCATGCTAGATGCTGGGGTGAAGAGCTTTATTGTTATTCTTATTTGGCCCGTTTCACTCTGTTATGTTTATGCCCTACATTTTGTACCTTGTATTAGTAGTGGGCATTGGTTTGGTTTTACACTATTTCAGTTGTTTTAGTTTCTATAAAGTTATAGCTAATGTCTCATATTTTTACTTTTTACTTAACTTTAAATTATTTTTATTAGGAAAAAGCTTGAGGGAAGATGACAGTTGCATGCATAAAACTAGTTTAAGTCACCAATGCAGAATCTGAAGTTTGTGAACCTCAACTAAGCCTTTCACTTGTTATAACCGTGTTATTCTCACTTGCTCAGCTGAACATGATAAAATATAACTCAAGTAATATTGAAAATTGTCATTAAAGATGGTTATAATTAGTATACTCGTGTCCTAAGACTAGATGTTAGTCAGTTTTAGTAATCTGACTCTTACTCATCTACCCATTAATTACTCCTTGACAACAGGAATAATCAACAAATAATATGCAAATAAACTTCAGGAAAATTAAATATCATTCAACATAAAATACTGAAATATAACATTAACCATAGCGAGATGCCACCCTGCACTTGTATAGATACATTAGATTAAGAAATATGGTAATATCCGTGTTTACTTTGAATCTATGGTATTTAATTAATTTCGACCTTTGATTTGTAGATCGTTGATTAATAAGGGAGGGAATTACGTATACCACTTGTAAAAACTATATAACTTGTAAAAACTATACCCAGACTGGCTTTCATATTAACTAAGGAAATACTTATTTAATAGCTAATATATTGCATTTTTTTAATATGAACTTCCGTTTTACTTTCGGCCGAGCAAGTATGTACTTAGAAAATATAATGTGCGAAAATTAAAATCCAGGCAAGCTGATCCCGGATATTTTCAGATCAAATCAGTTCAGGAATTTTGTCTTATCAGATTACAGACAGCAGCGTTGACAATATAATGTGGAATTTAGGACTGAGCGAACCAACTTTCGTCTTTCGGAATGTTTTAAATGTATTCGAACTAAAAGGAGTCCGAAGATCAAAGTCTCACTTTAATGTTTAATCTTATTTCTACTACTTCGACAAAAACAGCAACTAGACAATATTATACTACTAAACTGTATCAATCTTACATTGGTTTGCTTGCTGCTTTTGTTGCGGAGCTCTCTCTCTCTCTCTCTCTCTCTCTCTCTTCGGTTACCACTATACGCATGCAAGCAAGCAAACTCATTACAGTTCCAGTATAGGATCGCCATTAAGTCGCTATAAACTTATAAAGCAAATAACAGTACAAAGTTATCTAGAAGATAATATCTTTATAACTATATTTAGGTAGATAATATCTGTATAGTTATCAAGTACAACACACAAAAATTATCTAGCGGATGTGATGATATTTAGTTGACATGAAATTTGTGGATATCATCACGTGACCTCATCACAACACCACGTGACCTCATCACAACACCGCGTGACGTCATCACAACACCACGTGACCTCATCACAACACCGCGTGACGTCATCACAACACCAGGTGACGTCATCACAACACCACGTGAATTCATCACAACACCACGTGACTTCATCACAACACCACGTGACGTCATCACAACACCACGTGACGTCATCACAACACCACGTGACGTCATCACAACACCACGTGACGTCATCACAACGCCACGTGACGTCATCACAACACCACGTGACGTCATCACAACACCACGTGACTTCATCACAACACCACGTGACGTCATCACAACACCACGTGACGTCATCACAACACCACGTGACGTCATCACAACACCACGTGACGTCATCACAACACCACGTGAAGACTGCTCCAGGTTTCTCTGTCTTTTTTACTTCTCTGATTGTAAGTATGGAAGTTATACATTAATATGCACTGCACTAGAGGGTGAAGTTTTAGTAGTGGAACTATAATATAAATAATATTGTAGTCCTTAATAAAGTTGGTGCTATATCGCTCTGGGATAATTATAAGGATGAAGTTGATTGAAACGTCAAACTTCAAACCAGTTCCACAAAAAAGGTAGTCGAGTTTTTATTTTATAATAGATTATGGTGCAGATCAGAAGGTTTACAATATATTATTACAGTAAATTGTAAAAAAACAATTTATCGGTCAAAGCTATTGTTTTGTAATGAATGACATGTCAGATTTCTGTCTTTCTGGCGACCAAATTATATTATGTAAACAGCAGAAAAACTCTTGTTCGGAGAGGTTCAACAAGGAATATTACCTAGACCCGTTAACTTATATAATCATAATTAAACTGGCTAGTGACTCAATAGTATTCAGATCGTGACAATGCCCATAATAGTGAGGAGGTGAACCATAGCTTGTTGACACGGTTTGAACTGTTTCATGCTGGAAGCTGATTGGTTAATCGTTGTCACGTGCTTTGCCTCGTCCTCAGTAAACAGATCTCTATTGTTCAATAACGGCTATTTAGTTAGCCTTATTAACTGGGAGCAATTTAAAAACTTTCACCTTTTACAGTGCCACGTATATTATACAGTTCTCTGAAATGAAGACAGTCTCGTGTCTCCTTGTGTTGTTCGTGTTATCACATTCCGTAGAGGGGAAATGGAATGCTCAAGCTGTCGTAGCGAACGAGAAATACTCGTACGAAAAGCAGGAGATGTTTCCCTTGCGTTTCAAAACAGTCACCGCATCACCAAGTCAAATGTGGGTTACATTTTACTACAGCAGCGGATCATGGGGTCAGTTGAGATGGTCTGAGAGCACGTGGGGGGTTGAGCTGTACGCGTGTACTGATGACAAGTTGTATACAACCGGGGCTGGAGATAAGTTCACTGATGTTCCTGAGGGTCCGGACAGGATATGGGAGGTTAGCTGGGGTGACAAGGAATTTTCCGTGAGCTGCAATGGGAATAATGTGTGGAATTTCAAGTACGAAAACAGGCTGAGCAAGTTTAGTGAGAATTGTTGTGACCGAAAATACTCTGAGCAACGAGGTTCTTTGAGAACTTTCAAATTTAACAAAACTGGGGCCTCGGGTGAGATTTTGAATTTTCCGACAGAGTATTACACAAACGATGGCAAAGAAGACAAGAAAGATAAGAAGGACAAAAAGGACAAAAAGGATAAGAAGAAGAAGGACAAAAAGGATAAGAAGAAGAAGGACAAAAAAGACAAAAAGAAAGACAAGAAGAAGAACAATGCTGTCCAAATCTAACGCATTTTCTCCATACTTTATTATCGTTTTAAATCCTTGGAAATCTTATTTAATCGGGACTGACGACTTCTAGAAATTAATTGTGACACATTTTATTTTAAATTGTCAATTAGTTTACAGTGAAATCTTCAATCATGTGCATTAAATGTTGTCAAAGATTTGTCAACTTTTAGTTTCCCTAAAATTCAAGGGGTGTTTCCTTTTGTTCAACTTCAGAGTTCACTTTTTAATTAAAAATTGTAGTGATTTACCATCATAGATCACAGTTCTAGACGTACAGGATTCCAGATCAGAATTATGAATCTACAAAGGACACACACATCCAATAGTTACACTGATTCTGACTACAAGTGGTACAAACTAAAATAAAAAGTGGTCCGTGATGACAATACCAATTACACGATTTAAAAAATAAAAACATCGAATTTGAAAAGTTAAAAAATTTCATGAACATTTTCTGGAAATCGACTTTTTAGTTGTTTTTAGACTTAAAGTAGAGGAGTTATCAGCTGCTTTTAGTTTTCATCGACAATATTGTTCGTAACCACAGTTATTGACATAATGGTCAAAGGTTAACTTATGAAATATGAATAACTGTATTTCGTGAGTGATTTTCAATCACACATACTAGAGAGTGGAGATAGAGTCTAAAAATCTATCTTCTCCAACAGTTTTCGAGCCCTGAAACCTTCATGATATGTTCTAGGGATCATTTAGAAGAGATTGCTCAACCAGAATTTTGAGATAGGCCTTTAAACATTTTTTATTCGATTTTGAAATGTACAGCAGATGTGCAGATTTGCTGCTTGGAGGGCATGTCTATGAAGCTGATACTGAGTCTGGAACTAAGTCAGAAACTGGTCGGTACGCTAACTGCTAACAACTAATTACAACACTACAAATCTATTACATTTATTGAGAATTATGTAATGTAACGTGATGGGAATATTGTAAACGGGTCATATCCAGTCCAAACCCAGGATGCATAACATGAAGAATTCGTTGTAACTTTGCATGAAAAGCATTAATATACTCATTGTGTGGTGGTTAACCCACACCTTGCTTTCATTCTGATTTTATTTGGTACTCGGTATCCAAGTCCTCTACGTGTTCTTTGTTACAAGTATTAGTACAAGTAAGTGACTGTGTGAGAGTAATCTCTAGATCTCCAATATTAAAGCAACAAGAATAAAGTTAAAATATGATTTACAAGGTAGTTTATACACCCCTCCCCCCAGGATAATCTTCCTGGCGAGGGTGCCCTCTGTTCATGGCACAGTGCACGGTCAATGTTAACCGTCCTGAAACAATAGCTAAGGATGTCGAGGCGCCGGGGAATGGGCCCTGGGGACTTGGGAGCGATTATCTGATTATCTCCGCAGCTTCTAAACTCTACAATCTTTACTGCACAACAATTCATATTATTGTAAGTAAGATTTAAAGAGGGTTTTAAACCAGGCAGCCGGGCAGGTCTCTTTATTTGAAGAGTTAGTCCCTTTTGTAAAGATCAGCTTAGGGAGGCACATTAACTGGACTAAACATGAATTAATGAATGAGTACTTACTTTGGTTACTTTGGTTACTTTGGTTGTGTTTATCCTCGTAGCAGGAAGGGTCATCAGATTTCTGACCACCTCGATGGCGAGTAGTCTACCAGGGAATTAGACCAGCTGCAGCTATAACCGGAAGTCGGAGGGTTGTCCGGTATCAAAGCAATAAACTTGGACAAACTAACTTTAAACGACTCAAACGTAGCTTCAGCTTTAATATTATCAGGCACTTTGTTCCACAGTTTTGGTCCTCTTACAGCAAATGAGCTGTCATAGAGTGTCTGGTTGCTCGAGGAACTTAACCTAGACAGGGAAGGGATGATTGCTCGGGTACCATGTCTGGATGTTTTTGTGAACCTTATATTGCTGCAATTGGGGACAACATTGTGAAGGATCTTCCACATCATCAGAATAGTGTACCGTTCCCTTCTGCGCTGCAGTGACATTAGCTTTAGATGTGAAAGCCTCTCCCAGTAGTTCATATTTTCCAGACCGCATATACGATCGGTGAATGTTCGCTGGACCCCCTCCAAAAGCTGGATCTCAGTCACCTTAACAGGGTCCCACAGCGGACAACAGTACTCTAGTAGGCTTCTGACCAAAGACTTATATAGGGTAGTCATTACGGTCCTATCACGAGTTTTGAAGACACTAAACACCCATGACAGTGTGCTTCTAGCTTTCTTGACCATATTACCGATCTGTTTGGACCAGTTCAGATCGCTTGATACCATAACTCCGAGGTCTCTAACGTTCTCAACGTTAGAGCCGATTTTGTGAATTTTCCTTTAACAGTGGAATATCTGTCCTAATTTGCCACTGGACTAAACATGAATAAATTAATGAGGAGAGCCGATTTTGTGAATTTCCCTTTAACAGTAGAATATCTGTCCTGATTTGCCACTGCACTGGACTAAACATGAATAAATGAATGAGGAGAGCCGATTTTGTGAATTTCCTTTTAACAGTAGAATATCTGCCATGATTTGCCACTTATTGCCTTACTTAACGACAAGGAAATTTCCCTCCGAAATTGTAGTTATCCTGTACTTTAAAATCTCATTTTTCAAAAGATCAATTTAGTTCACTGTTCTTTGCCGAGTTTTAATTATTGTTCCAAGATATAGTAATGAAAAAGACACTCCTGTTCTTGATGCAGCTCGCCCATGTGGCAGGATTTGATTTTGGAAATTCAAGTGTTGAAGACGTGTCTGACAGTAAGTCAATAAATAAGGTCCCGCAAAAACATTGTTTTTAAAGAGTTTTCAAAGGGAAATTAATCGTATGATTGGTTGTTCACGTGATTGATCACAATTTTAAATAAAGAAATGAGTTATAAGCGATCAATTTCACGGCACACATTAATATTAAATCGCGAAGTTTGGTGTCCTGAAATAATTGCGAAAATAAATTCATCACATTAAACTGAATAGTTTTACAGTATTGTTTTTACAGCGCCCTGCTCGGCTGGAAGCTTCATGACGGAAAGTGAATGTCAGCAATGTGGAGAGAACACTTTCAGTGCTGCTGGAGCTTCTTCTTGTACGAGTTGTCCTGAGGACATGATCTCAGCTGCCGGTTCTACATCAGAGGAGGATTGTGGTAAGAATGTGGCAAGATTTTTAGCAGGTTAAAGCAGTGATGGACCATTACCAAAGCTATTTTTAGCAGCTTTGTGCAGCATGGTCAATAATGATTTTATCATATTTATCAGTCAAATTATTGCAAAATACAGGATATGCCCTTATTTCAATAACTTATGATTTACTGTCAATAAAAAAACGCTTACCTTGATGACGTCATCATCACCACAAATCATTTTTTCATATTATTTAAACTACAATCTGAACGATTATCTTCAAGACCTGTTGCCTACAACCTGACTATAATCGACTGGCAAAGCGTCTATCTCTGAATATATTTGTACATATATCACGACAATCTGATGTAAAACAGGGGTTCCAAAAAACCCATTTCCCAGTACAACCGAAACTTGAAATTTAGTTGCTATATATTATCTAGCACTCTAACAGTCTCTATTACAGAGTCTAGACAAAGACTACCAGGTGAGATAGTGCCGGTTGGGGCTGAACAATCTGAGGCAGCGTTCAGTGCTTCGAAGACAATTGATCTCGATTTCAAAACAAGAGCAACAATACATCGTTCTGACGGTCAATTATGGTTGAAGATTTCCCTAGGAAAGGTACACTGCGTAGAAAAGGTTGTGTTGTACCCCCAGGATATGACTACCCACACATGGACCTGCTCAAGAACTGGCTGTGTAGATTGCGACGGTGACCAATGTTGGATACTTTCCGTGGAAGTCAGTTCTCAGGAAACAACTCTAAACCTGCCCCCTTTCCCTGACTGCATGTATGGAGACAGCGTCCAACTACGAGAAAATTACCCTTTTTTTAATGAATTTATGGTGAAGGAAATTGCTATAATCGAGAAACATGGTGAGATATTTTGTATATAATACCGACACACGGAAAATTACAATTTAACATGTTTTCCACGATCATTTTAAACATTATTATTAAAGTGGTATATACTCTGAATGAATCAAATATTTTATTCAATCATTATAGACTTCCACGCTGATCCGTTAATTTTAATAATTCAGATCTATGTCCTGCCTCCCATCCCTATGCATACACAGACGGAAAGTACTGTTGTCAGTCGGGAAAGGAGAAGGTAGACCGGGAAGGCTTGCCGGAAGAATGTGACGGCAGTGCGCTTCGAAGGCAGAGCCGTTGCTGTGAAAAAGATAGATACACAAGGTGCCCCACTCTCACTGGGTATTGTGATTCTTTGCCAGGTTAGCTCTCTCTAATTGCTTTAATTTTTGATAATCTTCCCACTAAGATACGCAACTCAACCCTTAAAACCATTTATATGAATGGGGTATAGGTTAAAATATGGTAGTTGGAACCGTAAATATTTCCAAAGTTTTTCAAATAATTTATAACATTTTCACAGATTGGAGAGGAGATGGGAAGTGTGGACCTGCTGCCTTGCTGGCGAATGGGGCTCCAAGCGAGTGTAATCCAGATGATCCAGATGGTAAAGTGTGCTGCTCACGCGACGGACTGTGTGGAAGCAGTCATGACCACTGTGCTTGCGAGGGATGTGTTGACTACTCAAGTGAGTTAGGTTTATTGTGGAGGATTATTAAACTGGGTGCAACCATCAGGGGGGGGGGGGGCGTTTGTGTCACTGTAACACTGGTTAATTAAGTGGCCTGAGTGCAAAAGTTAGATATCATTGGAATTGAATCTGTTCATAATTTAAGAATTTACGCTATGTAAGACGTTTATTTAATACATTTTAATGTACTTTTATATTACAGGGTGTATGCATGATGATATGGATCCAACAACCTACAGAGGAAAGGTAGCTCAACTGAATACAGGAGAAGTCTGCCAAAGATGGGACTCTGCGGAGCTTAAGATGTAAGAAAAGGCTTAGCTTTCAAAACATTTGGTGATCACATTTCGATTACTGACTAATTGCACTTAATATAATTAAAAACTTTCAAATGTTGGCTAACCATTAATCATCGATAATTTTAAATGTAAAATGAAGTGATTTATTGTCAATGGTTATTTCAGCGAAATGAGCTCTGAATTAGAAGAAAACTACTGTCGGGATCCAAACAAGTATGTGATATGTATACATTTAGTCCATATAAACATGTTTCAGAAAAATAAAAACCGGAAAACGGAGAGAATTTTTGTGCATTAAATGTTTTATAACCTAATATAACCGTATTATAATTGTTATGCAGAGGCACATATTAGGTGCGGTAAAAAAATCGAAATTATGCGGTACCGCACCCGACTATAAAGGTAAAATGTGCGGTGATTTTTTCGTAATTTGTGCGGGAATTGTGCGGTTTTCTTTTGCATTTTCTCAAGGACTTTGGAAATTCTAAACGTATAACCGCCGCTCTTATCAAAAATAGGTCTGTTTATGTGTTACTGAGGGTGTAGTTCTTTACTAAGACCATGATTGAACCTTTATTGAGATTCAGTTATCTGAGAACAGTGACTTGATCTGGTAGAGATCAGGAGACAGTTATTTGAAGACGCCTCTTGATAGAGTCGATCAGATCCCATGCGTGATCGCAAATATGTGACACGCTTGTTGGCATTGATCGTCAGTACTTGTGAACCATTTGATCCAAGATCCATTAAGCCCACTATAAAGCCAACGCTACCTACTCTATTATCACCAGAGGCAGAAGTTACGAATGATAACTGATACACTATAATCGAAGTACGGTAACGACGAGGGTTCCATAACGGCCTGGGTCACGGTCCCGAAAGGGCCTGGGTCACGGTCCCGAAAGGGCCTGGGTAACGGTCCCGAAAGGGCCTGGGTCACGGTCCCGAAAGGGCCTCGGTCACGTGGCCTAAGCATGAGTTCCAAAAGGGCCTGGGTCATGGTCCCGAAAAGGCCTGGGTCAGGGTCCCGAAAGGGCCTGGGTAACGGTACCGAAAGGGCCTGGGTCACGGTCCCGAAAGGGCCTCGGTCACGTGGCCTAAGCATGAGTTCCAAAAGGGCCTGGGTCATGGTCCCGAAAGGGCCTGGGTCAGGGTCCCGAAAGGGCCTGAGTCAGGGTCCCGAAAGGGCCTCGGTCAGGGTCCCGAAAGGGCCTGAGTCACGTGGTAACTGGGTCACGTGGCCTAGGTATGAGTTCCAAAACGGCCTGGGTCACGGTCCCGAAAGGGCCTGGGTCAGGGTCCCGAAAGGGCCTGGGTCAGGGTCCCGAAAGGGCCTGAGTCACGGTCCTATAAAAGGGCCCGACATTTAACATATTTTGGTTTTTACACTCGAAAATCTTAACGCAAAAATTTCAAAATTATGCGAAATTACGCGGAAAATGCTAGATTATGCGGAAATATGCAGATGATTACAAAATGTGCGAAAATGTGCGGAAAACAATAAATTATGCGGAAGTGTGCGGGAAACGTTAAATTGTGCGATCCCGCACCCATCGCACCTAATATGTGCCCATGTTGTTATGATACGAAATTAATTAATGGTACTAAGATACTTAATTGGCATACTAATTGAGTGGTGTGTCTCATCTAGCAAAAATATTTTATCTTCAGTCAAAAAGGCCGGCCTGGGTGCTACAATAGTGAGAAAATATGGGACTTTTGCGATATTCCGATCTGTACAAGATGTAAGTACAATAAAAAAGGAAGAGAAATCCTCACCATATTATTAAAGTCACAATGTCAAATATATTTTGTGCTGTTAACAGACTGTTTGTCACGCTATTAAAATACGACAGCAAATATTGAGAAAATTTCATGCAATCGGACATAAGACTGTATTTAAACGAAGATGAAACTGAAGAGAATGCGACGTTACCTCAATAAATTTTTGTTTTAAAATATCTTGCAACACTATAAATAAATGACCATGATTTCAGGGTGCATTGCTTTTCCTGCAAAGTTGGACTTGAATCGAGTCACCCCCGTTAACGACCTTGATCCGGAAAAGGATCCTATGATAACTGGACAGATTGTTCAATTTAAATGTACCAGGCAGTGGAACATGATGATCGGAGATAAGGAACTGACGTGCAAACACCTCTCAATATTCCATCCTATTGATCCACCAAAATGTATATCAGGTAAAATTTGTAACTCTTTTAAAATTAACCGTTTTACTTTCCTCACTAAACCCTTACAAATATATTATACAAGTCCCACGTTAAAATTACAACATTGTCAATTTGAACCCAACACGGACCCTACCCAACTCCTCCCCCATTCCTGCCCTGCCCTCCTAGTCAGGATTTCCCAGCACTGCAGCAACACATTTTAACTTAGATATCAACAAGATTTTTTGAATTGCATAAATAAATGAAATGGAACTTTGTTGACATACTTTAAATTTTTTATTCAAGTTATGATGTTATTAGGATACAAGCAAATACGATCAAATAACATCTTTTCACGGACAACTTTATAAAACCAATGATATTTACAATTTTTATAGATTTATAAAGCTTTCCCCAGGCTTAATTTATTATTTCTGTAAATCATGAAAAAAGTATCATATCAACTATGAGGTACAAAATGTGATCAAACTATCAAAAACCGTGCATTCCACAAATTATAATGTACCATTATCCGCTGTCACCAACAGTCCCAACCTTTATTCAATGACAGGATCTAGGATAACAGTATTTATTATAAAAACCATTAAAGT
Source organism: Bolinopsis microptera (assembly GCF_026151205.1). Taxonomy (NCBI): domain Eukaryota; kingdom Metazoa; phylum Ctenophora; class Tentaculata; order Lobata; family Bolinopsidae; genus Bolinopsis; species Bolinopsis microptera. The sequence goes on from NC_087079.1 coordinate 9,822,981, forward strand.
GGTATTGTTTTTCTGTGATAATCAAACCCTGCATAAAATCCTGATAATTATGGTGTAGGTGGAACATACTGCTTGCCCACGAAGAAGTCAGAGCCTCGCCGACACGTGGTAACAATCCATTTGTGTTCATCCACATCTGCGTTTCTTATGAATTTTTTTTCTGAGTAGCTGTACACTATCCGTTTGTCAGGGTTATACACACCATCGCCACAATCGTACCAACTGACAATAAATAATTGTGTAGATACTGATTAAAAATAACCATGGGGACCTTACTAGATCAGGGTTAATACCGAAAAGGAAGTAGATTAAAACATAACAATCCACTCTGTTTTAAATTTAATATGAATAAATAATATCAATCTATGGCTAATCCGGATTCAATATTCAACGGCAAACGTTCACAACCATAACCATAATATAAAAGGCCAGAGGGGGGAAGGGAGGGGGTTATAGGTACTGTGGATTGGGATAATGTGAACCTTTTTATACCATATTTTTTTCTGCGATTTTGTTACTGCAACCGGCAGGATATTTTCCTACTTGTTTGTCTACAGCAGCACTGTCACAAATTTGAAAATCTAAAAATGTATGATACCCCAGCCCCTCTGGCCTTATTGCTGTGAATAATATAGTAAAATTACCCTTTTGGAATTGGTGGAGCTGGCTCTATGTCGACCTTTTGAGAACGTCCAGCAGGTTTAAGTCCTTTTAGAGTCTCTCTGTAAAATCTTCTGTCATAACCGTCACAATAGTTCCAATCAGCCTCACTAAACTCCAGACCATCTAAAAATAGGTTATAAATTATGTCACATCACATGATAACAGTCTCTCCTTTGCACATTGCAAAAGCTAGTAAAAGTCAATAGTTGCAGCAGACATTAAATTTCATACATTTTTCTTACATTATCTCTCTTTAATAAGTTACAACGTAACATGCTGCCTCTTAAAATAACCTTTGAATTTGTATTTTCCTCCAGATTCGGTGTCTTCCTGCGGAATCCCATTTTTCCAAACAGCAGAGAACGTAGAACCTGTATTTAATTGTGTTAGTTGAAAACAAAATATCAGTGTTCAAATAATCACACTTAATCTGCTCTGAAAAATGTTAGCTGCTTCATAACTCATAAGTTGTTACCATTTTTGAAATGAAGGGTTCCTTTTCCCTCAAATGTTCCATCTTTGAAGGACCCTATGTACTTTGTACCAGAGGGGAAAGCATATTCTCCTTCTCCTTCCATTTTGTCATTTTTCATATCCCCTTTATAGGAGGACCCCGTATAATCCATCCTGCATAAATATTGGATAGTTATATCTCAAACTAACACTGTATACATATAGAAAAAGAGTATTAAGGAACATAATGTGCTGTGTACCTCATATTCATTAATGTGAACTTCACGTTCATGAACGTGTTTTATCAATTACAAGTGTCTTCAATTATTCGATTTTGTTAGTTTGGAGGAGCATCACGTCTCTCGACAGTCAAAGTACAAATACGAAATGAAACTATCACATTTGCCTAGTTTCATTTCATATTTGTACTTTGACTGTCGAGAGCCGTGATGCTCGGACTCCAAACTAACAAAATCGGGCACTATCCGTCGCGGAGTCGAGTCCGCGGCGGAGCCGCCGGACTTCGAGCGGACTCCGAGCGGACTCCGGCGGAGCCGCCGGACTCCGAGCGGACTCCGGCGGTGCTCCGCCAAAATGTATTTACAGTGGACTCGAGTACATTTTGGCGGACTCCGAGCGGAGCCGAGCAGACTCCGAGCGGACTTTAAAGTCCGCCGCGGACTCCGAGCGGCTCCGCGGCGGCTCGGCGGAGTGTCCGCCGCGGACTAAGCCACTAGGCGGACTCCGGTCCGCCGCGGACTCCGGCGGAGTGCTTGGCGGACTCCGCCGGACCTCTCCGCCAGACTTGAATCCGGCGGAGTCCGGCGGAGCTTGGCGGAGTCCGCCAGCTCGGCGGACTCCGCTCGGAGTCCGCCGGACTCCAACAGAGTCCACTGACTTCCGACCTCCGTCTTCCGACCCTCGGCTAAATTTGTCACGTGACATACAACATAGCATTTTGCAATATTGTGGTCAGATGAAAAGGTCGCTAGTGATAAACCTTAACCATTACCCTCACAATGTCAATAGTGTACAACTCTAGTCCTAACTTTGACCCTATAATGTATAAACGTTGACCCTAACCCTCCACCAAACCGTCCGCAGCGAAATATCAATGTCATTGACTGGTCACGTGACCAAAACAATTTTTGTCATATTATCTCATATGGGGAAGCGTTTTTAGCAAGCAAAAATACGTCGACCATCACAGGACGACGCCAGCCAGCACTCTCTACGCTCTTCGAGCTCCGATCGTCCTGTGACGAAGTAAGGACGAAGCCTGAGTTCCTCAGGTAACATCGACCACCGATTGAAAATTCAAAGATTTTTTGACATAAAGGTCAAATGTAAAACTAAAATCTTGATGCTGATTGATTGACGACGTCAATTTTTGAGCACAGCGCGAGCGCATGCGGAAAAGGACCGCGTAGCTAGTCAAGATGTTGATAAATAGTTGGCTTGTGGCGCGATGTGTTGCTCTAACTATAGCCCTCTCGCTTGCAGTAGCGCGCGACCGCCGGAAATGACTTGTGGAACAAGCGTGCCCGCAGCGGCGCGAAAGCACCTGGTTAGCTAAATGAACGCGATGTGCCTTGCATTGTAGGATGAAATCCTACTAGCTGACGCCACTCGCAGCTGTGATGTTCGCTATACGTCAGCGATCGAAATTTATACGCGTATCACCCGTTAAGATGTGCCACCCGACGCGCCACGCAATTTTTCTCGTTGCTCGTCGCACGTCGACGCCCTCATTAAATTTTTGGAGAAAATCGCTCGCCAAAATTTGTTGGACCAGGACGATGTCCTAGCCTGGCAGCTCATTGCGCGGTGCGTCGCAACGAGCTTCGTTGACGTGCGACGAGCAACGAAAAAAATTGTGTGGCGCGTCGAGTGGCACATCTTAACGGGGGATACGCGTACAAATTTCGATCGCTGACGTACAGCGAGCAGCACAGCTGCGAATGGCGTCAGCTAGTATGATTTCATCCTACAAGGCACATCGCGTTTACCTAGCTAACCAGGTCATTTCCGCCTCCGGCGGTCGCGCGCTACTGCAAGCGAGAGGGCTATAGTTAGAGCAACACATCGCGCCACAAGCCAAATATTTATCAACATCTTGACTAGCTACGCGGTCCTTTTCTGCAATATGCGCTCGCGCTGTGCTCAAAAATTGACGTCGTCAATCAATCAACATCAAGATTTTAGTTTTACATTTGACCTTTATGTCAAAAAATCTTTGAATTTTCAATCGGTGGTCGATGTTACCTGAGGAACTCAGGCTTCGTCCTTACTTCGTCACAGGACGATCGGAGCTCGAAGAGCGTAGAGAGTGCTGGCTGGCGTCGTCCTGTGATGGTCGACGTATTTTTGCTTGCTAAAAACGCTTCCCCATATGAGATAATATGACAAAAATTGTTTTGGTCACGTGACCAGTCAATGACATTGATATTTCGCTGCGGACGGTTTGGTGGAGGGTTAGGGTCAACGTTTATACATTATAGGGTCAAAGTTAGGACTAGAGTTGTACACTATTGACATTGTGAGGGTAATGGTTAAGGTTTATCACTAGCGACCTTTTCATCTGACCACAATATTGCAAAATGCTATGTTGTATGTCACGTGACAAATTTAGCCGAGGGTTGGAAGACGGAGGTCGGAAGTCAGTGGACTCTGTTGGAGTCCGGCGGACTCCGAGCGGAGTCCGCCGAGCTGGCGGACTCCGCCAAGCTCCGCCGGACTCCGCCGGATTCAAGTCTGGCGGAGAGGTCCGGCGGAGTCCGCCGAGCACTCCGCCGGAGTCCGCGGCGGACCGGAGTCCGCCTAGTGGCTTAGTCCGCGGCGGACACTCCGCCGAGCCGCCGCGGAGCCGCTCGGAGTCCGCGGCGGACTTTAAAGTCCGCTCGGAGTCCGCTCGGCTCCGCTCGGAGTCCGCCAAAATGTACTCGAGTCCACTGTAAATACATTTTGGCGGAGCACCGCCGGAGTCCGCTCGGAGTCCGGCGGCTCCGCCGGAGTCCGCTCGGAGTCCGCCCGGAGTCCGGCGGCTCTGCCGCGGACTCGACTCCGCGACGGATAGTGCCCAAAATCGTTTCTAACTCACGCTCGGCCTTATGCAAGATCTGTTCAATTATTCTACCAGAAAATTATTCCTTGTGCAGTTGGCTTAAAACATTATCAGGAGTCCATCTGCATCACAATCAAAGTTATGCAATTTTACCAGTGTCCAAACAAGTTTCTGTGACCTTCATTACTTGTTGTTGTGATTGTAAGTAACATTGAAGGTCAAGTGTACACTTTGACTTTCGATTGTCATAGCGGCATGGTAATAACTAGCAAGAACCCGTGTAACCCTAAAATGGTGTCAAGAATCAAGAGACTAAAATAATTATTACCTATTTTATTCGTGTTTTTGACACCACTTGGAGTACCAAATTTTGGGCTCTAAAACTCCTATTTCTTGGCCAATTTTTTATTTTTTCATGCTGATTTGGAGGCATTAGAGCATTTGTCCCAGTCAAAAAAGTTAAAATTGATGCCGTGGTTTCAGTAAAATGGCACGAATAAATATATATCGTCTTGCTTTGTATATAGTAAGATGGTCTGATGAGCCATGGTTTGGTGACACAGGGGACCTAAAGTGCAAAGAAACTGCTGCTAACTGCTGCTAACTGCTCCTAACTGCTGCTAACTGCTGCTAACTGCTGCTGTCACGCGCGCCGTGACAGCAGCAGTTCTGTGATGAGCGAAGGCTTCCCTTTAGTTTTTACATCTTGTTCAAACTAGGATTTAAACTCGCTATCTCAAATTTGGGCTAGTAGACAGGAAAAAGTATATAAGAAAATGAATTAATCAAGTTAGTCACTAAAATTAAATAAGTCGACCAATGAACAAAGTAAAATTTTTATTAGTATGCTGTATTATATCTACAAATTACTTAGTCTAGTAGTTGACATACGTTGCATGCCACTTTTCGCGCGCGAAGCGGATACGTAACATGTATCAATTTAGTATAGTAGTACACTTACGTACGCTGTGTCTAAGTTTATACGATACACAATATGCATGAATAATGGGGTGCGCGATAAAAATAAACTTGCTCGGATTTGATCAAAATTTGTATAATATTGTTTTTTAGAGACTATAAGAATTGTCACAGTACCAAATTTGTTATACCTTTTTGGAATGATCAGTGAGTTTCGCCTAGGTGCCATATTTGATGGTGCGCGGCTTTTGGAGCAAAAGTAAGTGTTAAAGTTGCGTAATTTGACGAAATTCGTTGATTTTTGTCGTATTGTATATTATTTTGTCATATCTTCGGTTCCTGAACATATAATAACATGCAGAATCATGCTGAAAATTTGTCAGAACCTTCCAATCATACTTAACTACCGAACCTAAATTAGTTGGGAGAGATTGGCCTTGATTAAGAGGTCTAAAAATGACAAAATAGGTATAAATTTGTTAATAAATTTTTGATTGTTTCCGAAATAATGTGCTGGCCGAAATGCAAGCTAAAAACCATTCAATGGTCAGCGCGCGCGTCTTACACAGGAGGACTATACTGCTGCTATGGGCGCGCGCGCGACAGTGCAGTGCATCAGCAGTGAGCAGCAGATTGCTTGTAGTGCGATGCGTTACTGTGCCGCGCCGCGCACTTAATGAGGCTTTTCACAGCTTCTCGGCGAGATGCGCTACTGTGCCGCGCCGAGCTGAGATGAATTGACATCGTCAATTAAAAACTTACATGGCTCGCCAATCACTGTGCGCGGCGCTCTTTTCAAGCTTCCTGCATGAGCTGAACTGGAGCAAGCATGCATGGGCATGAATAAAGTAGTAAGCTACTAGGTTAATTGACGATGTCAATTCATTGCAGCTCGGCGAGGCCCAGTAGCGGATCTCGCCGTTGCGAGAAGCATAATTGAGTGCGCGGCACAGTAACGCATTGCGCTACAACAAGCTATATCAGGTAACAATAAATTTGCAACTTAACCATATATTATATTAGCGTGCGCCCGCACCATTTTTAAAAACAACAAACAAGTGTGAAGTGCATTCAGCATTGCAATTGAGCATTATGTAATGATCATGAGACATGATTATACGTAAACATAATGTCATGGGTAGGTAAACAAAAACACAATGCACTACCGTCTTATTTCTCCGCATGGAAATAAAATTAGCGTGATCAGTATTATAAATAGTTTTTGTCGATGTGTCTAAAAAGTAATTTTTAACGATTCGCAGCGTTGACGGATGTTACTCGTCTAAATTTCTTCGAAGTAGCGCGCGCCGCTTTCTTGTCGAAAGGCAAGTGCTACGAAGTAGCGCGCGCCGGGCCAGACCATTAACAATGGTCAATTCGCAGCGATGTTTAATTTTGGTTAACGGATGATACGGCAGATAAACAATTGAGCTATTCATGATTACAAACGTTATACACGCAGCACGACCGATCAAGGTCCACATCTAATCGCGTCTATATTAAGTTCAAAACACACGCACACGTACAATTATCAGCGCTCAGTGAGAAGGTTATAACATATAACAACTTTATTGCTAAACATAATTTCATGAGGGAAATGTGCCACATTTCTCATTTTCTTATTTCTTGTTATATCATTCCTACCTAGCTTTGTCCTTGTTAATTATCATTACAGTCTTGTTCTATACCGTGCCTCTTTATTATAATGGATACGTTGATATACTAATATTAATACTATTACTGGGCTTCTTCTTTTTCCCTAAATTGTTGATTAATAATTGGAACTCTCTTCCCCTGATGTTGAGATGTATCACTGATACCAACTCACAACTGTTTCAAGCGAATGTTAAAGAATCATTTATATAATCAGTTCTGATGTTTTTCTTTCCATTGTCTTCACTTTGCAAGACACATTGGCTTTTATTTTTTACCGCACTCCATTTTATGCCTTGATCTCTTACTTACTTGGATTTGATTCTTTCTTGATTGATTATGTCACTGTACTAACCTTTATTATACCTACATGTACTGTATGGTTTCTGCTTCTATTTAGTTTAGTGTCGTTTACAATAAAAGATGTTTTAATTTTGTCTTTGCCTTATGCTGAGTTATACTTTAGTTCACTTTTTACACTTTTGCTCACATCACTCACAGTCAGCCGCTCTGACATGGTTAACCACCTTCCTTGTGTTGTTGGTTAATCATATGAGCGGGATATAAATACCTCATTTCATTTCATTTCATTTCAATTAGTGTTTTTATATTTCGCGAAAGTATTGCAATGATATGGAATTTTTCAGTGCAGTACTTACATCGTATTTGGTGGTGAATGCATGTGATGTGAGTACATATCCATATGCAATGTCGAGCTGTATTCCGTCGCTATATATATTATATAATGAAACAATATTATGCATATATAGTGCATATTATACAGGGTGAGTTGAAAATAATGTTTGGATTTTAAATAAATGTGATAAATATTTTTATGGAGGAGCAAATTTTGAAAAATGAGTTGCTATCAATTCATTGCTACACGTTGTATACCTCTCGTGCGCGATCAAAAGGGGTTGCAGCGTGTGTCAATCAATTCATAACGTGATGTATTATGTATATTTTGAAAACAAAATTTCCAATAAAGAAATTCCTAAACGTTTTGAATTTCATTCTGAATTCTCATTTGATCCTAACTCATAATTTTGTTGATCTATATGGCAACATTCCAAAAAGTTTGAAAATCTTCGACCTGATTTTTTGACGAATTTTAGAAGGCTGTAAATTTTAAAATCGAACTAAAACATACATTTTTAACGTTAAAAGGCCGGCCTATAGCAACATTTTGTTCCGGCGATCCCTTTTAAATGATCACTAGAATATTATTCTTAGAATAATAATATATCCTAAAAGTTCCAGGGTGATTGCTCAAAAACTGTAGGAGAAGATCTAGATAAATTTTGAAGTTCAATTTTCAGGGCTCGTAATTGAAAATCGCTCACACAATATAATTACTCATCAGCGCTGACCTTTGACCGGCGATACCTTCGGCTAGGAACATTATTCTTCCAAGGGATTGAAAGCAACTAATAGATATCACTTCCTTTTATCAGATACAACTAAAAAGTCGATTTCGAGAAAATTTCAATGAAGATCCCAAATCCCGATGAAGACCTCCAATTACCGGATAAGGTGCTTTCTAATAAGAGACGCTGGATTGAATAAATTATTATTAAGTATTTTTACTGTATTATTCTAATTTTCGTATATTTTATGACCTAAATATGCAAAAATGGAGTGATTTTTTATTTTATCTCAGAAATTAGAGCCATTTAAAATCCAAACATTATTTTCAACTCATCCTGTATTATATTACACACGGTCCCGGATATATGGGACATATTACTGACACTACGAGACGCTTAATATGACAGGTTATTCGAGAAGCTTCAGTTATTATTACTAGGAATAAGTTTACCAGGTTTTTTTCGATACCCAATACCCAATACCGTGCAGCCCGGTATCAGGTACATAATAAAGAGGTTAGACTGTATTACATTGCTTTCAAAACTACAGTATTGATTAGTTTAGTCTCAAATTTGAATGTCGTATAAGTTGTATGAATAGTTTTTGAAATTGTTTTTAGCGTCAGTTTGTTATTCGTGATTATTAAAGTTAGTTGTTACTTGAGAAACTTTAGTACACATTTGGATTCATTTCAACTTCCAGATTATTCACTGTAATAATATTATAGTATTAGTAACAGTTGGGCTGATTCCCTTGTTCAACTGGTTTATTTAATAAACTAAGATGAATCAATTAGTTTATTTAATAAACTAAGATAAACAAGTATGTTTATCATGTGTTACAATTAAATCCGATTAATGGACTGCTAAATATTCGTCACTAATGTTTGCTTAAACAAATGTGTTCCAGAATAGGAAAGGTCGACATCGGAGTCATTTATTTAATTCATGTTAGTTTTTCACCTCTATTCTGGAAATTTAAACTTAAGAACTTTTCATAAATTAAAGATTGTTCCATGTAAGGAACAAAGAAACCGCGAGTGCCGAGTACATGCGATTAGTCAGGTGAATTATTGATTTAAAATGCGGCATTTATTTCAATCATATTGTGCTCCCTTACTCTTAGTCAGAACAGAGTAAATTTATTGATATATCAACTCGTCTATTTTGAAATATGTTTAATTGTGGTAAAACATTTTTACAGAGTCAGTGACAATTCCAAGAAATTTGGATTATATTGAACTTCTTACGACTTTTAATATAAAGGGAAACGGATCATTCCTCGAAATTTCTCATATTTGTCCAGTTAATTGAATAAGCCTTTGTTTTGATAGTTCAGCTGCTAATACGTGGCTCGGTGTAACTGTGTTGTAGAATGTAGAACTATTTGTCGGGCTCATCACTTCTTAAGTCGTGGTTACTGTTTGCTGGTTTGCATCATTCAATAGGCTTTAGAGATAAAATGGTCTACCTCGTACAGTTGCTTTTGGTACGTTTTGTATCCAAAAAAATTATATACACATTGCATGAACACATTTTACTAAATATTTGGAAATTATCAACAGTGTCACGAATATTGTAACGAAATATACGTATCTTGATTCTTGATGGATTGTGAATAACCGAAACTGTTTGCAGGTCAAAATGGAAAGTTACGAAGTGGCCATCATTGGAGGAGGAATATCAGGACTATACTGTGCAAAGAAGTTGAAAGATAACGGAATTGAAGGCATCGTAATAATTGAGAAGTTAGACAGATGGGGAGGTAGATTGAACACGGACATGATCGAGATAGACGGAAGAATGATTAAAGATGAAAAAGGTGCAATGCGCTTCACATACAAGGATCCTGACGGCGAACAGACGTCCAACATGCCCCTTCTATCAAGACTCATCAAAGATATGGAGATGGAATCTGAAATGGAACCGTTTTATATGGAACCACAACCCGCTGAAGATAGCTTAATGACAGAGGTGTTGAATTACAATTCGAATTATTTCGGGAGTCGACACTTTACAAGTCGGTATGCAGAGAAAAACCCTAAGATATGGAAAGAATTGTACAATTTGGAGGACGACGAGATCAAATCTCCTGATCAAGTTATCGTTGACGTTTATCAAAAACTACTGGATCATAACGCAGACAAAGTGAAAAGATACTTTGATTCTCTAGGACAAGGAGATAAAGCACAGATTATACTGAAGCAAGAAGATGTCCAGCTTCTTCAACAGTATCAAGAAGCCAATTATTGGGCTTTCTTCCGGAACGAATTCGAATGGCCAAAGGGGGTGCAAAAAAACAAGCTACGAGACTTCAATCTATTTAGTCTCCTTAAGGCCATGGAATATTCTAAAGATTGTTGCCAGATGATGGAAAAGACTCTCTTTGACGGTAAAGACTCTGTTTCGCAAGGGAATGCAGCTGTTTTGCTGCAGTTTTACATCGCTTCGGATTTGCTTCACGATAATTTGTATCATTTCAGAAATGGTTGGTCCTCTCTTGTGAAAACGATCAAAAGTTACCTGGATGAAGGAACTGGAAATATCGAACTTCTGAAGAACTGCGAAGTTGGTGGAATTCAAGATGTGGAATACGGTTTCACTCTTGAATTATTTTCCGGCGAAAGGAAAATAAAAGCAAAGCATGTCGTCATGGCCATCCCTCCTGACGCAGTTAAAGCCTTGATGACACGCTATAAAAGCGATACAAGTCTTCTCGAAACATACAATTCAGTGATAAGTCTTTGTAACTCCGTTGTTGGTGTTGACAGTGTGAAGGTCATCCTTTATTTCGAGTGCGACTGGTGGAACACATATGAGGACATAGTCTTGTTTGGAGCCAGTTCCACTGATCTTCCCTGTGGCTGCGTTTACCCATATTACGGACGATGTCGCAATAATTGCCAAAGTTGCGACAACTGCAAAGATGGACTCGGTAAATCAGCCCTTACTATATACTGCGGCTCAAACAGAGCAGATTTTTGGACGAGTTGTCAACGGCTGGGTCAGAGCTTTGAGTCTCCTCTTCAGAAAGAGAATGCTAGCCTGATACCCTCTTCCGAACACTTAGTTGGGGAAGCTATGAAGCAATTGAAAAACATATTCAACGTCAAAGAGATTCCTTATCCGATCCTAACCAGTTACAGAAGTTGGAACAGCGAAGATAATCTTGGGTACGCTTACCACTATTGGCGCGTGGGGGTTGATGACCAAAACTTAAAATCCACTCAACCGGTTAAAGGTAAAAATCTATATTTATGTACAGAGGCATGGAGTGGCTACCAGGGATATGTTGAAGGATCTCTGATGTCTACTGAGAAAGTAGTCAACAGGATTATAAGTAACAAAAACAGTTCAAAATAAACATGAACAGTGTTTGTCTCAGACTTGTGGTTCGTATGAGCGTAAATAACATTTGGGACTATGTATGGTGAGACCTCATATTTTTATTTACTACTATCTTACTATGGGAACATGGGAAGTCTCACAAAACTGCATGGTTTTCGAAATTTTCCTTGACAATTTTGTCTTATAAAGATATAACTCTTTCCGATCCAGTTAACATCAACTAAAAACTACTCGCTTATTATTGCTTAACGTCTGGCCAGTGGGATCATGTAATCGCATTTATCCTACTACAGCCCTAAAATAATAAAAAAGTCTTGATCTTGATACTTTGATAAGCTATCGCTATTCGCTAAAGCGTGACACGTCATACTGTCATAGCTCTCGCAAAAAACGTACGAACCAATCTCGTACATGCCACGTGGTAGATGGAATGCGTATAAAAGAGGAAAATCAAACACCTTATTGCACATTTGCAGTTGAGTTTTCAATTAGTGGACGACCTGAAAGAAGAAGAGAATGAATCTTTCCGCAAAGTAAGTTTCATTATTATTACTATTAGGGTCAGGGCGACCATTTTATGAATCGTTGAATTAATTAAATCGTTAAATGCTTTCATTACAGGTAGAATTTTCATTTAACAATGATTTACTGCAATTTTAGACCATTTTTAAGCATTGGACTAAAACAAATGTTTGAGGTTGCTCATGGCTCATGGCTGACAGTAGTACAATACGCTTGCCTGAATGAACACGTTGGGGCCCACGTAGGTATGAACTATGATAAAATATAAACCTTTAATATAAAAGAAATATCAGTATATTCTTATATTAGCACTAATAAATTAAACAATATCCTGGACTCTGGAGCCCTCACCCCTCATACTCACTTGAAAACAAAAACAAATATTTCCCGATAGATGACATCCTGCTACGCAAAGCCGTGCAACCCAAAGCCGTGCAACCCAAAGCTATGCAACCCAAAGCTATGCAACCCAAAGCTGTGCCACCCAAAGCAGAAAGCTGTATAGTCCAAAGCTGTGCAACCCAAAGCTGTGCAGTACAAAGCTCCGAAGAAAGCTTTGTTTGAACCCTTCAAATCTGGAGAGGCAAGATTTTAGGAAGCCTTTAAATAAACATTTTTGAAGCAGAATATAAGAAAATAAGAAGTTCATAATCATTTAATAAGGACGGAACAGTTTTAGGAGCTGGTTTTATAGCTTGTTTTCTGGATACTTTTAAATACGATGAATTTATTGTCAGACGTTTCCCGATCCATCATCTCATCGATAATTTTAAGATACAATTAAATGTTTTTACTTGATTATGATTGATCAAAATAGTATGCAATTTATTGAACAAAATTATTTTTGCAGACCGTTGCTCTCTTAAAAATGATTATACACCATAATGTTTGATAACAGCGAGAACGATTCATTTAATTTTAATCACTTGCAAGCATTTTCACAAGCAGAATCCCGAAAAAACTGTGCCAGCAACTTGACAAAATTCCAAAATGTCCACAAATTTAATTTATTTCTCTTTAAGTAGATACTGAACATTAAAATAAATTATTAAATGTACCATCAAAATCATCCTCAGACCTCCAGAAATCAACCTTCATATCAAATTTAGAAATCAAGAAACTAGATTCACACTGTTCTCTACCGTCTTAATTCCCGGTATTGATCTCCTACGTTGTGATAAAAACCCGTAAGCTACACCACTATACTCGGGGTACATTCCTTCAAAGTTCTCGTGACAGCCATCATCAATCGTAGTGTATCTGCCAACTTTTGGCCTTCTTATTTTCATGAATCGATTAAAGTTGGTAATAATGATAGGAAAAGGCAGGGAAATAACAAGAATACCAGTCAAAGCACAGAGTGACCCCACCAGTTTCCCAAGTGGAGTTTTAGGAACATAATCCCCGTAACCCACAGTAGACATGGTGACAATACTCCACCAGAATCCCGCCACAACACTGTCAAACTTGTTGGGAGTGTCATTAGTGCACTGGTCACCACACCCGTGTTCGTCGCATACATCCGCACACCCCTCTGTGAAGAACATCAAGCTGCTGTAAAGTGCTACAAATGTTATCAGAGTCATGGTGAGGATGAGGAGCTCCCCCGCGCTTTGTTTAAGAGCGTATCCCAACGCAAACAGTCCTTGGAAGTAACGGGATATTTTGAAGATACGGACAATTCTGAGAGCTCTGAAGAGACGAAGAACCATGATGAAGGGCGGGTTGAGATGGTGAGCCATGAGTTCTAAGTAGAAAGGTATCACTGCCAGAAGGTCGAACCAGTTGAGGATGGACTTTACGAACAGAGATTTGTCAGGACAGGTTAGGATTCTCATAACAAAGTCCAGTGTGAACCAAACTATACTCACCCGCTCCACGGATAATATCACTATTTTAGCCACTGACACACTGCGGAAATGCCATTATTGTAATTCTTTAGTTTAATGACTATGAGTCATTATTTATTATTATATGGTTTCTCCTCGATTTGTCGAAATATTAAAAACTTAGGGAGTTGATTTTGAAAGAGTCTGAGAAGGTTGATACTTGATTTTAGAGCCAATATCAACAAACAAAACTACAAACTTACGTTAATGCGCCCCACAGTGGGTCATCAGGCGACTTGGCTTGTCTGATAGCGGGGAGAGACTCCAAGCACTGACAAATAACAGCCATGAAGATAACCACCTGGTCAAAGTAGCCCAGAGTGCGTGCAACAGGACCAGACTGAGGCTCGTCAAACAGCTGGAGGGAGATGGAAAGAATGTTAGGGTTAGATACGGGGAATGGGAGGTGGTGGAGAATGTGGATACTTGGTATGTGTAAGTTTTAAGTTTGTTGATATCAAACTCTGAATTTGTAAGGATCTGCTGAATAAAATAATCGTTTATCAGCCCATAAATACAGTTGATATTGCAAACCTGCCACAATTTCCTCTGAAGCGGATGCTTAAAATAATCTAAGTCTTCAGACGAAGGTTCGTCCTCGTTATGACCCACTAGCCTCTTTATCACATCAGCGTCTATCTTAAAGAACCTCAGTTCCTCAACAAACACATCCGGGTTAACTGTAGCGGGGAGGCAGATCAACCCCTCAGATTGGTAATAGTAGAGTATGGGTTCAAATGCTGATCTGTTTCTGTCGAAGAAGTATTCTTTTGTCTCCGGCATATAGAATTCTTCGATCTCTTCTGATCCTGGGAATTATAAGACATACGGGTAAAATCCGATCATTAGATCCAATGATATTGGATTGCACTGTTCTATCGGCGCCAATAGGTATGATGCCAAGGACTGCAGGTGATATCGGATTCACAGTATGGTGTCAATGGCGATAAATTATAGTTATCACTGGACTATTTAAAACCTACAATGCACCATGCAGATTACATTTATAATCATACCACGATTAATGGTTGAACTCACTTAAGCGTTAATAAATGTTTTCTTAACACAAAAAAGCTGAAAAGTACAAGTAAAAACCAAAAAAAAAGAAGTACAAGTAAAAACCAAAAAGACTGTAAAACAAATACCTAACAAAGTCTCCGGATATCTCTGTAGAGTGGACCTCTTTGTCTGAAATATCTGCCCACCCACATTAATCACAACAATGTCATGAACATTAGTTTTGGAACACTTGCAAACGTGTTCTTCAAAGCAGTTGTTCCTCCCGTTGAAACAGCCAGCACGATCCGAGGAGTTCATGTGCTCAGAAAGTTTTGGAACTAATGTCACTATCATCCGTCCATCTTCGTTTAACAAGGGTGAGCCATGTAGGTTACTAGCTATACCAGGTTCTAGCAAGTCATTGTCTACTGTGAAGGTATCTTTGTTAGAATGGTATTGAGCTTCTTACATGTCAGTAAAGGCCGGTATGAGCTAGACGATAAGAGCAGGGATTAAGGAACTGTATAATCATTATCATAATGCACACTCGTCTCGTTTTCACAATGGCAGAGATCACACATCGGAGATTCAATACAGGGAACACTCTGATTGCATGTAATGGCTCTGCTGCAGTTGTTACTGTCGACAAAGGGAGCACGGGAAATTGTTGCACCTGTTCACTATACATCCTTTCATCGATAAACTACATTGCACGTGCAGGCCATTACACTGATTTTAATTCTGTGAACTAATACTATAATTTACAGAAATAAAAATATAGCAGACACGTACTATACAAAAAGATTAAAAGCATAGAAGAAGGTGTTACATCATGGAACGACTAACGAGGTATTAAATTCAGGGCTATTTAACTTTACAACTTAATTAATTTAAAAGCAGGAAGATGACAGGAAATTGAGCTTACGATGGATTATAAATTTAGCTTAGAAACCACAACAAATACACCCATTTTGGTTTAATGAAGTCGGATTAATTTTGATCAATCGATTTAAACAGGATGATCACACGATGACAATTATTTCGGCAAATTTCGACGAGTATTCAAGGAAACAAGGTGCTAATTTTTAAATGATCGAATCAATTAAATTCCTTGATGGATACGTAGATATGCTTGGTGGAATAGTAAATAGACAATCACGCTTGTAAAGTTTGGAATAGGCTTATGACTATGCTTGAAGTTGTATGGGTAAAGGAGAGAGTTTAATCAAGCCCATACCTCCCAGGTATAGATGATCTTCTTCAGAGAAGAATATAAATTCCGTAAATATAAGATAGCAAAGATAAATATTAAATAATGTATTCACTATTCCTCGGTAAGAGATAAATAATTTATTCATCAAAAAATATCAAATAATCTATTCATCGATAAATGTTAAATAATATATTCGTCAAAAACAATCAAATAATGATAACGATAAATGATACCGATAAATGTTAAATAATGTATTCATTAAAAACAGCAGAGGATCGATTAAGTCAGCACGAACAAACACCTGTGACTATTAATGAAATATTAAACTAATACCCAATCAATCACTGCTTTCTAACAAGAATCAAACTGTTCGCTTATATATAGTGTATATTGTACACGAGATTATAACTGGAATCTAATTATCTAGTTAATAGGAATAGCGATTAGCAATTGTGTAACTAAATTAGATTCGATCTCTGGACATAAATATTTTGTATGAATTTGATAGCATAAGTTAAATATGATGCACCAGATTAATAAATAATTGAATTAATATATAATTCTACAATTGTAAGCTTGGGAAGACTTGATAGTCATGTGACGAGAATAGTACAATGATTAAAACTAATTCGCAATAAGTGGACTCTAGAGTTCCGGGAACTAGTTTCTGTTGCTGAGTAAAAGAACCTTTACCGTCCACAAAACCTTCTATATATAGACTAACAATATTATACTAACAATATTATATATAAACTAACAATATTATATAACTTGCATATTAATTGAGGCGTCGTCTGCTTACAGTGCTCAATCAGTAACCCGAGAGCGACATACAAATTGAAACGACGGGTTAGGTCAAACCCGTCGTTTTCGTGTAACTTGTATATTATACATTTTCAATAAAAGTCAAATGAAAAGCTGCACATACATGATTTCACTTTAATTTCCTACATAAAATAATCCGTCAACATATAGTTGAAAATAAACCGTTCTGGTGCATATTGCTGTAAAGCTGGTCCATGAAGAGTATTGATTAATTTCAAGTACAAATTAATGCAGCAAGCTAGTCTTATGGAAAACTAGAGGTTGCGAAGGTACAATATGATAAATCGTTAATCGTTATCAGCATCTAAGGAAGGAGATAAAGCTTGTAAAGCCAACTATGGTATCACGCATCATAACAGAGCAAGGTACCAAGCAAAATGAGGTCGATCGAGATAAAGGTCAACACAAAAGAATTTTATGAGAATATAGCTTTTTATCTTTACGATTCGGTAAAATAAATGCTATAAAAAACCAAAGCAATTGTAAAGAAAAGTAAATTCAATATTCGTATTATCCTACAAAATCAAGAAGTTTGATTTTTGATCGTACAATCATATCATTGTGTAACTTGTATATGTAACTTGTATATTATACATTTTCAATAAAAGTCAAATGAAAAGCTGCACATACATGATTTCACTTTAATTTCCTACATAAAATAATCCGTCAACATATAGTTGAAAATAAACCGTTCTGGTGCATATTGCTGTAAAGCTGGTCCATGAAGAGTATTGATTAATTTCAAGTACAAATTAATGCAGCAAGTTAGTCTTATGGAAAACTAGAGGTTGCGAAGGTACAATATGATAAATCGTTAATCGTTATCAGCATCAAAGGAAGGAGATAAAGCTTGTAAAGCCAACTATGGTATCACGCATCATAACAGAGCAAGGTACCAAGCAAAATGAGGTCGATCGAGATAAAGGTCAACACAAAAGAATTTTATGAGAATATAGCTTTTTATCTTTACGATTCGGTAAAATAAATGCTATAAAAAACCAAAGCAATTGTAAAGAAAAGTAAATTCAATATTCGTATTATCCTACAAAATCAAGAAGTTTGATTTTTGATCGTACAATCATATCACATTCACTGCAATTTTCGCACGGAAATGCATGAGGTTACTATCAGTGCATGGTAGATAGTTTCTCCTTAATTTCTACGGCCTCAATTACGTACTAACTTCATCAGTAGTTAAATCAAAGGTTTAAGCTTTATACTTTGCTTTAATATTATTTGCATTTGATTTTACTTGGAGAAAAGCCAGGTTCAACTTGGTTATAACTATAATAGATTCCTAGAAGCATCAAAGTTTGGTAACAGTAGTATTCTTATTGGCAACTTGAACTAAATAAACGGGACTTATAAATGCAAATCAAACAATTTACAAGCATGATTATGACCATTTTGTTATTATGAACAGTCAGGTAGTCTTGAGGTACAGTCTCATTGTAGCAATTTTTGAAAGCATATTCCCATGATCTTCGAGCACAGAAAGGTTCAACTAGAGACAAATTATAAGGTATTTCGTCTCATGTGTATAGAAATTTTGCTTAGACAAGCATATAACCGAGATTGGACATCGACGATTTTAAGATTGGACAAATTTACACAAATCGGAAACTGTATTACCAACTATATTACGAATTACCAACTATATTAGACTGACGACAGTAAAGATTTAGATAGCACACTGTGGAGATCGCTGTGCTGTTGAGATAGCGAAAAAACGCATGTTGTTTTTGTTTGAATATTTGAAGAATATTGACTCAATTTCGGTTTAATGTTGGTCACATCTAGAACCGACATAACAGTACTCTTAGTTGCAACGCGGTTTGATACTTGAGAAAGAGAAATTTAAACAGAAAGTTGAAACCGTCTTTTAAACTTTTAAAGCGGTGCACCTATTCACTGAATGTTTGACAGAGGGCATACATACTGATTTCTAAACCTTTCTACGGTCGAATAAAATTAGCTCGATGCCCTCTCAAATGTGTTTTATAAAGGGATTCTGTTTGATAAACTGATAAAAGAGTATCTGTTACAAACGGACCAGTTCTCTGAGATCAAAGCTTTGAGCCTTGGTCAACTCATCAAATAAGTCAGAAAATTATACATATTGCATATTGATCTTTGAATATTCTTTTGACTGCTCGAATACTTCTTACTGCTTGAAATCATCTCAAATATATTTTAGATATTCGAAATGAGCACAATCGTTAAAATGTGGTCCAATTTTCCTCGTGTTTTATATGCAAATTCTTTACAATAACTTAAACATGAGTAAGGGAATCAGGAGGCTCAAAAATGGCTTGATAGGGGGGTCTAACTCCAAGAGAGCTCCTGTATTATAATTGTACGGTCCACTGGTTGAGTTAGGCTATGTGCCAATACTCCAATATAACAAAGAGGCTAGTATATAACAAACGGTTTAGCCTCTTTACATTGAGAAGCTAGTCGACAAAATACTAATGCAATGAAAAGCTTACATTGATTCCAACGTCCATGAATCTGCAAAATGGATCAGAATGTAGAGAAAGCGGGCCAAACAAGCAATTTAGGAGATGATGTCCTTAGCTTTGAAGCAAAAACTTAGGAGTTAGGACAAAGAGTGACGACAATGATTACGTCACCGATATCGCAAGGTGTCTGTACTGGCCAGCTAACGGCGGCTGTTCCAGTTCAGGCTATATCTGTATAATTATATCTAGCTATATCTCGTTTAATGATTATAATGCCATCATTTTAATTATTTTTTCTAGTTCAAGCTGAATCCAACGGATGTTCAAGAAAGTTAAACTTTAAGGATTCATTACCCGAACAGACAATTCAAGCGTACTCAAAACAGATAGTTTGAGATAGTTTGAAGATAATCTTAACGATTAAATGATGTAATACCATTTTTTGCCGTCTGGAGGTGTGTTTGGTGTTTAGATGTTCAATGCTCTATAACTATAGAAAACGGGACTTTCTATTTTCCAGTTTCCAATAATAAACACCTTTTAAACCAAAAAGGCCAACCTTTTCTTCATTGAAAGTGATATTTTATGAGATCAAAATTCAAAACACAAGATACTATTTTCGTCAAAGTTTCCCTTGTTAGTATGCATTCAATTAATTATATGTGTGTATTAAAGTCGACAAAGATCAGATTTATGACAGCAGTGAGACCATGACAAATACAAAAGTGGTCACTGATCATAGTACCTGAAACAAAACAAAGCCTGAATCGAAAATTAAAATTTAGTATACAACTGAATAAAAAACGTAAAACATCAGCCCAATCTCATATAAACAATATTGACATAAATGATTGTTACTGGATCAAACATACAGTAATAACATATTCTCTCAGAGCCGCGATGATGAATAACACATTCTTTGGAAGCGTCAATTTGTAACGGCCATAGAGTTGGCGAGTTATCAGTATTTTTAATGACCGAATCACGTGACCTTCGTGATGCATATTAACTCAGCTGCTGACTCCGTGTTCTGATTGTTGGCTTCCTTAATATTATATTTTAAACAAACAAAGTCTTGGGGACCAGCGGCTCATCGACTACAGGACACTTGTGCATGTCATTATGGTAAATAGGTTAATAATAGGCGTTTATTCGGAAGGAGTAATAATAAGATAACCGATTATCATCAAGTTAAAACTTATGCGGAAGTTCGACGGAATAAATGAAGTAACTCGTTTCATTTGAACTCGGCTAAGCAGGAAAGCTATGACCAAGTGATGCACCAAAGTATACCTTCTTCAGCTTCACTTGGAAAAT
The DNA here is from genome assembly GCF_026151205.1 of Bolinopsis microptera. Lineage (NCBI taxonomy): Eukaryota > Metazoa > Ctenophora > Tentaculata > Lobata > Bolinopsidae > Bolinopsis > Bolinopsis microptera. The sequence continues at coordinate 9,843,674 of NC_087079.1, forward strand.
TGGACAGTACAACCATGATGAAATGATGATGAAAGCAAGCTTCTAAATTCGGGATAGCCTGTGGCAGGCAACGCCCGATTCTAATGCTTCTACAGAACTACACAAGTGCAAGTAAGTAGGTAAATATTTCATGCTAGGCATGTGGCACCCATTACGGTAACCATCCATTGAGTTTTTGCTTTTTCGCTGTACTATATTGCACAGCTCTCCAGTACAACCAGTACAAGTTTATGCATTTCCTTTTGGGAGTTTTCACAAAATGACGTAACGTCGATTTATAAATTTTTGGGTTCATACGGAAAAACATGCTACTAGCTATATACCTGTGGCTTTTCTAAAGGCACACTTTAGACCAATAAGTCGATAACTGAAGTCAACGAAGTTAAACCTAAGAAAAGTTACCGAAACCGAAAGATGGTTGAATGGTCGGGATGATTACTAATAGTAATTATAATGAACTGAAATTAATATGAGATCGAGCTGAGATCGGCTTTCTTAACTAGAACCTTAGACCTCTTGACCACTGACAGCTACCGGAATTTATAATTTTACTGTTCCTATCAGAAATTGTTCTACAGTTGCATTGTTCAGAAATTTAAATACGAAAAATGGTACTTTTCTCGGACAAGGTACGGCGATTTGTCGTTCAATACTTTCTGTCCGTTCAATATTTATGTTGATAACACTAGGTTTAAAGGCCTCACAATCACATACAACCTTTCTGACGTAGAGATATGAAATGGTGGTTGACTATCGTACGCCAACGTAACCGCTAGCACTGAAATGAAATGAAATGAGGTGTTTGGATCCCGCTTTGATGATTAACAATTCATATTCACGAAGAAGGTGGCTGTGTCTGTAAGGTGTGAAAAAGTTGCATAGCACAAATATTTCCTTTGTTTTCAACCACACAGAGCATCATAAGTTGATTAATAACCGTCCAAACTTTCAAATTCTGACCAAAATTTGTGGATTGCATGGTCAACTGTTCTCGTTTTCAAAACTAGCAAACTGTAAACCTCCTGGTAAGAATTCTTATTATCCAGCATCTACAAATTACAAAAGATAGAACTTCATGATTGAGTCTGTGAAGCGATTAATAGAAGCGGTAATTGTACTGTATACACTATACGGCAACCATAAACTATTAAGTCCAGCGCAACCAGTAGTAATCACAGAATCCCAGTTCTTGCAACAAATCCAGATTGTGGTGAAATACAATGCAGAGAACAAACGATGTTACTATTACTAATAGAATACAACCCAGTGCCACGCACGGCTTGGTCTGTAAAGCTCCAATTAATAAGAAGATATACTTCAGATAGATTACCAAACTCGTTAAAAGTCTTTGTGAATGCTTTGAATTCCATTTCCTGGAAGCAAACCATTACCAAGTTGTATCTTCACGATTGTCTAATAGCTTTGTTTAGAAACCGGATGTACGAAACATGTGATGCAGTTAATTGCACAAAGTGTGATTCAAGGAAAACCTCACGTTTTAATGCGAGATAGATGAGCAGTTAAAATGTTTTTCTGCTTCAAACATATCTGTTAACTGGTGGGGAGACGTATCATTGTTTTGAAACACGGTATTGATTAACCGATCAGCTTCCAGCATTTACACAAAAGTTAAAACTCCGAACCATCGCACGCGTCAAAAGATACTCTTAGCTTCTACTACCTCATTGGACCTTATTTGACCGCGGACATTAAATGAACGGAAATAATTATGAACGGACATTAAAATAAACGCTCAAAGGCATTCAAAACCATCAAAAATCCAAATTTGTTCATATTTTTTTGCGTTTTTAAATTTTAGCAGATAATTTGTAAATTAATTTTTCATACAATGAGCAAGAAAGGCAATCGTTAAGCAGTAAAAAATGTCAAAATATCTGTCGATCAGTGTCTATGATTATGAAAGTTGTGTAAAAACAACAGATACGAAATATTACCAGATTTGATGATAATATCACAGGTCATCTTCCTCAAATGGGTTATCGTGCAAATTCCCTGCTTAAAGCATCATATCAGTAATACCTGCTTTTTGAAAACAATTTTTTATTTGACCACCTCGGTCCTGCATTTCAGTGTAATTGTAAACTTTTACAAGATGTGGAGGCAAATAATAACTCCGAAGAAGTGAACGAGGAATCCGAAAATCAAGAAAGTGATCATGCCATAATGTGATACTTAGAATATTTAAAATTAAATTGTATAATAACTCGTTTTTCATTGGTCCAATGATATATAGTTTAGTCTGAATCCGATGATAGAAATTACAATTGACTGAAACTAAAAAGTTGTCATTTCCTAAACATGAGTTCGCAGTGGAATAATTTTGGAAAAAATCTCAACGGACTTTAACTTGAACGGACCTTAAACGGACGGACTTTATTTGAACGGGCATTAAGATGAACGCTAGGACCTCCAGCGTTTAATTAATGTCCGTTCAATTCAGGTCCGATAAGGTAGTTAACCGAATAACAAAATTGTTAGAGCAAGGATTACTAGCCGATAAACACTGAGGTGAAAGGATTGCTAGCCGATAAACACTGAGGTGAAAGGATTGCTAGCCGATAAACACTGAGGTGAAAGGATTAGTAGCCGATAAACACTGAGGTGAAAGGATTGCTAGCCAATAAACACTGAGGCGAAAGGATTGCTAGCCAATAAACACTGAGGCGAAAGGTTTGCTAGCCCACAAACACTGAGGTGAAAGGATTGCTAGCTCATAAAAACTGAGGTGAAAGGATTGCTAGCCGATAAACACTGAAGTGAAAGGATTGCTAGCCAATAAACACTGAGGTGAAAGGATTGCTAGCCCATAAACACTGAGGTGAAAGGATTGCTAGCCAATAAACACTGAGGCGAAAGGATTGCTAGCCAATAAACACTGAGGCGAAAGGATTGCTAGCCCACAAACACTGAGGTGAAAGGATTGCTAGCTCATAAAAACTGAGGTGAAAGGATTGCTAGCCGATAAACACTGAAGTGAAAGGATTGCTAGCCAATAAACACTGAGGTGAAAGGATTGCTAGCTCATAAAAACTGAGGTGAAAGGATTGCTAGCCGATAAACACTGAGGTGAAAGGATTGCTAGCCGATAAACACTGAGGTGAAAGGATTGCTAGCCCATAAACACTAAGGTGAAAAGATTGCTAGCCGATAAACACTGAGGTGAAAGGATTGCTAGCCGATAAACACTGAGGTGAAAGGATTGCTACCCGATTAACACTGAGGTGAAAGGATTGATAGCCGATAAACACTGAGGTGAAAGGATTGCTAGCCGATAAACACTGAGGTGAAAGGATTGCTAGCCGATAAACACTGAGGTGAAAGGTTTGCTGGCCAATAAACACTGAGGTGAAAGGATTGCTAGCAGACACTGGGGTGAAAGGATTGCTAGCCCATAAACACTAAGGTGAAAAGATTGCTAGCCGATAAACACTGAGGTGAAAGGATTGCTAGCCCATAAACACTAAGGTGAAAAGATTGCTAGCCGATAAACACTGAGGTGAAAGGATTGCTAGCCGATAAACACTGAGGTGAAAGGATTGCTACCCGATTAACACTGAGGTGAAAGGATTGATAGCCGATAAACACTGAGGTGAAAGGATTGCTAGCCGATAAACACTGAGGTGAAAGGATTGCTAGCCGATAAACACTGAGGTGAAAGGTTTGCTGGCCAATAAACACTGAGGTGAAAGGATTGCTAGCAGACACTGGGGTAAAAGGATTGCTAGCCCATAAAATCACATATAATCCAGCAGTAGATAATTCGAACGAGAAGAGCAGATTAATTAATTATACATGGGTTAATTGATTGTTATTGAGATATGCTGCTACTTAGTTACCATCAAGATTCAAGATATTATTTACTGGGCCGCGCTCAGCCTGTCATTCCGCCAAATCTTTATTCGTTAATGAACATAATAGCCTGGGGTCCTCAGGTAAGATATTATAAGGCGACCTACCGTAATAATAATAACAATATAATAATTTAATATAATAACAATATAAAGTTTATTGTTATAAGTATATGAACTATGAAGTGTCTATAAACTTATAAAGCATATTATTTGTAGTATTGTTACGCCAATTTACTATTGCGACCTTGGCGCGATATATTTATAACACGTGCTCAATATGAATACACCTGGTTAGGCTGCCTAGAATTGAACCATTGGTATTATAAAGGAGTAAAGGAGTTGCCACATCTGTGATTTAAGGGTTATCACGATGAAACTATGAGATAAATGATCTTATTTACACGCGGTTATTCTGACAATATGAATCTTATGACCTAATTGTCTTTATCCGACTGTTTATAGACTTTTGATTATTTTGTCCCCGAACAGAAGAAATTAATTATTTCCCAATGCTGTTCGTGCATTTTAAATTTCAACTTAAACAAGGTAAATGATTAGGCAATGAGTAATTTGTAATTAGTGATTAGAGATTAGTGATTTAAACTCTCCAGAACGGAAGACATAAAAAGCGTGACAAAGTAATAAGCGTGACGAAAATTTAACTAGTAAACAAAACAAAAAGCGGAAAAACACAAAAATAGCCACCAATTAGTGTTGAAATGAATACCACGAAGTTCAAAAGATGAAATGAGACGGAAAATATTTAACCAGTAAACAAACAAAAACGGTGAGACACGCAAATAGCTATGATATGAATTAGTGTTAAAACATGAAGACTATAAAGTTCAAAAAATGAAGTGAGATTGTTTAACATTGTTAAATAATAAAGACGCTTTTGCCAAGAAATACGACTGACCAATTTAAGCTGTGCGATAAGCAAAATTGAAATAACAACTCTCTGGATTGACTTTAACAAGATTTAACAAGCTGAAAGCGCACAAGCCACTTTATATAGCTCTGTAAACACATGGTAGGATCCCAGCTTGAACTGCATTGTGTGTAATATTAGCATGATTTACAAAATCAGTGTCTCTACAACCTGTCTTGTTTGCTGGTGAGCTGCTCTATTTCAGATCCTTGGTTTAGTTCGAGACATACGAGACAAACTTCCAACCTCATAACAAATGAATTTTAATTGCATAATCACAAGTGTAATAGAGATTAGTGGATGTCTAGCGTCTGCTGAGTGCTGTGTGTTCGAACGGTTGGCAGACCGAATCCCTACCGCTTTTCCTAACCCTAGTTCTAACCGTAATCCTAACCCTAATCCTTATCCCACCACTAACCCTCACATTATCTAACCCTCGCACTGTCCTTACAAGCAGTTATTAAGCATCAGGGATTCGCTCCGTTTATCAACATCTTCAAATCATCTGTTTACTAGCTTGTCATGAAGTAATGAATCTTGCATTTAAGTAGTGTTCTTTAAGATTACCATCCTGAAGTAATAAATATTTTAGTTGCATTTAAATAAGATTACCGTCCTTAGGAATTAATTTAGCTTCATGTAATTTCTAGACGTATACTATGGATCAATAAGCTGTGACAAAGAAAATATCTTTTAAACGTTCCTTAACTCCTTACCACTTATCTATAATTATAATACGTTCCTTTTAAATTAGGCATGATTATGTTTTAAGCGTTAATTAAAATGAATGTTTCTTTATTATTAAAATGAAGGCTTCTTTAAAATTAAAATCACCATGAAACCAAACTTCTTCTCGTGGAGTCGGAGCTACTGAAGAATTAAAACAATCTAGAATCCAGTTACGGACTTTAAACCTTAATTTTATCATTGATAATGATATTAAGTTAATAATATTTGTTATTAATGCTTTTCAAACATTTTCAAATATTTTCCGGGGATTATTTCCCGAAAAGTCGTGGTCACTAGTAACCGATAATTTCCCGAAAGGGTTGCCAGAGTATTTATATGAGGACAGACTGCGAGTCAACTCAGACTGGCTGACGGAAAGTTTCAAAACAAATAACAGTTGCGCACTATATATTAGTATATTGCAATATTGTATCAGCGCACGTATCACATTACACATTGTTTCATCCAGAACCGGAAAAATTATAACAAATAATACCTTGGCTTCGTTTCGTGCCCAGCGTAACCTCCGCTAAAGCGTCGGGAATTATCGCGGGTAGCACTCAACAGCCAAGGTATTGTTGTATTATATTGTTAACTTAAGTTTAGCCATAGCCTTAACCGTTACCTAAAGAGACACCATGATCGAACTTTATATAACGTAGGCGTTTAAAATAAAGGAATAGGGATATGTAGATAGATAAGAGAAGGAGGGAGATAAGGGAAGAGACAATGGGCTGGAAGTAGAACATTCCTGTCCGCTAGAAAGTCCTGCAGTACAACTACGCGATAAAACACCGATAGTTAGTTATTCTAGAACAAATATAAACGGACAACAAGTATAACTAAACGACAAAAAGCTTTTGTGTTCACTTTAAAAATGTGACAAAATGAACTATTGACGATTAGCTATACCTATGAATATTTTCAGAAAGTGCATTAGGTTGGTTGGTATTGGCAAACACATAGTATTTAATAATCAAATATACAGTCGTTTATTAAACTATAGTATAGTAGTAAAAGGCAATGATTTATACACCCTCTCACCCTTATAGTAAAATCTATACGTTGGAACCCTGTTTCACCCTGACACCTGGCATCGAGCGTGCTAAATCACTCTACAGTCGATCTTCGAGATTTTTCTAAAACGGCACCCGGCAGTTTAAAAAGTCACGTGACAGTCGAGTGTAGAGTGATTAATCATCACCCACCTGGTATTCTACTAACCTCGCTCACTTCCGACGAATCTGTCAGCTTGTAGTTGTTAACGCCAGCATACTCATGATACACTCCACAGCAATTCCTTTCTTATTAATCGTCTTAAATCATTTCAGATACTGATTCAAAAGTGGTATAAGTAGACTTACAATTACTGCCATATTCCAGCCGTGTGATAAAAACGGTGTCAGATAATACTGACACAAGAACGAATTCGAACCTTGAACAACTTGATAATGAAGCCTTTCAACTTCTAGTTCTAGAAACTTATAAAACAAAAACAATTAATTATATAAACGATATTTTAATGATCGTTGAAACCGCCAGAAGTCTCATGACTGCAAAATATAGTCAGAGCACTATATGAGTATAATACCCACTTCAATTGTCTGCTGCACACCAATTAGATGAAATAATATTAAAATCACCATATTATTATTCGGCACATCAGGACCCATTTAGAATCTATCGACGGGTGCCTTATATCTATCTGAATAACAGTAACACGACATGATGTGTAACAGTCTGGTTGGACGTGCAGCACCACGCCTTTAATTATCTGATAAAAATGCGCCTTGATATCAAACTCATCATAGCAGTTCAACTTCTTTTTACTATACTGCAGTTCTTTGAGGATTGCGCCAACCGACACGCCCATGCACAGAGTCTGCGGTTAACAGATGCAATACCGTACCCGTACTATACAATGTTTGCAAATGAATAATACTATGTGGCCTGGATGATGATTAATCACTCTAAACTCGACTATCGAGTAATTTAAACAAGTTCTCTGGTATACTGCATGTATAGTTCTAGATTTACTTGGCGGCGTTTAGCCTGCCATTCCGCCATCTCTTTACTTGGAGACCTTAGGCATTTCTATTCATTAGCAGATTGATCAAGATGCGGCGGAATGACAGTTGAACGCCGCCCAGTAACCATATCTTCAATCGATATGTTTATGAACACAAAAGACTGAGGTCCCCATGAGGTAAGTATAAATCGAGATGACCCTGAGGGACTATTCAAACCCCGACCCTCTAAATCTTATTATTTATTATTACCGCTTATCCTAACCGAATCCCTAACTAAAGCATATGCTACAAATAAAACCCTAACGAAAAATTAAACCGACTTTATTAAATTATGTTATGGTCATGCCACGTGATCAAAACAGTTTTCGTCGCTATAACTCGCAGGGAAGCATTTTAACCATATCAATATGACATATGTCATGTAATTGTATGAAACTGTTTGCTGATTCAGAATCAGCGTTAAAAAATATATCGATTTAGATTGGTTTTTAACTGTCAGAGGCCCCTTTATCTTAGTTTTACAAAAATCCCAAAGGGCCTAGCTTTGAGTGTAAATAAATAAAAGTGATTTAGCAAGCTCAATGTGGCCTGACTTATGACTCAGACTAGTAATTGAACTTAAAGTCAAAGACCAGTCGAGTACTGCTTTGATCTTAGAGTTAGGTAGAGCATAAAATTCATTATTCAAAATCTGCATTTACATCACTATCGCAGTATCACTATCAGTATCACTATCAGTATCAGTACATACATGGTGCTAATTAATTATATATTTGACTTAGTATTATAATTATATATCAACTATATTCATTCAGTTTGTCTATGACTTGCATACATGTTGCATCAAATCAACTTATACTTATAGACGGGCTTCGATATCGTATATATTATTATATAACGTTCATGAATATTATTATTAAGTGAATTGTAATTGTATTTGTAACAAGATCATCATCAAGATATTGAAAATTAAATTTTCTGGACTTATCACATTTCACAGTTTTGACTTCATAATTCTTTTGCACTGTTTCTATTTTATTCAAACGTACATGCATTGCGTGTACAAATTTTTTCGACGAAGCTACGCTCGCGCTTTTTTTTGTTTTTGTTTTCAACCCCTACTATATAAGTATACCTGGGCATTCATTGCATTGGTTGTAGGTTTACAACCTACCAAGACGCGCGCCGATTTGGACTCGTTTGAGTGGCGAGTGCCGCCCTCTGCCCAATAAAAATTGGGCGAGTGATTTAGTGCGATTAGATTTGAGATTGATGTTATTGTTTAACTTTAAGTTTAAATCAATTTAATGGTTGATACCAGATACTCGTAAAATATTTGTTCCAAGACCATTACTGCAGGGCGGCGCTCAGCCTGTCATTCCGCCGAATCTCTCTGTTTATGAACATAAATTTGATTCACGATGTCAATCCTTCGCGCGCAGCTCGGTGAGGCACAGTGGTGCATCTCGCCGATCTACCGAAGGATTGATGCATAACAACAAGACACGCGCTAAAGACGCGCATTTTCTGAGTGATGTTAACGATAGCTTTAAATTCACTGATGTCATTATTATTCAGCGTGACCGGTAATAGTTTAAAAATCAGAAGGAGAAAACACATGTTTAAATTACTAAAAAAGGAGTATCACTCTACAGGATTGAATTTAAATATAGTCATAATAGATAAGAGAGGAATTTGTTTCCCTTTGAATCAATCAAACTAGATGAATTGTTGTAAATACTTAGATCAAACTATCAATCTACAGGCTATCGTCAAACATGTTGCAAGGCGTCATCTTCAGTGACATAATAGATAAGAGTTTATTAACTATCATGCCAACTTTAGAGACGGTAACCACATTAAACTAAAGTTTTCCCAATCAAAATAAAGGGTTTATACAAAATAAAAGGTTTATGCACTAGACTGCGAGACAATTAACCTTATGCAATGCAGGTTAGTATAACTATAATATCGGACTGAGTTGAAATTTCTGAGAGCATGATACCCCAAAATAAATATATGCCTGTGTCTGGCAATAGCGTTCAGATGGCTTCCGAACTTGTGCGGATAAGATAATATAAAAAATACAAATAAACTATAATAACAATCTGAAAATTAATGTATCAGTACAGATCTTATACTCGAAATCAGGCACTTTCAAAACATTTCTCTTAAATTATCTTTCTTAACACCGTTCAATTGTAACTTTAAATTAAAATATTATGATGATCCGGACGATGATAAATATTAAATTACAACTGATTATATTTATGGATTTCGGCCTGTCGATGCTGGAAGCTGATCAGCTAATCGTTAATCGTTACCATGTGACAAGAATAGTATGATGAACCTCCCAATCAGTATCTATGTATCAAAAGAAAATATTGATCTAATTCAACTCGTCGGGAGCCCTTTTGAAACATCTCGAAGTTAGAGTGCAGAGTGCATGATTACTGATTATCAGCACGATTGGGTGAAACAAAGACGAAACCGTGTGTTGATTAGAATTAAAAGAGGAAGATGTTTAGTGATAAATTGTGCACTCTTGCATTTAAGTTTTAATTGTTAGACTTGTTCGATGTAGGGCCTTTAATTTAACCTAATACTAATGCAGTTACTTAATACTTGGTAAGTCTAGGGAAAACAGGTGCTAGTTGTCGGAAATGAAATGGAGTCTGTTCCTGATCGAAGTTACATGATGCTGATAGATTTGATGCAGCTCAGCACTCAGCAGCCACTGTCTTCAAATAGAGTGTTCCAGTTCTGCAATCTGCAGTCTCAAATGTTTTCGCCCAGCTTTTCTTTTCATCGTGGTTATAGAAGACAGACCTGAAGAAATACTAGTATAATGATAATATAGGTAACATGTCCAGAATGAGTAAAATTGTATTATCGGCAAATTTACTTATGTGAAAACTCCCAACAGGGTGGCGCTGGCCCAGAAGTAACTGCACACAAGCAACCCTTTAATGATCACGCACGTAATTTGTGTGAAAATATGTAACTCATTTAACGAAGTCAGTGAAAAGAACCTACCTTTATTTACCAATGTCGATTTTTTGCTTGTGATGAAGTAGTCCTCGCAAATGTGAGATATGCATGTAGTTTGTTTTTAAAAGTAGGATTGTAGTCATAGTCGATGTATAGCGACGGTAGTTTACCAGCAGCTCCCTGTACAAATAGAAATGTGGTTTTTATATAATATTACTAGTTAAATTAATGAGTACAATGCAGGAATAAAAAAATGTGTCTTAAATGTTTTATATTAAATGTGTTATAATTATATTAACCACCTTATATTCGTATAATATGTACTCACAAACAATGATAGTCCCAACTGTTTTTAATTGCTTATAATTTAAACCTTCTTATTAAATAATTTAGATGACTGTGTCTGATCTAAAATTGCACGAGAAATAGAGAAAATTAGGTCTCAGACAGAACTCGACCGGGATATAACCGGCGCAGCCGGAATACCGGCTGGTATTTGGCGATTTTGTACCGGTACCGGCCGGGATTTTGGTTTTAGCCGGGATTTTTCCAAAATAAATTCAGTTTTTCTCAACGTTAATTTGAGTCCAAAATTAACAAATCTGTGAACATTTTCCTAAAACATTTTGACGAAGTCATTGAACAATGGAGACTGGAGTCAATCTATATTTAACATAATCATGGGTGTACGAATTATGGACTTCTTTCTGACTTATGACTTAATTATTGTGACTAAGTGTCACGGCTCACGGTCTTGTGTTACCGAGGGACAAGTAAAACAGAGTTCTCCGGGTAAAGAAAGCATTAATAAATGCTATTCAGTATTCATCCTATTCAATTATTCAGGTAAGGTGATGTAAACTGTAAAGTGATAAGCTCCAACGTCAAACACCATGTTCAATTAAATAAGTTTAAGTAACCAATACCAGATCACAGGATTGTTATAGTTACGGAGACTGTTGGAAACGATGCAAACCAGGATCGGACTCCTATCAGAAATAGTCGACCACCGGTCCAGCCTCCCTCAAACTCAAATGCCCTACCACTACCCCAGACCACATCCACCTCTTCAGCCAGGAACAGCGCTCCCACTATACCACTACCAGCAGTTCCTACCGCCTCAGAGGATACACTGCACGTGCCCGTTATTCCTCATGCCTCGTCTTAAATGTCCAGTCCATGAATCCTAGTGCATCAAGTGCGAGTATATGGGAAGTGCCAAAAATCTCAGCTCTTATTCAGGAGAAATCCAAAAACCACTCGTTACCGTTTATTGCACTTACGGAAACGTGGCTCAAGTCCTACATGTCAGACAAATACAAAATGTGCATCACCTCTTTCTCCTGCTGAGCAGAACCTCCCCCTTAAAAGTAAACAAATCTGCATCGCCTCCCAACGACAATCCAGATATATTAAGCAGCAGAGACAATCATTTAAGGAGACTTCGATATCTATCAGGATCATGATTATACTGCCTGAGAACTCAGCACTTCAGGATGAAACATATAATATTTGGTTTTCTCGATTTCATTCATATTTAGACAGAAGTCCGTGTAGATAATTGGTTATAGAATAATTGGATATAATTTTATGCGAAGTTGTGTCTGCGAAAATATACGTGTGAACTGGTCATCCCGCAAATGCTGAAAAAGTAGATGTTACCTATCATAAAATAACCGCTCGCACCGTACAGTGTACACGACAGAGTTGTGACTGCGTTTACAAATTCTTTATCATATTGATGTGTTGCCATGGCAACCGAAACTCCATCGGAAGATCGGCCTGTAAGGCATAATCATGATAATACACAGTATCAAAACATTGCCATTGATATCATAGCAACATTCCAGAGATTAGATTATGTGTGTGTAAGAAAATGTATGTTATAGTATTATACAGTCTGCTAGAACATTCCGTTTACACATGGTGGCCGATAACAACTTGTTTAATTTATCTCCGAATTACACACAAATTTCTGAAAGTTTCGTAGACTTAAATCAATTACAGAGGGTGTGGCTATTGGCCAGCCCCTCTATTTCACTATTATGGTTGAAACTATAAGAATACAGATTATATTGTTACAGTGATTTTACAAAAGTCGAAACAGTAAACACCAATTTGTAGGATACTTTAAATCACACCAAAATTGGTCCCAGAATGCAATGAAATCTGATGGCGTCTTTTCAGTGAAAAAGAGGCCACACTCTCTGTAATTGATTAAAGTTTACGAGACCTTTAGAAAATGAGTTATATAACTTGGAACTTAAACTAAGATAAATTGAGTATTTATACTCAATTTATCTTAGTTGCATGAGTAATATATATATACTCTCATTTTTTTAGAGCAAACGTAATTTAAATGGCTAAACACAATTCAATAAAATTTGGCTCGATCCGATTATCCAAACTATCAAATAAATGCGAAAATGAACCTTCTTTTGAAAACAATGAACACAAATATGTTTCGATTTGACAAATTTCTCGAACCAGTGGTGGTAGTAAGTCATACCAGAACCAATTATTTCAATTGGGCACTCAGTGACTGAGCTATTAATGCCAACGTTTGCACACTGACTTTTGGCCCACCCTGTATATTTATAATATACGGCTGGAAAAAATGTAACTGGATATCTGCCACAATGCTGCTATTATTAAGGTTAAAGTAACATTTAGCACATAAAGAAGTCTGGTTTGCTAGGTTTTAATTGGTCGTATAATAACAAATAAAAATGAGTTAAGACTACAAAAACGGTCGATAGAACCTAATTATAATACCTGTATCGAGAACTCGACTTCAATGCACTGATAGCGTTGGTACTAACATTCTATCAAATTATGTCATATCTTGAGACTTGATAGCTGCCTGAAACAGTTTTGAGTCAACATTATCGTGATATTCTAGAAATTGAAACCAATTCTCAACTTTAAAAAAGCAGGTTTCAATAAATGCCATAGAATTAAATTCTACCTTTTTAAATTTTAAGAATTTGTTGATTTATTAAAATTCTGTCTCAATTAATATATAAGGGTACATGCAATGTATTTCGACACGCACTGTAGACTCACTTATTGGATTCGTGCTAGATGCTGTGTACGTCACCCTCTTAACCACCTCTATGGCGAAGATGAGGATGGTAAGTGCAAGTACAGTGATGTGAGGAGAGGATGGGTATCATTTAGCACATTTTTGCTGTAGGTGTAAAGTAGCTCTTAGTCAAGGAGTATATAAATGACGGCACGACAAGGTTCTGCAACAGATCTCTGAACATGTTATCTTGTGAGCGCCGAGTGAACACTTATAAGAACAAGGCCAGCGATGTAAGACAGTATCATTGACTTAGTCCATGCTGGGAGGAAAAAAGCAAGTACAGACGACCGAAAGGAGTCGTGGTTTGGGATCCTGGCCTGAGTGGGTCTCGATATTGGATAGTGCTTTTATATATCGGACCTTATGATATTCTCAAGGTCACCAAGACGGCACAGTCTTATGGCGGGAGGTAACGGTACCATCTAAAAAACAGATTGCTGAATCATACGAGTAAAAACTCTACCTGTACAGCAGTCTTACAGCAGACTGAGATTCAAGCGAAAGAATTGTGCTGTTATAATTATGCGGTTAAAGTTCTAGCACCGGGAGTAGTTGTTCACGGTTTGGAGAGAGCTGAGTAGGCTAGTACGGGATAGAAGGGAAGAAGCAGCTCACTGTTCCAGATGGATCTACTTCTTATCAAGGAAGAAGGAGTGGTAGGTATAGTAAGGAAGATTGGAGCCTAAGAGTTAACTTAACATCTAGAGGTACCACAAACTTTATCTCGTCGCCAATTGCGAGCTTTAACGGGTTTCCTCAAGTGACTCGATGGTTTAATTGTGACAAATCATGATACGAACTTTGATGAACCCATAATAGTATAGTGCAATAATACTATGATAGTATTCTCATAAGTTCTACCCTTGCAACCGAGTACAATGTACATACTAAGTGATATCAAGCTGCAATCTAAAATTTATTAATTGAATCTCAAAATAACTTCAAATTTTACCTAATAATTGCGACATCGTTGGAAGTGAGAAATAAAATACATTAAATTTTAATCCAATTCTGCGAGAGAAGATTTGCCCAGACAGCTGACAAGAATGTATTACCATACTTCCTGTAAATGTGGTAGTTATTAGGTCATATCAAACTTGAAAATTATGTCAAAGTTTTTCTCAGTCTCTGGTGTCAATCACCAGTAGAGTGCCCAGCCGCACCAAAACAACCTGCGATTTTTACGTGGGAAACATCGTATAATACACATGCTATACACTCTAGTTTTATAGCAGCTACTGATATCATGCGGCAGTATTAATAAGCATACAAATTCAGCGCAAAAAATTGTAAAGACGACACAAATTCATGCGGGATGTTAATAAATGTGTCCATGTTGAACTCAAACTCCGACAGAATAATATTTCAAATCGGATATATTATAATTAATCAAATGGTATCTGCTCATGTTCCGTCTATATAAACTACAAAACTTAATAAATTAGTGAAGTTCTGAAACAAAGATCACGACTAGGTTTTATCAAAATTGAAAAGAAAACCGATCGAAGTGCACTAGAGATATAGTTTAAGTTTAAAGGGTCATCATTACTAAAATCTCTTCCTAGCTCCTAGCAATCAAGTTGTTAATCCTAGTTCTACACCTAAACAAGTACAAAATTACAGCCTTACATTTTGAAATTTTTCGATATCCAGCTCAACATAAGACTTCGATACCAATAATGCATAATGGGTACATACCGATGATCGGTGTTCGTAAATATTTGATTATTTATAGTATTGAAGTTTAAAATCTTCCTAATTATGTAAGAATAACAAAAGGAATCACGTACTAGTGTGCTGTTACGAAAAACAACTATTTAATAAAAATAAATTAACAGTATTCGAGTACAAAATTAAAAATACAAACTCCAACATAATCGACAGACAAACTCAATAAATGAAGATTTCGTCGTGAAACGAGCTATATATACAGCTATAACGTAGCGCTCGACTCCAGTCTGAACCAAAATTAAGTCGCGTTCGTAGGAAATTGACCACCAGCTGCTGGTGGTTCGAATGTTGGTTTGCACACTACTGTGGTTGCGAGAAGCATTATTTGATGCGCGCGCGACCCAGTAGTGCATCGCGCTACAAAACATAAATATAATAGTAATACTAATAGCCTTGGGTGAGGGGTCCCCAGGTAACCAAGGGCAAGACTGTCGACGAGTCCAACTCGGCGCGCGTCGCGTCTTGACTCTTGGCTGTTGGCAAGTAAAAGTTATAAAGTTATAAAATTAAACCTACGCGATTGATGTCAGATGTTATGTGATACTGGGCGGCGCTCTAGATCTGCAGCCTGTCATTCCGCCGAATCTCTATGTTTAATGTTTATGAACATAATAGTAATAGCTTCAGGTAAGATCGATGTACGTGAACTTAAATATTGATAATTTTTGGAAAGTACATATTTGTACTGCAGAGCACGAACCTGCCGAATCACGTTACATGACTCGAATGTCGGCATTTTTCTAGAACTAGAAGTCGCGAAATCAACTTGTTCATGCACTTGCAGCATGACGTTTTTCATATTTTTGAACGCTGATTCAGGATCACCAAATAATAATATGATATAGGGTTAAAACTTAAAATGCTTTTGAGTAGTCGATCTTAAGTTGACACTTGACAGTAAAGTTAGGTAGTGCGCCATCGACAGTGAGCCGCGCGTGCCGACTGTAGGATGGTTTTTTAGCGCTAATTTCGGCCAGCACAATTTTCTTCAAACAAATAGATATTAAGTATCTTTCCCGACCTTTGATTCACGATGTCAATCCTTCGCAGCTCGGTGAGGCACAGTGGTGCATCTCGCCGATCTACCGAAGCGAGAAGCAATATTTGATGCGCGCGCGACCCAGTAGTGCATCGCGCTACAATCCCGACCTCTGATTGCAACAAAAATTGGTAAGCTTACTCATAGACTTACAAGGAAGGTGTCCGAAAAGTTTAAAGCATATCCAACCATTAGAGTTAGACATTATGATACAGCTAAAAGCAGCGTATTTTGCCCCATTTTGATCACTATATCAACTCTGATATCCACCAAATTTTTCGGACAGTCGTGAAAGCCCTGTTGGAAGGTTGTCGCCAATTTTCAGAATGATCTCATTCAAGGAACTGAAGATATATCCAAATAATACGACAAAAATCAACGAATTTGGTCAAATTTTGTCAAATTACGCGACTTTTACAGCTAATTTTGCTCCAAAAGCCGCGCACCATCAAATATGGCACCTAGGCGAAACTTACTGATTTTTCCAAAAAGGTATGACAAATTTGGTATTGTGAAAATTCTCACAGTCTCTAGAAAACAATGGTACAAAAATTTTAAAAATCCGAGCAAGTTTATTTTTATGGTGCACCCCCTAGTAAAGTGAGCCCGTATTGGCTAGTGCGACCACAAAAACTAACTTTATTTGGTATGAACAAGCTTTACTCCCAACGGATGCTTCACACTCGTCAATGAAGAATTTCAGAAATGAAAATTTTGTTGTGCAAGTGTAACTGCTTTCGATTACACGATCATGTACTTAAAAGAACAAATAAAACAAATACGTTAAATTTGTATGATTTGACTATTCAATAAAATATACACAGGTTGGTTTGCCTAAGATAACGAAATTTGATCATTTAATCCCATGAGATATATGATAATTGCTGATCAAAATATTCTTCAGAAATTCTCCTGACTATGTCCCATCTTCAACCATTTATTCACTGATCATTTATAAACTGATCATTTGCAGCTCAGCATTTTCAGCTTTAATTTCAATTTGGTACATCATAAGACATAGGTTTAAAACAAACTACTCTGCGGTCCTAAATATACATCAAATGAAGATTTCAAATAAAAATAGGGACCTTCCCCATCTATTTCGAGCCGCAGAGTAGCTAAAATTAAAGACTTTTATACATTTGCTAGATGATTATTAGCTAAAAGTCAGCTTTTACATTCCTTCAAATATATTTCACATGATGCTAAATTGAACACATGCGTTTACAATTCGTGATACAAGATAAGGCCACCGAATGAAGATAAAAACCGTAATTGCAAATAAAGGTTTTCTGTCTAGACTGTAATTAATTGATACAGCAAGTAATCTAGTACAAATAATAGGATATACCACAAAAATACGATTTGTACCCTTGACATTACACCACCCGACATTTCACCCAGATCTGAACAGTAAAGTGATGACAGTTTAATATGACAGTTTATTCGTGGTTTCAAAGGGCTAAGAGTCGGGAGGCGTATTGTGTCAAAAACACCATCTGTATGCCGCGCTGCCTAAGTGCAACATATTAATATTTAATATGCTCGTTTCTTCTCACGAAATTGAAGCTGGTAATAGCAGTGGTACTAACAGTAAAAACTTGGCTCTTACGTCCTCTCCCTCACTTTAAAACTGTAACTGAGCTGCTCACAACTGAGATGCTATATGGTTGTCGTTGTTTCTATCGTTTGAGTTTGGTATAGCTGAGTACCCGTGGGTAAACTTCTCCTCCACTTTTGGAGACTCCTCCTCGCTAATTCTATTGTTCTGGAGGTCTCCCTTAGATCGCTTGAAAGCATATATCACTCCCATGAACATAGGTTTGGCGTATTCCTCCTCGAATTCGCCCTCTTCCAAGGATTTACCCGACTTTTCAAGTTCGTAATAGTAATTAAACCTTGATACAATGATAGGAAACGGTAGTGCAATGACCAAGATTCCCATCAGAGCACAAAATACCCCCACTATTTTCCCCAAAGTCGATACCGGTACATAATCCCCATACCCCACAGTACTCATTGTCACTATACTCCACCAAAACGCTTCTATTATCGAACTAAACTGGGAGCCTGGTTGGTGAAGGTCAGCGAAGTAAACCATGCTACTGAACAGAACCACACATATCGAGAGGAGGAGAAATAGAAGGGCTAACTCTCGACTACCCGCTCGCAGCGCATAAGCCAACGCAAGGAGTCCTGCAAAATGTCGAGACATCTTAAAAATCCTGAAGATTCTGGTAAATCTAATCATACGGATGAAGACCAAGGATTGGAGGTCCTGTTGGTCTCGAGGGACCATCAGACCGATGTAGAAGGGAAGAATAGCAGCGAGATCTATCCAGTTGATGATGGATTTCCAGAATTGTTTCTTGTTGGGACAACAAGCGAATCTGGCTAGAAGCTCTATCGTAAACCAAATGATACAGACGACTTCTATGCCGAAGAATATTTTCTGGTCGAGATGGGGTATCCTCCTAGGGGTGAGATGGAATTGGTAACTTCTAAAAAATAGAATAAAGGTCCTTCTCAACAAAAGAATAAAGGTGTTTATAGTTACCACGATAGTTAACTTTCAATTTGGAGTGACAAGAAATCAATACTGACTCAGTGACAATATAACAATTAGTTAGCATCATGTAATCAAGGAGTTATAAATTTTGAAAGCAGAAATTAGCCTTAGCTAGACAGAGACAAACTAGCTTGTCTACTATTTTCAAAACATTTCCCATGATTTTACCTGGCTTTAAGTTCCGCTGAGTCGTCTTCATGACGGAAGATGGGCAAGGTTTCTACACAAACAGACGTTATGGCAATCATGATCATGGTGATGTCAATATAGGCCACACATTTTGCGAAGATACCGGATTGTGGATCCTCAAATACCTGTAAAAGTTACGATTACTTGATCTAATTTAATCTGCCGGAGGTATCATTAACTTAGAATATATTGCCCCTTTTTGGTAGAATACAAGTCAATATTGTTCAAGGTCCCAAAATCACTTTAAAAGATTAAAATAATAGGACCATCGGTTTAGATTAGCATACAGCCATGAAAGTCTTCTTTTGGATGAAAATGCAACCGGTGAAGATTATTTAATATTTTCGATTAATGTGTTTATCGGGAATTATAGAATATCTTGATCTCATATATGAACAAACCTGCCAAACTCTCTTCTGCATAGGATGGTCAGGTAGGACGATCTGTTTAGTGTTACTCACATCAGGACTTAGCTTTTCTAGAATGTGCTCACCTAGTCTGAAGAACCTGACTTCCTCCATAAAAATATCTGCGTTCAACGTGGCTGGCAAGCAAAGCAGTCCGTCCGATTGATAAAAATACAAGATTGTCTCAAACGATTCTCTGTGACGGTCAAAGAAATACTCTTTAGTTGAACTGTTATAATGTTTTTCCCTGTCGGTTGATCCCAGGAGGGTGGTAGGGAAACGATTTAGGGTTGATTTCCTGGTCTGAAATTTGAGGCCACTGACGTTGATGGTGATGACATCGTCCATGTCCACAATATCCTCGTCAGATTTCATATCAACACTCCGAGCATCGTGCGGGTAACGGCTTCTACTCAGCCTGGAATTAGGATTGTGTAAGAGATTGGTCATATTCTCATATCTCTATTTGTGGAGGTGGAATTGTGGAATGTGTGAATGTGATGTTTAGAAAATAGGTTCCTTGCTT
The DNA here is from genome assembly GCF_026151205.1 of Bolinopsis microptera. NCBI lineage: Eukaryota > Metazoa > Ctenophora > Tentaculata > Lobata > Bolinopsidae > Bolinopsis > Bolinopsis microptera. Next base: position 9,863,773 of record NC_087079.1, read on the forward strand.
CCATGTTTCAAACAATTAAACCGCACCACAAGAGTCGAGAGATGACACGCACGGCTATTAGAAATCAGACCGTTTATTAAATTAAGGCGATCATATTGTGATGTCTAGTTCAGTTATCGATTCAGATTCCAGGCTCCGGACATATTGGCACCCGGGTCCCGGACCCGGTCAGTGGTTCCCAGTAGAAGTCAAGATCTTGTAAACGGTACATCAGTGGTAGTGGGGGAATATTTTGCTACCAAGTATTTGAAAATCAAGCATATAATTTGATTGTGTACTGTTATGCTGTGAACGAGTTGATTGGTAAGCACTGACCCATATTCAGATTATATTTGACGGGGTTATGGTAAATTTAGCAGGCCTTGACTAGCCACCCTGCCACAGCTATGTCAAATTTCCTCCGATCTTAGTTGTGAATTTTAAGACATCATGAATATTATGCAAATAAAAAGTAAATATATATTAGTATTACCTGACCCACCACAGGTTCTTTAAAGTTTTAAAAAGTTAAAAGTTGAATTATTCATATTTAGTTTTAAACTCATATCTGCTCCTTTGACTTTTTCTGTACTTATTATAATCAAGCATATTATTTATCGAGCTTGTCGTTAATTAAGCATCTTATTATTATTAGTTAAACAACTGTTTATCCGATTAAATATTTGCGTGAATGTTTTTCTGAGGAAAAAAGTTTTTAACATACAAGTTTATTGAATACGATGTTAATAATAGGATGAAAGATCAACACGATATTTTTTTCTACAGATTAGAATACGAAATATCAAACATTAATTAGCTCATGAACAAACATTTCTGTCCAGGATTTTTTCTCGCGTTATATTTTCACGCGAGATAATTAGTTATTTGTTATTAACGTAATTAGCTATAACCAAACAACTTTTTATTGGCTCAGAGTGATAGAAATTTCATAAAAACGAGGACAAAAGTAGTTTTTAGAAAAACTTTTCACTTACAAAATTTTTCGGTACTAACAGTAATTTAGTTTAATTTGTCTAAAAGTATTAATTTTATCTTACTCGGTGGTAGGAGGAGGCTTCCCACTATTAAGTCTTGCTCGCATGATACTCAGCTCACAGTAATCTTCAGCTAAAAACTATAAATAACGGAGGAGCCACGTGTAAAGTGGGAAGATGGGCTAAGGGCTTAACAAACAGCAAATATGAAACAAACTCCAATAAAATGTAAGTTATAACAACACTATTCCGTGGAGCGGTGGAGCCGTAAACAGTTTCACACTTGACAAAATTTTCTGAAATATGAACATGGCAGAGACCTCAAATTCAATTTTACTTGACTTTAATCAGGTTAAATACGCACGATCCTCCTGACTGAGTCAGGACCGAGGATCCTCAATCCAGGCTTAAGTGGAAAATGAACATTGCAATCCAAATCCATACATGAAAGTCACGGTTTGTATTTTTTCACAATGTAACCAAATTGACATTTTTCATTCCAACAAATGGTTCATTCCAATGACCAGGATTTAGCAATTTGATCAGATTTTATCATTATAGTGCCAATCAACGCATCATCCCCGCCAGATAAATATATGTTCGTTCAGTTCCGATAAACTGCAACTGTAGCCCACATAATTAGATTTAGCAGGTCTTTAGACAAATGAGTTTCTGGTTAAAGTCGATTTGTCACCGGGACTTGGAGAGCTAATTAAAAATATGCGGCCTTAAAACGTGGTACCACGTCATGTACCACAAATGCCATGACTTCATGCCGGCTAATCACTAGCTTTTTTCCGAAGAAAAAGGACCACCACAATGTACACACTTTTGTAATCTATCAGTGACGACCATGTACCGACTAGTAGATTCCTTTCGCGATTAATTACCGTCACATTCCATACGGAGTTATTTTTCTGAAGAAAATGTAGACAAAGGTTCGCAGTTGACAGGTCTGGTCTTTAAAATTAAAGACTAAGTCGAAAAATACACAAAAATACACAAAAATACACAAAAATACACAAAAATACACAAAAATACACAAAAATACACAAAAATACACAAAAATACACAACGTACGTTGTATCAAAACGAGAGCTAGAAAAATAATGTCAAGAATTTTACATTAGAAAATGTATTTTCGCATCTTTGATGGAACAGAAATGTGAAGAATAGGTATTTGATGAAAAAAACCATCGTGGTTGAACAGCCAAATTTATAAAACGTTCAAATTACAACTAAAACAGTTCCATTTTTAACAACTCAATACTGAAAGGTTAAATTTTCAATTTTGACCGATGAATTATGTATTAGTAGTTTTGTAATAGCCGTCCAAATATTTCCCAATTTGAATAAGCTTTATTGACATATCTTATTGATCAAATCTAAAACCCTACAAACATGATTTAGTTTAGTTTTGTGAATGTGGTCCTGTATAAATTGTGGAAACCTTATTAGCACTGACGCAATAGAGATTCCCGATGTATATCAGTACTGGAAACCCTGTTACAAGGCAAAAACAAACATATCAAATAACATGAAAACGGAATGAATCAACAGTTATAAAACATAATGATCTCTACATTGCAACACACGATACGCACTGCATCTTCTCTCACCATTCAGATACACTGAGAGGTTTAGGTCTGTCTTCTCCCTCGGCGAAGTGGAGGGAGACCCCCTGAGAGCCAGACCCTCGTGTCTTCATGTTCCGGGCGCCAGAGCCCGCCATTGCCTTCTCTTAAAGTCTTAACGGACTCCAAACACAGCCCCAGATACAATACCCCTTTAAACAACTATAAGAGTGATATTTTGGTGGAAAAGTGTTGTCAAAGAGTTGTCAAGGTGCGAGTGTGGTAACAGACATTAGAGACCACAACACGGCCAAACTGACGACAAGAAACGTAATACGAAAACTGTACGAGTGAGAACTAAAAGTACAGTAAAATGCTACAACAACTCGCAGGAATTTGGATAAAATGTGATGCCTAAAATGTTATACTTGCACCCGTAGTAACCTGCTCATTACTGGAGGGAGGCATTGTGGAACAAATGTCAGAGCTAAAGCAAGAGAAGGTGAACGGATGTCAGAATGTACAGGCCGTGCACATGGCTAAAAAGTTTAAACTATAACATGCAAACATTATACTCAGTAAAGTTGAAATAATAAGTTAACGTTACATAAGGTGACTGAAGGTGTTATGTGGGTACATATCGGCGACGAATATCCGATTAACTTAGTATACGTAACCAACTCCAGCTTTCCTTTCACTGATTTACACTGCATTTACGTACACGATACGTATGTAAAGCGTGACACTGTATAATCACCGATAATCGCACCGAAAACGATCCTTATCCTTATCACTTTATCAAAGCTGGCTATATAATACTATTCAAAGATTCAGCATGTACGCAATCATAATATCAAATATGTAAGTATGACTAATAACTAATGCATATCAGTCTGTAATGGGTGTTGGTGCAATGTGAGCCCCCCGAACTCAGTAATTTACCAATTTACACAGCGCTACACAGGGAAACACCGAACAAGCTGCAATAGAGAGAGACTCTGTACATTCATTACCAAGGCAAACATTGCGCGAACAGGGAAGGTATCTGGTAGGCACAAGTTAAACAGGTTAGTGGCCGAGAGAACGGAATGTGTCTGCAAACTTGATACAGTTGTGTTGGGGAAACCAACCGCAGGAAACTTGGAACAGATGCGTAAGCTGGGAACTAATCAGGAGTAAGGACCGAGGACTGAGAGAGGGAGAGAGAGAGGTGGAAAGAGAGGTGAAGAAGCTGGGGGAACTGCTCTTTCGTCTGGGATACGTATTACGTACATTGTACAAACATTAAACACTGCTGCATATTCAACTGTTTGCTATTACACTGGAAACTAAGACATGATACTGCTCCAGATTTGCTCCTGACTTATTCAATTGTAGGAGCAGAGCAGGAACAGAGTGCATGCTATTGGTTAATGACCATGCTGAGTGGCAGACCAGGCTTCCTACTCTGTGACTAATACGTCCACGTACTGTTTATTTTTCTATCGAAATCTCTGACAAAAGTACTTCGGAATTTGACGAAGGCAATGAACTAATAAACTCTGACAACGTTTCAACCGACTTGACTCAAAAATATTAGCAGTCATAAAATATTAGCATACATAAAACAAGAGAATAAAATCAGACGGTCACGGTAAGTGGGTATAACACTATAAAACTTCCAGCCCTGACACCCGCCTGATCATTCTTTAGAAAGTTATAAATGGATTATTTCGCGGTTACGTGGCAGATTACAATATCCCTAAACAAAGATTAGCATCAGAGAGAGGAGCAGGAGGAATGTTATAATCACAAGCAGACTTTACTCATGAGTATGTTACTAACTTTACAGCAAGCTAAACGCTTTGCAAGCCTCACTAGGTACAACAACGTTGAGCTTTGATATAATCTGGCAGACTCAGTCTGGAAAACAGGCAGACTCAACCTGGCAAACAGGCAGACTCAACCTGGTAACCTGGTTACCTGGCAACCTGGTTACCTGGTTACCTGGCAACCTGGTTACCTGGCAACCTGGTTACCACACATGCTCAGGACTCTTAGACTCTACCTTGTATAATACTACGCAGATTCTGCTGTGTCAGAGGTACACCTAATATTCCCTGGTTACCTGGCAACCTGGTTACCTGGCAACCTGGTTACCACACATGCTCAGGACTCTTAGTCTTACACTCTACTTTGTATAATACTACGCAGATTCTGCTGTGTCAGAGGTACACCTAATATACCCCAAGTTATAATTTTCAGACAGTCTATGCTTAATAGATTGAAGAGACACCCGCCTCGGACTGCTTTTTGGCAACTCACGCCTTGAACTTTGACGAGTTTATTGTTTTTGGCAGCCATTATCAAGTATACCAACGCAGTAAAATCCTAGAGAGAAGATGGAAACATAAGTTAAAGTACAAAAACAAGATAAAGGTCAACACTCAAGAGATAGGTCAACAGTCAGGTAACACTCAAGATAAGTGTCAGTTAAGGGGGGGGGGGGGGGGGGGGGACAATGGATATTTTTTTGTGAAACTTGATTTCGAGATAGCAGTTGACCAACAAACTAAGACCAGTGACCAAACTTTTGAGGGGGTCCCGGACCCCAACCGCCAAACGGTGCCCGCGGGGCAGCCACACCCATATTTGGTCCAAATTAGGCCCAATTTAGCCAAATACCCTGAACATGCCCAAACCCCAGATTTTAGGTGCTCTTCTTGTAGCTAGTGGTCTCCTGAACTCGTATATGAAATTTCATCAAGATTGGACAAAAAATGACTGAGTTATGGGCCAAAAACCATATGCCCATATTTGGGCATACGTACCAAATTTGGTAGATTTCGTCCCATAAATTGAGCAAATATAAATATTTTTGAATGAAACTTACTTTATAACAAAGGTAAGCCTAAACTACATATTCTCTGTAAGTTATAGCTTTATATTTGTTTAAATGTGGATACTAAGGCGAAAAAACCACAAAAAATGAACTAAATTGCCCGTATCTTGGTTCGCGATATTCGCGGAATTGATCTCATTAAAATTGTAACAACTCAATCAGTTTTCAAAATTTTTGCATGACATTTTCGGAATCGACTCGAAATCGCATTTCCACCTTATTTTAAGAACAGATTTTTGATTTAGGCCTCCAAAAAAATTTGGCGGCCAAATTCTGAATTTTTCCGGGAAAATTTTGGAATTTGGCCGCCAAATTTTTTTGGAGGCCTAAATCAAACATTTGTTCTTAAAATAAGGTGGAAATGCGATTTCGAGTCGATTCCGAAAATGTCATGCAAAAATTTTGAAAACTGATTGAGTTGTTACAATTTTAATGAGATCAATTCCGCGAATATCGCGAACCAAGATACGGGCAATTTAGTTCATTTTTTGTGGTTTTTTCGCCTTAGTATCAACATTTAAACAAATACAAAGCTATAACTTACAGAGAATATGTAGTTTAGGCTTACCTTTCTTATAAAGTAAGTTTCATTCAAAAATATTGATATTTGCCCAATTTATGGGACGAAATCTACCAAATTTGGTGCGTATGCCCAAATATGGGCATATGGTTTTTGGCCCATAACTCAGTCATTTTTTGTCCAATCTTGATGAAATTTCATCTACGAGTTCAGGAGACCACTAGCTACAAGTAGAGCACCTAAAATCTGGGTTTTGGGCATGTTCAGGGTATTTGGCTAAATTGGGCCTAATTTGGACCAAATATGGGCGTGGCTGCCCCGCGGGCACCGTTTGGCGGTTGGGGTCCGGGACCCCTCAAAAGTTCGGTCACTGGTCCTAGTTTGTTGGTCAACTGCTATCTCGAAATCAACTTTCACAAAAAAATATCCATTGTCCCCCCCCCCCCCCCCCCCCCCCCTTAAATAGCTCGGTTGCAGATCCCATGGATAAGATTTTCGTGGTTAAAAGGCAATCTAGATAAGCGACTCAGCGACTGGATTAAAAGCCGTCTAGTATCGATACGGCTTGAAGTTCATTAGAACTCGAAGACACCACCAATGATTAACGATCTTGCACATTTGAGCTAATCAAGGTAACGGTGATCTCATTAGCAACTTATTAATGTCGACAGGAACGTCAGGAATATTTATAAAGTACAGGCCTCAAAATCAGACTGGTGGTTCTCCGCTCACTTCTCTTCGCGCGGCTCTTGCCGCCCTCACCACTTGGGGTTGGAGCCAGACACTAGAGCTCACCAAGACGGCTTCTCAAACTAAGACCTGAGATTCTAGTCACATTACTGTTGATGGAAACATCCACAAGATCCTCCTTAGGTCGAGTCTACCAGACATTCCCTGAATGGAACTTCTTCTCCTCTACCTGAACTTTATCCCTCTTCACGGAACTAGGAGACCTTGTGTAACGGGATTTTACCACTTAGTCGGTGGTCGATAACAAAACTACTGGAATGTGCCACATGCACCAGTAATGAGTGGCACAACATCGTGACCTTAATGACGTCACCAAAGCCTCGCTCTGGCTACGAGTTGAGGGCTACAACCGTAAGTATGCTTACACTGGCTAACCAGGTGTAGTCAGATTCTAATCGTGGTTGGACATAAGACTCAACGTCAGGCCTTCAAAATCTGACATTTTGTCTTTACAGTCAACTGGTCAACACTCAAGAGATATGTCAACATTCAGGAGAAAGGTCAAAAACATTGAAAGAGAAAGGTCAACAACACTAGAAAGAAAGGTCAACAACACTAGAGAAAGGTCAACATTCGAGAGAAAGGTCAACACTCAAGAGAAAGGTCAACATTCGAGAGGAAGGTCAACACAGAGCAACGCTTAGCCAGCAATAGAAGAGGAAGTGGTACAGTTTAAGTTTGGAAATTGCGTAAGTACCGGTCCACCCTGGACTCGTCGAGCAAGATCAAACATGGTGCACCAGAAATAGCTTAATTTAGGAAAGCAGCGCTATTTTCATTTGGTAAGTCGGTAATTGTTTTGAGCTACGTGTATTATTTCATAGTCAACTGTTCAATACTGTGTTAAATATCCGTGTTTCAAATTAATTGCTTAAAAACCTGTATTATTTCATATATAATTGCTAAACAACATGTATATTGTATTATTTCACAATTAATTGCAACACCCATTGTTATTTCGTAATTAATTGCTCAGCAGGCTATGCTAGTCCCTTAATCCACAATTAATTGCACATCATAATCGACTATAACATATAGCGGACGTTCTAGGTTAGATTGAAAATAAAAATGAAAATCCCAACTCGTCGGAAAAATAACGGAAACATTTAGCTAATGATGTTCCGGGTAGAGCACCTAACAAGACCGGAGTATTTATAAGAGCCAGCTGAGGGAGGCGACACACTAGATACTACAGACGTCTGTCGAGACAGGGGGACATGAAGCAGACGTCTGATTAATCCTTATCATCTATCAAGGTGATCAAGGTGATTAAGGTGATCAATATCAAGATTCAAGATACGCATGATCATTGATCACCACCAGGTCCTACACGTGAAGTCAGCAGAAATACTATCAATGTTGTATGTAGCAAGTATCCCCCAACCTGTCAGGACTACCTGAAACCCATTGGTCATCACACAAACCCGTCAGAAATTGGCAGGCAGGAGTTGCCCACGTGCCTGACCACGTGCCTGATTACACTGGTAACCTGTCAGTCTACCTCATGGTAGCTGACAACCTGGATCACACCATTATTATCAGGATATGTGTCATTAATAATGCAGCATAACAATATCTGAATAATCAGTCTCAGTACCCACCTAGCGTTCGGATGATGATGAGGAGGAGGAGGATTACTATTAATAAGAAAATGGCATAGTCACCCGGCATCCGGCAACTTGTGTGGCTAGACAAAAGCAGTAGCAAGTTTACTGCGTATGAATGCTATCAGGGTAATCTATTTCTGTGGGGAGAGAGGTGGGTGGGGCCGTATTGAGAGGAGAAATGGGGGGAGAAATGAGTTATATTTATAACGAGTAAACACTCGCTTTAAGTGGCTAATAACGTTGGCTATTGCTTGGCTATCAATAGTCTGTTACCTGCTATAATGTTATGTATAGGGTTGATAAAAATTCTAAAATTAACTGTCCGCAGCCAGGCTGCCAGTGCTCTCAGAATGATGGTTATTAATGAGAAGGGATCCCGCGGGGCTACAACCCTCCCTTTAGACTACATCTGCAATCTGCATTATCTCTGACAGATGAATGTTTGAGGAGAGTGCATGCATTTACCTTGGACTTGGAGTGCTGCTATGGTATGTGGGTCTAAAATCAGGAGCAACAGCTAATCTTCTCATCTTTCACGAGCAATTTCCTCACTCCGCAAGCAGTTTCCTTACTCCGCAAGCAATTTTCTTACTCTGCAAGCAATTTTCTTACTCCGCAAGCAGTTTCCTTACTCCGCAAGCAGTTTTATTACTCCGCAAACAATACTCCTCAAACAATTCAAATAAACGTAACAGGGGTTCTAACAATCCGGCAAGGTGAGTGTATATTTTATTCGAACACGCACAGCTGAATCTGTAGTAGCAACTGCAGTACTGCGTTTATGAAAAGTGTACAAAAGTACCTGCATGGACAAAAATATACCGGAAATTTTGTTGAACAGTTTAAACTTGAGAAAAACCTAATTGCTTGGGCTATTGAGGGGGTAGGATTGTACTAACCGGGCAGTCTTCTGAATTTAAACTTGAATATAGGGAATACAAGGCCACAATTGCCGGGTAATTTAGTCGTAAGTACCGGCTCTCCTCACATGACGAGGTGAGGATTACTAATTTATGTGTCATCAGGGTTGTCACCAAGCCAATTATCTGGGTGTCAGAAGCTGAGTTGATATCGGAAATACAGCAGGTTTATGGGGGAACTAAACCTGAACATCATCAACAATATAAACCTTGACACACACAATCACCAGTATGTGACAACAAATCAATCACGCTGCAGCTGGAAACACTTATTGGCAAGAAAAAGGAATCCTACGCTGCTGCTGCTAGAGTTTGAGTTAAACGAGGAAGTTATGACGAGAACGAGAGAAGAATGCAGGTCATGATAGGATGCTGTTAAAGCTGCGAGACGGGCACCATATATACTCTGACACCTTGGTTATTTAGCTTTATTGAGCTGCAGGTTTATACACCTCCTAGCATGATACCCTCCACTTTCACCTTCCAGCAGGGACATCTAGCATACCTCCCACTTTCAGCATACCTTCCAGCAGGGACATCTAGCATACCTCCCACTTTCAGCATACCTTCCAGCAGGGACATCTAGCATACCTCCCACTTTCAGCATACCTTCCAGCAGGGACATCTAGCATACCTCCCACTTTCAGCATACCTTCCAGCAGGGACATCTAGCATACCTCCCACTTTCAGCATACCTTCCAGCAGGGACATCTAGCATACCTCCCACTTTCAGCATACCTTCCAGCAGGGACATCTAGCATACCTCCCACTTTCAGCATACCTTTTAGCATACATACTTATCACTAACAGATCCTTTATGTTGGTTTGATGGGAAGGTTTCAGTCAATTGGAGGAAATTATGAGTTACATTAGAGCAAATTAAAGTATGACGTGGTTTGCCCACCTTTTGAGAGTATGCATTCGTGGAAAATGAGGACGCACCCTCATTCCCTTCCCCAGACCCATATTCATGGTGCTGGTCGTTCTTAGTGCCATCTTCAACTGTGGCCTTTAAACCTCCCAATATGGAGTACAAACCAAAGAAAAAACAAAGACGAAGGGGTGACAAAGCAAAGATAGAGGCGTGTACCAAGTTTCAATATATCGCTTATAAACGTGAGAATGGTGAGAGAGGAAAAACTTGACAAAGCAATAAAGATTACCGTACACCGCACCAGCACAAGCAGACGGCCATATCTCCTGTGATGTGACAAAAGTGACACACAATAAGACACGCTTAGCAACAAAACCAGCTAAACAGGGATAATTGCGGGGATACAATATAAAATACGTAGTCAGATTAAATGATACATTGACTCCAGATTATCATTAGTCACCGTCGTTATTGGTTCAGTGTTTTTGTAATGGAAGGAAAATAGTTGGTGTATAATTGAAGGAATATGGTATCCGTTCCTTTTCTTCTTCAGCGATGTTGTTGAGGGAAAATAGCATTATAGCATTCTTTTCTCTTCTTTTTCATTCGTCGGTTTGTCTTGAAAATTAATGTCTTTGCTCGACATCATTTAGAGAGGTTTTTGACGCACAATTATACAAAGATATGTGAAATATTAGCAGTCAGATTTGTTCATTATGACACTGATGGAGTGATGAAATGAAGATAGTCTGTGTTATATTGTAAACCACGTTTAGGGGTGAGGTCTTCTTCTAGAAAAGTCGAGAATAGTGGGAATTATCACTAATCTGGGATCTTTTCAACTCTTTCAACAGTTTTTATCTTTGTTCACCAATTACAGATGACTTGCTGAATTCGTATCTTGTGTTGTCCAAGATGGCATGAATTTGAAACATTTGCTTTCGAGTAAGTGGTATCACATTTTTAACAGAAAGAAATGTTTGATGATATCATAGTGCTAAAAACTCCCATTTTACCAAAATTTGAGGAATAAATGGACAAAATGAATAAACTATCAAGACTAAAGTTTGCTTAAATTTGTTCCCTACCCAGGTTAGAATAATAAATAATTAAGTTTGGCTTACTGCAGTTGGCTCCTAACATCAGCGCTATAGGAGTCGGGCGAGTAGCATATAGAAGCTCTCATAGCCATGTTGTAGTTCCAGAGTAGTTGCTACCCAAGATAGCAACTACTATCTATCTTCCAAGATAGCAACTCAATAAGAGTAGTGTTAACTCCCTGTTTCAGTGACAGAAGTGGAGATCTGGAGCGGGCTGTCAATCACAGTATATCACTGTAGAAGAGCTTGCAGACTTTCTCTCTTGAGGGAGGTTCGTCAATAAAAGGTTAAAAGTGAATACAGAAAACAAACGAATACCAGTACAAAATGTCTGGAATTAGCAGAAAAGTAGAAATGGTATTAATATACTATACGTCTGGAACTAGTATTATTAAAGTACAAATGCCAGCTAAAAGTTTAATGCGATAAGCATAATGAGAGGCCACATAGACCAATTTATAATGAAATGTCTGAGAGTTAGAACTTCCAGGTCTATAGAACAAAGGCAACAAATTTTAACAGGACAGTACTAATTGTGTATCATTGCAGCGGGGAAGAAGGGCTCTTAAAAGTGCTGCTGCTAAATTTGTATTATGAGGGTTGGCGGAGCTGGCATAATTTCATTGTCCCCAAGTTTCCCAAGTTTCCGAAAGCGATTATATATTTTTTAATGAAGTACTGTTGTTTATAACATGTTAATATATAAACATGTTGTTTATATATTAAAATGTAATAAACATGTTGTTTATAACAAAGGTGGAGGTAAACAGTACAGTTATTAATTATGTATGGTAATCCTTGCAAACACATAGCATGATTGCTTAATAAACCCCTGAAACGCATAAATGTCTCATTATTGGTTGTTTGAGAGGTCACTGGTCACTGGTTATATTTATGAATATATTCCTGTGCCTTTATAAGTAAACGTTCCACTTACTGGGCTAAATTGCGGGTTATAACCATGGTTCACTCTCAGGTCCTCATTAAACGATCAAATAGTTTACGTCACAGAATCAAAGTTACAGTTAAATTCAACTTCAGGCTGATTTCCGGAGGTTCAAACCGCAGCCAAGTTCGAGGTTAACGCGCTTAAACAAGGCAAACAAGCAAGATCGGCATCACACGCAGGAAACATTAATTGAGCAGCTAAAAATGAAATCTGCTATTTTGAATTTAATTTGTGTAACGAACTTTTTAATTTTCGGGATAATCTGCCGTATATTTATTGAGTGGGATGATTCTTTGCTCGCTAATTTTTATTAAATTAGCTTCAGATGTGGCGCTTCGCTTGGGATGGAAATGGAAATCATGTTCAGCTGATGCTATAAATATTGATTCAGCCATGATTGAAACATGATTCAAACATTACCACATGTAATTTGATCACCGTATATATATATATAAATAATTACCGACAAATAATGAATCTGTGGAAAATATCATCGGCTTACCATGTGAAGGGGAACTAAAACGTAATTTAACGAAATTGTAAAATTTTGTTCAACATTCATGTGGCCCTGCGCTTTTGAAACAGCTCCATGAATATATTTTAAAACGCAAACTCACAAAGTAAAACTGTAGATTTATAAACATATACTGCCTAACCTTAGGAGTTTCCTACTTCACATGAGTTTTCCAGGGTTTCCAGTTAATGTACGAGATTTTAGTACCCTGAAACTACTAAATTTCCAGCATCCAAGGTTCTTAAAACCATAAACCTTTCTATGATGGATCACATAAAACGTGATTTGAATAAAATAGAATTTCTGACAGGACAACTAGACAAGGGTCCAAAACAATTGAATAATGAGCGAAATCTGAGCAAATTAACAGCAGCTTATTAGAAGGACTGTCTACTCACTGGACACGATTAGTGTTCCCGCCAAATCTGGCAAGGGATGAGTTGGACACACTTTTAGCCATCCCTCTTCCTTAAGTCCCAAACAGCGTCACATAATCAACTCCTTTACTTTTATCCTTACTAAACGTATAAAACAAAACGAAGTCAAAGATACGAGTCAAAATGGAGAAAAAGTGTGAATTGGGAAGACATGGTAAGTCGGTAGAAAGTAGAAAGCTGCAAGTGTTAGGGAGAAAGATACGGCACTTTACTTGTTAAATGTTTGTAAACGTGATGTCAATATACGAAAATTAGTTTCCTGCAACTATCACAACAACTGTTAGGTAGCAACATGATTGTGTCTAGAAAGGAATATATTATATTCAGTTGCAACTTTGTAGAATTTGGGCTACAGATGGAGATTATTTTTGGTAACTGATAGGTAATACCAGTATAGTTGATAACTGATTTTATTGCCAAAACCTAAAATATTAAAAACTGCTAATCGATCTAATCTCCTGTTTTTCCCATAATGATTCAAAACGATCAACAGGAACTATTTAATGTACATATGCTGTGCTGCCTGCAAGCCAGACTGCCCCAATTTCCCAGAATTGCTGCTACATGTGCCACGTGATATAAGTTAAATAAGTAAATACAGTACATTAACCTGGTTCAACGTCAATTCATATGGCTTTGTAACTCGATGTTACCAACATAAGTTAAACGGTTGCACATAAATACGGCACCGTAAGAGGAGAACGGTGCAACAGACTTCACTATCATGTTAATGACGTGACTTTTAACTAGAAAAACTAAAATAACTATTTCACAATGCTATTTATGATTGCATGCATTCCCGGTCGACCTCAGATCAAAACGAAAGCAAAACTTGCAGCCGTAATCAGTAAGGTGTAAATATTAGAGGCTTATTTGCTGCCGAACACAAGTTGAGGTTTACACGAAATTAACGAACACAACCACCACAAGACCTAACACACAACTATAACACAACTGTAACACAACAACTGGATCAGCGGAGTAGACAGCCTCACAACAAGGCTAATCACAGCTCTGAGAAAGAGAGGGAGAGAGAGAGAGAGAGAGAGAGAGAGAGAGAGAGAGAGAGAGAGAGAGAGAGAGAGAGAGAGAGAGAGAGAGAGAGAGAGAGAGAGAGAGAGAGAGAGAGAGAGAGAGAGAGAGAGAGAGAGAGAGAGAGAGAGAGAGAGCGAGAGAGAGAGAGAGAGAGAGAGAGAGAGAGAGAGAGAGAGAGAGAGAGAGAGAGAGAGAGATAGAGAGAGAGAAAGAGAGAGAGAGAGAGAGAGAGAGAGAGAGAGAGAGAGAGAGAGAGAGAGAGAGAGAGAGAGAGAGAGAGAGAGAGAGAGAGAGAGAGAGAGAAAGGTTGTGATTACTAGGGCCCTGGTCATGACCCTGGTTTAGACGAGATAATCCGTAATCGTTAATCCTGGCGTGTTTAGTACACAACTTATTATGAAAGGTGGTTCTTAGACCATTAAACACACTGTATAGTACCCAAATGATCTCCTCTATTGTTTACAAAGGGGGGCTTCTCAGAGTAGGACCTTTGTCACATGTGTGTGTACAAAGTCTAGGGCGTCATTTACAAGGGGGAGACAAAGCTAAAGAAGAGTCATGTTAGAGATCCTGGGTAGTTCGAGGTTGGTATAGAGAGAGAAAGGTACTGCAGAATACCCATTACCCAGACGAAGAGCGAGAAAGATTTAGAGAAATCACAAGAGATGAGTAAGGAGAGATGGCGAGTTATAGAAGAGACGAGAAGAGCAGCAGAAGAGCAATAGAAGAGCAGTAGAAGAGCAGTAGAAGAGCAGTAGAAGCGACGAAAAGAGACGGGAAGAGCAGTAGAAGAGCAGTAGAAGAGCAGTAGACGAGCAGTAGAAGCGACGAAAAGAGACGGGAAGAGCAGTAGAAGAGAGGAGAGATGACAGTAGCACCTCGTTACAAACCGACCTGATGATGACCAACTTTGCTACACATCCTGTTATTTGTTACATAACAAAGGCAATCGGTAATATTGGTAATAATCTCGATCATCATTATCGTGAGGAGGGGATGATTATTCGAATAACAAGCATGAACTGGTGTGTGTCATGTAGCTCAATACAACTGTAACCAGACCGAGATAGTAAGATAGTATTATTTATATTCTCTTAACAAATGTGTGTAACAAACAACAAACGCTGGGTAGTCAAGGTAACAAGGCCACATAACATTTATTACACTATACAATATTAAAGTCATGATCATCATGATGTGATAGTACATTAAAGCTGAATTTAAACGGAACTTTGAGCTGCTTCCAAAAACCGTCCTTCTTCCAAGAATTTAGAATGCAATTCCTGGTGTAAAGAAATTGAATTACTGGCTGCTGTGGCGACAACGGTGGAAAATGGTGGAAAACGGTCCCACTAAATTTGACGCAAAGTGCGTTACATCAGTTTCACACAGAAGAATGTCACAGCGGGAAACTTATGAGCAATTGGTTTAAACTTCAAATAGAGTTGAGAGTTGCGAATATATGTACCTGTGCAGTAAGCGTCATAGCATCACTGAATTATTTTTACCCTGGAATGCTTACAGAAAAAAGTGTTGAGACTCGTTTGGGTTATTTTGGGCAACAAATATACTAATATATGCTCCAAAACGTTCTAGAGCCAAATTTCGGGCCGACTGTCGTCAAAATTACTCAACGCGCTAATTGCAGCGTCACTCAGTTATATGAGATATGGGAATATTAGCAAATCGAGAAGTTTCCCTTGCCATTTCCATATTTATCAATAGAATTGCGGCGTTTTACAAACCTGCACTGCGCGTTTCCCGGACTAGCCCCGGACAACTTTATTGGAGCGTAGTGGTCTTTAGTAGAATTGTTTTTGGATCGAGTGCTGCTGCCGCTGCAAGTGTTGCCGGAGACACCCATTGAAGTAACATTGCTTCCCGTTGGCATAACAACACAGAGTGCTGTATAAAAGTTCTTGTTACAAAGTGACTCAGTCTTGTGTCATGACACAGTAACTACTGGTATGCTAACAATAATGAAAATGTATTAGTTACGCAAGCAATACTTATACATACTACCAGAGGGAAAACTGAAAAGTAACGAAATTCTTAGAAAATCGATCGCATTGGACCCGAAAATTACAAGAACTACAATAAAGTCAAGAATTATGCCGTACGGAGAGGTGTGCTTTTCTTGATACATTGGAGCGATTATGGGATATGTGGAATGCGGTATATTGACTGACAAATATAATTTACGGAACGATCAGCGAATAGGTCTTGTAGATTTGTAAGTACGATGTATTATGTTGAACAAGTTATATTATATATATATTACTGTACCGGAACGCTAGTTAGATAAAAACTAATATTAAAAATGCTAATAATTATTGCTGCAGTTACGATCTATCACACAATAACACTATTAAGTTTTAAAGTTTAAAAGCGATTAATTCGTTTAAATCAGATAATATATTAAATTATACTCATTAATTAATATTTCTTCTCATTGCAAAATGCACACTAAATATATTTATAGACACAGAGTCCTTAACCGGGCGAATTCATTTCACGAATTTTCCGTCCCTTCTAATTCACAACCACCTTAGCAGACAAATCAACAGTTAAATGTACCAACTCTGACGAGACCCACAATCAAGCTATCAGTGTTTGATTACCGACAGAGCCCCAAACATCATTAGTCCTGCCTGAGTGGGGGATCATCCCGGGGTGATCAGTCTGTTGAACTTGATATGTAGCCTAGCTACTGATCACAGATATGATGTCACAAAGTGATGTGGTAATTAGAGGTTCTGTAACCTAGTTACTGATCACAGATATGATGTCACAAAGTGGTGTTGTAATTAGAGGTTCTGTACTAGTTATGATCAGATATGATGTCACAAAGTGGTGTGGTAATTAGAGGTTCTGTAACCTAGTTACTGATCACAGATATGATGTCACAAAGTGGTGTGGTAATTAGAGGTTCTGTAACCTAGTTACTGATCACAGATATGATGTCACAAAGTGGTGTGGTAATTAGAGGTTCTGTAACCTAGTACTGATCACAGATATGATGTCACAAAGTGGTGTGGTAATTAGAGGTTCTGTAACCTAGTTACTGATCACAGATATGATGTCACAAAGTGGTGTGGTATTTAGATGTTCTGGCCTAGGTATCGCCTCAATATGGATTCAGCCTAGTGTTTAGAGAACAGACATTGCACGCTATTACCCCAACTAGAACAGACTGGCAATTACCTCAACAAGACTTCTTACGACCTCTGTGCTGGCCTGATAGGGATGTACGATAGAAAGGTACACTCGTGAGATTCAATGGTACACTGGTAGGTACACTGAGTTAGAGTAGATACTTCAATTCGTCGGAGATGAGCACACGGTTAAATAAAACGAGACATGTACTTCATTGTACTTGAGAGGAAACTGTTCTTAACATTACAAATAAATACGCCGATGAAAAAACGCGAGAACAAGCTAACTTATACTTGATTATAACCTGCAAACTTAAATGGCTTTAATAAACATTTACAACTGCATCGCTATGTCATGGGAGCATGGGGCAAGTTTATTTCAGTCCTCAAGAAAAAAAAGAAAATGAACAATATAAGCTAAAAGTTACAAAACGTTTGAGCAGTTTGCCTCATTTGTTAAATTTTGAGCGTCACTCGAAATTTGGAGCTGTAGTTACCATTGCAATTATCATTTCGCCACTCGGAGCGAACTGAGACACCTTAGCTTTGGATTGTGCTTTCGTCACATAGGGATTCCTTTCTTTAAATTCAATTATATCCTCATTAAAGTAATAATGAACGAAATAAAATTGAAAGTGAAAACTAAATTCAAAATTGAATCTGCAAAATCATGCAACATAATTAATCGACATAAATACTACATTTAATCATTCTAATTGTTTTAATTTAGAAGATTATTAAATATTGAAGTGCTAGACATAGACTGAATAAAAAATAAAATCATTAAAATATTTAACTATTCTCAGAGACTCTAGACACAGTACATAACCCTTATTTTTGAAATCAGATCACCTTACCATTCACCTTCTAAACCCTATACTAAAAACAACGATAAGCAATCTACAGTGGTAGATAAAGCAAAATACTATAATTTCTAACCGGTCAAAACAAAAAGGAACGGGGGTTTGTGTTGACGTTTTGATGACAGGAAAACAAAGTTATGTGTATATAATTTTTATGGCATTATGAATAGCTTCAGTACAGTTGTGTAGTGAACAGGTACGGGCGTGATTGAGTGTTTTATGCAGAATCTTCTTCTCGCTTTAAGGCATAATTATACCACAAATTCTGGTGATGTCCATTGTCCTAGTTGATTGTTAGTGGCATTTAATTCATTTTAAGAATCCAAGTTGAACATCATTCAAGTACATTGAGTTTCTATTAGATTATATTTTATAACTGTTGTAACCTGTAGCTAGTCTAATATCATTGAGTTCACGACTCACGTTTGTGATTGATGCTTTCTTTTCCTGCTATTACATTGTACTTGTTATTGTGTTTTACTCCTATGGCTTAATTAATGAAAGCCGGAAAATACTTAATAGAATTTTCGGCATATACAGTAAACACATTATGAAATTCAGAAAACTTTTAAAAAGGAGCACTATAAGCATAAGATCAATAATTATTTAAAATACAAGAGTGTGGTACAGACAGATCCGCCTGATAAAAAATCGATTTACCGACATAACGAGCTTTCAAAGGATTTTTTACAGTAAAAAGTGGCCTTAAGACACGTGAAG
Organism: Bolinopsis microptera; assembly: GCF_026151205.1. Lineage (NCBI taxonomy): Eukaryota > Metazoa > Ctenophora > Tentaculata > Lobata > Bolinopsidae > Bolinopsis > Bolinopsis microptera. The sequence goes on from NC_087079.1 coordinate 9,882,646, forward strand.
AATTTTGGAAAAGTTAGCCAGTCATAAAAATGGGACTCAAAAATCCGTTGAAAGCTCGCTATGTCGGTAAATTGATTTTTTAGGCGGATCTGTCGGCACTAGTGAGAAAATTGGAAGATACTTGATCTGCATCGTGTTTTTCCTTGTCGGTAGGCTGGCGCTTACAAGTCAATCAGGTATCAGATGTATTTACAGGTGACCATAATAACAATATTCGTTGATTCGTGAAGCCTTCCGAGAATAACGTACAAAAGTTGAATTCAAGTTGTAAGCTATCCTGTTAAATTCCTATAACATTCCAATCAAAATTTGTCCAAAAGTATAAGGCAACAAATTACAAAATATCGATCCAAGAACTCAAGAGACACAAAAAAGAAAACAATTCACCAATAAAACAAAAAGGATTTCGTTTGTCAGGCTTCAGCACCTCAGCTGCAACATAATTACTCTGTCCTAATTGGTTATGTGATTAGCAATCAATTATGCGGTGACTTTATATAGATGGTCTTCAGACTTCAGTTTGATTGGGATTTGGGAATATATCTCTGTCAAAATGTATTTGTAAAATGAGATCTGCTTTTGGCACTCTTGTCAGAGGTTTCACGTGATGTAATTAAATTTTATCCCTCTTTATTATAATAATAATAGGCAAAAATTAATTATCCTGGAGGCTTAAATGCAATATGACACTAATTACTAATCGATATATATTATACGAAGTTAGAGGAACTTGGTAGGGCGATGATGACCAGGGTGATGATGACCAGCTATCATCATATTTCCCTCATGGGATCAAACATTTCACTCCTCCACATTTTACTGCTCGACATTTCATCCCTCCACATTTTTTCCGTTCACACCCTTTTGTAAAAAGGCAATAGTGAAAGGTTACGAATGGAGGTTTTTGCAGAAAAACGTGGATTTCGGAGATTGCAGTAGATGGGTCTGAGTATGTCGTGTTCCTTGCTTCCGTTCGTTACCATGCAACGAAAAAGCCGCGCGCGTGCGCGAGGATTGCTTGCGGAGATGTGATGTATAGATAGCCTTTGGTCGATGAATAAGCGGCACGAGTGTATTTTAATGCGCGAAACGTGGCATGCAAGGTATGTATTGATGTGTACACGAGTATAGTTTACTTTTGCTTAAAGTTTCTTGCATTTGAATTGAATTTCAAATGTTTCCCCTATTTAATGCATTATTTATCAGTATTATTATTATGAGGTGAGCTGATTGGAGCTTATACTTAAAGTTATAGTGAATGGAAATCTAGCGTCCGCCAAAACGAAACAACGGGCGCAATTCTTGTTAAAGGTTTTAAGGGTTTGGGCTGGTTCAGGAACTTGTGTTCAGGTAAGCGTTTATGGTTAGGATCTGGGTTAGGAAAACGTTATGACTCATGGTTTGTCGAAGGTGTAAAGAAAAGCTCAAAGTTTAGTATAGCGGGTGTTAAAACACCGTGCAGAGTTGATATTTCCCTCTTAATCATTTCACCTTGAAGAAAGGGAACAGCACCAGGGGAATCTAGTTGACGTCTATAACTGCCTAAGACAAAAGCAACCTCCTTAAGTTAATTAGCAAGGAGAATAAGAGTGAGGGCCCCACCCTCCTTACTTAAGATTGTGCTTCCTGTAAATTAGAAGGAAAAGAGTTGGGTCATCTTGCGAACAAAGACGCAATAACATCGAGAGGATAATATTATCACAATATGCATTCCCGCAAATTCTGTTGCTATAAAAAGTTGTTTGATAATCAACATCAGAGTTGAATAATTTTGCTTGAACTCGTAGTAACTTTGATTTAACTATTTAAGAAAATATTTGACCATCTGAGTCTGTGAAAAGGGCACGATTATAGATAGAGTTTCAGTTATGCAAAGATAACTTATACCATATACTATATAGTATATACTGTCTGAAAGATTCAGGTTCAGAAAGGAACACCATATAACTGATCTTATGTCTGGGTCAACCAATTCAGGGATAAATCAGAGAACAATGAATATTGATTTCATCAAGCGTAAAATATTTGAAATCATGTTGGATATTTGAGAGCTTGGATTACAACCACAGAGCTCAAAATCTGTTTTTAAGTAGCTACATCCACCTTTGATTAGGGTACCTTACTATTTTTAGTGTATGCTGATGATTCAATGTGACCACAATGGATAGTCACAGCATGACCGACCAAAAGCGAACATAAAATCTGCATTTTAGTAGATTTATAGTGCATCGATAAATTTGCAATATTTTAATACTAATATCGGTTAAATACTAAATATAGCCCGTAGAATAACGACTAGTTTATATCGTGATAATACTAATCACGGGTTAAATACCTACTAAATATAGCCTGTAGAATAACGACTGGTTTATAGTGTGATGTGGAGAGCGAATACCTGAATTTAATTCATGCTCAGATAATGGGCCGCACCTTTTAGCAGTGATATGGTACAAAGGTGCTGTACATTACAATTGGAAGAGTAAAGTTATGAGTATCCGCCAAACATTTATAGTTACAGTTGTATATATAGTTATAGTGAGTAGACTGATTGATGGTTTGATCGACCAAAGAGTCTGGATTATCTAAGTCCGCAATATTGAAACCATTAAATTTAATATAAGAAATAAGAGTGAGTTTACAAATTGTATAGATATACAATATACATGTATGATCAGGTTAAGAAAATCATTGTTGACAAAGGACATTAATGAAAACAAGGACGTGCGATTTATGCGAGCTACCCAATGACAAGACCAAGTAACAAAAGCATCAATTAAACAATTAACTTGGCGGTCATAGGAAGGGATGTCTCCATTATGAAGGATCAATCATAACGCATGTACGTTGTAAGATCGAAGATGTTTCGGTTTAATGTTTATCATACAGAGTGGACAAGGATTATTGCTCTGTTGAGCTGTCACGAGGCCCTTCTGCCTGTTTGGGGAACAGTTGAATTCTATAAAACTGCATGTGTCAACAATGCATTAATCTTGGGCCATAAAATAGTGCCCAGAGCGGAACTTAGACTTATTTTTACCAACATTTTACAAAACAAGATAAAGTAGGTACATCTCGATGCAGTAGCCAAGAAATGCTACAAATAAAATTAATGATCTTATGAACATTATACTCAGACACTTAAGCTGCGGAAATAGCCAAAAGATTGATTAAATATAATGAACATCAAATTCTCTGACTCAGATTCAATTAATAATATGAGAACTGGTAAAACCTTGAATAGTGCAGAAAGTGCATCCCTTCCTTAACATTTATCAATCTCGTTAGAGGAAGGACTCTAATGAACCCACTTGTACAGAGAAATATTTTAAAGGGTGGGTATGGTGGTTTATCTTTGTGTTCCATGTGAACAATAGTCAACACGAGAGATTCGCTGGATAATCACTCCAAAAACACCACTGTGGTCTGTGATGATTGATCCATTTTCTTGCATATTTTTGTGAAATTATCTCTGAATTTTTCTTCGATTAATATTAAGATTTTCGCTTTTATTAATTCACTCGGCAGCGCTGTCACGTTACTTGGAATTTACCGTATTGTAACACTAACCGAAAGAAACGATCTCACCTTAACCATAACCATTAACCAAATTGGATAATAAAGTAAATCAATAATAGGTTTAAGATGTTGCGTGAATATAAGTTTTTACGCGCCCTAAGCACTTGGTTGATGGTTTATGAATAACGAGTTGATACAAATACTGGGATTACAAGGCGTACAATAAAGGATGTTAAGAGGTCTGTAGAATAGTAGTGTAGTAGTAGACTGAACCAGCGACACAACGTTAAACATTCTCACGGACGTAGCACCTATAACGGTACGTTAACCGGTCCTAGCTGAACAGCACAAACCCCCGAGTGGGACAGTGAACTGGACACGAGGGTGAAGGACACGAGGGTGGACGACACGAGGGTGGATGACACGAGGGTGGACGACACAAGAGCGGGGGACGCAAGGGTGGATGACACGAGGGCGGAGGACACAAGGGCGGCACTTTCCTAAAAGGGTGGACACGAGGGAGGATCACATGATACTCACTTTAACAATGTTATTGTGCCAGTAAAGTCTTTTCAAATGTAACCGAATTGCCGAATATGGCAATATTTTAAAAGGTATTAATTTATGTGTATAAAAGTAGATGGACTCTTATAAACAAAAGCTAAAATCAAATTGTTTAAGCTGATTACTAGGTACTTTATATTATTCTATTATTATTATAGTAGGTACAGAGAGGATATGTGGAGATATACGTGTGATATTTGCCACACGAAAACATCCTTCAATCGGAAACAGGGTAGTGAAGAATCGACAACTTGGAAATAAGGCTGAATGTCCCCAAAAAACATCACAGAAGTGCTCAGCCCCTGGATGCAAGACTTGCCCGGTATTGTTCGATCTTGACTCTAAGATCATGGTCAACGGCATGGAGCTTAATCTAGACGAATCCCTCACGTGCAAAGATAAGCACATTATTTACGTTGCACAATGCCAGCAGTGTAGGCCTATTGAGGGATCTGAGGACACTTACTTTGGGCAGACGTTGACTCCATTCCACATTAGGCTCAATGGGCACCGGAACAAGTTCAGCATTGACGACCGTGCCCTCTACGAGCACTCAGCCTTATCAATGCATTGTTACGATGTACACAAGGACACTTTCAGTTTTGACTGTTTCAAATTCGGGATTGTGAAAAAGACTAAACCTTCCCTATTAGATAGGGAAGAGGCTAGATTTTGTGCAAAGTTTAGAACTAATGTTTGGGGTTTAAATAGGATGGAAATTAAAAGGTAGTTTTTTTGTGGTTTTTACCAATATCTGTAATTAATTAATTTTAACAATTGTGCCAATTTTGCGTCATTTTTCTTTATAAATTTTATCTACCACGCTATCAGTGAAACAATTTTATCGTATTCCAATTTCTGATCGACTTTCATGATATTCTCTAATCATGACCTTTTTATAAATTTTTGAATCTCTTTGACTGAGTATTATGATTGATTTTATCTGACTAATTTATTTCTTTTTTGTAGGCTCTAGCGATGTAATAAACGAAGTTTCCAAGCCAAATTTGTGTGTTTCCCTTCGTGTCCAAAATCAATCATTTTAAGGTACAGATAGATCTCGACACAACGAGGTTTCAGAGGATTTTTAAGATTTTAGAGTCCCATTAGGAATCCTATATATTATGGCTGAACAACTTTTCCCCGTGTCTTAAGGCCACCTTTTGCCATTTTACCACCTTTCTTGTTTGTCAAATATCTTCAGTTGTGAACATAGTTATTATGCATAATATGCACATTCTACGTCATCATGTTTGGTTTGGATAACATATACTAGTTTTGTTTTCTAACTGCAAAATATTGAATATTGATCGATACCAAATATTTTAGCTATTCCGACCAGAGCGCTGGAAATCTTAATCCTCAAAATCTCTGGTTAGTACATAAACATTTCAATGATCCGATTGCGCTTTAACAGATCACGGCTTTAAGTGAATAAAATGATGATCATAACCCAATGTCTTTTCACTTATTTACTAAAAATAGTTGATGAACAAGAAAGGTGGTAAAAAGTGTCTACAAAACACGTGGAAAATTTAGGAAAAGTTGGTCAGTCATGTCAAAAATCCTTTGAAAGCTCGTTGTATCGGTAAATTGTTTTTTCAAACGGATCTTTCTGCACTATAATTAAAGAATTCATAATAGACAGATGCAGATGTCAGTGCAGTTGATCATAAGATACACTTGAGTCTAAAGTACGTACCCAAGTACGTATTTGGATACGTACTTGGGTACGTATCAAAAAATGATCATAAATTCATCACTAAACGGTTCATGTTCCGAATCGGAATCATTCCTTAATACATACTACATAGTACATACTACATAGTACATACTACATAGTACACTACATAGTACTGAGTACACTACATAGTACACTACATAGTACACTACATAGTACTAAGTACACTACATAGTACACTACATAGTACACTACATAATACACTAGATAGTACACTAGATAGTACACCACATAGTACACTAAATAGTACACTACATAATACACTAGATAGTACACTACATAGTACACTACATAGTACACTAGATAGTGCACTACATAGTACACTACATAGTACACTAGATAGTACACTACATAGTACACTACATAGTACACTACATAGTACACTACATAGTACACTACATAGTACTAAGTACACTACATAGTACACTATATAGTACACTAGATAGTACACTATATAATACACTACATAGTACATACTACATAGTACATACTGCAGAACCTAGTCCTCAATAAACAGTACGTACTCTCAAGGTACTATACTGAGGTGCGCACTCATTACTCCAGTATGTGCCACTAATTTGTGGTTTGAGGTATAATAACTTCAATGGTATCCTTCTAAAGTTCAGCTTTAAGTTCTAATCTCTCACTCCTAATGGTACACTGGTATCTTTCCTACCCCACATTAAAAACAATTAATCCCACGCGATCGCTATATTTTAAACTTTAAATCACGCTCATGATGATTGATGTAGAACCACGACAAAAGCTGATGACGCTAAATGCTTTACACCGTCATGTACATGCCGGTTTCATACAATTCTTCTCGGAAACTGGATATCTTGTATTTGTGGTGTCTAATTAATTGCATTCTATATCATAATGCGCTTGTACGCGATTAAGAACACTTGGAGTGTGAAATTAATAATGTTATCACACTCCAAGCAGTGATGTAACTGCTTAATCTTCAATTTTTTTAAATAGTTCGTTTGAAAATATCGTTCATAGATTTGATCGATATTCAATCTTCATAAAATTCTAGTTCTAATGCCTGTTACAAGATACTACAGTATAACAATGACAATTATGAGGTACTAAAGTACCTCTTTGATGACCTCAATTAGTCAGAACAACAATAAAGAATAAAGTAGTAAAAATACATAGTATAACAGAAGACAGTATCAAAACTGAGATACATAACGTAAAACAAACTTAAATAATACATTGAAAGGAAATTAGCCTTCATCAAAGTCTAAATGGAACGAGTCTGTCACAAAGTGAGATTGTGCGTGAGACTTTCACAATTTTAACTTCATGTTTGTTGAGGACAATTTTCTAATATTGCATTTGTCCAAACCGACTGATATCTTGGACTGTATTCAAAACTGTCAAGACATAAGTTTATCAGGATTCGGCTAGACACCAAACCAATTATTGTGTGATCGGAACGTGGGACTACGGAGCCATGGTTCTAAGCTGAGGTTTGAGTATAGACTCGACTTAAATGTTAACGCCTTAGTAAGGAAAGTCGAGTTAGAAAGGACGGAGTCTGGACCCCAAAATCTTCACCATGTAGTTTGGTTTTCTAAATTTGCCTGATGTTTAATGTTTACCTCCTTCTCTCTTTTGCTATCCCCTTAATCATCATGAAGCCGCAACCCCTTTTCTTAATTTTTCTTTTTCTCTAGTTAGCTTAATAATTTACTGCTATTATCATAGCTTAAAACCCATGGTAGCCTGGTCAGTCCAAGCGAAAAAGTGCGAACAGCAAAGTTAACGGAATGCCAACCACAATGTATCCACTGGATACTTGAGATGATTCTCAAAAAATGAACAGTAACTGCCAGTTTTCCACACGGCACACTTTCCCGAAATCTACTCAGACTGTTGAAAAATGAAATATGTTATAAATGTAGACAAATAAAAAATGTAAAATCAGCACTAATATCCGGGATTCCGGATTGTACTCACCCTGTCGGACGCATTAGGTTACCGCGCGACATACCGTCATCCGATTCCTCCTTCTGAAACAGGTTTCTAGGTCAATTATCAGAACATTGGGAAATTTTAAAACCATTTCAAGTATGGTTATATACTAAAACTGAGAAATTATAGTTGTTAAAGCTCTGTACCTTATCAGATTTTATTTGGATGAAAATTTCGTGAACGGATATAATTCTGGATGGAAATAATTCTGGGCGCAAGGGAGGATCCTAGAAAGTTTCGAAAGAATGAATGTTTTTATGAACGTAGATCGTAGGACGTAGCTGAAACTTCGAAGAGACATTGATTCCAATCCATTAAAAGAGCTGAATAGGTCCGATAAGATAGGTAGTTAATTAAGGGGACATACACCAAAACCTTTTTTGCCGGGACCCGGGATTTGACTTCATATTATGAAAGTATAGATTACAACTGTAAGATTTGAGGCATTGAAAAAATTTTTTGAGAGTACGCACATTCGAAAAAAAAATTATTTTCTTTTTCGAAAGTTTTGGAAATTTTGAGAAGTCTGTCACTGTAATACCGATATTTCAGTCATTTTAAACGTTGTTTGGCTGATTTTTTAACTGAACATTATTTACAATCCGTACAAGAAGCCCTTCAAAGGATTTTATAATTAAAGAATAGATGACGAAGTTACAGACCAAACAAGGTCGAGAGAAGCAGAATTGAAATTTTTGTAAAAATCAAAGTTGTATATTTTACCATTCACCCAGGTCATAAGATATCGCTTCACAAATTCTTGTGAGTGTAGCTGATGATCATATCCAACATTTTGGAACAGGATTTCTCTCAATTTTGAGTTTTAAGGTATGAAATGTGGCCTCAAACGACTTAGTAAAATTCATCGTAAAAAAGGGCCAAACATGGCAGATTTAAGGCTTAAAATGCCTATAACTCAAAAAGCATCAATTTTTTGAAATAATTTATACAGAATCGTAATCAGCTTGAGAAGACGAATCTTTTAGTACCAAATAGGTTATTTTAGAAGACAAATTGTCTTAAATAATTTTCTAGCTTGAACACAAGGGTCCCCCCTTGTATAAATTTTTTACAAATTGTACACATTTTTTTACAAATTTTGTGTCTTAAACTATTATAAATTTGGTACTAAAAGATTCGTCTTCTCAAGCTGATTACGATTCTGTATAAATTATTTCAAAAAAATTGATGCTTTTTGAGTTATAGGCATTTTAAGCCTTAAATCTGCCATGTTTGGCCCTTTTTTACGATGAATTTTACTAAGTCGTTTGAGGCCACATTTCATACCTTAAAACTCAAAATTGAGAGAAATCCTGTTCCAAAATGTTGAATATGATCATCAGCTACACTCACAAGAATTTGTGAAGCGATATCTTATGACCTGGGTGAATGGTAAAATATACAACTTGATTTTTACAAAAATTTCAATTCTGCTCCTATCGACCTTGTTTGGTCTGTAACTTCGTCATCTATTCTTTAATTATAAAATCCTTTGAAGGGCTTCTTGTACGGATTGTAAATAATGTTCAGTTAAAAAATCAGCCAAACAACGTTTAAAATGACTGAAATATCGGTATTACAGTGACAGACTTCTCAAAATTTCCAAAACTTTCGAAAAAGAAAATAATTTTTTTTTCGAATGTGCGTACTCTCAAAAAAAAATTTTCAATGCCTCAAATCTTACAGTTGTAATCTTTACTTTCATAATATGAAGTCAAATCCCGGGTCCCGGCAAAAAAGGTTTTGGTGTATGTCCCCTTAAAGCTGTCTTGGTTTGTTAATTTTTCATGATCGATCTTTGGTTATGTCGACTTAAACAACAACCATTCAATTTGCCTCATAATTATTTAATTGGACAATTCAGGATATTAATCTATTTCTTAAACAGAATCTGCATGAAAATGAAGTACTGGAAGATCATGTTTCCCGGATTAGCATTTAGCAGAGCATTTGTCTTATGACTTTCTGCACCTACTGTTCTTACTGAGGGAGATCACAAAAACATATGACAAACGATGTGCAAAGCTTGTTGAGATTTACCATAACAATTTAACAAAACCATATGCACCGTTTTTTGGGAGTAGTCGATATTATGTATATTAAACTTTTTGCTGGTATTTTGTGTTAGGAGAATGGAGATCTGCTTATGCTTGGGTTAAGGGATGGTTGTTATGGGTTAAGGGATGGTTGCTATGGGTAAAGGGGTGGTTGCTTAATGTCTAGTCAAGTTTACCTGGACCAATAACCTCAAACTCATAGCTAAGTAAAACGTCCATTTTTTAGCGAATTCTTCAATAAGATAGCCTTCGATAAAGGCGCGAGGGCTGCCACATTTTTCATGCACGGATGGTTTTAACAATTCGACCAATGGCAATGGTTTTTGAGTTTAAGTTGACAAAACGTGAAATCCCAAAGGCTCGTAAGCTCGAAGTACAAGCATAATACTTCTGGAGCCGCCCTAAAAAATAGGGTTTTAAACATTGGTTTCGTTGACAACCGAGGTAGTGAATAAGCTAGAAAATTGAGAGGGCAGAGAGTGTCTGTTCAGAAAGTCAAGTTAATATGAATCAGAAAATAATGGTTATATCTGTCTGTTATTTATCTTTCAGTTCATTTTATAAGTTGAATTTATGATCATACGGCCATGCTCGATTTTGGTTGATGATAATTTATGATAAACATAGAAAATCCGGTGAATGTATAGCAAATTGTATGCATCATGTACTTATGTACTTATGTAGATTATGGTATTCACTTGGTCCAGCCTCTAAATATTCACCTTAAAGACCTAAACGACCAATCTAGAGATTGTGATCATTATAAGTAGCAATATGAAATACAAAATATCGCTCACACTCTCCTTTATCAAATTTAACTGTGAAGCAAGCGAGATTCAAGCAAAGGTACACTAAATATAACGATTATAAGGTGGAAATAGTGCTAAATATCCACACCCATCACAATTGTACAAAATCTTGAATTTGAAATAATTACACTCGCAGGCTCCCTACTCGCGTAAAGTTTGCTTGGGGATCATTACCCCTAACCGTTGCACGTGCACTGGCTGGCTGCCAATAGCAACCCCTCTCTCAACTACACGTGACAGGCAACCACCAGTCTAAACAAGCACACGTGGCACGTGACTGCAGGACTGATGAATGGTATTGTTCTCTAAGACCTATTAGACACATGTAACGGTGCGGGATCCCAGCCATTAGAGGCACACCAGGGTTAATCCACCCATGAGTGGTCGGTGAACAGTTGAACACAAAACACCACTCCCACCTGTTGTCAACCCGCATGCCATTTCCTGGAGGGATATCAACGAGGGTGGTACTGAAGATACTAAACCGGCTGTGCGGGATACTAATTTAGTGGAAGTAGTAGGTTAGCAGAGGGATCGTCTCTCTGATCCAGCTTTCTTCCGGCCTAGGTACGATCATTAAAGATCAAACATGCATTATACAGAAGGTAGAGTAGTAGCTTGCTGTTATACAGAGAGAGAGAGAGAGAGAGAGAGAGAGAGAGAGAGAGAGAGAGAGAGAGAGAGAGAGAGAGAGAGAGAGAGAGAGAGAGAGAGAGAGAGAGAGAGAGAGAGAGAGAGAGAGAGAGAGAGAGAGAGAGAGAGAGAGAGAGAGAGAGAGAGAGAGAGAGAGAGAGAGAGAGAGAGAGCGCCACCACAACCCTTTATCCACATGTGAGTGAGCTCAGTAGAACAGGGTGAGAGGGTATAGGAAGATCTCTTTGAGGAAGGAATAATATGCGACCAAAAGTGTAAAACCGAATATCTTCATAGATTATAGCAGACTTTTTGTCAGTATTTGTAACAAAGACTGCAGAAAATTTTCTATTTCGGATTCTATAAAAAGAAGCCATTTAATTAATTTATTAGCTTATTAGGGTTTTAAGATGGGGCAAAATTTGTACGATCAAGGAAATTATAAAAAAGGGCTCAAACCTTTGAAAATGATTCATGTTCTTCAATCCTACAAACTGGAGGCATCCTGCAATTACGACCCGCGTATTCAGTACAAAATTTCAAACTATGTAGAAGACTATACGCAAGTTCACAACATCAGAATTAACACATATAAAAATGGAACAGTAAGAATATTGACTGGTTAACATTACCATTAAACAGGTACAAGGAAGCTCTGGCAAAAAGGTCCAGATATAAATGACAATGACACGTGCAATTAGCAGTTAGCACAATCCGGTATTACTACCAAGACGATAACGCGTAATAACCGTTAGTTCAGATGAGTATGTGCCTCTGGATCCACTTAAATCTTAACACAGTATTTCCGTGCGAGTTATTATATACATGTGTAATGTGTATGGTGTATCCAACAGGGAAAATGCAACTTCAATAGCTTTCATGTACCTATGCTGAAACTTGCATTCCTGGCGCGTCACAGCTGTCTGTGTATCATTGATTAGCGTGGTGATCTAAGAGATACGTTTGTAAAATTTGATTAAGTAAAACAAACAGCTATCTGTTCAAAATCAAACCGCAGACTGGCGCTGGCTGGCAGAAAAACGAGAGAAAAACATCAATAATTGAGTCAATCAACATACATCAATATACAGACTCTTGGCTACAAAGATTTTCCACCTGCGTCTCAGTGTTGACAAGCCGCAGTACTTGTTCGTTAACAAAGTCAAGTGAAATATATAGAGGGTGAAAACAAGCATGGTCATTAAGGGCCACAAATTCTGACAGCTACTGTTACGCATCTACTGTTAGACATCTAGGCCCTTGGTTGGTTTATCTGATGGACTGTTTTTACTAAGAAACAAGCCTGAACCTCTAGCTGCAACACAGTCAAAGTTGAAATATGTAATTGTTGAAAATACCGGAGCTAATAACTTACTTGCAGTAGTTGTCGTCAATTGGCTAGGTGCCAATCACCAAAACATTAACGTTAACGTCCCTAATGGGATTCAGGACAGTTTCTTATTGGCGATAATTTTCATTGGATATCATCTTTCATCGCTCTTAAATCGAACTATTCGGGAATAACACATTATAAAAGTATTCTTATTGCACAACCCTCCAAACCTGCAAAACTCAAAAGTGGCATCTTAATTCTTAAAATCTTAACGACATCGATAGAAATTTAGATTTGATTATGACTGTAATTACTTATTAATCATTGATGATTTGATTTCTGCAAAATGCTTAACTACTATCACGATGAACGTTAACTTGCGGTACAAATTTAACTCATGGAACGTTGAGTTGGGACACGTCAGTTTGACTTGTTACTTACAAATTTGGGCAGTATTATCTAAATTTAAAAAGTTAAAAACTAATTATTTTAAAACAATTCAACTTTAGTGGCCGAGGATAATTTGTCCAAATTGCAAGGTATATGATAAAGTGGCATCTAATTATCAGGTCATCAAAAGATAAGGAGGCAAATGAGTTGTTATATCTTTATATCCAAGATTTTAACTAAAATGTACGGTAAAACGTAGACCTGAACATGTTTTATTAAAGATGTCAAACGAATGTACTGAAATACTCGCCAAAATAGAAAATGTTTTAAACTGTCCAGTGCGATGTGTTTTCACTTTTCTTAAAATCCTGACAGAATATCCGGAGACTAAAGTGCGAGGCTCAAGTGCGAGACTCAAGTGCGAGGCACTTATATTAACATAAACGAGGTGCTGTGTCTTTCCGGCTTGCTTGTAAAAATTGAGAGTCTACACAACAACTAGACTTGTTTTGAGTTAAACGATCATTCCCAAATACATCCTGACCAGGAACAAAAGGATTTCGCGGCATGTACGAAATCGCGAAATTTCCCATTCTCCGCGACAAATTTTATGTATAGTTTAATGTATAGCATGTTAAATTTCGCGGTACCGCGATTTTTGGCCAAAATAATCGCGAAATCCTTTTGTCCCTGATCCTGACTATTTATCAAAACTCTCATCCTTGGAAGATGTCTCGCCCCAGAACCCAGAAAACGTTTTTCCTACGACCTATGCTGATATGAATTTTAGTCATTGAAAAAAATATGGAAGTAATTCAATTAAGTGTTCAACCTTCTTACGCAAAAGTTCGCTTGCACCATTTTTGATCGTATTAATATTATCTATATGAAACAAAACTAGAGAACTCTGATCAGACAAAATAAAAGTAAACGTGACAATTTTATTAGTCACTCTCATTTTAACAAGATAGTGAAAGTGCAATGGATATGTGACAGGCTTCGTTTTAAAGTCTTAAAGTTAATGTTTTGCCACTTACAAGCCTTCGCTGTCACAGATAGCGGCAGTTCAATAAATTTGTCATTTAAGTCTTACGTACATTGGGCCCCCTACATTATATTTATATAATGAATGAGTCATCAACTTTATAATGGGTAATTATTACAAATAAAATAAATGAAATAGCTAAAAATCATACCACGCTGGACCTCCTCCGGTCGAACTCAAAGGTGGGCACATCAAACTCAATAAACCGAGGACACTGACTAGTCCTCCTCTGGTTGGCGTTCCTGTTAGTGCTCATGCTTTGCATGGAGACTGTAGAGCACCGCCTGGAGCCCGGGGGTACCTCAGCAAGGTTGAATACCGTACTCAACCTAGCAGTTGCCATCATGTACCTTCAAAGAGAGGGGGTTAGTGGGATGCAATAATCGAAAGGATGGAGAGCAAATATCATCTTTATATTCCTTATAATATGCGATTTGTAATGTCTGTACCCGCACAGAGTGTTTTTTGATTGAATTGACTCTTGTCGAGATTTGGTAAAACCCATGTAGTCGCTGATCCAATGTAAACATGGAGGGCCCAATTTAATCTGAAATAACGCTATAAAAGTTAAAACATAGCGCATGTATTTCAATGTGGCATGGCAAAACTTTAGGACAGTTTAAGAATCTAGAAATTAAACCCTAAGAACATATTGAAACAAAATGTGAACTATAGCATAGATCTTAACTAATAACCGATATAATTGTATATTTTGATAAATTGTATATCATGCTAACACTTAGAAAATAATAAGAATAACACTAAATTACAGATAAAAAATGTCGTTTTAAATGCATACACCAAATAGTTGATGAAAATATAGGATCGTTTATTTTGTATCCGTATATCAAATAGTTAATGAAACTTGGATCGTTTATTTTATAGACATGAGTAACATGGTAGGTGGCAGTCACTGGCACGCACCACACCTCCCGACAGACACAGATCATTTGGAAAAAGACATTTTGAATTCTGGAACTGTAATTAATGAATAAAAATTTTCCATAATAATTGAGCGGGCTCCCCAAATTGAACTGTTGACTATGTTTTAATGGTATTCATGGGATTTATCCTTGGTTCTTAAAGTTTAAGCAACTATATCATTAGCTCATTAGGAAATAAACAGATATAGCAGTACTTCCAAGAATACCAACAATTTGGGGCACTCTTATTCTATTCTAAGATTCAGATAAGTCTGCCTTAGCACAGAGAATATATAAAACACAAAATTATCAACCAACCGAATTACATTATATTACGATGAACACCAGGCCTTTACAAGTTGTTAACAAGTAGTTAACAAGTAGTTAAGGGGTTAAGGGGTGCGATTATAACGCAATTTAAGACACAGATTGTATCAAGTATAAACATAGGGTGTTGGTACAGGCCATAACTATTAGACGTTTAGCTTATAAGGGTCAAGTGACTTCCTCTAATATAAAGTGGTCGCTATGGGAGCGTAATGGAATTAAAAAGGGGTTTATTCTGTCCATTTTGTTTCAGTGCAGCTACCCGAGGGTTGCCATCGCGTCTAGTAAACTCATTCGATTTTTACTGTGCCGTGAATGCGACCCTGTTCCTTAAATATAGTTTATGAATCTCCTTTCAATCTTATGAATGAAACACCATCTTAGCTTAAATCAAGAACACGTTTCTCACGTACTGAAGTTTATATTTATAACCGTGGCGATTGGAGAACACTACTCGAACTTTTGAGATAAAGTAGCTCAAAGAAAAAAAAATATTAAGCAAAAATATTGGTAGTGATCAAATTAGTCCTTAGCCCTCGGGAAAAGGTTTTGGGGCTGAAACCGGCACATCATCAAAAATCAAGCCATGATCTAGCGGCCACAGAAATTTAATATATTTACGATATATACTGTATTATTATATAACTAGTGTAACCCGGCCTTCGGCCGGGATTTCACTGCCGCAGTTAAAAAGGGTAGGAGTAATTACCCGCTGAGTCAAAACCCGCATTAGGTGACCCAATAGTATCTTAAACAATAATCTCATAATCAGTTCTTTCTTGTGGATAATTAAGTCATTATTAGCCATTAAGCACCACATTCCATGATCGTAAGGTCTGAACACCGACTATTACAACTCATCACTCCCTTCTTGAACCGCTTTCCATTTTTAACAGACCCCCTCCCCTAATAAGCTTATGGTATAACATTACAGCGAATCTTCCCGGGCTAACCCAATTATGACGCTACTTATGCAGCTACATAATATAGTAATGAGAGAGAGCGAGCCCCGTAACTCTTGCCGTTCTGCTCAAGCCATTTTATGTAACATTTGTGGTACAAAACCATCAATTAAACCACTTACCACCTGCCGATTTTTTTAAATTTACCATTTGACTTCCTCATAGTTTTGTCGGCGCTATACCGAAAAAACCGGCCACGTAACTCCTACCGTTTTTTTTATTAAGCCGGTCGGAAATTACACACAGACGAACAGAAAACACACATTCTGGGATTATTAAGTTGATGGTCAGCAGAGAAACGACCGGAGCACCATCAATTTATTAAGATGATATAAGGCATAGGAGGGTGTATAAGATTCTTAGGAGAGGATAACATGTGAGGAAACCTCAACTACAAGTAAGAAACCTCGACTAGTAACCGACTGAAGTGGTCTAGGGATCATTAGCACTTAGCAGCAATATTTTGTCTCCAAAAGTTTTAAGTTGCAGACGCTCGCTTTTATCACATACCATGAACCGCAGAATCAACCACAAAATTCTTTAAACGAAGCTAATCGGAACAAGGACATTGTTCTAGCACTCTAACTCAATAGTTGGAAGTCTCGCTAAAACGACAAACTGGACTCTGGAGATCTTCCAGATTTGCCAAATAAACAGACAGGATTGAAACTTTTAAACTCTTAAACGCAATAAAACATGCCGAAAGTTGTCTATTTGATCGTTGTTTGGGAGCATTTAGATTTTAGATGGCTATAAAATGAAGATTTATAGAATCTTAGCATAAATTATCATTTTAGTGGAACTATGTAAAAGGGGATCGTTGCTAGCGTTAAAACTGTTTTAACCCTGCCATAGTCAGTTGAAAGTCTGATAGCATATGTTCCGTTTGATTTGACCAAACTAATGCCTTTCATTGCTTTATAATTTTGGATACGGTTGTTAACTTCTGCATTCCATTAGGAACGGTCTCAATAACTCAATCCAGAGACTTGTTAAATGCGCGCTCTGAATTACAGTGAACACGCATCACGTCTGAACATTTGAGTACGCCTCTGCAGCCTCGGAATGCATTGAATACGTATCGCGTATTTGTACAGTGAATACGTATTTTTGAGTACTGGAGTACGACTCTGTAGCTTCGGAATGCAGTGAATACGTATCACATATTTGTACAGTGAATACGTATTTTTGAGTACTGGAGTACGACTCTGCAGTAGCCTCGGAATGCAGTGAATACGTATCACGTATTTGTACAGTGAATACGTATTTATGAATAATGGAGTACGACTCTGCAGTAGCCTCGGAATACAGTGAATACGTATCACGTGTTTGTACAGTGTATTTTTTGAGTACTGGAGTACGACTCTGCAGTAGCCTCGGAATGCAGTGAATACGTATCACGTATTTGTACAGTGAATACGTATTTTTGAGTACTGGAGTACGACTCTGTAGCCTCGGAATGCAGTGAATACGTATCACGTATTTGTACAGTGAATACGTATTTTTGAGTACTGGAGTACGACTCTGCAGTAGCCTCGGAATGCAGTGAATACGTATCACGTATTTGTACAGTGAATACGTATTTATGAGTAATGGAGTACGACTCTGCAGTAGCCTCGGAATGCAGTGAATACGTATCACGTATTTGTACAGTGTATTTTTTGAGTACTGGAGTACGACTCTGCAGTAGCCTCGGAATGCAGTGAATACGTATCACGTATTTGTACAGTGAATACGTATTTTTGAGTACTGGAGTACGACTCTGCAGTAGCCTCGGAATGCAGTGAATACGTATCACGTATTTGTACAGTGAATACGTATTTATGAGTAATGGAGTACGACTCTGCAGTAGCCTCGGAATGCAGTGAATACGTATCACGTATTTGTACAGTGTATTTTTTTGAGTACTGGAGTAGGGCTGTGCAGTCTTGGTGCTTCTGTCCGGGGTAATAACTTCGCGAATAATATAATGCTCATTGCTCAGCCAAGTCAGCCAAGTTTCATGGTGCTTATATACGGATACCTTATCCAGGTGCCCATACACATAAAATGTATAAAATTCCTACGTTCCTTCTTATATACAACGGGAAAAAATGCAAAAGTTAAAGTTCATGGTCTTATCGTAATTGAGATAATTGGTCTGCAATTAGCTATAGACGTACCAACAAATTGGTCTGACCCAGCAAGCCTGTAAAAAAGGGGTAATTAGAACAAGTATGCCTGATAGCTGTACATTTGTATAAAAAATGGCGAAGCATTGATGAAACCTAGGTAGCAATTATTTGCGACAGAGACGTAAAAAGAAAGAAATTCCCAAGCACCCTGCACCAACCAACAAAATATCATCTGAAAATTGTAAAATTACGCTACAATTGACACTGTAGCAACAAAATAACAGCACTGCCTAGCAAATAAAGTTCTGCAATAAACTTTAACTGTTGATTGGTGAGAATGGGGGACAATAAATTATCTGATGAGAAAAACACAACACAACTCTATTGATTATGGAGAGGTTTTTTCGTCAGAATTTCCAGACGTGATAACAGTCCCGTTGGTGTTCCTGTGACCTGTCATCAGACTTGGTCTCCCAAATTCTTTCTTTAAACAATTAGGCTCCTACCCTCTATTGATTGGCGGTGGGGTTTTAAACCCTTACTAGACGCTGTTGTGTTAAGTTAAATTATTTAAAAATAGGTCGTTAATGACACTTTCAGCTTTTCTTTGATGGTTGGATTGCGAGATCATGAATGGATTGGTTGTGTTAACAGAGATGAGTGAAGGTTGGTGCTCTCAAATAAGTGAAATAGGGATCAGGATTTGGATCTGAGGAACGGTTTGACCCAAAACTGGTCATGTGATCAGATGGACCACGAAATTCGGGTAAACTGTGCAGAGCAATATAATTGTTGAGAAGGTATTGTCTATAATATTGGGGACACATTGTGCAATAGTAGCAGCTGTATGGCTTGGTGCCTTTGTTCAGTATTATCACTGCAATCTCACCTTCAAGCGATCTGTAACAGTCACCAATAATATGAGCGCAAATGACTGTACACGTGTTCATTGTTCACAATAGAGCAAGTATCAGCTAGGTCCTGCTGCTGCACCCCTCACGTCCGTTTACTATTACATGGGGCACACTTATTAAATCTACATGTACATGGTTAAAGTAGCGACTATTAAACAGCTGGCACCCTCCCAAACTATCTATCAAGTTATGACAAAGATTTGTATCTGGAGAATGAGCTTCAAATACTGCGCGTAGGACGTTAAGCTGTAAGAAATTCTCTAGTTATGGTAACGTTGCAAATTTATGGTCATTTGACAAAGTCAGATTGTTAAAAAATTTTAATTAACAAAATCAGAGCCTTGGTACTTTGGTAATATCCAGAAAGATAGAACCATACTAACCCGAGTCACTTATTTACAAAAACTTTTTCACTTATTTACAAAAAAAGGTCACTTATTAATATTTACAAAAACAGGTCACTTTTTGATCAATTTTACAAGATCTAAACCGGTTGCTGGAATGAGCAACTGCCACTTTACAATCTTATGAAATAGACTTGTTTTGAGTTAATGTTGGAATTTATGCATCTTGGGAAATAAAAAAGAAAAACCAACCTCAACTCGCCTTCATCTAACGAACTTTAAGATTAAAAACCCCCAAATAAAGTTCCCTTATTTTACTAAGAGCCGACTATAATACTACTGATACTAATTAAGT
Source organism: Bolinopsis microptera (assembly GCF_026151205.1). Taxonomy (NCBI): domain Eukaryota; kingdom Metazoa; phylum Ctenophora; class Tentaculata; order Lobata; family Bolinopsidae; genus Bolinopsis; species Bolinopsis microptera. Next base: position 9,902,656 of record NC_087079.1, read on the forward strand.
AATTACACGGCTTTAGCAAGGGTATTGAATAATCAGCGGCTTTCGGGTTGTGCTATCATTTGAGCGGTTCGCCCTAATAAATATAAAGGGCCCACCGGCCACCGTACAAATTCAACTAATTTGTCTACGATAAATAACTCTTCATGAATAAACTATATTTCAAAATTTGAAGCCCGAATAGACTCTCTTTGAAACATTAAACAAGCCCGGTGTTCTGAAGTCTACGTTCTAACACGTCTAGAACATAATCCTCTAGGACACGGTTCGCTACAACCAAATGTTCTGGAATCTGGGGGTCCTCCTTCCGCAAAACGATCTTTGCCCAACTTACGAACTAACAAACGAAGATATAATTATAAAGGTATTGCATATTTGTATCCACGAAACACAGTTGTACGGTCAGTTCACTTCCTAAATTTACGAACTTTGGCTTACAGTTACCAACTATAAAAGTATAAAATAGATAAAAATAAATTCTAATATTTATTACACGCTTAGAAAAAAAAAAAGTTTTTGAATACATTAAGCGAGACTAAGTATGGAAATAGCAAGATAATGCACTTCTACCAAAGTTGTTCACCTTAATCCAGTCTACAAGTAAGTGATAAATTTGAAATAATCAGTAATGTGATACTTCTAATGAGTTTATTTCTACTTAACCCTTTACGAATGTTAGTTCGTAACATAGGAGCAATGAAATTAGTTTGTAAGTACGGGTTGGGTGTACTTACTAACAAATATTGAGAAAAGAAAATTTTTTGAGAAAATACAATTCTATCAATTATCACCAATCAATACAATCAATTAATATATTAATTGAGGAGCACTACCCGGAAGTGCAGTAATCAACACTAACGCCTTAAAGTTTAAAAACATAATATCCAAATAACTTTAAGCACTAGATAGTAATTCAGTTCCGTTAGTTGCATAGTGGTTAATGTAAAAAGACATAAATTATTAAAAAACCAGGGCGTATAGCTTAAGTTGCCAGCTGATACACGAATTATATATATACATATCACCGGAGACTCGCGGGCGGAACAAAATATTGCACGCGCACGCGCGTGCAATATTTCATATGTCCCCGAGGGCGCTAGCCCGAGGAGGACATATTTTCGTATAGCACGGAGGGCCCATCGGGCCCGAGTGCTATACGATTTTTACGCCCGCGGGTCGAGGTGATGTGGATTATATCCACCAGCGGGCGTATTACAGTTAATATATAATTTTATAAATAAACAATGGAGCTTGTATAAAAGTTAACTCTAGAAAAGGTCGCCACTAATTGTTGTAACCATGGTAACACGTCACGTGTTCAATGTAAGCCAATCATAAAGGGCTGTGTCGTATATAGGGGCTGGAGATGCACTGCATTCCTGGGCCGTGGGAATATCAATAATGAATGTAATGTCAGTGACGATGAATATCAATAATATAGGGGGATTATAGTGCTGATGTGTATTATGTAGTGTGTTATAATAACTTTGATATAAATCAAAGTATCATGTCATCTGCTCACGAGCTGCATGAGCAGCCCTACCGGACACAAAAATAAAATGTATTATATAGTCAGTGTATTTCACATGGATACGATACAGAAACTGAAAATATTTTAGAGAACTCCGGGCTATATTGCTACTGGTCAAATTAAATGTCACTTGTTAGCGGGCTATATCATGAGCGGGCTGTAGAGATATCGGGCCTTTTGACAGCGGGCTGGTGAGAGCCCGCTATGCGAAAAAGCGCACGCTGGTGGATATATACTACATTTGACCAAAACCCATAATCATGGGTAGAGTGGAGCGCTGCCAGTGTCTCTCTTTCCCGAACAAAAGGCAATGATATCAATTTGAATGACCGTTATCAAATGCAAAATTATACCGAGAATGAAATCGGTCGCTCGCTTTTCCCATTCATTTACAATTGAAATAGATTACATGTTATAAATCGAAACTTATTACAATTCGTAAGCCATGAATGAGTGGGAAAAGCGAGCGACCGATTTCATTCTCGGTATAATTTTGCATTTGATAACGGTCATTCAAATTGATATCATTGCCTTTTGTTCGGGAAAGAGAGACACTGGCAGCGCTCCACTCTACCCATGATTATGGGTTTTGGTCAAATATCATCTCTTTTTGATTATAATGTCAGGGTACTTTACAAAGCCGAAATGTAAACTCATAATTTCATTAATATTAATAGGGAGGTGATTTCAACAATTTCGAAATTTTTCGTTTAAAACCATTTCCTTGTGTTTAGGTAAGTATATCGGTCGATCGGATCACTGACTGAATATGCCATTTTATACTCATTCAAGTTGGCATTAAATTCATATATAATGACATTGAACTGTCGTGGCAAAGCAGAATTTGTTCAAAATCACGAATGAGCAAAATTTTAACCTTTCGCACGTGCAAACCTTAAGCGGACGTTGCGTCCGCATCTAATATTGAATCACCGTCAATTTTGGCGTGATGGTGTTTTATATATAGTTTGATAAGCATGAAAAGTTTCAAAGTATTTCAAGAAGAACTGTTATCACAACGGCACTCCAAAGTTGACAGAAATTGGTGAAAACAGCAATTTTCAGTGATTTTAGCAATTTTCTATCAATTTGGGCGTGGCCCCACGTGTGCAACTTTTCGATTTTCAACTTTAAAACTAGCCTATGACACAATTTAGATCTTTAGGAAGCAAAATTGAGCTCCACAACCCAAGGGATGGTGTAACACCAGAGAATACTAGAACGTAAAATTAGCGTTTTTATAAAATTATTCTTTAAAAAAGCACTAACTTCAATAGCGAATATCTTTATGAAGGAGCAAGCTAGAAACACTTTCCGGTAGATTTTGAGAATGCTTAAACAATTATCTTAGATGAAAATTTCCTCAAATTTTGAATAAAATTACTCCTCAATGGCGTAAAATCGATTTGAAAAATGACTACTTTGTGAAAAATCAAGTTTTAAAAATGGTTAACTTGATGACGTCATCAAGTGGTGATGATGACGTTGAATTACTTTTTAACATAATGTAAACTGAAGTCTAAACAATTATCTTCAAGACCTGTGGTCCGAAATGGCTGTATCTTTTATACTTCAGAATTTACGGACACTTAAATACAGGCTATAATTCACTGGCAAAGCGTCTATCCCTGAATATATATATATATGTATATATGTATGTATATATCACGACAATCTGTCGTAAAACAGGGGTTCTAGAAAACCCATTTTCCGATGCTCCTGAAACTTGAAACTTTTTTTGCAGTCGATTTGGTCAACGTCTAGACGCCCTAAAAAATTTCAGATCTCTAACTAAATTTTAACTTGGTTTTTAAGGCACCTGAATATGGCGATTTTGGGTTTTTTACCGAATTTCGTATAACAGTGCTGGCGAGTATTTTATGCAAATTTCTTAAAAATCTCAGCATAACTATTTTTTATTCCTGTCATCTTTGACATCAAATCAGAATGTTTTGAACTAAAAATAAATCTGCTGAACGACTTCCGATGAGTCTTAATGCCTGAAAAACTCCTGTCGGAGGCGGCGGCCTTCGGCCGCCGCCTCCGGCCGGAGTGCACGCTTCGCGTGCACGAAAGAGGCTTCCGACGTGTACCAAAGGGGGTGTAAAGTGTAAAGGGGGTATAATAGTAAAGGGGGTACAATAGTAAAGGGGGTACATAGTATACCCCCAATAAAGACACCGCTCGTGCTTGCCAGCACTGTGATAATATATTGCATAATATGCATGTTACCTTTTGCGAGAGATATTTCTTTGGTTGTGTCGGAATAGTTTTATTTACGTTAACCATTCTTTCGCAGTTTATTATTAAGCTTTCAAGCAGTAGACTATTTTGTTTTCTATATTCTATCAGACTTGATATTAAAATATAGAAAACTGGTACCTGGTATATTTTCTGGTACCTCTAGCAGTAGCGTCACTCATCGGTGTCAACAAATAATACAAGGACTATAATAAAGCTTTCCAACAATAATCATATTCATTAAGTAACAGCATCAGAATCAAACTAAACTCTAAGTAAACTAAAATGATACAAAACATAATATTGTAACATTGAAACAAGAGAAGACCAATCGTTATATCCACTAACCGAGGTGTGGATAGGCGATAACGTTACGCGGACTCCAATAAACGCAGGTGGAGTTTGGAGACTCGAACAGTGTTCACCGACTGTCTTAGACTGTCGCGGGAAGAACGTCAGTTCATCTTTTGAGGTATTGAATCACGATATTTTATCTATAATTACATTACACCTCTATCATAACGTTAAATGAAAAATATTTAACAAGTCTACTGTTCTTGTAAGATTTCTGGGCACTACTTATTATTTATCAAACGGAAATGATATGAAAAAGGCTTCATTCCCTATCTGCACGTACAGATGTCTTACAGTGCAAGTCTAACGACGTTTACAAGACCCCGTGCAGTTCACGTTCTCATACTCTAATAGCTATCAACTACAGACCACAAGGTTTATTAACAAATCGTCTACCATATCATCCAGGACACACGGGTGCCTAAGGTACAGACATTGGACCATATTTCTCCTCTGATATATAATGCAATAGATCATAAGTCTTGTTTACTACCCCTGAGCACTTGTCCGTGGAGAGAGCAGCTGCTAGTGGCAGTGCTATAAAGAGGGAGCCGAGGGGGGGGGGGGTCAACAGGCAACTTCTAGAGGTCTGTAAGTATAACAGGGTGTTCACGAGACATTGGAACGGTTTAAAATATAAGCGATCCAGGAACAAAGACTTGAACCGAAACAAAGGATATGGAGTGAAACTGTGTGGCATTGTTAATGCGTATATAACAGGGACATTTAGCCCAGGTTAAGTTCTTAATACCAACTACACGAACCTCAAACCTTATGAAACCTGCATGATGATATTCTCGAGAAATGATTTTGTGATAATGTTCCAATATAATTGCTGTGGAGCACAGCATGTAATAAGAAATGAGGACGAATTATAAGAAATATAAGCGTGCGTGACTACTCTACTACTGAACTGAGAAATTAAGGTGAAATAAGCCAGATAGCTATTGTCCTGCAGACGAAATAAGCCAGATAGCTTTTCAAAGGAGCTGTAATCTCCAAAATTGGTGTCTCGTTAAATTAGGATCGTGTTTCTACGGTCGTTTATACTCGAGTTATACACTGTAGAATATACAATATAATCTCAATTGACCAATAGAGTTTATCTGATGTAGGACCAACTTGGTTGTTTCAGTTGAATTTCAGCTTGTTTAGAGCTCAACGGATATTGGTCGTACAGAGATTGAAGTTTCGTTGTAACAACTAGCCAATTGTCTTGCAGTTATGTAATATGTCGTAAGCAGAGAATCTAAATGTAAACAGAGGTTTTTGAAACGTGAATACAGGCATGTATATATTACGTAGCAGAGTGTCGTTGTCCACATAAAAACAACGTACCTTATACAGTGAAGACGCAAGACAATCAGATTGAGAGAGCTTAACCTACGGCCTGAAAGAATCGTTAAACGACTGAGCCTAGAGTTAAACAAAAGAAAGGATCCAGATTCCAGAACTTTGATATCTCATTATTTTATAGTGGCGTGAAATTTTTTGGCGCCCCTACAAAAATCTCAAATATTTTTTTCGCGTCGACCGACCGTTTTCACAAAAAAAACAGCGTATTATACAGTGAAGACTCAAGACAATCAGATTGAGAGAGCTTAACTTGGCTGAAAGAATCATTAAACAGCTGAGCCTATAGTCAAACAAAAGAAATAATGTATAGAACTTTGATATCTCACCAGTGACGTATCGTTGAACCAAAAATACCAAATATTTCTTTTGCGTCGACCAAACGTTCAGTTAACTAGGATATATGGTACAAATCGTACGATTATATTCGTAAAAAAGACCTAAAATTCGGGGGAAAAAGCGTCCCCTCTGATGGTACTCCCTTTGTTACCCACTATCGATCACTGCAGTATGCAGAATAATTGGTAGCGTATACTGTATCGTATTGGCTGAGAACGAGCACAAGCAAAATAATGGTTCAAAGTGTTAAATATAGACAGTACGTTATAACTCCAGTAGTTGAAGTCGCAAATTACTGTATAAACTTTCATAATCGGTTAATAATTTAGTAATAATCTGTTAACTTTGATATTGGCTAGGAGCGGTATACAGCGAAAACAGAGCAGTTATACTTATAGGTATGAAACAAACGTTATAACTATAACAAGATAAAAGTATTATATAGGAAATATATAGGAAATCGTAGAATTAGTCGGAATTCACAGCCTGACACACAAATTGACAAAGGAATTAGCAAACGATATTCATATTCGGAGACAGGTATGAGAGTGAACAAACATAGAAATGATATAAGAAGCGCGCCCTCCCACGGGGCACGTGGGCGCTATTCTAGACTGTTCTATGGGAGAATTCTGGGGATCAGTTACGAATCACTTTCCCAGGATGATGAAGCATGCACAGAAATTAGTACAACATTTCACTTCTCGTTATCTCATCACTTTTGCCACGTTTCAACTCTCTTGGCGTTTTTCGATCCCAGTACCAATTTCGAAACTGTAAGTTTACTGTTTTAGTTTTTACATAGCGTCACACCTTAAATTAACCCTTAACCCAGTCAGGTCTCTCCTTACTCCGACCCTACCTTTTACTCTTTTGATTGTGTATTCACTGGTGTCTGGTACCTGAACTCAAAATAATTAAGGAGCCCTTTCGCCGGGTCCCCAGAGAGGACCTCCTAATAGTTGTATGTACCATAACTCCATGATATGTATTTTTAACAATGGATATCAACCCAACCAAAGGTGATATGATGCTATCTTGACTCGAAGCGAATCTACGTCCACGAGGGTGTCTACTGTCTCCGCGGATATGTGCAGGGGCTTTCGAGCTGGGCACCTGGCACATGCTAATTTCAAAATGAATCAAGGGATACGCCGTGCTGGGTCACGAGGTGAGACAATAAAAAATGTGCCTCAGAAAGAGAAATCTGAAAATAAGGTTGCAAATCCTTGAAGCGAAATACCTAGTACCAAAATGTACCTAGTACCAAAATCTCAAAATGATATCACTATATAAGGCTCTAAAGTCTAAATTGCACAGGGACGGAACACATTTGAATGAGAAGTTCGGAACTGCCGGTACGAGCTCATAAGAGGAGATATTTTCTGTTCGGCACCATGAATGCTGGTTAAAAGAAAACTTCTCCACAGTTGCAACCACCGTATTGCCGTGTTATCTATTATGCCTTATCTTAACGAGCAGTTAACCCGTGTTATCAGTATAAACATCGATTATAAAACATTTATCACCGAAACACTGCGTCTTAATTGAAGAGCTGACGTAGGGTTTAATCAAGAATCCTTGTAACAAGCCTCGCCAGAGATTACAGAGCGAGGACTTGTCCATAACAGCTGTTTACTGCGCAGTTTATTCCCTAATCTCAGCATGCATGACGTCATATTGAGATGTATCCCAAAAATTCGGAGTCCCTGAAATGCTGGTTAACCTAAGTTAAGGAGTTAAGAGAGCTATTTAGTATTTCTTGTCCAACGAAAACGGTTAAGATCAACCTGGTAACAAGCCGAATCGGACTGGCAGGACTTCTCCTTAGTAGAGGGTCTTACGGGTCAGTGAGAACCGTTTTACAGATCCTTATCTCTCAAATCTTATTCAAAATGGTAAGACTAGGTGAAATGCAGGGGGTAAAATATTATAACAAACGCAGAACGTACCAAATGCAGAAAGTAACAAGCTATCATATCGATAATATGTTACCAGAACTACATATAACCATTAACCATCTACGTTACTAATACAGTAATACGTTACTAATACGTACAATCAACCTTCAAATACTATAATTAAAGCGGCAGAACATAATAGAATGGCTACCTCATTCGTTCTCAGCCAGCACTAAATATGCCTTGTCATTAAATCAACCTTGTCACAATATTAATATAGTGCTGTCACTAAATAGCAATCAGGCCAATAACCAACCCCGCAGTAAAAAGTCCGGGTGTGTTTTTATCCTGGCTGTCTCTCCTGGATCCTGGAGCATTTTCAATCGGTTTTACATTATATAGGTGACCCAAGAAAAAACGATTGTCATAAACAATAAACTAAGTTAAAGGTCTGAGGTTAGTTAATAGATCAGGCGATAACTTCACTTAAAGCTAGGAGATCGTTATCCTCCGCTGGCGACTCTTCGACCGTGTACCAATTATTACCAGGTCATCAGCATACAGCGAAGAAAATCCTTTCTGATCAATTAATCGTAATTCTCGTTTTTTTGTTTTGTTCCAATAAATAACAAAAAGTCCTTCAGGTAAAAAGACGGCAATTTTGCAGATAAGCAAAAGTATGAATAACGGGTGGGTTATTGTCAAATATTTTATTTATAGCCATTTTGTGGCCACTTAGCCACTTAGCTTCAACTGTTACCTTTTACCGTGAATACAGGACGGTATAATACGATTAGGCCGTTTGGACAATATATTTTCCGTAACACGTACAATTTGGACGGATAGAGATTAGAGATATGATATAAATACGAATGGTGCTTTTATTTTAAGCGATCATTATATTTGCTAAAATAAATCAAATATGTTTATTTCCTTACAGCCTCTCTATTTTCAACCATGTAAACTATCACCAAAATAGTGCCGATTACTATAATGTAATTGTCAATTCATACACCTGGAGAGTTGATTTTTAGATTGCTGTAGATTCTTGACAAAGACTTGTCAGCTTTGGTTAATAAAAACCACCTTTCTCCCTCCAAAGTTTTTGCATACACGCAGTTATATAACTAGCTTTCTAGTCTATTTACGAGGTGCACCCTGGTGACGTGCCATATTCCAAAGATACCACTGTCTTTGACGATATTATCGGCCGAAATATCTCTATATTTGAGCAAATGGTCTGTGATATAGCATTAGCAAAGTGGGGACATATGTCAAGTCTAATGTAGCTAACATGTCATCTTCTGCTAGACGGGTGGAGGTATCACGTGAGAGAAATGCTTTTAGAAGCTCGGTAATGTAAATAACTTGCCGCAGCTCGCAGACCGTACTTTCAAGGTTGTGTCAAGTTTGTCAGGTTAGTCTCCTCTCAGTTGATGTAGAGCTTTGGGTTTGGACCAAGTTTCTGGCAGCTTATCCGTTGTCACCGTGGGGATCTAGTTGTGTGCTTCATTTGTAATTTGTATGAGTGGTTCTGTGGTGTTAACTTATTTGGTAAATATGATCTGATTTCATGATTGAGAAGGTCTTCTTGAGAATTTATAGTTATGATATTTCCTTAATAGACAACAAACAATCCCAGGAAACACTAGTCTTCCAAAATGTATGGGTTCATCTTCAACGCCATCAAGTTAGGGTTCTACAGCGACTTTGAGAAGAGGTCATGGTACATCATCTGCACAGGGGCGTCAGTTCCTGAGGACTATGACGATTACATCGACTATGAAGACCAACTTTTTCTAGAGCTTGCTGTTGGTGAGATATTGGGAACTTTAAAATTAATATTGGTGGGTATGCACTATGCAGGGCCATAAAATGGCCATACGATCGTATTTTATGCAGGGTATTGCTAACCGTCTGCAATATTGATGTCACTAACCAAGGATATCAGCCATTCCGTGAGATATCTGTATTTTTTGTGAATGATGTTATTTTCTACTCAGGAGTCAGTAAGCATGTAAAAAAAGATGTGAATGAAGTGGTTGCTCTGTTTGGGGAATGGTTCATCAAAGTCACTATTAAAGAATGGAACATGAAAGTAATTTGTCTTTAAATTTTAAATTTTACCCGCTCAAATTATCATTGCAGAACACATTTCAGAAATTCATACGTTATTGCTTTATTAATTAGTGCTCGATGATTTCCCGGATCAAAATTATATGCAACCAGAAGTCTTTGGATTTGATATATTCTCTCGTGAAAATCAGATTAGAAATTTAACAAAACAGTTATTATCTAACTCCTGAGTTTTAATCAATGTCATCTTCAGCTTCTCGGTCGAACCCCTGGAGACTTTTTCCGTTCCTGGAATGATTTCTTTGACTACAAGTCATACGAATATGCAGGTCAACTTTTCAACTCGTCGTTCATTCAAACATTTAGTTTTAAGAGTTAAAAATTTTATTTATCACATTTACAGAATATATTATTATATATCTTTTGTTTAAAACATTGTACAGTAAAACCACGATTTACCGCAAACCCCGATTTACCGCGGCCATCTTCTTTCCCCCAAATAAAGCTCAACAATCAACATGTATAAATATGTATAATGTCAACAAACAAAACCCAGATTTACCGCGGACGCGGATGTTTCTTATCCCCCAAACTATGCGGTAAATCGGGATTCGGGGTATGACTGTATATTTATTAACATAATTCCCTTTTTTTGAGAAGTGGCTGTAGCATTTTATCATACAGGTCTGATGTACGAGTCCTACACAGTCAGTCAGGAAGACGACCAAGGATTTGACCTGGCTATGAGATGCTGGGCTCCTAACATGGCCTTCTTTGGACTGGGTTAGATTTAAACATACGAGCTCTTTTGCTTTCATTACATTTCACAGATTTTATATCTTTAAGCCATACATTTTTGTTTGATCAGCTTTCCTCTCCGATCAGGATTAATCAAGTTCATTTTGAAGAACCTCTATCAAGTTCCAGAAGATGACATCCAGATCGTAGCCGAACCTCAGCAAATAGATGGGTATATATTCCAGACAAACTTCCGTCTCCAGTTTGACAATTCCCGGTTCTACGATAACCCGGACGACGAGGATGCTTCTGAGAGGGAAATGGATGAGATAATGCCTCTGACGTCACTTAGTATTCTTAATCTGTTCCCTTTCTTCATATACTTTGACAGGTAGGCTTCGCAAGAACCATCACAATTCCATTACATCATCATTTCGTTCCAGATCATCAGAATTACAGAAATTAAGAAAAAAGAAATACGAATTAACGATTTGATAAAAATCTAACAAAGTGTGATACCTCCCTCCAGGTTTAACGAAATCCACTCTGTGGGCAGCACCTTGGACCAGATCATGCCCAAATTGGTCCGCTCCAAACTCAACAAAAACTTTGCTCTGCGCAAACCAAGGTACATGCAGACGAAGCTATTGGTGCTCTTGACTTCTTATCTTAACTATAAAGTTATACCTAAATAAGTGCATTTTCCACCTTCTATCCGCCATGCCCGAAAGATGACAGTTGTTTGCACTAATTCATGTATTTTTCCAGCAACAAGCTACAGGGTATCAACTGATTTCAGTATAAATATTAGTGCCATGATTTCAGATATGGTACGATGACTTGGAACTACATTCGGAGTAATACTCACATGGTGTTTGAGTTGTGTAGTAAGGGAAGCGAGGGGGTCACTCAACTAATGAAGAACGAAGAGACAGAGATTGATCTGCACTTCCGCTTACAGGTGACCTGTTGTGTTGTTGATGTTTTGTAGTTGTGTTCTTGTTGTATTATTGTTGAGTTCTTGTTGAGTTCTTCCTGTAATCTTGTTGTGCTCACTTGATTTTTTATAATGTAAAATCACGGTAATTGCGTTTCATCTAAGCTTAGTTGCTTCATTCTAAACTGATATTTAATCAGATGCCTTAGGTAAGTAAAACTAAAATCAAATTCGTATTCAGGGTCAGATACTAGTGTTTGAAGAGACTGGTGATGCCATCTTCCTTTGTTCCCCACGTTTGGAGTCCATGTCGGCATGCAAGTCGGTGTTCCTAGGGGATCTGGAAGCTCACGACAATACTAAAAACCAACTAGTCTCCTCCTCACTTAGGTAGGAGTATTTTAACCAATCAGAGAGCTCAGAGCTGTATCATGATAGTCACGTGACACAAATAAACCAATCTAGTCAAGTGAAACTTTTGCACCACTTTATCTAAACAACCTCAGTTGTTTTTGGATTGGGCCTGCTATCGAAATCATAATTTAATATCTATCATTCGACCTAATTGATTACAAATCACTTGGTGATGAGGTAATGTCCCCAGGCTGCATTTGATCCGACGTCTGCTAGACGAGGAGCGGGAACAGAGCATGGTCCAGAGCCAATACCTCTCCGTCCTTAACACCGAGATGAGAATAACTGAGGGCCTCATTAAACAGATCATGCCGAAAGATGTTGCTCTGCAGGTTCGGTTATTTTTTATCTTATTCTACTTAGCAGATTCCGGCAAGAGGAGGACATTTTTACCAATATAGAAACAGTTTCACGAGGATTCTTCATATTCATTATTCATGTTGATATAAATATTTATGAGCGGAAATTCAAAACCTTTAACTGGAACCTTTAATTTAATTAAAAAATATTTGATAGATTAGGGAAGGGACCCCGTTTGTTAACACCTGTGAAGAGTATAGTGAAGCAACAGTTCTCTTTAGTGACCTGGTCGGGTTTACTGAAATTTGCAGTGGTCTCTCTCCTATGCAGGTTTGCATATTTTTACCTTGTATGTTATAGTTGAGGCCCTATTCAACTCAAACAACCCGACATATTTGGGTACTTTGTCAGTGATCATGATTTTATAACGATTTAAGATTTGAGCTACTCGTATGATCAGACTTCTAAGTTGACTAAAATAGATGGTCGAAACACGAATGTCGTTCAAAGCTTTCATCCGCTTCGAATCTTCCTAAATTGCCGTGTTCTGAAAGAATCTTAATACTCTACTTACCTCGTCAAATAACCAAGGTGGCAGGCTTGCTGAACAGGATGTACATGACATTTGACACGCTCACAGATGCCAACCCTAACGTCTACAAGGTAATGATAAATCACTCTGTGAAATATTCGAGGAACTATATTTATAGCGGGAATTTGTTTCGAGAGATTAAAATGTCGTAAATAACAACTGGGAACGTCAAATAAAGAGTATATTGCAATCGCCATGATCCTAACACTATCTTGGAAGTTCTAATTTTGGCGAGAAGTTATCGGGCTTGATTCACTGACCTCCGGGGTACTGAAGCTCGAGGTCGTCAGAGCCGAAATTCCGGACACACAGAGTACTGTGTTCTAGGGTTGAATGTGTTTCTACATATCAAACCATGAAACTGAACTATTAATATTTGTAGGTTGAAACAATTGGTGATGCGTACATGTTAGTAAGCGGCTTACCGGACCGCACGGAGCACCATGCCAAGCATGCTGCTGACATTGCCATGGATATGGTTCAGGCAATCCAGAAAGTCAAGATAACTTTCCTTAAAGAACCCCTAACAGTCAAACTAGGAATGCACTCTGGAGCAGTTGTCGCAGGTATAAAAACTAATTATTCAGGAGTCTCTTAGGATTTTTCCAGTATTCGACTGGATGTTTTTCAATGAAATTCGTGAAGAAGGGTCAACTCGGTGACCAACAAAATGTTAGCAATCTTTAAATCCAGCTACAGCAACACAATATACTGAATATTATGCGTTGGCATTTCTATAAACACATTCTATTACTCCAGGAGTTGTAGGTTGGAAGGTTCCAAGGTATTGTTTGTTCGGTGACACAGTAAACACAGCCTCGAGAATGGAAACCGCGAGTGAGGCCCTTAAAATACACATCAGTGACTCAACTAACGAGCATCTCAAGCGATACGGTTTGTCATGAAAGCAATTCATTAATTCATAGAAAATAATTTTGTATTTTTGTACTGAAACGAATCTTTTTCCATAACAGTCTAAGTTTATACAGCTATATAATATATATATAAGAAGCTTGCTTTCGGTATCATTTTTGCAACAAGCTGCTTGGCAAAAGCGAGCACTCCCCCGGTAGCACTTTCACAGAAGCACAACTCCCTGCAGGAAACTACATTACCCGTCAGCGAGGCTGGCATTCCCACAAAGGCAAGGGCCAGTTACCCACGTATTGGCTGTGCGGTCAGGGGGACAACATCCTACCCTCCTACACACAGACGGAGATGATGGAGGAGGAAGCGAAGAAACAGGTCAACCAGGTTCTGGAACAGGTACGTGGGATTGATCATCGGAATCATGAGCTACTAACATAAACTAGACATGATGACTTCGGCAATTTAAACAGTTTTCAGTTTTCCGAGGGTTTAATTTGCCATGCATGGCAGGGTTCAAAGATTTGTCTAAAAATTCCATTCAAATTTCTAGCAAGATGGTTTCCAGAGCATATGAATTAAATCACAAATGTTGATACATTTTCTCTTTGGTTAAGGAATAATTCTTTCTCAAACTTGAGTATCATTAATAAAAATCTTCTAGGTGAACGAAGGAGCTCAACTAAGTGCGGAAGTTCTAAACCAGTTGGGTAACAACCCAGCGATGCAACGACAGATAAATCCACTGCAGAAAGTGGCTGAACTAGTGGCGGATGGCAAAGTAGACGCCAATAAGAACTTAAAACAAAACTACCTAAAAGATAAACCCAAGTTCCATATTCGAAACATCAGTACAGTATGCACAATTATATGAATTTAGAGCTTATCATTTAACCAGAGACAGCAATGAGTCATGTAGTTATCAGTTATACTTATCCGAACAATGGGGGTAAAATTAGAGATGGTAAAAAAATAATACAATACTTTATAAGCGTAATTTTTATTTTTATTTCTTATATATACGATCACCCAACTATCAAAATATGTAATAGTAATATCATTATCAATCACAAATTGAGTTAATTGTAGTAGTAATTACAAAATCATTTCATATTTATGATACTGGTACGTGCATATTTTGTATTGTTATACTTATTGGTTGCAAATGTTGTAATAGTAATACTACAGTAATACCTATTTACAACGTGCACCCCTACGTTTTTAACCAAAATAAAACCAAATAAAATTCGCATTATTTCGGTGCGTGTCCGCGTCGCGTCAAAGCGCAAAGTTTGATTTGGGGGTCACGTGCTGCATAAGTTTATTTTTAGCGTTGCATAAATGCATATGTTGCGCAAGTTGTTAAAACTAAAAGTAATTTTCGTTCTGAATTAATTTGTAGGGAGTAAAATAGTCAAATGGGAAGTGCAGTGGCTCCCGCAGAAACTTTTACGGTTTACAATTACCGGGCCTAGAAAATGCACTCCACAGCTAGCTCTGTCATGTATGTGTAATGTGACAATTGACATGTAAGTGTATATTATGTAAATGTCCTGGCCCCACCGGCATCAGCCATCAGTATTTATTACAAGTCTCTGCACTTGCAGTGAATATTCTCTAAATTGAAGCAGTGTTTACGCTGTTTACGCTAAGCTCAGCTAGTGAGATTGGAGATCGTGCGCGGCAGATCTAGTTGCTAGTGTCTACAATGTCAACGTGTGACTATATATATAGTTTAAATTTACACATATTGCATATGACGAGGCAATTACTTTGTACCTTTTTGCTTTTGGTACCAAATTTAACAATGTTAGCAAAAAAATTTTAATTAAAAAAATATTTTTTTGGAATTGCGCCGGTTAGCGGACGCTAAATTTCCATCAACCGTAGGGATCTCCGTGTCTTTTACAATTTATTATTACAATTAACGATCGTTTCATACAATTACATGCTACATGAAGAGGTCTCCTCCTAGTCGTTGGAGTGGCCTGCATCACACACATCTCTTCTACGGCGTAACATGTTCCAGGTTCCTCCATTCCACTCGCTATTTACTTTTAGAGACAACTGTTTTACTGCATCTCTGCTGATGTTATCGACACCTGTAAATTCAGCCGCATCCTCGAGTACACAGGCCATCCAGCCTTTGCGGGGTCGACCTCTCAGTCTCTTTCAATAGTTTGGTTTCCAATCCATATCCAGTAAGAAATAAGGAAACCGCGTCTCTGGCATTCTGACAACATGTCCGTACCACCTTGTCCTTAGTCTAGCCGCACCGTTAATTGACGATGTCAATAATTCATGGCAGCTCGGCGCGGCACAGTAGCGCATCTCGCCGATCTAGCCATTATGTCGCTGTGAGAAGCCTCATTGAGTGCGCGGCGCGGCACAGTAACGCATCGCGCTACAAGCCGCACCGATGAAAGTTTCGATAGACTTAATTCCAGCACGCCTGAGAACTTTTTCATTGGAGACACGGGAAGAACCACTTTATTTTCAAGATTCTTCTCAGGGAGGTCAGATGGAAGACCTCAAACCGTTTCATTTGCTTCTTTGTTGTGTTCCAGACTTCAGCTCCATATAACAGAATGGTAATATCAGCATCCTTGTAGATACGGATCTTGGTGGGCGTTGGTGGAATTTGGGTTTTGTAAAACCTTTAAAAACCAAAGTCACGTGAAATTTTTGGGCGACAGAGGCACATATTAGGTGCGGTAAAAAATAAAAGAAATTATGCGGTACCGCACCCGACTATAAAGGTAAAATGTGCGGTAAGGTGCGGTAAATTTTTACCAATTATGCGGCAAATTTGCGACGATTTTTTCGAAATTTGTGCGGGAATTGTGCGGTTTTCTTTTGCATTTTCTGAAGGACTTTGGAAATTCTAAACGTATAACCGCCGCTCTTATCAAAAATAGGTCTGTTTATGTATTACTGAGGGTGTAGATCTTTACTAATAAGACCATAAGACCATGATTGAACCTATATTGAGATTCAGTTATCTGAGAACAATGACTTGATCTGGTAGAGATCAGGAGACAGTTATTTGAAGACGCCTCTTGATAGAGTCGATCACTCGATCAGATCCCATGCGTTATCGCAAATATGTGACACGCTTGATCGTCAGTACTTGTAAACCATTTGATCCAAGATCCATTAAAGCCCACTATAAAGCCAACGCTACAACGAATATATAGAGCTCATTACCCGATAAAAAGGGCTGCAGGTATGATCGAAGTACGGTAACGACAAGGGTTCCATAACGGCCTGGGTCACGGTCCCGAAAGGGCCTGGGTCACGGTCCCGAAAGGGCTTGGGTCACGGTCCCGAAAGGGCCTGGGTAACGGTCCCGAAAGGGCCTGGGTCATGGTCCCGAAAGGGCCTGGGTCACGTGGTAACCGGGTCACGTGGCCTAGGCATGAGTTCCAAAAGGGCCTGGGTCACGGTCCCGAAAGGGCCTGGGTCAGGGTCCCGAAAGGGCCTGGGTCACGTGGTAACTGGGTCACGTGGCCTATAGGTATGAGTTCCAAAAGGGCAGCTGGGTCACGGTCCCGAAAGGGCCTGAGTCACGGTCCTAAAAGGGCCTGAGTCTCGGTCCTAAAAGTGCCCGACTTTTAACATATTTTGGTTTTTACACTCAAAAATCTTAACGCGAAAATTTCAAAATTATGCGAAATTTAGCGGAAAATGCAAGATTATGCGTAAATATTCAGAAAATTACAAAATGTGCGGAAGTATGCGGAAAACAATAAATTATGCGGAAATGTGCGGAAAACAGTAAATTGTGCGATCCCGCACCCATGGCCCATCGCACCTAATATGTGCCTCTGTTGGGCGAGCGAATTTATTAGTAAGAGCCGGTAAAAATATCAAATTATGGTTCTTTATTCATCATTCTTGGGGCGCTACGGAGCATGACAAAATGAAGGAGTTGCCATATTGTCAATTATTCAATTAATTTTAAAAGTTAAATTGTAAATGACTGGACATACACCGTTATTGCGCCTGTGTAATGATATGCAGTTAAAAGTATAAAAAACAAAAGCCATGTCAAGGAATGGTTCTTTACAAGTTTATATATAATTTGTTAGATTAAATAAAATGGTAGTCGTGAAATCCGAAGTAGGTAATGTAACTTATAATAACATTTATGGTCCATTTTTGGAGGACTTCACCGATTCGACGCGCCGCGCAAACTAGCATTCTTGCTTCGTCGATCGTTGCTCTGCTTCGCAGAACAACGATCTCGATGTATTCAAGCTTGTATTCAAGCTTCATGATCATATTTGCATGAATCGTTCAATTTTAGTCGTTGAACACCAACTTATATTATTATTTTATTACGTTGTTGGTTGTGACCCCCACGGTCGTTTCACTATTATATTATATATGGTGTATTGTCCCGCTCCTACTAAATCGCTCGCCCAAATTTTAAGAAAATTCTTGTGAAAAGGCCCTTTGGGCATGAAAGTAAACTAGATCGGTGTATTTTTGGACGCTGATTCCGAATCACCCCCCATGACGTAGGGTTAAAATGCTTCCCTGGAGAGTTATGGGCAAAAAACCGTTTTGGTCACGTGACATGCTAGTAAAATACAAATTCGATTGTTTAGGGCCCGGGTTAGAGTTAGGGTTGTGGTAAGGGTTATGGTCAGCTTCGGGGTTATGGTTAGGGTTAGGGTTGGGATTAGGGTTTATGTAAAACCGTTTTGTACGGTGTTAAGGACGTAGGTAGTAGCTGAGAAGTCAAGTTGGTCCCAAGTGATGCCGTTCATTTGTAATTCATGTGTTAAATATGTGGATTAAAATGGTAAATGAACCATGTAAATTTGCAAATATTCTTCGTAACATAAGGTTTCATAAAGATGAATTAGGTGTTAACTTATATGATTAAGATGAATTAAGTGATCATTTATATGATTAAGATCTGATAGGAGAGATCTGCAGAGCACTGCAGCCATTGGTCAGAAAGGCCATTTAGTGTTATTAGAATTATTTATAACGAAATTATTGGATTAACAGAGTTATTGAATTCGTCAATTAGTGGAACGGTATTTTAACCAGCTTTAAAAACCGGGATTTGTATCAATAACCTGTTGTAATAACCTGTTTGTTGCTACCTGGATAACGCGCTATACCGCCTCATCCACAACTCCCCTTCCACGGAACACTCTAGGACTACAAAAGGATGGAAGACAAGTTTATCACTGCCTTTTTCTTCTGCCATCGCTCTTCTTCAGCAACTCCGGCCCGGGGTGGTTTAGTGTGCTGTCTCTCTCTCCCATGTCACTAGTCCATTAAGAAGGTTGGTAGCCCTTGTTTTAATCATTGACCTTATTGTTTGTATCCTTAAAGATCGTTTTAATTTAGTGAGGTTAGAATTAAGTTCATTGATCCAAAAGCCTTAGTATATTATGCGACTAAAATACTTATCCTTTCATCCCCACCAGAAGTCACCAGAACATTGCAATTGGTTCCCGTCACTTCCGTAAATTCCAGCTAAGCTAGGAAGTTTGTTGCTCGAGGTATTGTTCTATTATTATGTAACCCATTCATTAGATGTTGTTCATTGCAATGTTATTCCCAAATTATTGTTTCACATTGTTCGTAATACTAAGGTCATTCCCGATTGGTTATTAATTAGTCCCTAATAGTTTATCATTTCCTAGGTAATATTGTGGGTGAGCCCTATCCTAACCTGCCTGCTTGTCCCAACCTTAGCACCACCTACCTTATTATCTCGTAAGTCATTGAGCATTAATTGATACGTTCTACATATTTCGTATTCTACAGAATACTCTATTTAACTTTATCTTGTTTAATTTTATCCTAGTTAGTATATTATTGTCATTAATTAATCTGTCACTTGCTTTAATTTGTCCCTTTTCAGGACAAACCCCTCCCGCGGATTGTGCCTCGTTCCCAGCCGTTATAAAGAATGTAGGACTAGGAGAGAACGAGGTCAATCACGGTCAGTCAATTATAGATTTAATTTACATTGTGTATTCAATTATTGGTTATCGTTGTATTTACGTATTGTTTTATTATATGTTGATTTATCCAACCTAACGTGTCATTAGATTCTTAATTAATTATATGTCCCCTTTACGTCCTCTTACCAATTCCATTTCGCAGTGATCCTAGAAGCGACCTGTGATCCTAGAAGCTATCTGTCCATCGTCCAGAGAGAGAGAGTCAGCCAGCCCCGTTATAAATACACACTGCAGTTCCCATTGATCACCCAGCTACCCAACTGATTTAGGGTAACGGACTTTACCATGAGATTGAACACTTATTTTATGTACTATTGGATTGGTCTTGCATTATTTTACAATCCATATTCCCTTGTTTTAATTGGTTATCTTCCAGATATAAATTCATCTAAAAGTTCGAAGTTAAAACTCTAGACATAAATTAACCTAAAAGTTCAAAGTCCATAGTTATACATAAATTATTGTCATAATCTACACTTGTACACATGAGAGTTTGGGTTTTAACTGTGCCCTGAGTGAGTCTCAAGCCGGGAGGTATTCCATAATATCGGAACTTGAATTTCCATACTCTAGTTAAAAGGAGCCCATTATACGTAGTTAAATTAATAATTCCAATTTAATGAAATATAATACATAAATAATCTCTAGTAGTCATGGGAATTTGGAGCAGTAATTAGGCCGTTAAGTAAAGTTGTCGTGCTGAAACCCGAGTACGCATCTTAACATACGGCTGAGCTGCAAAACCATAAAAACCAAAGTCACGTAAAAATTTTGGGCGAGCGATTTAGTAAGAGCCGTATTGTCCTGACGATACAGGGGAGCCGCGCACGAAGTGCGCGGCGGGTCATACAGCGTATGACAAGCCCAACGGCGCTACGTTGATGACAAAAGTCTGCTCCTTCGTAATATAGACCACTTTCCTATAATTATGTGTATATGACGCGTCTGTTATGCTGCGCGTGACGCTAGTCATGTGTTAAGTGAAGTTCCTCCTTCACAAAGTTATTTTCCGCAATTTTCTGGATTGATTTATTATTGAATGATAGGATTGGTGACCATGCCTTTATATTCACCTTCACGTCAATTCCTACCGAAAACAGTACTGAAAAACTTAAACATGTTCGCTACTATGATTATTCAAGTTCCAAACTTACTAATTTTGTTAATGAACTCGAGGTGAAGGTGAATGACTTGACTCCCTCGGTAAACTTCAATGAGTTCTTGGACTGCTTCAATGAAACACTTGATAAACACTGTAAGCTTGATGTACCAAAAGTTACCAAAAGGACTCCCAAACTCAACCCGTGGATTACCGATGGAATCATTGTCTCAGTTGAAAGAAAACATGAACTCTGTAGAGACTGGTCAAGCACTGTAACAAATAGAAACCCTGAGGGTAATGTACTGCTCTATCAAGTCTTCAGTGACTACCGAAGAATGCTTAAAAGTATTATCAAGGTCGCCAAACGATCGTACTACTGCAATGAAATCCATAAAAATATAGAAAACAGCAAAAAAACGTGGCAGATAATCAATGAGCTCAGGGGCAAGAAAAAGAAGCAAACTAAGCCTCCCTTTATCATAAACAACGAACGAATCATGAATCGTAGAGTCATAGCCAATGGATTCAACTCTTACTTTGTTTCTATTGCCCCTAAGCTCAATGAAACACTTAGTAGCAGTGAGGCCTCTGGTTTACCAATTCTCCCTATAAAAACATTCTATGATTTCCTTGGAAAGACTAATGAAAAATCGATTATGTTAGAAGACTGTACACCTTATGAGATAACGGAAATAATAAAAGGATTTGAAAATGGAAAAGCAAGTGATATTCCTGTTAGTGTAATCAAAAGATCATCTCACGTAATTACACCGATCCTTAGTCGATACATCAACATCTTAATGTGTAATGGCACGTTCCCCGACGTTCTAAAGACTGGTAGAATAACTCCTGTACTTAAGAAGGGAAACCCTGAAGAGATAGAAAACTACCGCCCAATCTCTACTCTCTCTATATTTGGTAAAATCTTTGAAAAGATCATTTACTCAAGAATATATTCGTTTGCTAGCTCACAGGGTATAATATCTAAAACACAATTTGGCTTCAGGCAGTCACACTCTACTTCACATGCAGTTAATCACTCAGTAAACCTTATAACTGAATCTCTAAAACTTAAGCATCATGTCTTAGGCATATTCATAGACCTTAGCAAAGCTTTTGATACAATAGATCATGGTACATTACTTGTCAAATTACAGGGCTATGGGATACGTGGGGTGGCAAATGATCTTATAAAAAGTTACTTAACAAATAGATCACAATATACTGAAGTTGTTGGTGAGAAATCTGACGCCTTGAAAATACAGTTTGGAGTCCCTCAGGGTTCGATTCTTGGACCTCTCTTATTTCTCCTATATATTAATGATATCGCCAACAGCTCCAGTTTGGGATCATTTGTCACCTTCGCTGATGACACCAATATATTTGTGACTGGGAAATCTAAAAAGGAGGCATATATGCGTGGTAATTCTCTTTTAGCTAGTTTATATTCCTACATGCGAGCAAACAAACTCCATGTCAACTTGTCTAAATGCTGTTTCATTCACTTTAAACCAGCATCGTCCTCCCAGACTGACAATAATTCTGAATATACTCTAACCATTGATAACTTTCCAATAAAACAAGTTGCATCCCTCCATGAAAATTTCACCTGCTCAAGTAGGAAACCCACCCTTATACTAAGCCAAGCAGACCCCCCTGACAACTTCAATAGCAGAACGACTCGTATTTGGAACGTAATTGTGCCTAAGCTTGGTATACGTGACTACTGTCTAAGTGTGGCCTGCCTGAAGTCTAGGATGAAGCAATCACTGCTCGTCAACCAGCATAATTATGCATAACCATGCTGATCTTGATTGGACAAACAAAGATTTCGAATGCTCTAATCTAAATTTTGACATTAAGTCTACCCTAGGGTCCACACATCCAAAATGATTATCTTGAAATTGAAAATTAGCTGGGTGTGCATTTTCCTTTGTCTTACTAACGTGTGTGAGCGCAGTGTAGTGAGAAAGTGTTTTTAACAGATTTATTATTAGACTTAGGATTATGATTTTTAATATATTACATTGATATAAGATTTATTTTTGATAGGTACTTTTAATAAAGTTGATGAATTTCCCTCCCTATTAAAATTTTAAACCCATTTAGTGAAAATTGATAAACGAAGATCTAGATATTGATACATATTATAACCAACATTGCTTATATTCTGCCTTGTAAACAAAGAGCAAATCTTCTTAATGCCTTCTTCCTGTCCTAAAACTAAAACTTCATCCTATTAAAGTAAAGGCCAGTTGTTACCACAAGCTATTATACCGTCCCTCTCAAAAACATGCCTCAGCCTCCATAAAAAACAATTTTAGTTTTCAGTCCTTCTAGTTTCCAAAAATCTACCGAGCTAGTGTTCTGGTGTGCACAAAAGCCCCTAAGCCCGTGCATTCCTTGCCCCGCTAGCTGCCAGTCCTTGACAAACTTCCAATAGCAAAGATCAACTAGTCATTTACAAATTGAGCACTATACAATTTTAATTGTTTTAAATATTTGACTTTGTAAAATGAGCTAAAACATTGATTTATTAGTTTCATTGATTTATTAGTTTCATTGATTGATGCGCTGCACTACATTGCAATTGGTCAAATAAATCGTCAATTTTTACCATACACGAATCCCACTCATTTATAAAAAACATAGTATGCAAATAAGTTGCACTTTTTTCCAGTCACAGTTTTCACTCAAAATAATTAATGGTACAAGTACATCGTAGGGAAAATTGATTGTGCGTGGTTTAACCGCGGCGAAATTCTTGTTGACCTGGCACTTAGCTTCTTAATTGTGGTCAGTTATCATCTCAGAGACACTATCTACGATTACAGTGCATATGAGTGGTCCCATACGTACCTCCAGATGTTGTAAAGACAAGTGGGACAAAGGACCCTTTCTCTGACTGAAGTAAATTCTCCTGTAAGGCTAAAAACATCTAAAAGAAGCAATTCTCAAGCAGGTAGACAACTACACAGAAGACTGGAAACACAGCAAAGGAGTGAAAACCGAAATAACGACCGAACAGAATCTCTTCTATCTACAAAAACAAGCAGTAATACGCCAGGAGCTTGAGTCAATACCACTGGCAAAGTTGATGTTCCAACTAGCTGCGGAGAAAGGGGCAAGTGCTTGGTTAACAGCACTACCTTTAAAAGAGTATGGATATCTGATGAATAAACAACAGTTCTCAGACGCAATAGCACTCAGATATAACCTAAACTTAAAGGATAGCCCTAAGACATGTACGTGTGGCCAGTAATACTCGGCAAACCATGCGCTCATCTGCAAACTCTGTGGGTATGTGTCACTGCGGCACAACTCGTTGAGAGACACCTTTGCAGAACTAATGAGAACTGTGAAATGCAAGGATGTGCAGACTGAGCCAGTTCTTCTTCCAGTTGATGGCCTAGAGTTACCAAAGGGAACAGTCGTAGGAGACCAAGCTAGGCTGGACATTTCTGCAAGATCGATTTGGAATGCTTCAGAGAGGGCATATTTTGATGTAAGGGTATTCCATGCCCCAGCCCCCTCCAATGCAAGCAAATCGATCCCAGCAATGTACCAGTCCCATGAAAATGAGAAGAAAAGATGTTACAATGCAAGGGTTCTGGAAGTAGAGAAAGGAAGCTTCACGCCGTTAGTTTTCTCAACATCTGGTGGAATGGGTGGTGAAGCTGAAAGACTAGTAAAGAAGCTTGCTAGCAAGATGGAATACCACACAGGGCAAAGGTATTCAGATGCTGTTGGATACATAAGAAAGCGCCTTCGTTTCGAAATCCTAAGAACAACAGTGATTTCTCTACGGGGGGACAGAGGTGCGAGAAAGAACTTTGTTGATATAAACAGTTTAGATTTGAATTTGGAGCCACAAGGCAAAGGTTGATATTCAAATTTTTCTCCCAATATTTGAGATAGGGAATATATTGATTTTTTGAAGGGTTGTTTTTATATAGGGTCATTGTGACAATTATGTGCATGTGTATATTGTTTGAATAATTTTATAAGTACTCTCTCTTCAGAGAGATCTTTCTCATCTTTCTCATGCGTCTCAAAAACTTAAAGAATGCAAAAGAAAGTGGGGATTAATAACAAAATCAACTAACCGCAACTATGGTCTAAACGTTTACAGCCTCACTCTCCTCCTTAAGACAATGGTCCTCACTAAACTGTTCTACGCAGCACCTATTTGGCTTCACAAGTGTCTCAATCAATTTAAAAGCTTCTGGAATAAAATAATTCTAAAAATATCTGGATCAGTCCTGAACCCACAAAGGGAATTAACCGAACTTGCTCTCCACCTACCACCACTGGATGTGCAACTCAAAGCTCTCTCGGTTAAATTCATGTGCAAAATACTCACACAAGGTGACAATCTTTCAGCTACCCTCTACCAAGTTGATGAAAGCAGAATACCAAGTTTTCATGTCTTAACAATGTCACTGAAAAAGTACTTCCTTTGGAAAGAAAATAAGTCACACGGAACCAGAATGATAGACCTAACGCAGCAACATTTCAAGGATCTGGCCTATTACACTCAGGCAGACATAATGAGCTACAAAAATAAGATCTGGATTGACAGCATCGAAACAAATCTGCGATGCAGAACTGTCAGTAACAACAAGGAGACCAAAATACTCGGTGTGATCACAAAGATCAAAAACAGTGGGCTGCTCCTAGACAAAAACAACTTTTTATTCGGGCACAACACGAGTAAAAATCTGGACAGCCGAATAATGGACTACATTCACGGCAGCTCACCACTCTTTGCGAATATCCAAAAGATCATGGGTGGTGGCAGTGGTGAGGGCTGTCGTTTCTGTAACAGCTTCATTGATTCTCCCGTACACCAGCTCTTATTGTGTCTGGAGGTGCAAGACACCAGTTACCTGCAACTGAAAGAAGAGCTGGGTGGAGCAGACTCACATTCCTATCTAGATGAAGTGTTAACAAAAAGCAGCACACAAAAAGCATTCATTAGGAGAGTCGAATTTCTTTGGGGACAAAATGATGCTCTCCAGGATTTATCCGACTAGAAAGATCATGAAATAAAGACTCTGCAAACATCTCAGAGAAATATTACCACCATAAAGAACAAAGAGGGAGTATCCTGGACCCCGAAATCCACCACTTTTCTGTACTTTCAGAGGTACCAATGTGGCAGGAAACCAGGGCTCATGCTGCCGCTGAGCTAAAGCAGTAGAGGGGATGGCGGCTTCTCTAGGATCGAACACGTCCTGAAGCAGACCAACACTATGTCCCAACGCACTGGTGTTGGGATGTCTGCCCCCGGTGCCTTCCGGGTCAATAAAGCAGTCAAGCATCATGTATGTTATGTTGAGTATTCTCAACCAACAAATGTGGGAACACCCACGAAAGACCAAAACAGATCTAAAGAGACACTTAACAACATTGGAAAATAGACTTCAATTTGTTTATATAATCTATAAAGCGTATATTATTGCCCACGTTAAGGGGCCTGTTAATAATTTATTAAATTATTAGCTATTTTAGATTTAATAATAATCTCA
Organism: Bolinopsis microptera; assembly: GCF_026151205.1. Classification (NCBI taxonomy): domain Eukaryota; kingdom Metazoa; phylum Ctenophora; class Tentaculata; order Lobata; family Bolinopsidae; genus Bolinopsis; species Bolinopsis microptera. The sequence goes on from NC_087079.1 coordinate 9,928,922, forward strand.
TGGGTACTGTAGATTTTATCTAGTGGCTTAAACGTATTTGAGTCGCAATTAGGATGAGTGACCCTGATGTCAAGAAATGTTCTTTCCAATGGTGCTTGGTTTAATTGGTTCTTATGAGGATGATCTTACCCATTATAAAGCATCTTGAACCTTTGGGATAGAAACTCTTCTTTCTGTTTCCTCAGTTCTTCTTTCTTTTCTTTCATCTTGCCCATATCCAGCTTGGTGATATCAGTGGCGTAACGTTGCCTTTTGGCGTCCCCGCCAAGAAAGCGCCCCCCTGTTGGCGCCCCCTCCACTTTTTGGGCCCCTCCCTAAAATTGAACAAATTAGGTGATTCGTTACAGCGGGGCCCTTCGTTACGCCACTGGGTGATATCCTGGTCTTGTTGGTTGATTAAACTCACAAGATTTTTAGAGAGTGCCACCAGTGGCGTAACCTTGCCTGTTGGCGCCCCGCCAAAAAAGCGGGGTCGGCGGACGGCGGGGCCCTTCGTTACACCACTGAGTGCCACTGAGTATGCATATTCACGAGATGCTATCCTGACGGGATTGGTGATACCTAGGCCTCCACATCGAATAGGGAGTTCAAGGATTTCTCTCTCATGCTGGTTGACAGGGCGACCAAGGAGGGCTGGAGTGAGCACATGCATGACCTTGCTCTCTAGTGGGACAAAGTGCTCTCCAATGTCTGGTATAATACGCATGTAGTATCTCCATCTGTGGCATATTCCTTTAATAAAGGCCAAATAAGCCAGTTGTGGTTCTTTGGTTGCTACATCTACAAGTTGATCAATATCAACTACCCATTTTTCGACATTTTCTTTGATGTAATCTTCCCTGAATTCTTTTGAGCTTACAAGATGGCGTTCCCCGAATGTCGTGATCTTAACTCCCAGGTGTTTAAATAGGGTCTCTGCTTCGTTTAGGTCTTCAGGATTTTTGACAATCAGAATTGTCTTTTTAGCGTTGGCCATTGGGGCGGTACCCATATCTTGGGCATATTTCACAGAGTCTATTCCACCGATGGAGCAGTTGGATGAAGCTTGCACATGCAGAGCTGTTGACTGCATGCCACACCATAATTGCTTCTACATAGGCTTTGAGATCATCTATTATAGGTCTGGTAGCTATGGAATAAAATTGCATTGCTGCAATTATATTAGAATATTCTAATATATTTATAAACATAATAACCTGGTGTCCCCAGGTAAATTAAAGCTTGACACGATTGAGGTTCTATTCTCAAAAAAAGCTTGGATAAACAGAAAATCATCAGAATATTATATAAAAAGAGATTTTTGAATTTTTTGAAGAGAAGCTTTTCTGCTGTCCCCTTGACCAAAATTTTGTGGTTTTGACCAGTGACCAATCAGTGAGGTCGGTGGGAGAGACACGAGTCGAGAAAACTTTTATGCTATGAAAATATTGAATATGTCCATTTGAAAACATTCCCCTTCAACAAATTTAATCCAGTGTTCTCGGCCCACAGGTTCCTCCTATTAAAAAATTTTGATTTTGGTAAATGTGTGCTGACTCCACCACCTATGTATTTAACCTAATATTTAGTGTATTACAGGTAGACATTGACTTAGGTAGGTATTTTTCTCTTAAGGTAGATATTAAGAATTTGGTAAATTTTTTAATTGTATGACTATTTCCATTATTGAAACGTTTTTAATATTTAATTTAAGAGGGTTTTTTTTATATAGGGCTGGTTCACAGTGTGAACAGATTCCAGATTTATGTATTTTTAAAGTGATATTTAATAAATGATTAAAAGAACCAATTTTAAAGCTGTCATAGTAAAGCCTTTAGGTCCAAAAATATACCCATTATGCTCACTTAAAAACAACTCTAAATCAGTAGGCTGTCACTATTAATGCACCACACCGCTCCCTCCACTGCACTAAAATTTGCACTACCATTTACAGGTCAAACCATGACCTGTAAATGGTAGTGGCTTTCGTTAGAGCTGCGAAAATAACTGCAGTTTGGGCTTTGCATTTTAAATTATGTGTTAACGTTCTCAAAGCACATCAGTGTACAGCTATGTAATGAACTTTGCTAATAGAGTTATAAAGCTCAACCAAACCCCCTACATCTGATGAATTAGTTATTATAATTATATTATAATTTCCAACTGAATAGTTTGATATTTTGTTGCTAATAAAATAAAAACTAAACTTATTATCCAGGATGAACTGATGTTGACAATGGAAAGCAGTGTGGCCTTTATCAGCATCATTCAACCTCCATCTCCCCAGGGTACTTGGACACCAATTGTTCCCCCGCCCAAATCAGATATCAACTTCAATTCTGTGGATAAACCTGTTACCACTTACATCAGACCTAGAGATGACAGAAAAATGAAAGCTTTTCCTTGCAAAGAAAAGCTGTTGAAATGTGTACTCTGTGATTACTCTTGCAGGTTTCAGCACGGCATGGATTACCACATGAAGAAACAACACGATAAAGGGGAGAAATTCGAGTGCTTCGAGTGTGGGTACATCTGTAGTTTAAAACAGAACTTGACGCAGCACATGCGCCAGCACACCGGTGAGAAACCGTTTGCCTGCGAGTTTTGTCAGTTTTGCTCCGCATCTAAATCCGGACTCAGATATCACATCAGGACTGTACATGATCAGAAATCCCTTATATCGTGTTCAATTTGTGGTTACAGAGCTTATAATACACACATTCTAACTCAGCATCTTAGAAAACATTCAGGACTCAAACCTTTCAGTTGTGAAATTTGTAGTGCTGCATATGGCAACAAAACTTCTTTGAGATATCATATGAAAAAGAAACATTTGAATGGTGTTGAGGAAAAGAGTGCACTCTTTTTTGAGTCATCCCAAGGCGAGAAGATTAAAATCAGAATACCTAGTTTGAATTTACCAAGCCCTTCAGATTTTCCTAGCAATTCAGATTCGCCTAGCTTTTCAGATCTAACTGGTTTGTCAAATTCAAATTTAAGCTCAGTTAGGGATGATTTAGGTTAAAGGTCAGAAGATATTAACCCGACATAAATCAGAATTAAATTATAGAATTAGGTTTTTGTAATATACAGTAATACCCCGATTTACCGCACCCCTATTTACTGCAAACCCTGATTTACTGCAGCAATTTTTTTTACCCAAATTAGGAATTACCATATTAGTGTGAACAATAAAAACCCCGATTTACTGTGGACCCCGATTCACTGCGGCTTAAATACCTTTCCCCAAACTCCGTGGTAAATCTGGGTTTTGTATGTATCTGGATAGAAGGTGAACCATAAACTTGAAACGTGACAGTGATTCTCCTTTTTATTGTTCACTACTGGAAACTGACTGGTCAATCTCTATCAAGTGATTCACTTCTCCACCAGTATCCAGATTCCAGATATTATATCAATTTCGATCATTATTAAACACGTATTTTCTGCTTATTCTGTAAATTTTACAATTTGTTGCAATAGTTGGCTTCTTGAAGTGTTATAACAGTTATAAAAATGCACATTTAACCAATAAGATCAGTATACCGGCTGCATCACTGTGGCAATTGAGGTATTGGATATTGGTAGCCCTCGTGATCAGTGGCGTAACGTTGGCTGTTGGCCCCCCCCCCCCCCCCCCCACTGAAAAAGCGCCCCCCCTGTCATGTTGGTGCCCCCTCCCTTTTGGCACCCCTCCCTAAAATTGAACAAATTAGATGATTTTAGATAAACTCTCTAAAAAAGTATGTTTCTAGATCAAAACGCGCAGTTTTGCTAGTACCGTAGTTAAGTTCTTCCAAATTGTCCCACATTCAAACGACGATTTGCCCCCCCCCCCCCCCGCACAGCTGGGTCGGCAGGGCCCTTTGTTACGCCACTGCTCGTCACGAGCAGCTCGTGATCCAAGAATCCCATCACTTATTATTTGTGTGCAATCTATAATCACTGTGGAAAATCTGTCACATTTAAAAAATCTCCTTTAATGACTGATACGGTTTTGTTCTCAGCGCCCCCTCCCATTATGGAAATATGTGTAATGTTTATAATCGAATTTCTTACATTTTTTCTTGATCACTGGAATATTTTAGGAATTATGACGAAACTCTACTGATAAGGTAAGTACAAAATCAAAATTTGATCAAATTTCTATGTTGAGCTTTGTAATCTACGAAAAATAACGAGGAGTTTATTAGCTCACAATTATTTGCTGTTATAATGTGACATTTTTGTAATGTTTTTACAATCCCCAGAAATCTATGCGCTGTTGTTCATTTTGATAGATTGTGTCAACGCTGATTGGAGTTGCTCCCAAATCATAACAATACTGTCGAATCTTTCATTTAACCATTTTCTAATGGGCTTTGTACAAATCAAATCAAATCAAATCAAAATATAATGACACAAACATCATCACACATCATCAAAAATATATCTACTAAAGTTTTAAAAATATCTTAAATCTATTGGCCTAAACAACCAAGATAAAATGAATCTAATTTACATACTTTCCACTACTATGTAAGTTAATAAAGCGTTTCTTAGCAACATGAGGATGACACACAAGATATTCATTGTGCTTCTCTTTATTAGTAGCATAATTTAATCCCTCAATCTTTCCTAATACTTCGTCCGAAACATACCAAAAATGAATATCATTTACGGATCCGTTTAAAATAGTCTCTTTTTTGAAAGCCTCTAATCTTATTTTAAAACTTAACACAGTCCCACAATTCTTGACATCCGAGGGGAGTTTGTTCCAATATGGTCTCACCCTCTCCGGAAGAAAAGAACTGTGGACTTTCTTCATTTTACTGCTACTTTTACTGCATCTACTGTTTGATACCAAATTAAGACCAGATCTGCTCATACTGAACAAACCAGCTCCGTAATTGGCCAAACCACTTATCATTTTAAAAGATTCAATGAGGTCCCCACGTATTCGCCGCTCTGCCAGCGTTGTCAAATTGAGGATTTCCAGTCGACGACTGTATGGAAGAGTACCCACCTCGTCAATCAGACGGGTAAACCGCCTCTGGACGCTCTCCAGCTGCAAGATGATCCCCCAACTTCCATGAGCCGCAACTGGACTCCACAATTGAACAAAATTCTCTAAATGGGGTCTTATTAAAGCTTTGTAAATGGATATCATCACAGATTTTTCCCTGATAATCAGATTTCTAACAATCCAACATATCATTCTGTTGGCTTTAGATATTGAAGCCTTAATCTGTTCATTCCAAAGCAGAGAGTTATGGGTTATAACTCCCAAGTCTTTTTCCTGTACAGATTCTGCCAATGTAACTCCATTAAGAGAATAACTTGATCTTGGGTTATCGTTAACATCTAAATGCATTACTGAACACTTAGTAGGATTAAACTTTAAAAGCCATTTACTCTCCCACATCTCTAGTTCGTTCAGATCATTAGCTATAGTTTCATGCTCGGAGGCATTAGCTATAAGCTTAAGATCATCAGCAAATATTTTAACTTTACTTTTAATGTTATCTGGTAAATCATTAATAAATAACACAAATAGTAATGGTCCAAGGACTGATCCCTGGGGAACTCCTGACCATACAATCTTCCACTCTTTACTACTCCTCCTAGTTATAGTGGGCACAGTCAGTTATTAAAATCTTACATCTGGACATAACTCCGGCCATTTTACACATCAGTCTCGATATTATGATTCCTCATATTTGGAGACATTTTGGAGACATTGTCTCCATGGGAATTTCATGGGAATTGGAGGGGAATTAGAGGGGAATTACGTATTATTGATATTTAAGCACTTAAATTAGCTGTATATGGCTTAACTGAGTTCTGGTCTGTCCCTCAAACAAACTAAGACCTTTCACATGCGAAAAGAAGACAAAAAGGGGGGTGGGGAACCATATTTGCCAAAAAAATATGTCAAAATTTTGTTTTCCATAATTCGCCCTAAAACGTCTCCAATGAGTTTGGTTGGCACCCTGGTTGACCTGGAAGTACGTTACCAGTTATTTGGGGCCTTCAGGGGGGAAAATGGGCCGAAAAATGGGCCGAAAAGGGGCATTTTCGGGTGTTTTCAAATTTGAGATTTCAAAGCCAGATTTTCGGCTTTAATTGGCTGGGACATGCCCAAATTGGTGTGGGTGAGTTGCATAGAGGTAGTACAAGTGTGATCCGTTGCAGAAATCCGGGTTCCCAAGATTCAAAATGACTTGAAAAGATTTTGTAAAAAATTGGAGACATTTTGGAATCCATGGGAATTTTTTGGAGACATCCATATTTCGCCCTAAAACGTCTCCAATGAGTTTGGTTGGCACCCTGGTTGACCTGGAAGTACGTTACCAGTTATTTGGGGCCTTCAGGGGGGAAAATGGGCCGAAAAATGGGCCGAAAAGGGGCATTTTCGGGTGTTTTCAAATTTGAGATTTCAAAGCCAGATTTTCGGCTTTAATTGGCTGGGACATGCCCAAATTGGTGTGGGTGAGTTGCATAGAGGTAGTACAAGTGTGATCCGTTGCAGAAATCCGGGTTCCCAAGATTCAAAATGACTTGAAAAGATTTTGTAAAAAATTGGAGACATTTTGGAATCCATGGGAATTTTTTGGAGACATCCATATTTCGCCCTAAAACGTCTCCAATGAGTTTGGTTGGCACCCTGGTTGACCTGGAAGTACGTTACCAGTTATTTGGGGCCTTCAGGGGGGAAAATGGGCCGAAAAATGGGCCGAAAAGGGGCATTTTCGGGTGTTTTCAAATTTGAGATTTCAAAGCCAGATTTTCGGCTTTAATTGGCTGGGACATGCCCAAATTGGTGTGGGTGAGTTGCATAGAGGTAGTACAAGTGTGATCCGTTGCAGAAATCCGGGTTCCCAACATTCAAAATGACCTGAAAAGATTTTGTAAAAAATTGGAGACATTTTGGAATCCATGGGAATTTTTTGGAGACATCCATATTTCGCCCTAAAACGTCTCCAATGAGTTTGGTTGGCACCCTGGTTGATCTGGAAGTACGTTACCAGTTATTTGGGGCCTTCAGGGGGGAAAATGGGCCGAAAAATGGGCCGAAAAGGGGCATTTTCGGGTGTTTTCAAATTTGAGATTTCAAAGCCAGATTTTCGGCTTTAGTTGGCTGGGACATGCCCAAATTGGTCTGGGTGAGTTGCATAGAGGTAGTACAAGTGTGATCCGTTGCAGAAATCCGGGTTCCCAACATTCAAAATGACTTGAAAAGATTTTGTAAAAAATTGGAGACATTTTGGAATCCATGGGAATTTTTTGGAGACATCCATATTTCGCCCTAAAACGTCTCCAATGAGTTTGGTTGGCACCCTGGTTGATCTGGAAGTACGTTACCAGTTATTTGGGGCCTTCAGGGGGGAAAATGGGCCGAAAAATGGGCCGAAAAGGGGCATTTTCGGGTGTTTTCAAATTTGAGATTTCAAAGCCAGATTTTCGGCTTTAGTTGGCTGGGACATGCCCAAATTGGTGTGGGTGAGTTGCATAGAGGTAGTACAAGTGTGATCCGTTGCAGAAATCCGGGTTCCCAACATTCAAAATGACTTGAAAAGATTTTGTAAAAAATTGGAGACATTTTGGAATCCATGGGAATTTTTTGGAGACATCCATATTTCGCCCTAAAACGTCTCCAATGAGTTTGGTTGGCACCCTGGTTGATCTGGAAGTACGTTACCAGTTATTTGGGGCCTTCAGGGGGGAAAATGGGCCGAAAAATGGGCCGAAAAGGGGCATTTTCGGGTGTTTTCAAATTTGAGATTTCAAAGCCAGATTTTCGGCTTTAGTTGGCTGGGACATGCCCAAATTGGTGTGAGTGAGTTGCATAGAGGTAGTACAAGTGTGATCCGTTGCAGAAATCCGGGTTCCCAACATTCAAAATGACTTGAAAAGATTTTGTAAAAAATTGGAGACATTTTGGAATCCATGGGAATTTTTTGGAGACATCCATATTTCGCCCTAAAACGTCTCCAATGAGTTTGGTTGGCACCCTGGTTGATCTGGAAGTACGTTACCAGTTATTTGGGGCCTTCAGGGGGGAAAATGGGCCGAAAAATGGGCCGAAAAGGGGCATTTTCGGGTGTTTTCAAATTTGAGATTTCAAAGCCAGATTTTCGGCTTTAGTTGGCTGGGACATGCCCAAATTGGTGTGGGTGAGTTGCATAGAGGTAGTACAAGTGTGATCCGTTGCAGAAATCCGGGTTCCCAACATTCAAAATGACTTGAAAAGATTTTGTAAAAAATTGGAGACATTTTGGAATCCATGGGAATTTTTTGGAGACATCCATATTTCGCCCTAAAACGTCTCCAATGAGTTTGGTTGGCACCCTGGTTGATCTGGAAGTACGTTACCAGTTATTTGGGGCCTTCAGGGGGGAAAAGCCAACTTAAGCCGAAAATCTGGCTTTGAAATATGGATGTCTCCAAAAAATTCCCATGGATTCCAAAATGTCTCCAATTTTTTACAAAATCTTTTCAAGTCATTTTGAATGTTGGGAACCCGGATTTCTGCAACGGATCGCACTTGTACTACCTCTATGCAACTCACCCACACCAATTTGGGCATGTCCCAGCCAACTAAAGCCGAAAATCTGGCTTTGAAATCTCAAATTTGAAAACACCCGAAAATGCCCCTTTTCGGCCCATTTTTTGGCCCATTTTCCCCCCTGAAGGCCCCAAATAACTGGTAACGTACTTCCAGGTCAACCAGGGTGCCAACCAAACTCATTGGAGACGTTTTAGGGCGAAATATGGATGTCTCCAAAAAATTCCCATGGATTCCAAAATGTCTCCAATTTTTTACAAAATCTTTTCAAGTCATTTTGAATGTTGGGAAACCGGATTTCTGCAACGGATCACACTTGTACTACCTCTATGCAACTCACCCACACCAATTTGGGCATGTCCCAGCCAATTAAAGCCGAAAATCTGGCTTTGAAATCTCAAATTTGAAAACACCCGAAAATGCCCCTTTTCGGCCCATTTTTCGGCCCATTTTCCCCCCTGAAGGCCCCAAATAACTGGTAACGTACTTCCAGGTCAACCAGGGTGCCAACCAAACTCATTGGAGACGTTTTAGGGCGAAATATGGATGTCTCCAAAAAATTCCCATGGATTCCAAAATGTCTCCAATTTTTTACAAAATCTTTTCAAGTCATTTTGAATGTTGGGAACCCGGATTTCTGCAACGGATCACACTTGTACTACCTCTATGCAACTCACCCACACCAATTTGGGCATGTCCCAGCCAACTAAAGCCGAAAATCTGGCTTTGAAATCTCAAATTTGAAAACACCCGAAAATGCCCCTTTTCGGCCCATTTTCCCCCCTGAAGGCCCCAAATAACTGGTAACGTACTTCCAGATCAACCAGGGTGCCAACCAAACTCATTGGAGACGTTTTAGGGCGAAATATGGATGTCTCCAAAAAATTCCCATGGATTCCAAAATGTCTCCAATTTTTTACAAAATCTTTTCAAGTCATTTTGAATGTTGGGAACCCGGATTTCTGCAACGGATCACACTTGTACTACCTCTATGCAACTCACCCACACCAATTTGGGCATGTCCCAGCCAACTAAAGCCGAAAATCTGGCTTTGAAATCTCAAATTTGAAAACACCCGAAAATGCCCCTTTTCGGCCCATTTTTCGGCCCATTTTCCCCCTGAAGGCCCCAAATAACTGGTAACGTACTTCCAGATCAACCAGGGTGCCAACCAAACTCATTGGAGACGTTTTAGGGCGAAATATGGATGTCTCCAAAAAATTCCCATGGATTCCAAAATGTCTCCAATTTTTTATAAAATCTTTTCAAGTCATTTTGAATGTTGGGAACCCGGATTTCTGCAACGGATCACACTTGTACTACCTCTATGCAACTCACCCACACCAATTTGGGCATGTCCCAGCCAATTAAAGCCGAAAATCTGGCTTTGAAATCTCAAATTTGAAAACACCCGAAAATGCCCCTTTTCGGCCCATTTTTCGGCCCATTTTCCCCCCTGAAGGCCCCAAATAACTGGTAACGTACTTTCAGATCTACCAGGGTGGCAACTTTAAATGTCCTCCCTGGTGTATTAGCACAGTTACAATTTCTTTTTATCTTGGAAATCCGGTTCCCAACTATGTTTTTCGATGAATTTAAGAATTAAAATTTTTGGCATATTTCACCTTCACTATCCTTTTTCACCGGTTCAAAACACTTTCCTGTCATATTAGAACTAATAATTGTAAGATATATCAGTTTTAGGCTGTTTTGGGCGAAATCTGAAATTGAGAAAATGTCTCCATTTTGAGGAATCATTATATGTCAGTCTCCCGCGCGCGAACGCCGCGTGCATCAAGAATGAGTAAAGTTTACATTGCGCTACACCACGCGTGTTTTTAATTTAAAAAAGGAGAAATTATACTGGCGGGAAGTTTTTCGTCCACCTCTAACCCACTACTTCCGTCAGATAGCTGATAAGGGGAAATCCGACTACTGGGCTAGCAAACTCGTAAGTTTGGTGTATGCTAGTTAGTTTTTGTAGAAACGGAGTCAAATCAATCTCAAGACAAGGATTTCATTTCAAACCTTTCAAGGTACCCTACAACGTACTACTCATTAGTTTTGCTTGTAAACTTGTTGGATCCTTGATTGCCTAACATGTTGAAACATTCTCCGAGATATCTTCAGTGTAATATATTTGTAAACTGTAACAAAATCCAGGCGGAAGTTCGAGCAATGTCGTCATCTGATGAAGCAGCTTCGGCGGCTCCCAAGGGCAAGGCCAAACCCGGGAACAAACGCATGAGCATCGAGCGTATATATCAGAAGAAAACCCAGCTGGAACACATTTTGCTGAGACCGGACACTTATATTGGGTCCTCTGAGTCTTACAATCAGGTTCGTTTCAAATTCACATTTGTAGTAGTAGTGCAGTAAAAATAGCAGAATTAGATATAAATTTGGAGCCAGTTCTTTAAACTGGCTTACTTATACTACTTAAAGGGTGTTCAAGGGTTTTCTATTGAATTTCTATTGAATTTTATATAGGGTAATTGTTATATTATGTGTATATTGTTTGAATAATTTTTTAATTTCAAATTCACATAATTTCAATAGTTAGTAAGGATACTGGGATAATGGATGTCTAGTAGTCACTTCTGCCAGCTGCCTAATTATATAATATGCCAAAAGCATATTATATAATTAAAATAACTAATTCACAGCAAATGTGGGTCTACGATGAGGGTATCGGTTTTAACTTTCGTGATGTAAGCTACGTCCCTGGACTCTACAAGATATTTGATGAGATTCTTGTCAATGCGTCTGACAACAAACAGAGAGACCCTAATATGAAGCGGATCAAGATTGACATATCACCGTAAGTTTCTCATTACTTACTTCTTACTTATTTAGCTTCCATTCTTGATTCTTGGATAGAATTATTTAACAGTTATCCGGTAGCCGCGACAACAAAAACAGTTGTCATAACAATGATTTAAACAAGTATCTGACTTAACTCGAAAATCTTTACAGGGAAGATGGCAAGATCTGTATTATGAATGACGGCAAAGGAATCCCGGTTGAAATGCACAAGGAGCACGAAATGTTTGTACCAACCTTAATATTTGGACATCTTCTCACCTCGTCGAACTACGACGATTCTCAGAAGAAGGTAAATTAATCGTAAAACTGGCTCTGATTTAGATCAGACATGTCAACACCCGCGGCTAATCCGGTAACTTTAAACTCAAAGGATATGTTTTAGAACTCTCGTACTGAAAGTTTCTTAAGAATATTTGAACCTAAATAAGACAGAATAAATAAGGGTTTACAAAATTAGAAAACAAATATCCATTATTTAAGGTAACAAGTGAAGAAGCTCTAAACCCGAATTTATGTGTCTCTCATTAACTCTTATCAGTTTAATTAACCTTCAGGTGACTGGCGGAAGGAACGGTTTTGGAGCTAAACTGTGTAACGTTTTCAGTAAGAGCTTTCTGGTAGAAACATCTAGTAAAAGTAGTGGAAAGTAAGTTATTTTATAACCTTGTTGTATTTTGAACATCAAGTTTTTAATTATTATCAACATTATTATTAGACATTTGCAAAGTATCGAGTATGATTATTATCATTGAATACAATTTAATTATTCGAACCGGACTTCAGGTATTTTAAACAAGAGTGGAAGGATAATATGAGTAAAGCTGGTAAAATCACCACAGCCACCAATAAAGCTACCGACTTTACAAGGGTGAGAATGAGCAACATTTGGGGGTGCAGGGGAGAGAAGTTTACCTAAATGGCAGATTATACAAAACTTGACTTAGTAAGTCACAGTCTTAACTTAGTCCCAGGTGTCAATGAATGGCAGATTTCTAAGTCATAAGTAAACCCAAAGTAATTATCACTTTATTCCCTCAGATAACGTTTTATCCTGATTTGGCGAAGTTTGGTATGACCATGCTTGAGCGGGACACAGTGGCCCTGATGAAACGTAGAGCTTACGACATTGCTGCTACTAGCCCTGGTGTCACGGTGGGTTCACGGCTGGTTTTGTTAGTTAGTTTGAATGTTAAATGAGACTGATAACTAAATCGTCAGATGATAATTATGTTAGCTTAAATCGACTTCACTTTTCCTCTTTTTAGTATTATTAGCTAACGTTATTCGTTAATTAAACCTTCGCAAAAGAGCAAAAGCTGTCCACGCAAACGCTTAACTAATTCTACAATCTCAAAGGTTGAATTGAACGGGGAGAAGCTTCCTATCAAGACATTCAGGGACTATTGTAACTTGTACATAAACGCGAGCAAGACTGACGAGGCGGACGAAGAGAATAAGAAATTGAGTCTAGTGTACGAGAAAGTCAACCCTCGGTGGGAGGTTAGTTATTTTTATCCTACTCTCGCTACATCTCCCCTACATCTTCCCTACATATTCCCTACATATTCCCTACATCCTCCCTAAATCTTCCCCACATCTTCCCTACATCTTCCTTAAATTTCTAACACTATAATCTGTTCGTCTGGCTGCGGGGAGAAAAAAATACTTTCGAGGAAATAATAATTTGAAATATCTCAGATTGCACTGGGTACAAGTCAAAAAGGGTTCCAACAAGTCTCCTTCGTCAACTCCATTGCAACCACCAAGGGTGGCACCCACGTCGACTACGTTTCTCAACAAGTCGTCACTAAAATCCTGGCTGCTTGCCAGAAGAAGGTCCAGTTTTTGATGTTTACCGTTCAAATTTTACATCGTTTACTACGACTGCAGTTCGTGGTGATGCGCTCATTTATTCGACCATGAATTTAATTTTTGACCACAGAATGTCACCGAGATTCCACTCACTCTTCATAAGTTCAGAAGTAGGAACTACGACTGAAGTAGGAACTATGACAGAAGTAGGAACTATGACTGAAGTAGGAACTATGACAGAAGTAGGAACTATGACTGAAGTAGGAACTATGACATAAGTAGGAACTATGACTGAAGTAGGAACTCTGACTGAAGTAGGAACTATGACAGAAGTAGGAACTATGACAGAAGTAGGAACTATGACTGAAGTAGGAACTATGACTGAAGTAGGAACTATGACTGAAGTAGGAACTATGACTGAAGTAGGAACTATGACAGAAGTAGGAACTATGACTGAAGTAGGAACTATGACAGAAGTAGGAACTATGACTGAAGTAGGAACTATGACTGAAGTAGGAACTATGACTGAAGTAGGAACTATGACTGAAGTAGGAACTATGACTGAAGTAGGAACTATGACTGAAGTAGGAACTATGACAGAAGTAGGAACTATGACAGAAATAGGAACTATGACTGAAGTAGGAACTATGACAGAAGTAGGAACTATGACTGAAGTAGGAACTATGACTGAAGGAGGAACTATGACCGAATATCTGACAGTTCTTGTTCCAGGTACCTAAAGGTGGGGTGGAGATAAAGCCTGCTCAGGTTAAACAACACGTGTTTCTCTTTATTAACTCTCTTGTGGAGAACCCGGCTTTCGACTCTCAGACTAAGGAGAACATGACCCTCAAAAAAAGTAAGCACCGATTTATTCTTATTAGGAGAAAAGATTCCACGGTAGTGGGACCTGGCAGTTTAAAGGTACAAAATAATAACAACGTTTGATCGATGATAATAAAAATCAAATTAGACAATTATACGACATTCAAACAAGAACCCTATTTAAAAAAACTTCTTTACAAAACGTCATTACAAATTGAACCCTTTATTAATTTAAAATGTGTTATTAAAATCTTAATTGAACATTCCATTTGGTAATCCCAAGTAATATATATATATTATATATAATAATAGTTGTATAAACTTGATCCTTGATGACAGTTAGGTTGGTAATGGTTGATCACAGGGCGCTTGAACCTGTGAATAGGATGCCTCCCATTCAGTCCTGTCAGGTGGATTGGAGAGGAGGGAATCAAATGTGTATAAATCTCCAGTGTTGTTAGCCGGCTTGATGCCGAGCAGAGAACAGAACAGATTGTAAAGCTCCGTGTTCATCTTAAGAGGTCTGTCTTCAACTCCAGGCACCTCTCTAAACCCCGGACCAGACACCCTCGCGTGAGCGTACATTTTGGGGAATGTGTTGTCATATCCGTGGCCGCCAGCAAGATAGTCCCAGGATGATATCACCACACCATCATCCCCAATAAAGATAATATCCGGTAATCCCTCTTCCTCCAACCCACACATCTGAAACCTGTTGTCAAGAGCAGCCGTTTCAACAGCCGATAAACCAGTCATCCCACTACTTTGCAGGAACCGGTTCAAATCTCTAACGTCCTCGGCTACACTTCTGTTTTGTTTCGAGTACCACCAAGGAACTTCCCCTTGGTAAAACAACTTAGCTTTGTCTCTGATCAACTTTGGAAGTTGGTATCTCCGTTTGTGGCTAGTCATCCCATGATCAGATGTTATAATCAGGTTGTACTTCCTGTTGCCTAATGCTGATTTCAGTAGACTGATCCTTCTCTCCGCAAGGTCTATTATCTCCTGAACAGTTTCATTATCAGTGTTATCATTCCTGTGGAGCGAGTGATCCGGTTCGTTCGAGTATAACATGTACAAATCACACCTCGTCCTGTAATCTCCATCCATGTTCTCAACCAGTCCCTGAACTGTCTGCTCAAAAGTATGAACACGATACCCGAACTCTATGTCCGGGATTAGTCCGCCGTAGTCAGCGCCCGATCCTACCCACGTGTCGATGTAAGACCTTAAACCAGCTTTTTTGGCAGTGACCCAAATCGGTTCTCCTTTGAACCAATCAAAGTCCTCGTTTTGATTATCCTCGTACCGAAACTTGAGGTTCCTTTTTTGGTTGTAAAACCCGTTGTTGACAATTCCATGCTGGGTGGGGTACAGACCCGTGGCTATTGACATGAAGTTAGGAAAGGTTTTTGTAGGGAAAACTGGTTGAATAGGGAATATGTTGGAATCTCCCGAAGTTTTATTACCATACTGTAGATAATGTTGGTGGGAGTAGCCATCTACACCAAAGATGATAAGAGGAACTCTTTCGTCGACCACGCTTTTCGCTAACACATTTTTTATCAGGAGAACATAAAAGATGAGTCCTAACATCTTTTTAAACAAACAAGGATCAAATTGTTTAACGTTACAAGAAAAGAGAAAAAATTCTAATCGATTATTTCCTTATATTATTTCTTTATTCATGATTAGCCAATAATTGAAATATTGAATTAAGTGATAAGGGGTCATTCACATGTACTTCGTAATCACTGAGAAAGGGGGTTTCCAACGCTTATGAAATTTTATCAAAATAGATATTAGATATGTGTAATACTGATTATGGAGGGAGAGGGGGTTACAAATTAGCCAAAAATTTATTACGTAATAATATAGGAACAACCCGCTTTTGGTCGATATTTTTAAGGATCCCGTGAAAGATTAGCTGATAATTAAATTGTCCACTGAACTGGAAACAAGAAGTAGAAAGTTTTTTCGTCGAATACTTTCAAAATGTTCCCCATCTGAAAAAGTCCGTGTTGAGAATTCGAAAACAAAATTGACACCAGAATGTGAAGCATCACCATTCCGGAAAGTACTAGAACCGGTAGGAACCCTCTCAGCTGCTTCCCCGGTAGACACGATCCTTGTAGAGCAGGCAGTCCAAAGAAATAGCGGACAGATCTGGACTTGGTGATGAGGTAGGACTTGGTGATGGAGAAGAAGGAAGTGATGATCAGCATGACTGGAAAGGTTCGGAGGTAAGGGATCCACATCGCAGCCGCACCGAACATCACATTAAACTGTTGGTGAATTAGGTATAAGGGCATGGCCATCATTCTGTATCTTGAGTGCCAGTCTTGTGGTAACGTGAACGTCTTCCTTGTCCATGCTGTAGATCCCATCAGAAAGAGCCAGGACCCTATCCCTCGAAGGAACCCCATGGCTAGTGGCTACATCCCGCAATGAACTGGCGAGCACCGTAAAGTAGCACATTCACAACGCACAAAACAGTCCCAATCAAGATACAAGTCCGAGACCAAACTTTGCCGTCCTGTCTTATCTGTTTGTCTGCTGCTCTTGTTACATAACCAAGTACAAAAAAAGCCATCTAGGGAAAGAAAGGGAACGATCGAAAGACCCAAGCGTATTCTGGAAAGGGGATCACTCGCTCAAAGGGGATGAGTAAGAAGGAGCGAAGAAAGCCAGGCTGTAAGGGAACTGAAGAACTGCAGACATGAACAGAGTGGGCACCAGGAGACGGTGCAGCCTCTCTGTTCTAAACTGAGTCTCCGTTCTTCGCAGCAGAGCCGAGTACACGTTCTGTCCGGATAGGTAGAAGAACATTGGCATGATTTAGGTATGCATAAATGCAGCAAACCAAAGTATATAATGGGGGGGGGGGGGGGGGTCAACCTCATTTTACCTCATGAGGCCAGCCAAAAAAGGCAAAATTGGGATGAGGTAAAATGAGGTAAAATGAGGTAAATAAATCTAGTTTTCTAAGCCTTTTTTTAGAGACAAAAAAGGTTTATTCGAAGTCATTATACTATAATTCGAGGCTGTGCATGGTCTCCCATGATATTTAATGGTTTATTAGGGGTGATGTGGTCCCTGGGAAGAGGCATTCCCAGTTTAACCTACTTACTCTCCAAACTTGGGGTAAATAAAACTTCGCATTATAATTATTATTTATGAAAAGAAAATTGAACATTTCAATTTCCATGATCCATTAGGATATTGTTTATAGCACTTGCTAAGTTTTGTAAAGGAATTAGCAATAACTTTATTGTCACTTTGGCAGTTGCCAATTTATGGGGATATTTCCGCATTGCATGACATGGACCATTTAAATAATATCTTAATTTGATATTGCGATTATCGAGTCACTCTGAAACAAATTGTGTCTAACTAGACCAAATGTAAACAACAGTTGTGCATGGAACTGGATTGGATATCTACATGAATTTAGTCGAAATTGCATAGTGAAAGGTCATTTCATAATAAATTTCTCATATAAACTCATACTTCATACAATTCTAAGTTCTTATGTACATGTTCAATGTTCATGATTCGCTGTAGAATATAGGGCGGTTCACAAAACCACTTTTCGTTCAAATAATTAGATATCACCTCCAATTAGTTGCTCCATAGGGTCAGGAACAACCAAAAAAATGTTTGTGTCTCTACGGTTTCGTATAATACTGACTTGGGCCACGCCCATATTTTTCACCAATTTTTAACAGGTAAAATTGTCTAAATCGTCAATTTAGTCACGAAGGAGTATGGAAGGAGATCTAAATGTGTGCTCCTCTAATATAAACAGTAGCAAATGGTTAACTTTAGTCGAGGTTTCAGGTCTCTACAATGTCGGGAAGTTCCTGCAGGAATTTTTGCATTGCGCTGAAGCGCAAGATCCACAGCGCTAAAAGCGAAGGTCGTAGAGACATGAGACCTTGACTAAAGTTAACCATTTCATACCATTGCTATGAGAGTATGCCACTTTCAGAGTCCTGAACACACTCCCATTATATCTCTTAATCGTCAATTATATGAATTTTACCTGTTAAAATATATCATCTTTAACTGATATCAATTTAGTTTAACACTGTTAGTTTTAAAAAAGAACATAATACTTCACACCAAACTAACGCACAATATGGTAATATAAAAAAGGAAGGTTTTCCTTGGATTCCAAATTCAACTTTGATTATAATATCCTGGCACTGATTATCATTTCTCGATTGTAATCCATTTTCCAATGCAGTCAGCAAGTTCCAATTTAGGTAGACTAGGTTTTCGCATCTTCATATTATGTTCAGAAGCAGGCCAGAAGGGGTTGTTACCAGAGGAATATCTTCTTGGAACAAGGGAATTAATGAGGTCTTCATTTATTTGGGAAGTTGGTCGTTTAGCTCCGGACAGTCTATGCACGGTCCCTGCACGGTCCATGCAACAACAAGAGAACACTCCATGCACGGTTCCTGCACAATGAACACTTGATGCACGGTCCCTGCACGGTCAGTCCCTGCACACTCCCTGCACGGTATATGCACGGTCCCTGCACGGTCCCTGCACAGTAACATATGAACACTAGCCGGCTAGTAGCCACTTTTGTAACAACAGCTCCTCAACTTCACATTACCAAACCGGCTACTAACCGGCACTTAAAAAGTGGTCACTACTAGCCGGCTAGTGACCACAAAGTGGCTACTAACCGGCTACTAGGCGGTCACTAGCCGGCGATTAGCTGAGCTCTAAAGCAGACCTACCGGCTACTAACCTACTAAGCAGACCTACTACGTAGGTCTACTTTAGAGCCAAGCTAATAGCCGGCTAGTGACCGGTTAGTAGCCGCAGGGAGTGTGCAGGGACTGACCGTGCAGAGACTGTGCATGGAGTGTTCTCTTGTTGTTGTATGGACCGTGCAGGGACCGTGCATAGACTGTCCGGAGCTAAACGACCAACTTGCCATTTATTTCTTCATAACTCGTCACTGACAGTCCGGACAGGATGAGCATTGACGAGATCCACTGATTACTTCATAGCTCGTCATTGAAAGGATCAGTATTAAATGAGGTCGAATGATTACTTCATAGCTCGTCACTAACTGGATCAGCATAACATGACTAACAACTAACGAGGTCCAGTGATCTTTTGCTGATACGTCAAGACAATATCAGTAAATAGCTATAAATATCGAAAAAAATTAGCTTAGAAATTACAGAGTACAAATGCCTTCTTTACAACTAACTCTTTGGCCTCATCTTTTTAAATCACTCATTCCCTCTGAAACAAGATAATGCTTAGGACTAGGAGGAACTTAGTTAACTTCTTGTATGATTCAGTAACAGGAAAATTCCTTAGTAAGCTAACATTCTTTTGCAGGATGTTACCACTTATCATATCTGTTATCCAGCATAATCCCACAACTAGACTCTCTTATTCTTGAGTCTTGACAATGACAGCAGCAATGTACACTATTTTGATGCTCGGTCCAGGTCTCCAAGAAAACCTTCCTTTTTATATTCTCATATTGTGTGTTAGTTTGGTGTGAAGTATTATTTTCTTTTTTTAAACTAACAGTGTTAAACTAAATTTATATCAGTTAAAGATGATATATTTTAACAGGTAAAATTCATATAATTGACGATTAAGAGATATGGGAGTGTGTTCAGGACTCTGAAAGTGGCATACTCTCATAGCAATGGTATGAAATGGTTAACTTTAGTCAAGGTCTCATGTCTCTACGACCTTCGCTTTTGGCGCTGTGAATCTTGCGCTTCAAGAGCAATACGCAAATTCCTGCAGGAACTTCCCGACATTGTAGAGACTTGAGACCTCGAATAAAGTTAACCATTTCCTACTGTTTATATTAGAGGAGCACACATTTAGATCTCCTTCCATACTCCTTCGTGACTAAATTGACGATTTAGAGAATTTTACCTGTTAAAAATTTGTGCCGAGATTTACCTCATTTTACCTCATGAGGCCAGCCAAAAAAGGCAAAATTGGGATGAGGTAAAATGAGGTAAAATGAGGTTGACCCCCCCCCCCCCTATAATAGTGAGAATTCCTAAGTTGTTATTCTCTGTCAAAGGAATCCAGGCATGTAAAAAATCTGGGACAAAGCGTAGAATATAACTAGGAGAGATGACAGTGAATTGGTTTTCATCCGGCCCTTTATCTGTCTCCAAATCTTTATATGGAAACTTGAACCAATAATTTCCGAAAGGTATGTAGATCATACAGATGTGGGTAAAATAAACACAGTACGTTAAAAATATCATGATTTCATCAATATACAATATCAGCTCTACTTCCTAGATCAATATCCACAGGCTGTTTCTCTGACGTGGTCGTCTTGTCCGAATCTAGCGTGGCTTCTTCAGCGATGTTCTTGGGCGAACTTGGGTTGTTGCTTTCTTCCAGACATAATCTTCTGGACATATTCTATAACTGCATGACATGTTATTTACTTTATTTGAAATATAGTTGAAATATAGACCACACCCGGGACTCCACTGTCACAACAATTAAACCGCGTATCAGTTATCGCTGGTCGATCTAAAAAACCTTTAACTACATTATTTCGTCAGAGTTTTGTCGACACTATAAAAACACGAATTCAAATGTTTTTTACTCTCCAAACGACACTAAACTAAAAACAGCAACTAAACAGTCACACAAACGTGTCGAAGGAAGTAATGCAATAAAATACAATGATTAGTTATAGAGCGCGCTGATCTAGAGCCACTTAAGAACTAGTAAGTAGTATGAGTAGTAGACTATCTAAGTGGCGATATTATGTAAAGTTAGCTTTTGCTATTATCGTATTACAGTGTTCAAATCTGAAGAAAGACTGTATGAAATATATGATACTTAAAATATCCCGTGGCTATTGAATTTAATTTCAATGAAAATTAAATAATCTTACACACGAAAATATGAACATAAGCCGTGAATAACGGCTGAGTGGAGAGAGCTATTCAGATTTGTAAGATCTGAAACCCTCCCAGATAAATTCGGTTCGACCTGCGAACCCTCGGACAGGTTCATGAAGGACATCTTAAAAACAGGCGTGTTAGACTATGTCATGGACTGGGCTACTACAAAATCTCAGAGGCAACTCCAGCAGAAATCAGCGGGGAAGAAGGGCTCCAAGATAAAAGGGGAGGCTAAACTGTCGGACGCTAAGGATGCTGGTACTGCTCGTAGTAAGGTACACTGTTTTAAGAGATAGGATTTCTGATCCTGTCAGTTGCTTGTTTTCTTTCTTGAAATTAAGAAATGGTGTGCTGTTATACATAATCTAGTTGTATTGCAGAATGCAGATAATTACAACATTGTATGATATAATTAGAATTGCAACTTTTCGAATCTTTTAAATATTATATACATTAGCAAATATTTCAGTTATAATTTTAACAGATTTTTGACATTTTCTGTTTACCAGGACTGTACATTGATCCTAACCGAGGGAGATTCAGCTAAAACCCTAGCAATTGCCGGGTTAGGTGTGATTGGTAAGGACAAGTTCGGTGTCTTTCCACTCCGGGGCAAACTCCTTAACGTTAGGGAGGCTTCTCACAAACAGGTTTGTCGGAGGGTTACTTAATTCATTAATTTATTTATTTATCTGATAATTAATTTATTAATTCAATTTTTTTGTTCACATTTTATTTTCCGTGCAAGACTAAAAGTCTTTGAGATTTAAAATTGATTTTGACATGCAGGCAGCGAACTTTTTTTTGATTTATCACGTTGTCAGACTACTGAAATTGGGGTGCAGTTCTTTAATTAAAATATTATTTGTATATAACTTTATTTGTAAATTTGTCATTAGAACTACCGGCACCGTCCGGACAACAAACAAATATTAGACCAAATCATGAGTGAAAAAAAAAGATGATATGTACCAATAACTATTAAAAGTTTATAAACACAATTTACGGCCATGAAACTGAAAGAAAAACTATTGAAATCGAAATTATCAGACACTCACTTATTTTATGAATTTCACATAGGGCCATTATCAAATAAACACTAAAACACTAAAAGACCCAATATCATCATCTCAAAAGTTTCTCTCGCCTAGACACCTTCCACACAACCCCTTCCTAACGAGTCCAACAAATACCACTCTGATAGAGTTGGTAGTGAGGATGTAAGCTAGCGGGGATATCCCCACCACAACCTGCAGAGTAGCGTAGAACAAATCAAACACCAGGGTCAGACTGTTGTTCTGTTCTAAACTCTCTGTCAGCTCCGTGCTGTACAACATCACAAAGGCCCAGGGGAGAGTGGTAGTTACAGTGATCAGGAGTGTGACTAGGATGGACCAGGGGATGGTTGATCTCTCTGTTGCCTCCGTGTGATTTCCAGACTTCTCTGTCTTGATCTCTGAGGTGGAGGTGAGACATGACTCGGTGAGGCGTCTGTGAGACTTCCTGGCCCGCACTGCTATCTGGTAAATGTAGACGTAGAGCCCCACAGTTCCCATGATGGGAACACCGAACCCAACACAGAGGAGAACCCCGCTAAACACCCTACAAGAGGGTGTCTTCAGATCTCCGTAGCTGCAATACTCGTACTTATAAGTGGACCTCATCCTGGTCCCACACACTCCTATACTGGGTAAACAAGCTATAAGACCAGCTATCACCACGGATATCACCAGTCCTATCACCTGGTTACGCATCTTCAGGTAGTGCATGTAACTTAGCGGTACCGTCACAAAGATACTCCTCACAACAGTGATGATCAGGATACAATACCCTGGCAGAACCATCGCGAACGTTTGAAACACCAGTTTTACCGCACATCTCCGTTCAGACTCCCCCTGTCGGACTATCTCCAGCAACCAGGAAGAGGTAATGACGAGGAGGAGGAGGAGTTGGCAGACCAGGTAGAAGATAACTGAGAGGTAAAGGTCGGAGAGTTTCCTGAAGTGTTGGCTGGTAATGTGGAGGATTGTTGTGCTGAATAATATTAGGGAAATGTAGCTGGGGATGCAGACGCTGGAGCTGATCCAGAGGCCCATTTTAAATGGATTTGGGTAATCGTAGATCATGGGTGTCTCCATCATTATAGGCGTCTCACTCTCCATCATATGTGTCTCCATTCTGAAGAGTTAGCGACTTTTACCGCGTATTGAACTTCACATATCAAACATCTTTAAGAAACGTAAATGTTAATAACTAATCTACGAGACAAGTATGTAATGGCAGGAGAGGAAGTATCATGTTATAATGGTGTGTAATACAGTGCTACTCTGATAGTACGGTTAAATGTCTTCTGGCGAGAACCAAAGCCGCCCAAGACGTAAACGCAACTAGTAAGGACTCCTCGAATCCTCTCAAGATATGAAGTCACATAATGTGTAGGAAAACAAGGTGCTGATTATGGTGTTTTACTCCTTTTATCTGACCCGCCATAGTTGTGAGACTGGTCACCGGTCAGTGAGGTTACTGGTAATGGCGGGTCGTTAAGAAATTGCTGATAATTGCAGGCATTATATATTTAACCGAACATGGTATTCAGAGCAAAGCGTTCCTACAGCTCATCTGTAAGGATGCTAATGATTTGGTGTGATAATATGTTCGAGAAATTAAATCACGTGTCTTTATTCATTTATTTGGGATAAAATATCTTATATATGTAGTTATGTTGCGCAAAACTATCAAAGATAAAAAGGTCTGAATAAGAAGCCTGAAATAAAGTCTCAACAGTATTTAAACTTACATTAAATCAGCTCTACTGTCGTTGTACAGCATTGGACGGGTAAAATATAAAACATGGACTGTTATTAAATGTGATTCTCAAAACGAATTGTAGCCCTCCAAGGAATGGGGACTAGTGACTTGTCCACTTATTGGTTTCTCTGTTTCTGATATAACCCCTAAATTATGCTCGCTCGTGCAGTAAATAACCCGTGGCAGGTGAACTTGTTTTTATATTAGTTGATATCATATTGTCGTATCCTCAGAAACGTGCACCGCAAAATAAAATCACCCTGCACCCACCCAGGCAACCTCACCTCCTCAGTTGAACACTCTCTTCCCTTTCAGATAATGGAGAACGCGGAGCTAACAAGTATGGTGAAGATACTGGGACTGAAGTACGGAAAGAAATACGAAACATCTGCTGATATCGCTACTATGAGATACGGCAAGATCATGATTATGGCGGATCAGGATGTGGTAAGATGACGTGCAGATTTTATTTAATCAGCAAAACGATGCTATATTAATTTTCTTCTTCTAAAGCGAATTTGAATAAGCGTTTGAATTTATAGACAAATCTAGCTTGATCTTAAGCGTAATATCTATTGTCTGTTATCTATAGTTACAGCTTAACTGACTTAGCTACATATTTACTGACTTAAAAACTACCGAAAGCTCATCACCAATTCTTAGAAAAAGTAACAAAATGAACTTGGCAGGACGGTTCCCACATCAAGGGTCTAATAATTAACTTTGTTCACCACAACTGGCCCAGTCTGCTGAAGATGAACTTTATTACTCAGTTCATCACTCCCATCATTAGGGCGTCTTGTAAAGGTAACTTGCAATTTAGTAAAATATAGCTGTTTAGTTTCCTAATATTCTATTCATAGCAACTATCTTCCCGGGTCGTCTCAAAGTGTTTATTCGCTGCGTTGTCCTGCTTGGGTGTTTTTGAAATCACAATTTTCCTTGGCGACTGGAAATGGTATAAATTAAGATATCAGATTTGTAATCGGAAATGTTTCAGGCAAACCCACTCATTCATTCTACTCCCTGCCCGAATTCAAAGAATGGAAAGATGAACAGACTAATATCAAACAGTGGAACATTAAATACTACAAAGGTTTTTATTTTTCATCTTTACAGAAAGATGCAAATTATCATTATTATTTAAAACCACGAATCGCTACTCTTCAGAGAATTCTTGGAAAATTTGGAACTGACAAATATTTTCTTTATCTTCTTTCAATCCAGGTCTCGGAACTTCAACTGGTCCTGAAGCGAAAGAATACTTTTCTGATATGGGTAGACATAAGATAAGATTCAGGTAATTTGTGACCTGCTGCAGTACTCTTGCCTATGTCTAGTTTAATGGGGGGGGGGGGGGATTTTTTTTGTGAAACTTGGTTTCGAGATAGCAGTTGACTAACAAACTAGGACCGGTGACCGAACTTTTGAGGGGGTCCCAGACCCCAACCGCCAAACGGTGCCCGCGGGGCAGCCACGCCCATATTTGGTCCAAATTAGGCCCAATTCAGCCAAATACCCTGAACATGCCCAAAATCCAGATTTTAGGTGCTCTACTTGTAGCTAGTGGTCCCCTGAACTCGTATATGAATTTTCGTCAAGATTGGACAAAAAATGACTGAGTTATGAGCCAAAAACCATATGACCATATTTGGGCATACGCACCAAATTTGATCGATTTTGGCCCATAAATTGGTCAAATATCAATATTTTTGAATGAAACCAACTTTATATAGAAGGTAAGCCTATACTACACATTATTTATGATTATCAGCTCAGTATCTACCTAACTGTGGATTCTGTGTTCAAATAATCGCAAAAAAATGAATAAAATCGCCGATATCTCAGTTCACGATATTTGCAAATCTGATTTCGCTCAAAACAATAGAACTCAATAGGGTTTCAATATTTTTTCATGAAATTTTCATAATCAACGTAGAATGGCATTTCAACCTTAAGTTTTGGACAGAATTTTGAGTTAGGCCTTTTTGCATTGCAAATTTTGGAATTTGGCCGCCAAATGCAATTCTACGTTGATTCTGAAAATTTCATGTAAAAATATTGAAGTATTTGGTTAAATTGGGCCTAATTTGGACCAAATATGGGCTTGGCTGCCCCGCGGGCACCGTTTGGCGGTTGGGGTCCGGGACCCCCTCAAAAGTTCGGTCACCGGTCCTAGTTTGTTGGTCAACTGTTATCTCGAAACCAAGTTTCACAAAACTTGGTTTAATGCTTCCATTTAAGCTATTCATTTTAAAGGTTCCATCATAGAATCTCAGGTTTAAGTATTTGATTTAAAGATTTTACTCACTAGATAAGACTCGTTTAATCTGAAAATGACTGCAAATATTCTCTCCCGTCAGGTATGTTGGAATGGAAGACGATCAGAAGATTCAGATGGCTTTTACTAAGAAGCAGGTTGAAGCTCGTAAGGATTGGCTTACTCAGGGAATGTTGGAGAGGAGAGAGCGGAGAGCAGCTGGTGAGTTTCTTAGTTAGTAACTCTAGTTACCAGCATGGTTACTAGCCTAGTTACTAACACAATTAGTAACCAAGTTACTGACTTAGTTGTTAACTTAATCACGTTGCTACCAACCAATACACTAACTTAACTATTAACTTAATGATTAACCTAGTTGCAAATAACTTATCAGAAGCTGATATAGTTCAACCCACTAAGTAACTAGACAACTAGCATACTACCCAGAACCCTTCCAACTACCAACTAATATACTAATTCCTAGGTGAGAGTGAACTGTATCTCTACCACAAAACTCAAACTGCTGTAACCTACACAGAGTTCATTGACAGAGAGTTGATTCTCTTCAGTAACTATGACAACGAGCGCAGTATTCCCTGTATTATGGACGGATTTAAACCTGCCCAGAGGAAGGTCATGTTTACCTGCTTTAAGAGGTGAGTTTTATTGATATCTCAAGATTATAGGTCAATTGTCGTACTAAGCTCTAGATTTCGCGACAATTGACCCCAGTGTAATTACATAGGGGGTCAATTGTCGGGGGTCAATTGTCGCGGTACCATGTCAGACATTGTTGGTTGCTGTGAATTGTGATGACAGTGAATCTTTCTAACAATGTTTTGTGTTTCAGGAATCTCAAGAAGGAGATAAAAGTAGCGCAGTTGGTAGGAAGTGCCTCTGAAATATCAGGGTACCATCACGGTGAACAGAGTCTTGCTGGCACTATTGTCAACCTCGCTCAAAACTTTGTGGGCTCTAACAATCTCAACCTTCTCGAACCAAATGGTACGTTTGATTTTAAACAAAAATCTTATGAAATGATTTTAGTTCAATATTACTGGTTTTTCTTTACTCCGTTGACCGTTTACCCGATGGTTGAAGTTTAGTTTGATAATGTATAGTATACATATATTATATAATAATTGAAATATTGTATACAATATTACTTTATGGAAACTTGAGACGTATACATTGTATACGTCTCAAGTTTCCATAAAGTAATATTGTCAAAACTGCTGTCCTACAGATGTTGAGTATATTGGTCAGAATGTTGCAGTTTAACATGTTTGTAACTTTATTAGTCCGTACATAATAATAAACTATTCCAGGGCAGTTTGGTACGCGACTAAGTGGAGGTAGCGATAGCGCGGCCCCTCGTTACATCTTTACGTGCTTATCTCCCCTTGCGCGGCTCTGCTTCCCCACAGTAGATGACAACATCCTCCAGTCCATCTGGGATGATAACAAGAAGGTGGAACCTGTCTGGTAGGTTGTTTTCCGTTAGTCTTATCAATCCCTTTTTTTATTTCTGCCTCAGATTTTATGCTCCTGCTTATAGTATTACTATCGGACCTGAAGGTAGCAGACGTATGAATGATTAAGCTTGTGAATTTCAATATTACATAAAAACAAAATTAACAAGAATAATATTGATTTTATATTTCTATACTACTCCCACACTATTCTCATTTCTCAAACTAACTTTGTTCCAGGTACGCCCCTATAATCCCCATGTGTCTAGTAAACGGTGGTCAAGGTATCGGTACTGGCTACTCCACCTTCATCCCCAACTTCTCCGTCAAGGAAATCATCGAGAACACCAAGCGGCTCATCAAGGGACAGGAGTACCAGGAGATGTATCCTTCATACCGGAATCATACCGGTCAAATGGTGAAAGTAGACGAGCAGAAGTATCTGAGCGTGGGTAAGATAATGAGGACAGCTAACTCCAAATTCCAGATCCTTGAACTGCCTGTTGGGACTTGGACTCAGAATTATATAGAGAAGCACATGATGCTGTTTGCGGAGGGGAACGAGAAGCTTCAGCCGATTTTCAAGGATTATTCGGATGATAACACGGATGAGATTGTTAAGTTCAACATTACAGGTAACTTGTAATGTTACACACTTGTTTACACTTAGTGCCGAGATCTTGTAATTGATGCTGACACATACTCGTGAAAACGGAGTACTTCTAAGCACACTTTGTTCTGACCGATTGCAGGGCACAATAAATTGATATCCTGCTATTAACAGCGGAACCAAGTGACATCAACAAATGGGAGAGAGAAGGAATTCACACCAAACTAAAGTTGACATCGGCCATTAATCTGACCAACATGGTCATGCACGATCAGCACGGTGTTTTAAGAAAGTACGAATCTCCTAAAGAGGTCATGGAAGACTTCTATCCAGCCAGGTTATATTTTAAACTGTTTTACACCGGAACTTCTGAAGGTTCAAATTTGTGATTTAGTGAACACGACAGAAGTTCTATATCTAAGATATTTTCAATAGGTAATAGGTATACTAATGTGAACGAAAAAGATTACCGGGGTCAAGACTTGAACTTGCACACCTTGCGGCGTCTGACCCTTAATCAGAATTGTTAACGATGATATCTTGACATAATTAAACTATGACGACTTGATCCGTTTAAAGCTATATTAATATTTCGTTTGATATCTAGTTATATCTTGCCTCGATATCGATGATGGCATCCTTTGATAAACTCTGTTATTGGTAATAAGAGGAGATGATGTCAGGATCTTTTCGTTAAAAAGATAAACTCACCCCAAAACTCACTCCCATACTAACATCTCGGGAAGATATAGACAGCATCTCAACCTGGGATTATTGATCGTTAACAAGATAGAAAATCCAATTATCTTCACTAAACCTGAGACCTGGGGTATATATAATATAAGGATCTAGATAGTATCCAAAACTTCCCCGGGGTGGCGGAATTGGTAGACGCATCTGATTAAGGGTCAGGCGCCGCAAGGAATGCAAGTTCAAGTCTTGTCCCCGGTAATCTTTTTCGTTCACATTAGTATACCTATTACCTATTGAAAATATCTTAGATAAAGTGTTCCACTGCTTTTACTGAAAGAAAGCTGGGGTTATGGTCAAACATGCAACTTTTAGTTTTAGTAGGTTAAGCTGTTATTTGCAGGTACCCGATTAACAAACTGCATTTTCTGTAATACATGTTTGTAATACTGTAATTTCATTTCAGGTTGGCAATTTATGTTAAAAGGAAAGATTTCCTGGTCGGGAAATTCGAGGCCGAAGCTAACCAACTTCTAAACAAAGCGAGGTTCATCGTCGAAAAAATAGAGGGTAAAATCAAAGTTGAGAACGTAAAGCACAGAGACCTGATTGCTGTTTTGTTAAAGCGAGGGTTTGACAGCGACCCGATGAAGAAATGGCAAACTGCCCACGATAAGCTCATGAACTCGAACCCCGAGGAAGTACCAGTGGAAGGTGATGAAGAGGAGAACTCCGAAGAGGAGAGTCCAGAAGAAAACCTCTCTCAACCAGGCGACCCTAACTACGACTACCTGATCGACATGTCCATCAGAACTCTGACTCTAGAGCGAAAGAATGCACTTGAGAAGAAACGTGACGAGAAATTGGCCGAGTTAGAGGAACTGAAGAACACTCCAGTTTCAAAACTGTGGTTGAACGATATCAAGGAGCTGGAGGAGGGATTGAAGAAGTATGCAATTGACCTGGCGAAGAAGCAAGCCCAGTCTGCAAAGCGGATGAAGCAGACAAGTACAAAGAAATACGTTAACAACTATGCTGATGATTTGGGTAAATTTATTTTACATTTCTGACTGAACTGACGATGTTCTAAATTTGAATCATCTTAATGTTTGGGAATTACCATATGATGGTCATAATCACCCGTTGTTTATAAGTTGACAGTGAATTTCGCAGTAAATTTAATGCGAGTTTAGACTTATAACCTGGTACATTTCAGGAGAAGAGGTCAGATTTAAGGTACCTATTGAAACAGTGAAAGTGAAACGAGAGCCTAAAGTCAAGAAAGAACCCACTGAACCGAAAGCACCAAAAGCACCAGCAGTGAAGAAAGAAAAGAAGGAAGCAAATGGTGAACCTCAACCTATGTCTCTAGCGGATAGGATGAAGAAAAAGCGCAAGAGCTCACCGATGAAGCCTAAGAAGAATCCATGGGAGACAGACAGCGAAGAGGATGATGATATATCAGACTTCAGTGGCGTATCAGGCGAGGAATCTGATGAAGATTTCAGACCAGTTACAAAGAAAGCTAAGTCAGCCACCAACGGGGCTGCTCTCAAGCTTGAGCCTGATATTAGCTTAGGTAAATCAATTTAACATTTTACACTTTTAAATTTTGTCACGTTCTTTTTTCTTCAGATTCGAGGGGATCGAGGTTACATTTATTTATTCATTTTATTTCTGAAACAATTTTTCTCAATTTTAGATTCGACTATGGACGACACGGAAGACTCCTTTTCTCTAAACGATAATAAGAGTGCACCTGTTAAAAAAGAAACTATTTCTCTGGGTTAGTAACAGCGTGGGCTAATACTTTATTTCAAACTTAAGATATAGACTAGAATAGATGTTCTTCTCCCCTTTACTTCTGGGAGAGCATATTTTTATTAGCCCTGAATACCTGAATGTCTGACGTCTGTATTGAAACTTCTGACAAAGCTACAAATTATAAAGCTCGTTTACATGTTTACTGTTAAAACTCCAACAATCTTATGTTTACGATCTGCTAATTACTGATCGTTAAGTTTACATATTTACGTCATAGTTAACGGGTGATTCTCGTAAAATATTTGTTTTAAATACAAGACCGTCGACGAGTCCAGCTCGGGGCGCGTCTTGGTAGGTTATAAACCTACAACGTCATAGCTAATTTTGATACTTCTTCAGACGACACAGTTTCACCAGCTAAACCACCCCCACCTCCACTTAAGAAAGCGCCCGAAAATAAAGCTCCCGCAAATAAAGCTCCCGCAAATAAAGCTCCTGCCAAGAAGCCAGTTGCTAAGACCACCTCCAAGAAGATCACTGATTTTCTTTCCGGAGACTCAGATCAGGAACTGAAGAAGAAAGCTGCCCCAAAGAAGAAGCTAGGTCCCAGTACCTTGGGCGCTAAGAAACCCGCGGCTAAAGCCGCTCCCGCTAAGAAAGCCAAAAGTCCGTGGAGTGATTCAGACGATGAATCCCCGCAAACCAGCAAGAAATCTAAGGTAATCTGTCGGCAAACTTGTTAGGGATTGGCAATAGAAAATCAAAATTTTAATTAGTATTATTCGATCCAGCTTGAACGTCTTTATTTTTCCTTTAGAAGTTTACAGTTATTTTGTTCAGAGGGACTTCATTAAAGGCTTCACATTAATCACTCTCGGTAAACTATCATGCGGGAAAATTGTGGGAGTAATTCCATCTCAATAAGAATTAAGATTAGAGAAATAATGAATTAGACCTTCATTGGATATCACTCACCAATTATTCCATTTCAGAAGAAGATGTCTGACAGTGATGGAAGTGACTTCGACCTTGGTGAGTAATTATTATTTCTCGCTCTGTTCATAGGTGCAGATTTCGTTTTGAGGTGAACTTTTAAGTTCCCGAGAAATTTTCTTAAGTTTGCTTTTTTTTCCTCCTCGGGCACATTCGTAACCTACGGGCCAGGTAAACCTAAACTACATATTGACCGTTATGTACGTCGGTATCTGTTGAGGAGCCAAATCATCTGAAAAGCCCTAAACCTACAGGGTGGGCCAAAAGTCAGTACCCATACGTTGGCCTTAATAGCTCCGCCGTGTTTTATATTTGAGAGCTGTTGCTTTGCAGATGGCATACTGTACTTACTGGTTCGAGGATTCCGTCGTCAAAATTTGAAAATTCGAATATTTTAGACCACGCCCATTCAATATTAAAACACCTATATTGTTTTCTCTGAACATGCTGAACGCCTAATTTTTTCAGAGACGGTAGATTATCAAATGTTGCATATGATCTGAAAACATGAGGCAAAACGGATTAGAAATGACAAAGTTATCAAGCATTTTCTGTATCTCGTTAACAATATTGACTGGGTGATTATGTGACACCGTGACACGACACCTTAATTGGGCACCCTTAACAATTCCCATAATGTTTAACGGGGTAGTTAACGGGGGCACCTTATTACGTGATTAGGTAAACCAATCACCTGATCACACGTAATGAATAAACTCGTTATGCTTCATATCTCGGTCATCTGAGAAGCTACAGTTCTAATTCTTTCAGGACAAACGTAATTCGAATGGCCAAACACAATTCAATAACATTTAGCTTGATCCGACTATCCAAACTATCAAATAAATGTGAAAATGAACCTCCATTTGAAAAAAATGAAAGCGAATATTTTTCGAGTTGACAATGCAAATTCCTCGAACCAGTGGTGGTACTAAGTCATACCAGAAAGAAGTATT
Source organism: Bolinopsis microptera (assembly GCF_026151205.1). Lineage (NCBI taxonomy): Eukaryota > Metazoa > Ctenophora > Tentaculata > Lobata > Bolinopsidae > Bolinopsis > Bolinopsis microptera. The sequence continues at coordinate 9,961,394 of NC_087079.1, forward strand.
TAAATTGGGCACTCAGTGACTGAGCTATAAAGGCCAACGTATGGGTACTTTTGGCCCACCCTGTATATTTTGCTCAGGCACGTAGCCAGGATTTTTCTTTGGGGGGGGGGGGGGGGGCTGTCGGCGAGTGAAGCTGCAAGCTGTGGCAGGGGTCTGGGGGCGCGGACCCATTGGCGGGGGCTAGGGGGGCGCAGCCCCCCGGAAAATTTTTGCAAAATAGGGTGTTTTAGGCTAAATTGAAAGTTTAATGAATTTACAAAAATGTATGGTTTGGCATAATCATTGCCTACAATCCTGACCTGAGTAATTTACCCCTTTGAGACTTTATTTTGGGTTGAAAATTGAGTTTATCGAGAGGAAAAGAAAAATCTCTGGTTCAAATTTGGATTTGAAGCCATGTTTAATTTTTTCTGTTTAGGTCAATTTTTTGCGCAGAAAGCGTTCGATTTTAGGGGAAAAAATTTATGTTTGCTTATAATTTTTATGGTGCCGACGGCACCTGAAATCGACGAAATCTGCAGGGGTGGCTCTGTTAGTCATTTCAAAGTTCTGAGGGAAGGGTCGATGCTCACATTGTTTAAATGTTCGGGCTTTCACATCATTCTCATTTCTTAAGCCATTTAATTTAAAGGCTTAATTAGAAATCTTGAACGATAACCTTTTCTCATCTGAATATTTCTGAATATTTTCTAATATTCCCAGATGATAAGCCAGTGGTCCACAGAAACTCGGGAGGAAGGAGCAGGAAAACTGTCAAGTACACCTTTGGGGACTCGGATGAGTCCGATTGAGTCCAGCCGGTCGCGGTCTGGTATGACGAGATTGTAAAGTTCCTTTCAAAGAAGTGGTCTGGACTCCCGATTGATATTTAATAATTTGGACAATTTTGTTTGAATGTTGAAAGTGTTAAAAAGAATCGAGCATTTTGTTATGAAACGCTTCCTTATCATGCTACTTATTTAAGTTTTGTTCAGCGGGCTGAGCTGCTGTATAACTATAAATATCTAACTATTACCACTGTAATTTCTCCTTAAACGTTTACTTGTTGACTATTTGTTGCAAGTTTATTTATCTTGAGGCTGATTCGCTTAAGTAATACCATTTTTGCTCCTTAGAATTAAGTTTAATAATGTTAAAATGTTGAACATTCTGACTTCTTGTAGAAGATACCAGCAAAGATTTATTTTGTATTCGTTTCAAACCTCGAGAGACCTGTCACGGTATTTTCAATTTCTAACACAACTTGTGTCGCTAAAATGGTGCCACTTGCCAGACAATTTTTTAAATTATATAATTTATAGCATTATTTTCATTTTCAAATTTATTTGTCCCACCTTCTAACAACTGTGTTTTACTGATTCCTTAACTGAACTTGAAGGACTGTTCACAGATTAAATATTTCAACGTTAAGAAGCGAAATAACGTCATATTTAATTAAATACTTTATGAGACTGAGAGATTCTCAAAATCCCGTCCAACAAATGCAAAATGCATACTACTCATCCTCAAAAGTAACGAATTCAAAATTGATCAACGATTTCAGAATTTCAAAAAATACCATAAATGTTTCCGATTCAAAAAAACCAAGCCTCCACAGTTGACTGTTTTTAATTGTGTTTTAAACATGACAGGGACGAACAAGTTCGGACCTTGACCATGAAGACGATACCGACTGTAGGACCTGGCGGGAGTTTCAGCTCGTTCATAAGCTCGTCCAATTCTCCGTTACAGATGAAGTCTTTTCCTTCCGCGACAAGCTGAGACGAAAAAAGGTTAGACTTCAATCAGAATTGAGCTAATTTTCAATTTAATGTCCAAGTGATGTTTATTATAATAGAGTATAATCAAATTTTATACGGCAAAACACAATAAAAAATTGTAAACAAAATTACTCAACGATCGCTTTAAGTTTAAGGTAACTCACCGCTCCTGTGACATCTTCTGTAGTTGAAGAAGGATCCTTCAATACTTCTGCTAAATGTTTAAAACATGTAAAGGACGAACAAGTTCGGACCTTGACCATGTAGACGATACCGACTGTAGGACCTGGCGGGAGTTTCAGCTCGTTCATAAGCTTGTCTAATTCTCCGTTACAGATGAAGTCTTTTCCTTCCGCGACAAGCTGAGACGAAAAAAGGTTAGACTAGATCCTTCAATCAGTTAATTTCCATGACCAATTTTATGTTCAAGTGCAATGTTTAATAGAATAGAGTAGAATCAAATGTTATACGCGGCAAAACACAATTTGTTGATCGCTTTAAGGTAACTGAAACTCACCGCTCCTGTGATATCGTCTGTAGTTGAAGAAGGATCCTTCAATACTTCTGCTAAATGTTTTTCAGAAATGCTGAAGACAGACATTTTAGTTGCAAAATCTGTCAGCTATCATGTATCAGAATTTCAATTTCTTTAATTCTAAGATTCTTTAAACATTATTAGCAAGATTTTCCTCAGCGATAAACTTTCGCCGAGGAAAAAATGTTATAAATTTAGTACAACTACAATGAAGTTGGTGACCGAGTGTGCACCTGTGCTTACAGGAGGATGAACAAGTCTGAATCTTGACCATGAAGACGACCCCTACAGTGGGACCAGGGTGCAGGTTCAGTTCAAGCATCAGCCTGTCCAACTCTCCGTTGCATATGAAGTCTTTTCCTTCTGCTTGGAGCTGAAGCGATTGAATAATTATTAAAGTTAAGTTACTATAGAAGTGAAATTTTAATTTGAGGCAGGGAATTGAGACTTGAGACTAAATTACATAAACAGTTCACTAACTGCTCCAATTATATCCTCTTGAGTTGAAGATGGGTCTTTTAATACGTCTGCTATGTCTCTCTGTGATAATCTGAAGAGTAAAGATTTCAATTAGTGAACGCAATAGACTAGTAGAGGAGCATTATCACTTTTATGAGTTATAGTCACTACTCCGCCAAAGCAACGCGTGACTACTCCGCCATTAAGCAACACGTCACTACTCCGCCAAAGCAACGCGTCACTACTCCGCCATTAAGCAACACGTCACTACTCCGCCATTAAGCAACACGTCACTACTCCGCCAAAGCAACACGTGGCTACTCCGCCATTAAGCAACACGTGACTACTCCGCCAAAGCAACGCGTGACTACTCCGCCATTAAGCAACACGTCACTACTCCGCCATTAAGCAACACGTCACTACTCCGCCATTAAGCAACACGTCACTACTCCGCCAAAGCAACACGTGACTACTCCGCCATTAAGCAACACGTGACTACTCCGCCAAAGCAACGCGTGACTACTCCGCCATTAAGCAACGCGTGACTACTCCGCCATTAAGCAACGCGTGACTACTCCGCCAAAGTAACGCGTGACTACTCCGCCAAAGCAACGCGTGACTACTCCGCCAAAGCAACGCGTGACTACTCCGCCAAAGCAACGCGTGACTACTCCGCCAAAGCAACGCGTGACTACTCCGCCAAAGCAACGCGTGACTACTCCGCCAAAGCAACGCGTGACTACTCCGCCATTAAGCAACACGTGACTATTTGGGATACAGTTTACACATGTTCTTCCTAAGATAGCCAATATGAATACGGCAATACTTACGGGCCTGACGCGACGAAAGCGATGATCGCAAAAATCACAACAAAAGCCTTCATATTACAACTGAAGAAGAGAACGATTTAGACGAAGTAAAAATGGTAACTTCCTAGAAAATGTTAGTTGATAACTGACCCTAGCCTCGGACCGTTCCTCTTTTTAAGGGATTTGGATGGTAGCCAGAAGGTTCTAAATCATTTACCATACCAAATTAAATGTAATAGTAAAGTCAGACACCGGTCTTACTAAAGTCAGACCGGTGTAGCTGACTCTGCACCTGTGCTTATGGATGATCCGATGATTAAATCTTGTAATTAGTTTAACTTCAAGATTTGATTTTATTGTTCAGATCTTAGCAATTAAATTTAATCCTTTGAAATTTCCTTAATTCTGCGGAATTGAAAATGGACATTTTGAGCTGAGAACATTTAATAGAAATGTAACCTGAAGTATTTAAATTTCATTTGTTAAAACATGATCAATAATGAGAGATAAAAATTATCTCCCGGCCTGCAAACATTTAATTGACTAAAGGAAATTTCATAAAATATGTTAAATCATTCTAGAAAAAACCAAAGACATCTGTGTATATTGTAAAACGGTGAATTTTAATAGTTGCATTAGCATTATACGCATGGTTACTGTGTCATGAGGTCACAGTAGACATGTGCACTAGTGCTAATTCAACTACGTGACAACCTGGTTACCATGACAAACAGGTTATTAGGGATCACGTGTTGAGGCTGGAACTGGCAGTGTCACTTCTGAAGCTGAGATGTTGCTCCACTGTAACGATCGCCTGATTTTGATCAGAGGTTGTGCAACAATTTTAGACTATGTGCTTAGTGTATCCGTAGATACATGACAGCAGTATTATGGGGTAAAACTAAAAACCATATATTTTACAACTGACCGCTTGGTCACTCAACACATCGCATAGTGGACATAACCACACACAATCTCAGCCTGGCAACATCTAAGACTAAGAGTAAGGGGACGTACATTACCAATCTGGGAGCTGTTAATTAAACATATATAATATTGGGGTACTATTCAATTTGACGGAAACATTTCCAATAATAAATACAACTTGAGTTCCTCTAGTCTGTATGCTATCCTCCATTTCCTCAAATTACCCTTTGATAATCCCAGTAAGTAGGAGATTTCATATTACCAATATGTTATTACTATTAGCTATAAAACATGCTGTCGGAATGTAAGCCATTCTTGCATATTTCCCCGAAAAGCTTCAAATGATTGCAAATAGATGTTATAAATTCATAAATTGCCTTCTTTTTTAATCCAAACCTCTATAAAACTGACAAAATTACATATTTTCAGATACCCCTTATCATTACTGACTAAGCGTCAATCTGAATCCCCAACCACGATGAAATGTCACCACACACCATGGGTACGTTGCTTGTGTTCAAGACACAACCGAGTAGAGCAACTGATAATGTTTACTGAATCTTGAGGTTGGTTTACACTTTACTGTACGTACACTAATGTTAACTCTGCTGCTGGAATGTTGTGTTCCACTCTCACTTACTTTACATACTTTTTATTGCTATATCATTTTTATCAGGTTTATTTGCTATTATGTCCCTGCGATAAGGTTTATTTGCCGTCATTTTTGCTCAACTTTTCTATATATTTGTCATGGTTTGAACATCGCCTTCCTAAGTTCAGTTTTGTTTTGTTTTCTTTCTTTTCTGCTACTTCAACCTTTGTTCAGGATACAGGCAATGGCCAATGGGAATATTATGTAATTAAATGTGGAGAATAAAATAGGAATCAATCAAACTGCAGGACAAATCTTTCCGCACCTCTTGAAGAATAAACAAGTCAGCTGTGAAATAAGGTTAACAGCGGACTCCAGAAAACTATTGGTTTTACCTTCCTCCTCATTGAAAGAATAACTCTTGATCTAACTGAAAGTTCGTGATCTGACTAAATTATCGTGATCTGATCAACAGTCACGTGACCTCACCCGAAGATGTGGTTATGGGGTACGACTATCGACCGGGCGGTCAGTGCTGCCTCTCAAGGCTCCATGTACGCCAAGTTTGAGGAGTCCGAGAAGGAGAAAGCCGCCAAACCTAAGCCAAGTCCGTGGGTAACCATTGGTAATGTAGCCGCTGAAGTTCCCATGAGTTCTGCAGGTAAGTTCGACCCGATACAATCTTATAAAATCATAATTATTCCCGTCATTCAATTTTTTGAAAGGTGAGATAAGATGCGTCTCCCTCGTTGAAATACAGTGGGTGACTGTTACCGAGTTATTGAATAATTGGCGTTCTTTCTTCAATTTGTTATCTATGATTTGCAGGGTTTCAAATCTGTCTGGTCCACAAATTATTGATTATATTTGACATAATAAGGGTAATTGATGCACATTTGTTCGGCCCAGACTTCAGCTGTTGCTCTTATGTTGTAACTTTATAAGATTAGGAAGTGGTCGAACAAATCAATGATGTTATAATTTGATGATCGCAGCTGTTGTCATTGGAAACTGCAAAATGTGGAAATTATAATGATTATTAAAGTAGTCATCAGTCGAGTCGTCCAACATCAACTTGAACACTTATTGGCCCACAATTTACATGAACATCTATTTACTATCACTAACCTGTTAAAAAGAGACAAAACTTCTCGAGGTATAATCCTTTCATCATCGAATATATGAACGATGTTTGAAACACCACCCTCAGCCCCTCCAGGCTCCAACCCCTCCCTTAACCCCCTCGGCCCTTACCTCCCACTCCCTTTCCCAGTAACCCCTCCTTCTACCCCTATCTCGCCCCTCCTCAGTGAGTCCTCCTCCTCCTCTCTTGATCCTCGCCCTCAACATCTCTCAATACCCCAGGTTTGCCTGTCACTGGAGCAGCTGCAAATGCGGAAGGAATACCGGGGTTCGACTTCGACGTCATGACTCAAAAACCATTCAGAAGAAACGATCTCGTAGACGATGATAAGGAAAAGAAAATATCTGAGGTTCGACCAATCTTAATATCTTGATTTGTGCACTTTCTATCTACCGCTTGAAACTCCTTTTTACAAGATTCTTAACGAATTTAATAGCGATTTATCTGATCAATAGCCAACTGTTTAGGATAGGCCAATGTGGACGAATCGTCTGGAGTTTATTTTGGCATCAATGGCTGCTATTTGGGGTATAGGAAACATGGGCAGCTTTATATACGCTATGCAGGAATTCGGAGGAGGTACTTACGTAGCTATAACTGCGTTTCACGTGCTTTTCTCATAATTTTCAACTGTTCAAATGTACTGAATTAAATTGCTAGCTGCAAATAATTTTGAAACATGGCTGTGAAAATATTGCCTCTTAAAGGACCAGTTAACTGAAAAAAAAGTTATCCTCATATTTTGACAGATTGTGACAAATAGCAAACTAAGCAACGAGTCGAAATTCCTAAAATCTCTAACTGCTCTCTAACGCGTGTAAATAGCGTTTGTATTATTTTGGCGATGACGTCATAAAGTCCCTTGCGCGCGCAGAAGAGCTCGTGAGACTGTATTTTACAGGTAGAAAATGGACATAATACAATCTTTTCCCCCGAATAACTCGAAAAGTAAGTAATTTAGGGTACATGTTGCTTCATAAGTTGTATATAAACATGGCCATTCTGCACAATTTGCGCACATTTAACAAATTTTCAGGCCTTCATAGCCCAATTTACCAGATACCCATATGTTTTGCATGATTTCTGGAACCGAAAATCAGTTTTTCGCCAATAACTGAAAAAGTAAGCACTTTAAGGCATATGTTTGTTCGTAAGTCATATATTAATATGCTAATTGCGGTTCTTTTGCACCCTGTCTCAAGACTCTATCACGATCCTATCGAAAATGGGCTCAGCACCACGCCCAAAATGGTTTTTGGCGAATTTCTCGAAAAGTAAGGATTTTAGGCCATGTGTTGCTCAATAACTCCTATATAAACATGCATATGCGGCTTCGTTTAAGCCTATTTTGAAGTCTCTACGACCTTCAGAAGCAAGGGGTCGGTTACGTTATTGGGTCAATATGGGCGTGGCCCTCCTGGGTTTTCTCCACGGTAAAAAAATGTCTCCAAACGAAAATCGTTTATTCATAACTTCGGGAAGGTTTGTGCAAAGTTTCGTGAGTATTTGAACATTTGCAGGTTCATTTCCATAAATGTCTATAAATGACTACACAACTTTAGAGTTAACTTTAGAGAAACTCATAAGTCATTTATCCTTTTATCTCAAATTAAGCTGTTAGTGTCCATGATCAACCTGTGGCGACAATGTTTTACGTGAAATGTAAAAATCAGGAGTAATATAAAAAGTGTATTTTTAGATTAAAGTGCTAGCTCATAGTTTTAGAATTGTATAGATTAACGTTGGTCGTTTACATCTAACAATCGATCGTGCCGTAATATATGGCCAGAGAATAATAGGGTCTTGGAAATTCTATAGTTGTTCAGTGGGTCGATTGACTGAACACGTTTGCACTTGGTATTCAAACTTACCAGTAGTTTATTTATGTTATGTACCGATGATAATGCAATTAGGATAACAACTAGGTAAGCCGTAAGTCTAATTCAAAACACACCTCACACCGTACACTCCAATCAGTATTACTATTTGGTAGACCGGGTATTTTGGCGGGAATTCTGTTCCCACGGCACTGTTCTGATAGAAGCTACTTCTATTAATGGTCCCAGAGGAACGGCCGTAAAGTAGCCAGACTTCTTGTCTCCTGTACTGGCTTACACATGCGGATTAAAATAAGAAATTTCGCTATGCTATAAATATAATTGCTCTCGGAATTGAACAAACTCCTACTTATCTGGATCCTTTCTAAATTCGTTAGAGTTTCATGGACTGGGGAAAAATAATCGGTACAGTCCCCCTGCTTGTGTAATTAAGCAATGAAAACAATCCAAAATTATCACATATGACATAAGTTGTAATAGCAGAAACTTTCTAACCGTACATTCACCCGCCACTGTTCAAGAACCTATATCACTGTTTAAAATCATGACGTGAGCACTGTACATCCAATCAACTATTCCTTTAGTTAGGATGATAGCCAAAACTATAAGGATTTTGGAGAACTAGGGTAATAGTCATAATTCTAAAATTTGAGAGAGTTACACGTGTTTTATTGACGATGATAAACATTTGCAATGTATTAAACGCTATGCAAGCGCGCACTGAGGGACTTTATGACGTCACGATCAGGCCACAGCTTATTATTGCAATAACACGCGTTACACGTACGCTAGAGAGTTGGTTCTTTCGGCGATACGATTCTTTACCAGTTTGTCACAGCTGATTTAAATCTTAGCCAAATTGGAGACTACAAATTTTTCAGTTAACTGGTCCTTTAAATATGTTATTGTTAATAATTTATAAACATATTCGAGAATAATCATCGTTACTTTTCAGGAGCGTTTTTGATCCCCTACTTTATATTCTACATGATGTTTTCTCTCCCTACCCTAATCATGGAGATGTTAATTGGTCAGGTGTACCGCAGGGGAGTGATTGTTACCATGGAGCGGATACACAAGTACTTCTCTGGCGTCGGAAAATGTTTGTGAATATCATTTATTTGGGGAATTATTTCACAGTCTTGATTATTAATGTTAAAAGCGAAAATTGATCGGCTTCAATAGATTATGACAATTAATTCAAAATCGTTGTCTTACAATCATTAATCTCTTCATGTGGCCCCCTCGTGAGCTAGATATTTTTGATACCTGGAGGTTTATAACCATATTTTGAACAGCCATTGCCATCCGAAAAATCGAATGCCAGCAACATATAAACTACTTATCACGTGAAGCCCTCGCCATTTTGAAAGGCTAGTTTTCAAATAACCACTAACCACCAGTAACCACTAACCACCTCTCAGCTATACTGTTTGTCACGATAATCTACAACATCTACTTTAACACCACCACCGCTTGGACCCTCTACTTCGCCTTTAAGGGTATGTGGGCAGCTATAGATGTTAGTGGAAGCTACCCGGGACATGGTACTTGCGAGGAGAAGGGCTGGACTGGTAGTGAGCTCAGTTGCTGCAAGGTTTTTGTTTTAATTGAAGTCGAAGAGACACATTTTTGTCATGTTGCAATATTTTGTATCTGTTTGACTGCTTGAAAGTCTAACAAGAACTTTACAAGAAAAATATATGTAATGTCCGAAATTTTGTATAGAACCTTTATTAACAAGATAATTTTCAGAGTTCAAATACTTTATTCCACTGGTATTATGAGTTCCTGCACATATCAAAGGGACCCTTGGACCTTGGGGATTTTAAATGGTATACGACGTATGACAAGTTTTGGCCATTTATCGTCATCATCTTCGCTTGGTTCCTCATTGGAGCCTTCATGTGTAGTGGACTCTGGGTGAAAGGAAAGGTAAGCAGTCAATAAGTTTAAGATTCTGTAGGTAATATAACGCTGTGACTTATAGTTATAGTTACTGAATTATAGTTATAGTATACTGTTATAGTTATAGAAAAACTTTTCTTTTCATAACAACTGTACTCGCGCGTTTCTCTTTAATTCATTTCCATAATCAATAACTTAAAACTTAGTTAGAATATGTCGTTTTTAAAGTTAAGTTGCAAGTTTCATCCCTGACTCTTCACCAGTTCCCTTACATCTCTCTGGTAATACCTCTGGTGGTGTTCCTGGGACTGTTTGCTAAGTCCCTCGCCACCTGGAACCTTGATGCCAATAATGTAGACGAGCCTGTTGCAAAGTTACTGGAGATATTTCAACCAGATGTAAGTTAACACAAGTCTGGAATTTTTAGCCGGGTTAGTTTGATTAGATGTCACCTAACATTTTATTTTGGTTGTTTCCCTTGACATTTTGCAAAGCCTGTAGCTACCCTAAAGTAGCTCACTATATCCCCTCCAGTTTGCCAAGTTACTGGACGCTTCAACGTGGATGAACGCCGCGACCCAGGCGTTCCGTGTGTCCCTGTGTGGTCTGGGCGTGTTCAGTACTTACTCTGGGTACGCTAATCCTCAATACAACCTCGTTAAGGATGGCATCCTCATATCAGTTTGGGGTAAGAGTTTTTTTGGTTTATCACTTAATTTCTATAAGCAAATTTATTGTGATCTTATCAATTTAATGATAATCTTGATGATTGCGAGGAAAAGGGTTGCCAGGTGTGCCCATCGGCGTCTCGCTGAAAAAAAATTGTTAAAAGAACCGGCTCCGGTTCCAAAATTCGGGCCGGCTGAAAAAAGTTCATCCGGTCGGTTGTTTCCATCCAAGATTTAACTCTCTTCTCCCTAGGAATGTTGGCTCCCCTTGTGACCACCCTCCTCCTTATCCCTGTTGCTAGTTACTACACTGTCGCCGACGATTTGAAGTCCCTTAAAGAGGTTACTTTTATTAGTTTTATAACTTTGATAAAATTGTAGTGGAATGTAGTAAATTTAATTTGTCGTTAAATGTTCATACATAATAAGGTTTTATTAGGTTTTATTTATTGAGGTTTATCTTAAGTTTTAATGATTTTTTCAGTTGCCGACAGATTTCAGTTTGGTATTCGTGATCATACCCACTGTTATTCAAAATCTGGAGGACGAAGTCACTGGAAAAACCTTCGGCAGCGTAAGTTTTCATTATCACCAAAATTAGTATATTTATCCGAAAATTCAAAGATCTCTTTGTCTGTATTCCCTTGCTCTAGTCGAAGATTTGAAAAAGATAAACCGAGAATTATATGATTTGTCCTGCAGATAGCGGTTGCAGTATACTTTGTGACCCTGTTGACACTGACTATGGTCACTGCTCTTGCTATTGGTGAAGTAGTTCTAACCACCCTGATGGATATTGAGTTCCCCAACAAGTTCTTCCCTTACGAGATACCAGCTAAACGTATCACCCTTTCAAGTGAGCAACACTAGACTCTCTAAACTCTGACTAACAAACTTTACACCGTTTATGAAAATCCTTAATTCGTCATGAAACTGATTTTCAACACTACTCGCACTGTATAGTAGAAAATGATCTTACGTAAAGTGCTCGTGTTCAAAATAACTGTGATCAGTGATACGACTGATCTTGTCTAGATTCGGGGAGAAGTTTCTATGATAAAAACTTGAATCTGTGTTTTAATGCCCCTTTACTTTCAGTTGTGTATTCCGTGCTGTCCTGTATTATCGGACTACTGTTTGGGCTACAGAACGGAGCCTATCTGTTTGAAGTTCTGGATCAGGTTATCTACCCCATACCTTCCATGTTCATAGCCTGTGCAGAGGTCTTCGCTATTGCCTGGATTTACAGTATATACAGGTATTACACTGGAGAGAGTGTAATGATTTTTTGGAGTTCCGAGTCCTAATTCCTAAATGATCGTGAAATGGTCGTTATGTTATGGAATTTGCGTGAAATGTAAAGTAGTAGACATTGACGGTATATCAACTGATACAGTTTGATAAAGTAACGTGTGACACTGTTCCATGGATCACCTCCCCATCAAAACCCAACATTTAACAAAATTATTCAAAATCTCAATAAATTATCTTTTCCTCCAGGTTTAATGACGATGTTTGGTTAAAGTGTGGTTATCAGATACCCATTCTGTGGCAACAATACTTCTCCTGGGTGCTTCCTCCAGGACTTTTTGCTACCTTTATATCAGAAGTGTATCTACAGGTCGGTACTGAATTTATTTGTGGGGAGCACCTTTTCCTACATTAGTCCCAGTGTTTTTGCTCGTTCCGCGATCTCAATTATTTTATGAGATTGAGAGAGAGGGGTGGGGAGGAGAGAAATATAGGTCCTCTTATTTTTCACTTTTTTGTGATAACTAAACACCCTCAGTTTAACAAGAGTATAGTATATCCGGAGTATACTACCGGCAATGGTACCCAGGTAACGTTGAAACTTAAGTCAACCAAAATAAATAATTTTTGTCTCTTTCAAAAAAAGGCTTTTTTTATAGAACTTGAGGATACCCCCTATCCTGATTGGTGAAATATTTTCCTAAATAAATTCAGTAAAAACAATACTCACACAATTGCAGAGTAAACAGTTTGTTAACTACGGTTATCCCGCACTGGTTGACTGCAATGTTTCTCCGGTAAGTTACAGCTGTTATAGACATATTATGTTCTTTTTGTGATCATCATGAATTGTTTCAGCTGCTGATACTCTGGTATTATCATAACTTACATATTCGAATTTTGGAATCGTTTTAGACAAAATGGAAGCAAAACTCATAGTCATAATGATATCCTTGTTTCGTGTCACTCTAAATTATACAAAATATACCTTTCCTCCAGGATTTCAGACAGCGAACAGAATGGCCTGCTTTCATCCTCTTCATACAATGGGCCCTCATTATATTCTGCGCCTTGTGGCCGATATGGTCCAGTCTGACATACAATGCTCAAACGAGGGAAAATTGGAGGGTCTACAAACACAAGTAATGATTTCAGTAGGAGAGGGAAAGGGGGTCATACAGTCATTGTTGTTAATGTTCGACAATTGTACAGGAGATTATAGCTTTTTATTTGTAGAACATTTTATATGACTGCGTATTCTTTACAACATTTCGACATTCGAGAATTCACAAATTTCCCAAGTTTTTCATTGGGAAATTCATTTATTAGATTTAGGTTGCAACAACGAAATTGAAACTTCTTAAAATAGTAAGTTCGTGTCAAAATAAATAGCTCTCTAACGTATCCTCAATTTACAGACGAAAATATCCTCTGGGAATAATCTACCCAGTAGATAACAGGGGTGAGTGGGCGTTTCCTCAAGCCTACGTCATAGCCCAATCTGGAGCGGCTATCGGAGTGGGAATTATAACAAGATTCGCTTACAAGTACTACGCCTTCGGAAAATGTAAGATTATATAACTAATGATTCTCACAAACTGGATTTTTATTTTGCATCCAACCTGCTAGGCTGTGTCTCTGTGATTAAAACTTATTATATAAATTATTCGATTTAATTTAATTACTTTTAAACGGGTTTTAACTGAGATTAAAGTGCCTGCCAAATGACACGATCAGTCTCCTTTAACATTTTACACTTCTAGTACAGTTAATAACTTTACACTAGACACTATTTTCAGATGTGTTCGTGATACAATGCTTTATAGTGCATTTGTTAATGTCCCTACCAGCCTTTATCCTGGAGATAGATCTTGGTCAGGTGTTCCGGTCGGGTCCCATCTCTGTGTGGAAGAAAGTTCATCCGTCCTTCGCCGGGGTGGGGTGGTGTAAGTAATTAGGATTTTTAAATGTCTCGATTAATAATTAATGTTGTTATTTTGGAAAATTATCAACAATATGTTTATTTGTCATGTACTTTATTTTGACAATGACACAGCAACAATTTGTTGATTTAAGTTAATTTGTTAACTGATGAATTTCAAAACAGAAGGAAAGTGGAAACTGCTCAGTCAGTTTATTCTATTTTTGTATAACAACAGATTTAATACAATATTGGGGGGGGGGGGGGTGTCACGTCCGTCTATGTCCGCTTGTCTCATAGAATCCAAAAAGGACAGGACATAGGCGGACATAGGCGGACATAGACGGACATAGGCGGACATAGGCGGACATAGGCGGACATAGATGGACATATGCGGACATAGGCGGACATTAATGGACACCTAAATTGCTAAATAAAATGTTTAATTTTTGCTGTTATAGGGGGATCATGTTTTTTGTCCGTTCGGTACCCTATATTTTCAAAACGGACAAAAAATAGAGCGGACAAAAACGGACAAAAATGGACAAAAACGGACAAAAATAGAAATAACATTTAGATGCTTCCTCCTACTCTTCCTCCTCCTCCCCCTGGGTCTTCCTGATCTTCCTCAGTCCTCTTCCTCCTCCCCTCCTCAGACCTCCTCCTACTCCTCCTCCTCGTCCTCAGTCCTCCTCATCAGTCCTCAACAGTCCTCCTCCTTCTCCTCCTCCTATTCAGTCCTCCTCCTCCTCCTCCTCCTCAGTTCTCCTCAGTCCTCCTTCTCATTTCTCCTAAGTCCTCCTCCTGAGTCCTCCTCTTCCTTCTGAGTCCTCCTCCTGAGTCCTCCTCCTCCTCCTCCCTCTCAGTCATCCTCCTCAGTCATCCTCCTCAGCCATCCTCCCCAGCCATCCTCCTCAGCCATCCTCCTCAGTACTCCTCAGTCCTTCTCAGTCATCGTCAGTCCTCCTCCTCAGTCCTCCTCAGTCCTCCTCAGTCCTCCTCCTCCTCCTGGGTCCTCCTCCTCCTCCTCCTCCTCGTCCTCCTGGGTCTTCCTGATCCTCCCCAGTTCCCTTCCTCCTCCCCTCCTCAGTCCTCCTCCTACTCTTCCTCCTCGTCCTCAGTCCTCCTCATCAGTCCTCAACAGTTCTCCTCCTCCCCAGTCCTCCTCCTGGGTCCTCCTCCTCATCCTTCTCATCAGTCCTCCTCCTCCCCAGTCCTCTCCCAGTCCCCCTCCTTCTCCTCCTCCTATTCAGTCCTCCTCCTCCTCCTCCTCAGTTCTCCTCAGTCCTCCTTCTCATTTCTCCTAAGTCCTCCTCCTGAGTCCTCCTCCTGAGTCCTCCTCCTCTTCCTTCTGAGTCCTCCTCCTGAGTCCTCCTCCTCCTCCCTCTCAGTCATCCTCCTGAGTCATCCTCCTCAGCCATCCTCCCCAGCCATCCTCCTCAGCCATCCTCCTCAATACTCCTCAGTCCTCCTCCTTCTCAGTCATCGTCAGTCCTCCTCCTCAGTCCTCCTCAGTCCTCCTCAGTCCTCCTCCTCCTCCTGGGTCCTCCTCCTCCTCCTCCTCCTCGTCCTCCTGGGTCTTCCTGATCCTCCCCAGTTCCCTTCCTCCTCCCCTCCTCAGTCCTCCTCCTACTCTTCCTCCTCGTCCTCAGTCCTCCTCATCAGTCCTCAACAGTTCTCCTCCTCCCCAGTCCTCCTCCTCCTCCTCCTCCTCAGTTCTCCTCAGTCCTCCTTCTCATTTCTCCTAAGTCCTCCTCCTGAGTCCTCCTCCTGAGTCCTCTTCCTCTTCCTTCTGAGTCCTCCTCCTGAGTCCTCCTCCTCCTCCCTCTCAGTCATCCTCCTCAGTCATCCTCCTCAGCCATCCTCCCCAGCCATCCTCCTCAGCCATCCTCCTCAGTACTCCTCAGTCCTCCTCCTTCTCAGTCATCGTCAGTCCTCCTCCTCAGTCCTCCTCAGTCCTCCTCCTCCTCCTGGGTCCTCCTCCTCCTCCTCCTCCTGGGTCCTCCTGGGTCTTCCTGATCCTCCCCAGTCCTCTTCCTCCTCCCCTCCTCAGTCCTCCTCCTACTCTTCCTCCTCGTCCTCAGTCCTCCTCATCAGTCCTCAACAGTTCTCCTCCTCCCCAGTCCTCCTCCTCCTCCTGGGGCCTTTTCCTGGGTCCTCCTCCTGGGTCCTCCTTCTCCTCCTCAGTCCTTCTCTTCCTCCTCCTCAGTCCTCTTCCTCCTCTTCCTCCTCCTCCTCCCTCTCAGTCATCCTCCTCAGCCATCCTCCTCAGCCATCCTCCTCAGTCCTCCTCCTTCTCAGTCCTCCTGAGTCCTCCTCCTGAGTCCTCCTCCTCCTGATTCATCCTCCTCAGTTCTCCTCCTCCTCCTCCTAGGTCCTCCTTCTGGGTCCTCCTCCTCCTCCTCCTCCTCCTCCTGGGTCTTCCTGATCCTTCTCCTCCCTCTCAGTCATCCTCCTCAGTCATCCTTCTCAGTCATCCTCCTCAGCCATCCTCCCCAGCCATCCTTCTCAGCCATCCTCCTCAGTACTCTTCAGTACTCTTCAGTCCTCAAAATGTTTGTCCGCTAATGTCCACCAATGTCCGCTAATGTCCACCAATGTCCATCCAAGTCCGCCAATGTCCGTCCGGGTCCGCCAATGTCCGTCCGAGTCCGCCAATGTCCGTCCGAGTCCGCCAATGTCCGTCCGAGTCCGCCAATGTCCGTCCGTGTCCGCCAATGTCCCAAAAAACACGTCCGTTGTCTCATAGAATCCAAAAAGGACAGGACATAGGCGGACATAGACGGACATGACACCCCCCCCCCCCCCCCCCCCCCCAATATTTGTTTTCCCTTCAGGTTGTTTGTTTATAAACTTGTTTCAAGCGGTGAACTACATGTATCCAACAATACAGATCATTGATTATATATTGCAATTAATAAACAAGATGTTCCTTGGAAAATATAGTGGACTCAGTGAGTATCTTACAGCTTTGTACATGATTTTATAGATGATCACAATATTTATTTATATTATATATATTTATATTTAGTATTTTTGATGCGTCTCGTCTCTCTTTTTTACAGGCAATTTCAATGTACATATCTTCAGATTATTTAGTCTCCACAGCAATCTCTGACTACGGTAGCGACCCCGTGGCTAATCCTCTACCATCCTTCATAGCTCTTGAAGCTCAAAACAAGTACGTGACTTTCACAAATTGTTGTCTTCCTTATCCGTTACAATCTAAGATTTATTATAACCATCCTGATAAGGAATCTTAGTAGACTGAAGCTGAACGCTTCCTTATGTCCAAATATTATCAACTAACAGCAAATGTGTTGAAATTCCTATCAATTAATTAACTATTTAAATAACACCTACAGTTTCCCTTGGAACAACTGTCTCTACCAGTTGTGCGACATGACTATACTCCCTAAACTCAACATAGACTGTGGAACCTCCAGTGACTCTGTTATAAACCTGGCTAACGGTTCTTATGAGATTACTGATCTGAATGTTTTGTGGGAAATGGTACCGGACATGTGCAAATATGCTCCTCCAATATACCAGTTCCAGGCTGTCAAACTTAACTACACAGGTATTATATCTCATCATTATACAATCAATACATAGTCACGTGGTTAGTGATTAGTGAGTATACAATATATATTAATATTGTATAGACTTGGATAACGTTCACTTGCGAGTACTGAGTCTGAAATAAGATAATAATTTTAAAGGATTTTTGTATGCATATAGTTTGAAAATCATGCGACTGTTCAAATAAACAGACAGCACCAAACTGATACGTGAAATACTGTCCAACATTTTGTTAGTATCTTTATTGCTGGTATGTAATTGTAACACTATTACAAATCAAACGACAATTGCTAAAGTGTTTATTCTCAGGATCCCTCAATGAAACTGAGTTATACAACTCGTTCAGCAAGGATTATGAAAGTGCTACTGATGTCTTCAAAGAGATTAAAAGACTCTTCATTGATGATGCTGACTCCCAGAACAGATACTTTTGCATCGGAACCTTCGTCTTCATTGGTTAGTTTAATTCCGATGTTTTGTTATTCTGTTCAATTGAAGCACTATTATATATATACTAGTTGTCAATAACTATTTACCGATTCAGACATTTTGATAAATATAGTTGATTAATTTAAATATTTAATTTAGGTAATCAATTTAAGTAATTAATTTAAGTAATTAATTTAAGTGATTAATGTTTCAGCGTGCATCACCGCCATCAAGCCATCTCTCCGTCATATCTTGTTCGGAATCCAGTACATCATACCACTATTTGGAATCGTCATTGGCAGTGTTTACATTGGTGAGTTTTTATTTTTATTTCCAGACAGATATCGTTAAATTGGAGCTTGAGGTTGCTGAGGTTCTTTGACGAATTATGAAGGCTGTTAGATAGATTGAGGGCCCATCTGTCCGAGCTATAGATCCCGGAGTCTCGTAAGAGCTCCCCGTAGTCCTTCTTAACAGGATCTAATCACATGATCGGTAACATGGTTTGATCGTGCTTCTGAAATCATTCGCTATCACTTAGAAAGAACCTGGTACGATCCACGTGATCAGCACCATGATCTGGTCATATCTACCATGAGTGCCCTACCGGCATTGTTGGGGGAAAAGTACTCGGACTCCAACAACGTTTAGCGAAATATTAGAGAAACACCACAAAAATGAAAATAATTGTCCATATCTCGGTTCGCGATAATCGCGAAAGTGATTACATCAAAATTGAAGTACCTCAATCAATTTTTAATATTTTTGCATGAAATGTTTTGAATCGCATTTCAGTTTTATTGTGCGCGGTGATTTTTTGATTTAGGGCTCCAAAAATCTGGTTATATATGTACTATATTAACGTATATTAAAGTTTAAGTATATCCCCGGGCGAAATTGGCAAAAGACCTCCATTTAAATATACTTTAATATGGTGTCGGTGAACCGGCGCACTACCGGCAGCTCTACCGGCGTCCGACCAGCATAGTTGGGAAAAACGCACTCCACGAACTTTTAAAAGCAATTACCGATCTTTTAAGTTTTACCCAACTCATTAACCGCATTTATATTTTCACAGCAGTTTACAGTTAGGCTATTTGGTTACATGTTTACCCAGTTATGCCGACCGGTGCCCTACAGGCAGCGGTATCCGCTCGTACCGCCGTATGAGGATATGAAATATAATTACGTTCTCAATTCAGTAATATTGGTGCGGCAGAATAGGAGAGACGTTCTGTATGGTCGATTGCGTACAGAAAGACAATTTATTGTTTAGGCAACTTAATAAAATTACTGTGATGCAGAAAATTAATTCAAATGATTGAGAATAATTATGAATCCGGATCATATCAGTGATCTCGCGTTTATTTTCTCTGCAGTGTTTAGCTTGATGGTATGTTCGACTTTATCTTAATAAAGATAAATAAATAAAAATTGCAGTTTATTGAGGCTTTGTGATTAATTTTGAAGACTGTATGATAAATTATGAAATTTTACATATCATTTGGGGACACTTCCGCTAGCCCGTATGGTTGTACTTGTGGTTACTAACAAACTTTCATGAAAATCTCAAATTTTTTCTTACTGAATTTTTTTCTTATTAATTTGGCATTTAGGATGTATTTGCAAAGCGTTTCCCGGTAATAAATATTTGTAAAATTTGAATTCAAGTCAATTCGATTATTGGCCTAGTATTTTAAAAATAAGTAGATTATGGTCGTTGGTCAAGTTACTTAATACTTTAAAAACAGCATTATTGTGCAGAAAATGAGCTCGGAAATATGAGAATGATCTCTAATAATTTGACTCTCAAATCATTTTAAAACCGAATATTTACTCTGCTAAGGAGCCGGTGCCTCAACACATCATGGGTCGACATACCTTAGTTCCCAAAAATTTGTGTGCCATTATATTGAGCACAATTTATTTGAGCCCGAAAAATTTGGGCAGAAAATTTGAACTCATTTGGGCGACCGAAAATTTGGGCACAAATTCTTCGAAAAATGAACGATTTTCCACTAAAATTTCAGTTAGATATTTGCCTTAGTTCATTATTATTCCTTATTATTCCAGTCATTTTGCTTTCCATTTTAAGCATGTAGGTGGTAGTCTGAGTTGTTTCACATTGTGAAATTTACGATCTAATCTGCCCAGTAACTACTAAAAAATACAGTGATGATGGCACAGTACAAAATGATAGATATACAATAGTGATATTTAGTCTCTCACTCAGCATATCTTATCATACCCCTTTCACATACAATTATCATTATGACGCCTCACCAGATGGTCGAAAGGTTTGGAAGAAAATTAGAAGGTTTACATCATGATCTATCAAACTAAGCGGCACATACGCTTAGCTTTGGGGGAAACAAAGGTGTACATAATTGTGTGTAGCGAACTACTGTAAACCCGGACCAAAGGTCTTGAAGTCTAATTCCAGTTATTTCTATTCATTTAAAATATAAGCCTTTTTACTTGGTCAAGCCATGAATGACAGATTAGAAAACTAAAATTTCAAATATTATTTCACTTGGATTATATAAAGAAAAATCCACCTTTCTATAGATTTCAGGGCCACAGGCCAAATGCCAAAATTTTGGTTAGCAAAAAATTTAGCAGACGGAAAAGATTTATGCAATTAATTTGGTCTGCAAAAAATTTGGGCGAGAGGCCCGCTCAAATTTTTGGGAATTAAGGTAACTTGTTTTTATTTTATTTGAATAATACACCGACCCCTTATAAACATATTCCTGCAATCCTACACTCGTTTGTTTGTTTATCTTCTTGTCTAAACTCTAAATTTTACCCTTAAAATCACTTCATGCTTCTTAAACTTAAGAGATTTTTTCTTCTTCAGAACACTTTCTTATTTATTGGTAACGATTCCGTCCCTAGCAATTACTAAATTTTCTACCCAGGCTGTGCGATATTTTTTAAAGAGAAAACTTAACTCGAACATTTTATACTGTCTTTCTAGACTTCCTGCAATAAAATTTCTCTTAAGCTCTTACACCGTTACCAATACTTTTATTTTGTCATACTTAAAGATTGAGGGATTTGAATAGACGAAACACGGCTCTTCCCCGAATCAATGCCGACTGATTTGACTGAAATGATATGGGTTGAATTGTTAATCGGTTGAAACCGTATCTGTAGCAGTGCACATTACGTCGATCACGCCACCGTCTACCATATTAGTCATTTGTATCGTGTATTTCTCATCTCTCGGAAGGTCAACACTGTCTACAAACAGTATTGGGAAACTTCCGTTATATCTGATAATATAAGGCTGCTCACTCAAATAAATAAAGCAAACTGTTGTTTGGCTTGCCTGCAGTTGGGCTCACAAGATCCTTGTGCGAACAGGTACGGTCATGTATTATCAATTATCATCATATTATTTTAGTCGGTACTTGCAATCTGTCAACAAATCTCGAACATGCGTGAACATTCGGACTGGGTCAGGTTTGATGTTCTCTATAGTGTGTCACATTGGAACTGACAGCCTAAAAACCGCGCCAACTAACAGTATTCCGTAGTTCTTCGTTCGTTCGGCACGTATGTCAAGTTATATCCTGTTTCACCAATAAAACCTGGCCTGAAAAACGATGTTTCTGTCATCGGTAGTCGGTACTAAATAAAGGTAAATTGTAAGATAGTATCATGATATTGAAGCCTTAGTTCGTTGAATTATGTTCTTAATTTTTATGGTAGCTGCGCTACTAACTTCTGATCGGGTATTCGTTAACCAGTAAATAAAAAGTTTATCTAAGAAATTGTAACCAATCAAATTACGCTTCATGTTTTCGAGTCATTTCCATTGTCCTAATAAATGTTATTTACTCCTACAGGGGTAAAACTGATTCTATCAGCGGATCAGGGGTAAAACTTTCATGCGTCATCAGAAATCATAATTTGACTCTATTACTATATGATAACTGCACTGTTCTGACTTCCTTGAGATGTATTCAGATTTCGGTACTGCTCAATGCTTATCAGTCATCAGACCAATAAATCAGGACAGCTGATACAAGTTCAAAAATCACAGAATAACTTTTTTTTAAGCAGCCACTATCATGATCATTATCCATTTCACTTGGTATGCCAGAAGTTCACTAATCATGGTAATTACCAATACTATAGAAACGTAGATATTCATTTTGGTTAAGGTTTAACATTGAGGGAATTACTGGAAGACCTGACGAACCTGTTATAATCGGACATTGCTTTTTTTCAAACTAAAGTAAATTTTCTATAAGTGTCTCTGACAATTTTATTTTAAAGTGTGAAAAAAATGGCAAGTATTTAAAAACAGTAAATCGAGGATAGATATTTCATCACCTTGTTAACGTGATTTCAGTATCACTGAGAAGTGAGATAATCCAATTCCATTTTCCACTCGAGACTGACTGAGTCTTTTTAGTCGATTTTAAATCGATTTAGACGAGTTATAGGCAGCAGAAAATTGATCACTTTTCTAAATTTCTGATTCTTGCGACTTGCGAGCACATTTTGTTTTTTATTATGGATTATCTCAATTTATAAGTAATTATAAGTAATTCATTACATATTTTGTATTTTACCAGGTTTTCCGTTCTATTTCATACTATTATGGTATTTTTTGTAAATTATTATTTCAACCGCAGAAACAACCCTATTTTTTAAAGACACTTATTTTACTCCGGAGTACAACAGCCACATTGTTACACAAGTGCAACCAGCCAATTACAGGAAGCCGAAGGATTTGTTTTGGCCAGTGACGGTTAAGGTAGTGTGTAGGTACCATACTTTCTTCGCCCGAGACTTTTGCTGCAATGTGCAGCTCCTCATTTAACCCTCACGCCCGATTTCTCGAGTATTCGGCTGAGTAGACCGGGGGCTGCATAGACCACTCAGGGTCCTTAGCTGAACGTCAACGACGCTCACCCCACGACCAGGCAGACAATGGGATTCGAACTCGCAACCTCACTATAAACAACAACAAATGAGTGTTCCATTAAAAATGGATGGCCCCTGGCGGGGCTGGGAGCAGTGGTAATTATAAGTAGTTTATAGAATACGTGATTCAATCTAGTTAAACATTGATATTTACCTTATTAGGTAAATTAGGTCAATTCATTGAACATTGCAAACATTGAAGACGTAAGGATCCACATTCCACACTATGTAATCTAATTTTAAGAACAAACCAATATCTTATAATGTGGATTACTTTACTTAACCTAATCATAAACCAACGTCACATTTATGTGTTATAACGCTTTGAAGTCTCAACTTGATAAAAAATTCTTTCAATTGGGATTTGCATCATTTAAATTCCAACGGAAGCCAATTCCGTCAGTCAGTATACTTAACGCCCCAAAAAACCAGCATCTGATAAAGTGATAAGATCAGTCGGCGTTCGGGTACCATAGCGACGTATTATGTCATTATGAGGCTTCACTAATAATTGTAACGTCAAAAATTGTCTCTCTGCGAAATTTTATTGTAATAAAACTTTCCGTTAGTAATTTTATCTTTGATTATGCTTTTATGGTAATAAAACTTTCCGTCAATAATTTTGTCTCTAATTATCTCATTCTCATATTATACGATAACAAGGACTATGATCGTGATAATGATCGTTCTATAATAAGATGATAAGATTATCTGTAATCTACACTTTAGACATGATATGTAATTATTACTTTATTACAGATTGAATGGAATGTGTTGGTATTCGGTACCTGGTTATAATTATACAGAGGTGGTACTACTAATTATATTACTAATAATACTAGTCAGAGTTTTAAATTTCATTGTAGAATTATCACCCCTGTTATTTCGTAGCCAAATATTTGGTTGCATTTTTAAATGTTTGGCACCAACTTTTGACCTGTTAAATCAATTGTTATATTGGGTCTATATTATGGCTGTTCCTTAACTGATTTGGGATAATTTAGCGTTCGATATTTGCGAGGCAGTTACCTAATATTTTTACAGCATGAAGCCTGAAGAATATTTTCATTTTAGAAATATTCATTTTAGAAATATTCATTTTAGAAATATTCATTTTAGAAATATTCATTTTAGAAATATATGCGAAATTTAGAAATATGCGACAGAGGGAAAATACTCTTCTCAGGAAAAGGAAATTGTCCAACGTTTCAGTCAGCTGGCGATTGTAATTGGTGTTGATACTATAATTTGTACGTCCAGGTTAATTGTGCAAATTGTTATTGTTGGAATGTTCCTCTGCTTTCCTTGGGATGTTCCTTTTTCCTCCACTACAAGCTAGTTCTGTAATCCCTCTATAATATTGCTTGATAATTGGAATTGTGTGCTTACTTATACCTGCTAAGAAACTGTTTTAATACATGGTGTAGTGTTGCAGGGCGGTATACTATCTCCATTAGCAATTTATCCACGAAATTTCCTGTTTTCGTCATAGAAAAATGTTGTATGAGTATCTTCACGAAATTGGTGCGAATATATCTGCCATCGATAGAAAGAATAAGAAAATATTTTCTCTGTCGAGTTGAATGTTCAAATTATTTAAATTTTCGCTATTTTCCAAGCAATCTGATTGCGTGATGGTAATGACACAACTTCGCCCCTCCATTCCCGCTCTAAGCTACATACGGGATAGGGCCTTTCGTGATATCGTGGATCAAATTAGATCTACTGAGATCTTGTTGTACTGATCGTCCTATAACGGTCTCTATGTAATTGCAACGGCTACGTTCAGACTTGATGCAGGGGAGTCCTTCAAATATCAGCTGGGTTGCAATAGTTGCACCTGAAATGTGTCAAAGTTTCAATATGCTGACTATAAAATCACGTTTATACAGATTCTGCAACACCCTGTGACGCATGATTAACAAACTTAGGTTGTGTTTTAAAAGTATCGCATTAGGTTCTCGATTACCGAATTAGTTAGAGAATCTCCTCTTTGTCTGATGCTAATTACATAAGCTTGATGTTCTGTCCGCAGTCCGTACAATATTTGTTATCCAGCAGTTATTGGCCGTGGAAAACTTTAAAATGTTCTCCAAGTCCATCGTTACTTTTTGTTAAATTTAATTCCAATACTCCAGAGTCCAGCACATCTCTCCAATGAACAGTTAGTACCTGTAGCGGTTATGTAACTTGTAATATTCTCCCTGACAGTTCACATCCCTGGTTTAAAACGTGTTTAAAGTTTCTAGACTGGAGCCATGAATTGTCATCGAGTGTGAAGCAACTTAGAATTATGACTAATAAATGACATGATCTGTACAGGAAATAAGCCCCAGAATAGCAAATATCCTGCACCTCTATCAGGTCACCGTGACAGCTCCCCTAAATTTTATTTTTACACCTCGCTTTTTACACCCTTCACCTTCAATATTTTTCATAATCTGATATTTTTTCTGGTTATCCCACCAGTTACTGTTAATGTACAAATTCTACTATCTTCAATCTTGGCGTAGGAGGATGATATGTTTGACAGATTGGGCGATATCGCTAGGTTTCCGCCTTGGAAAGCATAATATGCTGCATATTATGTCTGCAGACTTTGCACTTAACTTGCACTTAACTGGTTAATATCTGATTCTAATTTAAGGAATTCTAATTTGGGTACTGGTAGATCTCTGCAGTCTGAACGAAGTTCTTACTATCAATTGTGAACGGGTCAACTTATTACTTATCAAAGTCTTCATTCGTTGGGTAATTTTCGTGTACTCATACATGTATTATTCCAAATCAATATTTTAGTTTTTAATAAAAAGTAGATTTTCCGTATTAGAATACCTAGAAGAGTGAGTGCTTGGAGACAAAGTGTCGTCGACGAGGTAGTCTTGACTCTGTTTTAGGATTTCTCAGCTTTATTCGGCTCAACTCCACGATTTTCTTCTTTTAATACTGTGCGATTTAGGGTCAGCGTTAAATTTGCTCAAGTTTCTTCTCCTAATTTGTCCATTTCCTTGGACAATTCTTTACCATTACCTAATTTACAAGTCCTTACCGTCACGGATATCAAATATCACACGCTAGTACGCTACGTGGAACGATTAGAGGATTAGTGATAACGTGTATTACAACAAGCTCACCAGCCGACAACTGTCGGTCAGTCGGCCACAGTCCGTTGTTACAACACCACCACGTCACTAACACGTACCTTAGTCGCTACTGCATATTCGTATGAGATACTACATATGTAGTAGACCAGAACAGGTTTCCTCTCCAACTGTGGCTTCTTAGAGTAGTTGTGATCTGTACTTCCGCCCACTTCAGGGCGTGGGAGATATTTAAGGAACAGGTCGGGGTTATATCATGCAGTTCATGCATAGTTTGAAGAGTTGTAACATTCTTTTTTCCTAATTAATTCCTCGTCATAAGTTCAGTGGCTGTCAGCTTCAGATTAAATCATTGTTATATGTTGAAATTTTGTCGTTAGTTGTCTGCCTTAAATTCGAATTTTCCTTGGGGATTTTCGCGGCTTTGTGGAATCTTTTCTTCGGTAGATGAATGATTTTAGAAATAAATCGATTTATTACGTAAAACTTAAAGCTCGCTAGTTTTCGTGTTTCATTCGTATATCGTAGTCGAGCAGTTTGCACTGTAACTCTGTAAAATTATCTGGACGAATATTGTGATTTTTGAAGTTTGCGTTCTCAATGATTCTGTAACCTGACAAATAATAGTGTACCATATTTTTTCAAAACCACTGATCGAACCATTGACAAATGACACTTGAAACTTAAACAATCTTGTTCAGGAATATGATTGTCCTAGCTGTACTGGCTCTATTCAGCTGCGCTCTCTCCGCAGAACTGGACCCCTCGCTCACTGAGTGGAGGCTCATCGAATCTGACGTGGAAAAAGTCATGTTCCCGCTCAGAGACTACATCTTGGAGGTGAAAACAATCCTTCCTGACGAATACGACACCAACCCACCTTACGGTGAACTCTTCAGAACGGACAAGTCCACTACTATGATGGCTATGCTGCACGCTGGAGGATGGAATGGCAGGAGTAAGGTGGGTCGTCTGGTGTGGAACACCATCAAGTACGATAGAGGATTTGATGTGAGTATCGAGGAGTGTAATGCTAATTACAAAGCATACCGGAGCTTCCCTGGTAATGGAGAGAATGAGCAGATCTGGGCGTGGAACTTTTTTGACGATCTAGTTCTGCTTACGTGTAATGATGATTTGCAGTATTCTCAGCTTTGGGATAAAGCTGATGTTAATCCTCGCAAACCTGATCTGCCGGAGAATTGTGCAGCACTTGGTGCAGCTGACGTTGACAGGATCATCTTCAGACACATGTCTGGAGAGTATATCAGAGCAGTACCTAAAGAACAACCAGATGAGATAAGAGCACCCACCACTCCACCAGCCACCACCCCTGCTTCCACACGTCCATTAGCAACTACGCATGCTGCTTCCACACCAGTGCCTGATATCTTCCCCAAATACTACCCGACATGCAACTGTTGGACTAGGGAGTGTGGGTACTGCTCTAAGATGGAGTGCACTGTAAAACACGATCTCATCGGATCCGAACAAGGAGTCAAAGTCAGCTCGGTTCTGAACAGGAAGGAACTGAACACCATCGTCCTCTACGACGAAGAAGGTGAACAAGTTGGCAAGTTTAAGTGGAACATGAAGGGAATTTACCTGGACGGCTGCATCGCTTGCCGCACACCATGGCGCTTAAGAAGAGCTAAGGCAGCAGAGGGGGCAACAGAGTGGGAATTTACCCTGACAGACGGGATTGTGAGGATAAAGATAGACGGAGAGGTGCTGTACGAGAGTATATTGAGAGCAGAATGTGCAGGTGTGTACCGCAGAGCAACCAGGTTCGCTTTCTATAACATGGCCTGTGAGAACACCTTCACTCTTATAGAAGAGATGGAGCCTGGATCCAGTGTCACCGCTGACTGCGCCGGAGCTTGTCCTCTGGATCAGTGATGTTTCAGAAACATAGACTCAACTTTTAATGACCCGGGAGGGAAAAGAGGCTTAGAGGGGATGTTCCTACTCCAATAGAAGAACTGAACGTTTAGAGCCAGGATCTTTTATTGAATTAATGAAGTTACTTTTATTGTCTGGGAGTTGTTATAATATTTCATTAATTTTGAACGGTATTTTATTTTACTTGTGGGATAACTTAAAGATTTGATGTTGTACACTTCTTTATAGTCTTTATAATTATAACATTAACAACGAATTACTGATGCTCAAATTCGTTTTCTAATAGTAATAGTTGATTAATGTAAAAAGGTGCTTTTACTGAATTATAAGAACTGTTAAAATTGAGGATCACTTTATATTCAGCTTCAAGATCTGAGAAATTATGCCCTGTTACAATAAATGCTACTGTTCGCAAGAATCATAATATTTCATTTCATCAGAAGTTTGTGTTTTTAAGCGTAACTTAACTTGAATTTTTAAATATCTTTAAAACTGTTGTGTCACTCTAAAACCTTCAACGCTAAAAAGGATGGTTTTTGCAAGGAATTTTTAAAACAAATGCCAAGAAATGTTATTGTTTGGACTGAGTAGTTGCTAATAGGTTGGATCAGACATGATCCGGCGACAGCCTGGAGCCGTTTTTCAGCTTTAAGATCTGAGAAATCACGTCCTGTTACAATAAATGTGTTTTTGAGCGTAACTTAACTTGAATTTTTAAAGATCTTTAAAACTGTTGTGTCGCTCTAAAACCTTCAACGCTAAAAATGATGGTTTTTGCAAGGAATTGTTAAAAACAAATGCCAACCGGAATGTTATTGTTTGGACTGAGTAGTTGCCGATAGGGTGGATCAGACATGATCTGGCGGCAGCCTGGAGCCGTTTTTTGCTCGACGGCAGCGTGGACTAAATTTGAGCCAGCCTTGCATAGCTTGATTTTTGCGGAGCTTTTCAACTCCTTATATGTATCAATTAACATACGCCTTTTCATACAAATTTACGTTTAAATGATCGGGGACGAACCAATCTTCAGTGTCATAAATGAAAAAAATTTTCAAAATCTAAAAAAGGCGCCCTCTTTTAAAATTTGACGGTGGTGTGGCAAATTGGCGGTGGCGCCCATGTCTGCGGTGGATAGAGTGGACAAATTATTAGTCAGCTGTGTAGCCATAAGACAATGTATTTGTATCTCTTCAAAGTGAAAGAATATGTGCACAGAGAAAAAAAAGCTCTTGCTCTTAACCTGTCTATCTATACAGATATTTATATTTCATTGTATATTTATATTTCAATTTCGCTATTTTCGCATATTTAATTTTGTTCATTCGTTCTCCCCTCTCCTTCCCGACCGTAACTTCATTAATAAAGTACTTAAAACCGGCAGCGGGCAGTAATCAGTATCATGTCTCATTTTGTGTAGCAATAAGGGGTATTTTATGTTCTAGTAAACTTAAAGCTGTCATGGTGACGATCTTCACTCTCTCTACCACCACGCCTCAAAGCCTGCTGTACAATTCTAAGGTCTTAAGTTGAATATGGGTTTGAGCATATCTTCCAGACTGGGAAGTGTTTTGGGTTTGAGTTGGGTATTAGGCAGGAAGTCTGGGATAAAAGCTATGAAATACGGGTTCAGGGCGCACTCTACAGTCTACATGTGTGTTCAAACTTTAACACTGAACTTCACTCCAAATTTACTGGTCATGATAATTGTAGTACACCGCACATTGCACATTTATAATAATATCGGCATCACGAAACAATATCTTACAAATCACTTCAGATAATCAGATAACCAGTTGACACCTTATTACTTTATTAAAATTCCTTTGACTCGAGATAATATCTGAGGAATTTGACCCTGATTTTAACCTAATTTCAGCTCTTAGAGGTGGTGCTAATCAGAAGCTGGTGGACATGTTGTTCAAGTTGAACATTCCTGAGGGTGAGACTTTCTCAGATCACGTGACACACCTCTTATCTGAACCGTCCAACTGGGCTGAAGCAGGTATTATTCTATTAAGTTGTGACTTGTGTGTTAAAGAGAATTAAAATTATTTGAGAAGAGAATTGAAGACGTGAATTAGTTCTATTTTTGTTGAACTTGAAGACATAAATGTGTTCAAGTTCAACATTGTATTCTTATTTGTGAGAGCTGAGAATTAATGACTTGCGGAGAAATGAAACTGCAAACAAGATATTTTATTGCAATTGATACTTAATTGAAAATATTTCAAATATTATCGTAGTCGATAGTATGGCTATAAACGGAACAATGTTGACCTGACATATTTAGCACGGCTTGTAGCTGGGCATGTTAAACTTAAAAGTTAAATATTAATGGTACAGAAATTTCTTGGCTGGAATTACCCTGGCGCTGAGTATCCCGGCAATAATATTTACAACATTTTTTCCTTTTCACCCTTTTGAAAAAAGGCAATAGTGAAAGGTTACGATCATGGAGGTTTTTGCTGAAAAACGTGGATTTTGGAGAACGAGATAGGTGGGTCTGAATATTATTATATGTCGTGTGTCCTTCCTTCCGTTCGTTACCATGCAACGAAAAAGTTGGGCGCGCGCGAGGATTGCTTGCGGAGATGTGATGTATAGATAGCCTGTGATCTATGAATGCGCGGCGCGACTGTGTTTTAATGTATATGATGCATGTAATGTATAATATTACTATTAGGTAATACGCCCAATTTGTACGTGGCACGCGTAGTGTATTGATGTGTACACGAGTATAGTTTACCTTTGCTGATAATTTTTTGAATTACAGATACAAGTTAAGTTCTACGGCAATTGAACTGAATTTCAAGTGTTTCCCGTATTTGATGCATAATTTATCAATATTATTATCATGAAGATTGAAGTGAGCTGATTGGAGCTTATACTTAAATTTATAGTAAATGTGAAATGGAAATCTAGCGTCCGCCAAAACGAAACAACGGGCGCAATTCTTGTTAAACCTTGCTGTGACATGTAAATGGGTTTGCTTGTATAATTAATCCCCAGGCAAAGTTTACCAAACCTCCTATATGCTTATATAACGAATACTAAAAACAATAAAATAACGAGAGAATGATCCATAATCGGAGTTATAACCCCTCGCTCTAAAATCAGGTGTGGTGACGATGACCTTCCACGCGATTGGGACCGGTGTCAACATTGCTTTCTCTTCCTATAATCCACGGGACAACTGGGTTAACTTGCAAGGTAAAGTCAACTTTTCCTAAATTAAGATTTCTTAAAATCACCCTCATTTCAAGATTTTGTTTTATAAGCCACTAAAAGTGCAGTGAGTGTAGCACTTTAACCAGGGTTGTGAAAAACGTAAATGGTAAACTCAAAAAACGTTCAAAACGTGCTTTTTTCTATTTTTTTCAAAAAACGAGAAAAAACGTTCTCATAATATAATCAAGCAGACTCACTTGAAAATTCAAAATGTAGTGGTATGACCAATCAAACTTGCCAGTTTCGTTGCAACCAGGCATGGCTCCAGCCGATTATTCTGGGGGGGGTGCAACTTGTTGCGAAGCACCAAGGAGATTCACATACAGCGCCGAAGGCGCTGCGGCAGGGGTCTGGGGGCGCAGCCCCCTTTCTGAGGGGGGTCTAGGGGGGCGAAGCTAATAACCTTACCAGAAAGTGTCTGAATTAACTTGAAGAGTTCAATAAAACATAATGTTTTGAATGTGAAAATAAAGGTAAAAATATTTTAATAACAATTAAAACATAATTGACACTGAGACTGTTCAAATTCAATTCAACACAACTCTGCGGTTACTCTCAGCAAACTTGTCAATAATGACAGCAATGTCTATAGCTTTGACAAGCTCCTTTTCGTGACTGAGAAGGGTAAGGTCGCTTATCCTCTCGTCACTGAAGACTGTAATTTGCTTATATGTGATTGTGGCCCAGGCCTCAGTGTTCGTACTTCGGCTGGTTCGTTTACTGGTAGTCAGTGACCGTCAAAACATTGTGAATTTCCGTATAAATCACAACGTTTTTAAAATAAATACGCTAAAACTTGTTAAAAAAACGTAAAAACGCTCCAATTCAAAAAAACGTAAAACACGTATTTCACAACCCTGACTTTAACATTTCGGTGCTCGTGGAAGCTTTCAACCACCTAATCCCGAATAACAACCACATTCTTCAGGGATGGTGATCACGTGCTACGCGTGGTTAGGGAACTTCATGTTCATGTTGTTCTACTTCTTAAATGTAGTTTACATGGCGGAGAAAACTTCAGATCCCGTCCAACGGAAGATCTACGGTCTGGAAGGAAGACTGGTATCCAATATAGACAATATCATGGATAGGTAAATTCGTACTTTTTGTTCGTTCTGTGACTGTCAAGAATAAGTTAAGATTCTAAACGAATCGGAGATTGAGAAACTGTCAAAAGTCCACTTATTTAATGGTGGATCTACAAATCATATGATGAATAATTTCATAACGTCTGTTAACGCCCGCCCAACCCCCCCCCCCCCCCCCCCCCTGGCCCCCCATATTTTTTAACCGATTAATCTCAGGGGTCACGGAGGTTCGTATCTGTTCATGGCAACGTTAGCAGACTCTCTGTCTTACCACAAACACACAATGTTTGTCCTCCCTCTAATGCTCCTGTGTGTACTCCTCAACAGTATCGGCTCTATCCAGGTAGTCTAGGATCCTATCTTGAAACATGGGGTACAATGTACACATTACATACCAATACTCTTACTTAAAACTCCGTAGTTAACGAGGTACTTGTCACGTGTGCTCGTGACTGACCTCACTAAGCCACTATTGAGACTTACTCCCCCTTCACCAGGCAATTGTTGAAACTATGGCAACCTCCGTTTACGGTGCCGGATTCTTCCCCTTCTCCAGAATACCCTCCTGTTTCCTTGTTGCTGCCCTCTGTGCTCTCCTATCTCAGGTAATTTTCATATTCATACTCTTTTCAAAGGGAATCGGTACTATAAAAACTTATCATTTACAATTTCACCAGTGGTTGAGAGACAAATATACTAATATATAGTACCATATTTGCCGGCATTCTCGTAATAATCCACCATCATTTACAGTAACTCCTTTAACGCCATAATTGTTCAACAATTTATTTAACATTCCATACTTTGAGGAAAGTGAGGAACTTTCATTAAGTATAACTGATTATCTATAACAGGTGTACGCTCTGAACTCTGGATTTGGATTCTTCATGTACCAGATATTTGAGAGATTTGTGTACGGCTGGCCTGTACCTATCTTATCTGCGATCATGGTCAGTATTTTTATATAGGTCAATTTAAATATCCAAACACAGGGAATATTTCCTCCTAGCATGCTCCTAAAACCGCTAGGATCCATTTGGATTTTGGCGGGTCCTCATCAAAACGCCGGTCGCTGTCACAAACCTTCATTAGAGAAGCGTGTTTAACACAGGAATATTTCCCTTACCGTCCTCTGATCTAACTGTAATTTTCTGACTGTAACTTTATTATCAGGTGATAGCAGGAACGTGGGTATACAGCATGTACCGGCTAAATAACGCCATGTTTATGTACAGCATGCACCATCTCCACTACTACTGGATGTTTGTGTGGCCTTTCATCACTCCCATGGGTTAGTTAACATCATGTGAACTGGTGGGGAAGTAATTTGTTTTTGTACGTGACAGCGAACACGTGACAACTGACAGCGAATAACAAATTTGCGCGCAGCAGCCCTTGTCACGTGTCAAAACAAAATCGCAACATCCAACCAGCTGGTTTTGAGACAAAATCATGACCACTTTCTCAGTGGGTTGAACTATTTTGTTTGCAATCAATGAAATATTACACACTAAATTCAGCAATCTCCTGCAGGAATGATTGGAATGGCAGGGTTCAGAGGGTATCTAGAATACAGCAAGCTGCTAGATAACAAGTTACCTTACCTAGGATCACAATCTAGGGATTACACTGTCTCCCCAGCAGACGCTAATAACACCGGTGAGTTTACTTTCTAGAAATACTACAACACTTTCTAAAGATGTGTCACATCTTGACGTAGAGGTACAATATTTGGTGATCTAAGTAATAAGTTTCTATGTTATTTGGTAAGTAATTAGTAAATAATTATTAGGTAATAAGTAAGTTATTAGTATGTAATTGGTTAGTAATTAATAATTAATTTCACCTCCAGTGTGCTAAACAATTTCCCCTCAGAGGTGATGAAGTTATATCTAGTAGAGGCGTACTGGCCAGAGCCCATCCTTTATGTTTCCTGTGCAATCTACATCATGTACCTTGCTCCATTCATCTTTACTTTCACTCTTGTGGGTATTGTGAACTGTATCAGAGACTTCCCTTGTAAACCTATGTGCTATGACTTCTACGTGGAACCAGAGGAGGAAGTGGAAGAGGTGGGAAATCCTTGGTTATTTAACAGATTAAATAGTTTAAAATGCGACTTTTTAATTTGTACAGTCCTCTTTCTGCACGCATTTCGAAGGTCAACAACCCCTTTACTTCAAACTTGTATAAGTTTATGCCAATTGTAATTTTATTGTTAAAAGTAAATGTTAAGCTTTAAACTCAGTGAATGTTTAAACAGTCGCTAGGTTCCAGTGTTGTTGTTCTTAAACTTATTACAGGAGAATACTGTAACAGTAGATAAAGTGTTTTCCTAAATAAGAGCCAGGAGAATACTGTAATAGTAGATAAAGTGTTTTCCTAAATAAGAGCCAAGAGAATACTGTAATAGTAGATAAAGTGTTTTCCTAAATAAGAGCCATGGTGAAGGTACCATTTACCAAACAAGATAAACTGAAAATAATATTAAATATGTACTTCACCAAATCTTCGGTCTCATGGATGCTGATTGATTACTCCTTGTTTGAAATTTAATGTTACCAGGAAGGGTTGGTGATATCAAACATTGTACAAACACCTCGACAAGCTCTGGAAGCTAATGATGATGATAATGTCAGTATCGGGGGAATGTCAGTAAAGTTCTCCGATATTGACTCTGAACTTACCCCATCTGAATCGGAGGTGAGTTGTACTATTATAATACACTTTATGAGTGATTAACTTTATGATTAATCACTACGGTCAATGTTAGTAGTTCAGGGAAGTCTTGATTGAAATTGTCGGTTCATCAGCATTTAATAGGACTAATTACCACAAAATAAACTAATTAGTTAATTAAATAATTAACATTTTACAGGCGAGTGTGTATTCAGACTACACATCCGCCTCATCGGATGAGAACCCAGATGATCCGTTTAGCGTAAAACGTAAAGCAGCAAGGCGAGGTGAGAAGGCACTGATAGCGGAAGAGAAGGAAAGGAGGAGGTTGGAGGAGGAAGAGGAGGCGAGGAAAGAGGAAGAGGAGATAATGAGGAGACTAAGGGAGGAGAGGGTTGCTGAGGGGAGACGAGGTAAGTGGTTAAGCGAGTTGTTTTATGATGAGTTAAATTGTTTACTGTCGATAACATTTGATGTTAATTTGTTTTTTAGTCACTCAAATATAAATAATTTATATAATCAATAATTGTGACTAGCTCTGTCTAACTCTAAGTGTGTCTGATGTTTACTAAATTCCAAAATATTTCAGCTACACCAACACCTGAGCCCACCCCTGAACCGACTGTGATAGAAGATAAGGATGCTGAGGCAGATGATGAGGGTGACAAATCTTGAGATCCTCTTTTCGTGCTCAATCAGTGATTGGACCTTAATCAACCAAGACTCAAATCAGTTTGCAATGGCTCGATCAACCGACATAGTTTTCAATTTGTTTGCATTGTTATTTGATATAATATTATGTGATCGGGAAGTAGAGTGATGATTTATTTTCAGGATGTAAATTTTAAAACTATTTAGTTTCTTCGCTACAAAATTACAACAAATTGAGCCATCCATGGCCCCCATTTGAATTAATTGTATCTATAATTTTAGGATCAGCAGTTGATACGAATTTATGCGATTATCAAGTATTAATTGTTCGTGTTTTAAATATATTTCTGTTTTTGGAAAACGATTGTTTTCATTTTAGATAGGGACTGTTGCAAACTAAGGAAACTAAGATAGCTAAAGTGATTAAAACCTAAAAGACTGGCCTATCCAGCTCGCCATTTTTGAGATTCGAGCAAATGGAAGATGTTCAAAGGGCGCAGGATGTTCAGCTCGACATAATACCGGTGGAACTGGAAATTATTTCATAGGTCCTAAAATGACTCCTCCAGATCGAGTCTTAACCTTAAAAGCTTAAATTTGACATAACTCACTAGTTAAAGTGGCTTTGATACGTCGGGTTAGAACCTGTAAGAGTCTTAAGACTGGCATCCCCTTGTCATACGTTGTATGACCCGCCGCGCACGAAGTGCGCGGCTCCCCCTGTAGCGTCGAAGGGGTGGGGGCCGTAGGGGTCACCACGTGATACAAGCATCCCCGCGGCCGCCAATGCCATCCAGCTCGCCATTATTGAGATTCGAGCAAATCGAGGATGTTCAAAGCACAAAGTTAAGGGTGCAGGATGTTCAGCTCGACATAATACCGGTGGAAATTATTAATATTTCGTAGGTCCTAAAATGGGCTCTTACTAATTCGCTCGCCCAGAAATTATCACGCGACTTTGGTTTTTACGGTTTTGCAGGCTGCAGCAGAACAAAACGGTTTTACATAAACCCTAATCCCATGCATTTGCAACCCAAAGTACCCTAACTGTAAGTGTAACCCCGAAGCTATCCGCATAACTGATAATCATAATCCTAACTACAACCCGAGCCCTAAACAATCGAATTCGTGTTTTACTAGCCTGCCACGTGACCAAAACAGTTTTTTGTCTTTTCACAATGCCTTTTCACAATTCACAAGAATCTTCTTAAAATTTAAGGGCGAGCGATTTAGTCGAAGCGCATAAAATGACTCCTCCAAATCCAGTCTTAAAGTTAACCTTAAATTAGAGATAACTCACTAGCTGAAGTAACTCTGATAGTGATATGTTGGTATTTAGGATTAGGACCTGTATAATAAGCGGTAGGCCTCAAGGTCACCATTCTTGAGATTCGAGCAAGTCGAGGATGTTCAAAAGTTGTATACCTCTGGCTCTTTTCAATTTTTGGATTTTAGAAACCGAAGAAATTAAGGTACGATCATAAATCGGGTGGGCGACAGTTGACCCCCGACAATATAATTTAATACAATTAACCCTAACCCTAACAGTAACTCTATAAACCCAAACCCTAACAGTAACCTTAACCCTAACCTTACCTGGGGACCTCAGGCTATCATCATCATGTTCATAAACATAGCCGAATAGAGATTCGGCGGAATGACAGACTGAGCGCCACCCAGTAAACCCTAACCATAACCCTAACGGCCTAACCCTAATCCTAACCCACCCTAACACTAACGACGGGGGGGGGGGGGCAATGGCATAAAATGGCATAAAATGGAGACTTTTTCTATGGAGAAAATGGAAAAACCCATGAGTAATTGTCCATTTTCTCCATTTTATGCCATGAATTTTGTCTTCGAAATTTCATCTTTAACACAATTTAACACCTAAATTGGACATCACAACATGTTTATTTACGCTTACTAGGGCGTAACAAGCTTATGAAAGCTCATAGTACTATAGTAGGCTACTAGATGCTTATACTAGGTTAGTAGAGGCACACTTCAGGCAAACTCATAATTACTCAAGCCTAGTGTTAAGTTATTTCTACAGGCTTCAGCAGGAGTGAGTAATAGGGGAGAGTAATATGCACTGAGAAGTGAGACCTACATCCTCGAAAGTCGAAACAAGCTCGCACTGCAAAGGGGAGGCCTACCTTCCGAGATCGCATCACCAGGGGGAAACCAAATTTGTGTATCGAGGGGTAGGTGTAGACTTCGATAAACCGAAAAACCAAAAAAATATTTTCGGCTAATAATGAAGAGGGTAGCATGAAACGTAGAGAAAAGTGGTTTTTAGAAAAACTTTGAAAAATTTTGACTTATAAAATTTTCGGCCCGAGTCATTCTCGATACGTACCTCTCGTATCGAGAGCTCCCGATTCCGAGCTCGTGTTGCAAAGGGGAGGCCTGCCTTCCGAGATCGCATTACCAGGGGGAAGAGTCGAGTCCAAAATTGTGTACCGAGCGGTAATTTTCTAAGTCAAAATTTTTCAAAGTTTTTCTGAAAAAAACTTTTCTCCACGTTTATGCTACCTTCCTTGGTAATGTTGCCTTTAGTAAATTTCAGAAAGTTTGGATGAAGAGCAAGATTTCAGTCCAAAAGAAGATCAAAATCTACAACGCACAAGTAGTCTCTATTCTACTCTACAACTGCAACTCCTGGGCTGCACCACTAGCTTCGTTGAATGAACTTGATATTGCTCATCGCAAACACCTCCGAAGAATCCTCAACATCAGATGGCCTACTGGGGTTATTTCTAATGAGGCACTCTATGCTCGTTGTTATGTCACTCCCTTGTCTGTGAGAGTCTCTAAGTTTCGATGGAGAATGTTAGGACATATCTTAAGAGGACAGGAAGACTCACCAGCATACACCTCTATGTTATTTGCTATAAATTCTGATATTTTTATGGAAGGGAGACGGGGTAGACCATGTTTAAACTTATTAGATGTTATTAGAAAAGACTTGACTAGTAGAAATCTTGATATTAGACTTAAGAATTTGACTGATTTCGAAGACCTTAGATTTTTGGCTTTAGATAGGGAGGAATGGAAGAAGTTAGAAGATGGTTGATGTTTTTGTTTTCTTTTTTATGCGTTTTGATATCTATAAGGTGCCTAGGATGCTCTTTTAAAGAGATATTTCGTACTTTGAAAGATTTACTACTACTACTACTACTACTTATGCTACCTTGTTCATTATAAGCCGAAAATATTTTTTCGGTCAAAATTTTTCAAATTGTTTCTGAAAACCGCTTTTCTCCACGTTTCATGCTACCCTGTTCATTATTTGCCGAAAATATTTTTTCGGTTTTTCGAAGTCCACACCTTCCCCTCGATTCACAATTTTGGACTAGAGGTAATGCAATCTCGGAAGGCAGGCCTCCCCTTTGCAACACGAGCTCGGAATCGGGAGCTCTCGATACAGGAGGCACGTATCGAAAATGACTCGGACCGAACATTTTCTAAGTCAACTTTTTTCAAAATTTTTCAAAGTTTTTCTAAAAACCACTTTTCTCCATGTTTCATTATTGGCCGAAAATATCTTTTTTTTAAATAATTTTTCTCGAAATTCTAAATTTTTCAGGTTTTCAATGGCATAAAATGGCATAAAATGGCATAAAATGGAGACTATTTCTATGGAGAAAATGGAAAAACCTATGAGTAATTCTCCATTTTCTCCATTTATGCCATTGGCCCCCCCCCCCCCACACTAACCCTAACCCTAACCCGATCAATTGACCTCAGTGTAATTACATGTAATGGGGGGTCAATTGTCGTACTAAGTCCTAGATTTCGCGACAATTGACCCCAGTGTAATTAAATAGGGGGTCGGTTGTCGGGGGGTCAATTGTCCGGGGGGTCAATTTTCGATGGCCGGTCAATTGTCGTACTAAACCCTAGATTTCGAGACAATTGGCCCCAGTGTAATTACATAGGGCCAGGGGGGCCGGGGGGGTCAATTGTTGCGGTACCGATAAATAAATCACACTGCCAACTGCTGGCAAGCATGACCGTCAACCAGATTATTTTTAATTTTATTGATTTCTTATAATATAGTTATTGAAATTTAAATGTGTCAGCACATCGGAACGTAGGCTAATTATATTCCCTGAGTTAGCTGTGCCAAAAATCATTGGCTTACTTTTTAGTTATCAATTAACAGATTCCGATCAAACAATCAGCCAAACTTTAGTACTTGTTATGTTCCGTAATCTCTATAATAAATACTGCTGTGGATACGATCGTCTTGAAGAGGAAGTGATACCACTCAAGAGGATGTCTCGGCACTGTCCCCCACCAACAACACAACCTTTCAGGACTAACCGATGGTACGCTTCATTGGAGACACCACCACCTGGCGTCGTGACACCATCACCAATGCCACCTCTAGGTGGTGAAGTGAGCGTCCTAACCCAGGCCTGCTTCCCTCAACCACCTGCCCCAACTTGGAATCCAATACCGGCGAATCAAGGAAGTTTCGTCTGTTTCACTCAGCAACAAAACGGGGGTTTGTCCAGTAACACCCTCCATTACAACACACCGTACCAGTATTACTACCAGCAGAGTACTTTGAGAGCAGCTGGATACTCAGAGCAAGGACGGGTTATTGGTAATCCTCTCGTCGGAGGAGGAGCACAAACACACAGACATGCAAACACACAAACATCTCTCAGTCCTGCAGCACAGCAGTTCGTGCCTAACAGTAACAGAGGGGGTATTCCTTATAACAACCCCTACTTTGATATGAATAACATGAGGTATCAGATGTCAGGGCTAGGAGGGTATGGAGGTGGCTGTCCTGGCAACCCTTTCCTTACTCCTAACCACTTCACTCAGCCTTATAATACCAACACGTTCAACCCGTATCAGAGGCAAGACAAGAAGAATAACGTACACACCAACACTACACTACACCTCACTAACAGTACTAATATGTCACGTGACCATAACAACAAGTCACGTGACCATGGCAACAAGTCACGTGACCAGGGGACGGAAACTACACTAGTGCTGGGGTCTAAGAAGAGGAATAGAGCTCAGAAACTTCCTGTTAAACGACCTACAGAACACCTGGCAGCTCCTGGAGCGGAGAGAACTGAGGAGGTAAAGCAGAGAGAAGGTACTGAGAGACAGCAGAGTGAGGGAGCTGTGGAGACTGGACAGGGAGAGGACGGGACACTGCAGCTCAATGTGGAAGAGCAGCTTGTTCTGGAGATTAAAGTTCAAAACTCAGGCGAAATGATCTTGGATTCCATGAGAGAAGGTCCAGCTGAAATGATATCTCAGGAGCAAGTGAAAAGTGACTCATCTGATAACAGTTCAACACGGAGCATATCACGAGATCTTACAAAACAGCCTACATTCGCTCAGGTCTTGTCCATGTCGATTGATCAAGCAGTGGATTCGCCCATCAGAACAACAAGCATCGAGGAAATCTTCACAGAACAACAAAACAAACCAAAAGAATCTGACGAACATGAAACCAAGGGATCACCCACAACTAAGCAAGCACAGAAACCCCTAACACCTCTGTCACCCGGACCCCTAACACCTCTAACACCTCTGTCACCTGGGTTTGAGTGGTGCGAGGAGTATGAATATGAACTTGTTGATCATATCGAGCATGAGATGGTCGAGGAGGAGGACGCTTTGGAGATTGATCTGAATTTTGAGTTAGACAGCCCTCAGTCGGTCAACTCACCTGTTTCTACCGAGTAAATGTTTTCTGGGTATTTCTTGTAGGGGTTTCAGGAATTTATTTAATTATATAGTGGCTATTCATACATTGTTTCCTAAAAATGTTTTTTAGTCGATTAAAATTTTGACACATTGTTTGAGTATTGTAAAAATAATAGTTCATGACAAACATGATTAAATAATCTAATCTTGACAGAAAATCCATCAAACCTATTTCCCGATAAAACTATAAAAAGTTAAAACAATTTTAATAAGTTAAATAAAAATCACCTATAACGCTATCACGCAGCTAAAAACAAACGAAAGATGTGCGCTACACTTCTGTTTTCAAATTTAGAGCTAACTTTTAGTCCAACATTCTATTAAGATAGCAGACATGATTAAGAGATAAGAAGTTTACTTTTTTCCCTTAGACTTAAGTCTAATTTCCAGTCTTTGCAAGCAATCTTGATAATTTTCAGATAACTCAGCTATAGAGTCATCAGAAATCTTCATCTCGCTGGCTCTAGTGTTTCCTGCTTTCTTCAGCAGTTGATGGAAATGTCGAATCTGAAAATGAAAATTAGTAGTTTTTCAGTTAACATTCTTATCTGATAACTGTTCAAAAATTCTGCTGTGATTGTATGAAAATGAGCTAACATTTTTTATGTAGGCGAGCTATTTGCCGTTACATTTCTGGTCTGAAAGGCTTCTCTCTAGAGAGAGAGAGAGAGCATGAACAATTATGTACAAACTGATAAGTTAATGACACTAATGTGCTCATATTACCTCTTCATATCTGACGAGCGTGTAAGCGTAACCCACTTTTCCTGCACGTGCAGTTCGTCCCACGCGGTGCACATAAGTCTGCACGTGCGCAGGCACATCGTAGTTGATCACATGATCTACCAAACTAATGTCCATACCACGTGCCAAGGAGTCTGAACACACTAATCTGGAAAATGGAGGTTTTGGTGATAATTAGCTGCAACACGTTTTAAGAAAATGGTAACAGCATTCTTAATCTTTAAAATTTCCTAACTTACTAAATTTTTTAAATGCAGTTATTTTTCTGTTACTCACAGTTGAATATTGCCGAGAGAAAAGTCCCTCATAACTTTATTTCTCTGTTGGACTGAGAGAGTAGATGAGTACTCTGCAACTTTAATTCCACCAAATTCCTCTGTAATTAAATGATGTAAATTATACAATTAGTTAAGTAATACAAATAAGTTTAATTTAATGAATCCACCACAGTTTAAAGGACCAGTTAACTGAAAAAAAAGTTATCCTCATATTTTGACAGATTGTGACAAATAGCAAACTAAGCAACGAGTCGAAATTCCTAAATCTCTAACTGCTGTCTAACGCGTGTAAATAGCGTTTGTATTATTTTGGCGATGACGTCACGAAGTCCCTTGCGCGCACAGAGGAGCTCGTGAGAATGTATTTTATAGGTAGAAAATGGACATAATACAATGTTTTTCCCCGAATAACTCGAAAAGTAAGTAATTTAGGGTACATGTTGCTTCATAAGTTGTATATAAACATGGCCATTCTGCACAATTTACACACATTCAAAAACCTTTAGGGCCTTCATAGCCCAATTTACCAGATATCCATAGTTTTGCATGATTTCTGGAACCGAAAATCAGTTTTTCGCCAATAACTGAAAAAGTAAGCCCTTTCAGGCATATGTTTGTTCGTAAGTCATATATTAATATGCTAATTGCGGTTCTTTTGCACCCTGTCTAAAGACTCTATCACAATCCTATCGAAAATGGGCTCAGCATCACGCCCAAAATGGTTTTTGGCGAATTTCTCGAAAAGTAACGATTTTAGGCCATGTGTTGCTCAATAACTCCTATATAAACATGCATATGCGGCTTCGTTTAAGCTTATTTTGAAGTCTCTACGACCTTCAGAAGCAAGGGGTCGGTTACCTTGGGTCAATATGGGCGTGGCCCTCCTGGGTTTTCTCCACTGTCAAAAAAATGTCTCCAAACGAAAATCGTTTATTCATACCTTCGGAAAGGTCT
The DNA here is from genome assembly GCF_026151205.1 of Bolinopsis microptera. Lineage (NCBI taxonomy): Eukaryota > Metazoa > Ctenophora > Tentaculata > Lobata > Bolinopsidae > Bolinopsis > Bolinopsis microptera. The sequence continues at coordinate 10,004,531 of NC_087079.1, forward strand.
GTGCAAAGTTTCGTGATTATCTGAACATTTACAGGTTCATAAATGTCCATAAATGACTAGACTACACAACTTTAGAGTTAACTTTAGAGAAACTCATAAGTCATTTATCTCAAATTAAGCTGTTAGTGTCCATGATCAACCTATGGCGACAATGTTTTACGTGAAATGTAAAAATCAGGAGTAATATAAAAAGTGTATTTTTAGATTAAAGTGCTAGCTCATAGTTTTAGAATTGTATAGATTAACGTATAGGCAACACCGTAGTGCGCAATAGAAAACTCAGTTCGTGCTCCGAAACGGATTCTTTCACCGTCAGCCAAAACTGTGGCGGGAGAGGCTGTGCAACCTGTCCCCAACTGTTCAACTCCAACGAAGTTATCACTGTCAATGGTTTGGATTTAACTCTGGATTTCCGGTTGACATGTAAGGACAGCAATATAATTTATGTCGCCCAATGCCAAATTTGTAATAAACTTCCCCAGAGCCTAAAAGACGACACCTATTTCGGCCAAACGGTTTCTCCATTTCATATCAGAATGAATGGACACAGAAACAAGTTTAAAATTGATAATGAATTGTCATTTGAGAAGTCGGCACTTGCCATGCATTGTTTTCTAGCGCATAAATCTGATTTCACTATGGGAGTTTTTAAATTAGGTGTAGTAAGAAAAGTCCGACCAACAGCACTTGATAGAGAAGAGAGCATTCTTATTTCAAAATTTAGAACTAATATTTTTGGGTTAAATAGGATTGTAGTTACTCGCTGAATAATCTGTTATGCTCTGTTGTCCATTCTACCTAGCACATTGAGCTCTTTAGTAAAGTTTCAGATTAAAATCTGTTTGAATTTTCAAGTTGTTAACTTTTAAATTGCTTTCATTAGTCTAACCTAATTTTATTTTTATAGGCTAGTGATGTAAATATACGAAGAATTCACCTATATTTGTGCTGTCTTACTATGTGTCCAAACCAAATTGATAGATTAACGTTGGTCGTTTAACCATCTAACAATCGATCGTGCCGTAATATATGGCCAAAGAATAATAGGGTCTTGGAAATTCTATAGTTGTTCAGTGGGTCGATTGACTGAACACGTTTGCACTTGGTATTTAAACTTACCAGTAGTTTATTTATGTTATGTACCGACGATAATGCAATTAGGATAACAACTAGGTAAGCCGTAAGTCTAATTCAAAACACACCGCACACCGTACACTCAAATCAGTATTTGTATTTGGTAGACCGGGTACTTTGGCGGGAATTCTGTTCCCACGGCACAGTTCTGATAGAAGCTACTTCTACTAATGGTCCCAGAGGAACGGCTGTAAAGTAGCCAGACTTCTTGTCTCCTGTACTGGCTGACAGATTCGGATTAAGGGGGGGGGCCAATGGATATTTTTTTGTGAAACTTGATTTCGAGATAGTAGTTGACCAACAAACAAAGACCAGTGACCGAACTTTTGAGGGGGTCCCGGACCCCAACCGCCAAACGGTGCGCACAGGGCAGCCACGCCCATATTTGGTCCAAATTAGGCCCAATTTAGCCAAATACCCTGAACATGCCCAAAACCAAGGTTTATGGTGCTCTACTCGTAGCTAGTGGTCTCCTGAACTCGTATATGAAATTTCATCAAGATTGGACGAAAAATGACTGAGTTATGAGCCAAAAACCATATGCCCATATTTGGGCATACGCACCAAATTTGGTAGATTTCGGCCCATAAATTGGCCAAATATCAATATTTTTGAATGAAACTTACTTTATATGAAAGGTAAGCATAAACTACATATTATCTGTAAGTTATAGCTTAATATCTGTTTAAATGTGGATACTAAGGCGAAAAAACCACAAAAAATGAACTAAATTGCCCATATCTCGGTTCGCGATATTTGCGGAATTGATCTCATTAAAATTGTAACAACTCAATCAGTTTTCAAAATTTTTGCATGAAATTTTCGTAATCGACTCGAAATTGCATTTCCACCTTATTTTAAATACGGATTTTTGATTTAGGCCTCCAAAAAAATTTGGCGGCCAAATTCCAAAATTATCTCACAAAAATTCAGAATTTGGCCGCCAAATTTTTTTGGAGGCCTTAATCAAAAATCCGTATTTAAAATAAGGTGGAAATGCGATTTCGAGTCGATTCCGAAAATTTCATGCAAAAATTTTGAAATCTGATTGAGTTGTTACAATTTTAATGAGATCAATTCCGCAAATATCGCGAACCGAGATATGGGCAATTTAGTTCATTTTTTGTGGTTTTTTCGCCTTAGTATCCACATTTAAACAGATATAAAGCTATAACTTACAGATAATATGTAGTTTAGGCTTACCTTTCATATAAAGTAAGTTTCATTCAAAAATATTGATATTTGACCAATTTATGGGACGAAATCTACCAAATTTGGTGCGTATGCCCAAATATGGGCATATGGTTTTTGGCTCATAACTCAGTCATTTTTTGTCCAATCTTGATGAAATTTCATATACGAGTTCAGGAGACCACTAGCTACAAGTAGAGCACCATAAACCTTGGTTTTGGGCATGTTCAGGGTGTTTGGCTAAATTGGGCCTAATTTGGACCAAATATGGGCGTGGCTGCCATGCGCGCACCGTTTGGCGGTTGGGGTCCGGGACCCCCTCAAAAGTTCGGTCACTGGTCTTAGTTTGTTGGTCAATTGCTATCTCGAAATCAAGTTTCACAAAAAATACCCATTGGCCCCCCCCCTTAAAGTTAGAAATTTCGCTATGCTATAAATATAATTGCTCTCGGAATTGAACAAACTCGTACTTATCTAGATCCTTTCTAAATTCGTTATTATTATTAGAGTTCGTTATTATTATTAGAGTTTCATGGATTGGGGAAAAATAATCGGTACAGTCTCCCTGCTTGTGTAATTAAGCAATGAAAACAATCCAAAATTATCACATATGACATAAGTTGTAATAGCAGAAACTTTCTAACCGTACATTCACCCGCCACTGTCCAAGAACCTATATCACTGTTTAAAATCATGACGTGAGCACTGTACATCCAATCAGCTATTCCTTTAGTTAGGATGATAGCCAAAACTATAAGGATTTTGGAGAACTAGGGTAATAGTCATAATTCTAAAATTTGAGTGTTTTAATGACAACAATAAACATTTGCAACGTATTACGCTATGCCAGCGCGCACTGAGGGACTTCGTGACGTCACGAGGCCACAGCTTATTATTGCAATAACACGCGTTACACGTACGCTAGAGAGTTGGTTCTTTCGGCGATACGATTCTTTACCAGTTTGTCACAGCTGATTTAAATCTTAGCCAAATTGGAGACTACAAATTTTTCAGTTAACTGGTCCTTTAAAATAGAAAGTCATGAGACCTTTGCAACTGTTATGATGGTCTAGAATTAATGTAATGTTAATTTGTCCCTGTATTTAATAAGTGTTCCTTTACTAACCAGTTAGAATAGCAAGGCGGTGGGAAGTATCAACAGAACTTGCAAAACACAGTACGTGTTTTAGCTTATTGACAAGGTGGATTAGTACTAGGGCTTTGTCCTCTAGCTGACATCGTATCTGGTTTTGCTGTAAAAATAAATTGTAAGAAACGAGAATTTAAACTATGGTTTAAGTGCGACAAAATATTCAATCTTTCAGTAGAAAGTAGTTGCAGCAGAAAATAACTTTAAAAAATTTTAGGAGATTCCAGATTACTAACCACGAGTGTGCTAGGTAACGTGTATTTGCCCCCACAACTATACAATTTAGGTTTATACATCTGTAAAGGTGCCAGTTTGGAGGGGTCGTGAGTAACAGTAGCTGAGAATAACAACTTCTGTAAGGGCAGGGCAGGTTCAGAGAGTTGTGAGACACTGAGGGGAGTGTTGGGAGTGTAGCGGCGTGTTCGTACTACTGGCTGCATTGGGTGTCCTGGAGAGAGGATCAGGATTGTTTCATGGTCAACTGCATGACTAACTCATGCATGTTTATAAGAACATTTTCATAACTTTAAGTTTGCCTTGCCAAAATTTCAATTTTAAAAATTATGACCTTGAGTAAGATAAATAATAATATAAGAAAGAAGGGTAACTTACTGTTCGGGTCAGGGTTGTACACAGTTTTATAAAGTGAAGGTAGCCAATCTTGGTAAGTTTGATTCAACAAGGTGTCCATTTCGTCAATAACCTGGGAGGGAGCGTTAATAAAAACTGCAGTCCAACATTTATAATTGCTTTGAGGTGATATTATAAAACAGCATAAATTATAATTACGAATAAACTCTTTTTGGTTTGCATAATATGATGAAAAAGTTTAAAGAATGAGAACCTATCTAAGAAATTAGCCCACCCTTTTGGCTTCTCCCTGTAAAATACTGGTGCTTAGAAATTAAAATCTGAATAAAACATCAATAAATCACATTTCTCGGAAAGACAAACAGCGCATTTACCAAGAATCGAAGGTTTTGTAGAGTAAAGAGTTTGGTGTCCCTAAGATGATTAACGAGTCGACCAGGGGTTGTGACCGCTACATGAGCAAGACATGAACCCTGGTCTGTGAACATGTTCTTCTGTTCCGTTGGGAATGTGTCCTTTCCGGACAGCAGCACAACCTGAACATATGATCATTTGTTCAGTCTAGGAATGTTTAAATTAGATGTAATTTACTAGTATTTCACGTCCTAAAGAGTTGTTTGTTTGGACAGCTTACTGCTTACATAATATGCGCTCTTGAATTCTCAGAATTGCTCAATCTGAAGTCATAATATCATGCCGTCAGATCAATAGAACCACGTTTGCGCGCGAAATATGCGCGTGCGTATTGCTAACTTAATACAGAATAATACTGAAAACTAGCAATCATCAAGACCTCTTTCCTGCTTCTTTAGAAAGTGTACGTACGCGTAGTTTACCGGAATCGAAATAGTCACAGTTTAGCGATTAACATAAATCATTAGATTCGAGAATGATATGATTACGAGACGAAACTGAATTAAGAATGTTATCATAATCGACGAAGTTAAATCAGAACCCTCAGAATGTTCGTAGACTGACCTTAATTAGTTTGTTGAAGTTGTTAAAAACTTGTTTCACTTGATTCGCCAGATTCTTTGTAGGTACCACGACTATAGCTTGTAGCATTGGTGGTAACTTGTATAGACACTGCGTATAAATAGCAACTTTTAGAGCGTTGATAATGAAGTTTGAAGGCTTCCGATTCTACAAAAATTGTCAAATTTTGTAGGAAAGCCTTTGATTTGATATATTCAAGAGTCAAGACACTGACTTAACAAACCGAACTTCCCTACAAATATCAATTATCAGCAGTACACGTCTCCACGGGGCAAGAAGAATTATGGCAGATAAAGGAAATAGAACTAAGTTGTGTACTCAACAAACCTGAACAAGAGACAGTACATACACTAGAGTTTTACCAGAGCCCGTGGGAGCAGACACACAGATATCAGTTGGAGGAGTAAGATGTCGAGTTAGCAGGGTGGTTTTCTGACATCCAGATAGTATGTCTGGGATTATCTGACTCTGTACTGAAATAATTCACATTTTATTTCTCAATATGTCATGGAGTGCTGTTATTGTACACGCAATGAACTTATTTTGGTGTTTCATTGGTTAAAACTTTCTGAGATAAGAACTATATTACCAACCAGGGAATAAAGCGTTGATTTCCATAGACGCTAGTACATCGACAAGGGATTCATCCAGCAAACCAAAGTCTGCTAAAGTGCAAACGTTTTCAAACTCTGGGTCCACGATCTCACAATTAACAATCCAATCAGGCAGATCACGTTTAACGTGTTTCGCTTTCTGTAGAGTCTTGTGTCTACCCAAAATGGTCCATTCTTCTTCTTCTTCTTCTTTCTCTACATTTGCTTCTTCTGTTTCTTCTTCTACCTTTGATTCAACTGTATCCTCCTCAATGGTTTCGGGATAATCAGTTACAACGGCACCATTCGTTTCTTCACACACTTGTTCAGAGACAACTCCAGAACTTGTTTCTTCACTTACTTCCTTCTCCAAAACTTCGACAACACGTTCTCTCTTCTTTTTCTTTCTCTTCTTTTTAGGTGAAGTTTCGTTATCAGCAACGTCACCACTTTCTGGTTTTTCGTTTAAAGTATCGACAACAGAATTAATCATCTCCTGAGGTTTACTGATGTCCAATGATATTTCATTATCTTTATCAGCTACTTCAATATCATGTTTCTTCTTTTTCTTCTTTCGCTTCTTTTTTGGCTCAGATTCTTCACTCTCGCCATTTATGGTTCCAATTTCCTCTTCTTCCATTCTCGAACATCCTTGTTGGATAGAACTATCTTCAGCAACTTTCTTCTTTTTTCTCTTGGGTTTAACAGCTTCATTTTCGCCTGCCCCGCTTACTTTTCTTCTTTTCTTAGGATGCTTTTTAGTACCATTTGACGACAACACATCTGATAACTCGGCCACATTTTTGGTAGGCTGTTTCTGTTTGGCAGCTATTTTCTGTTTTAATGCCTCTAATCTCTGTTGTGATGTTGTCTCATTCTGTTCGACAGTGTCCTCGAATCTAGCAAAGAACATTCTGGAAAAAGCACTGATTATATCTACTGTGAATGTAACTTGTAATTTTATATGATCAATTTCTAAGATCTTATTGATAGAATTTTAAAAGGATCGCATTATCAGAGTGCAAGTGTAAGGTAATTAATGTCGCTAGAAGAAGATAACAATGATAATTTAATTACGGTTTATAATTATCCAATCTATTTGATATTTAAATCTGAGCAGTAAAAGTCACATTTATGAAAACGAACAATTATCTATCCACGGATCTAGATTACAATTTACACCAAAACACTAAAGCCAAGCAGTTAAGAGATATTCAAGACTTGATGCAACCATTTAACATTATGTTTTTAAACTCCGCTTAATTTAACTTGAAATTTGAAATCAGTATATTTTTACTTCTCATCTACTCATTTAAAATAAACTTCATGGCACAGGACGTATCACGTGACAGTAGTAATATCTGTAACAATATCCAGTTTACATTTTATCTAACTGAAATGAGAGACACTAAAGCAGAAGCAATAGAATAGAAGATCCCAGATTATGAAATATGAATTCTAAGGCATTGGTACAGTACCACAAATACATTTTCACGGGTCACAGATTCATGCATTACATTAAAGATTCATGCACCTTTAAACAAAGAATTTAAACTGTTCAATAATGTCTGCAAATTTTTTCACTTTTGAGTATGCGCACTGCACAATGTGTATGGAAAACTGTTTGTTGTTGATTTTTTTCGGCAACGATAAATTTTAACAATTCAGTATTTATCAAGAAGTAATATCTTTTAATCCTGTACACTAAAAAAGTAAATTGGGAAATCTAAATCTTTTGGGAGTTCAAACTGTAAATTTGTTGGTTAATTTCTGGATCAATTTCTAATTACACCTAATCAAATTCACGACAATTACACACATATATGAATAAATTAAATGACTAATTATAAAACAATCAAAGCATAATAAACTTTCGAGTAATGTCAGTACAAAATCTCCAAGAATTTATGAGAAAATTAAAACTTTATATTTCCCCCGATTTATCACCACGTGATTGCAGTTTTTACATTTAAACTGTTGCCGAGCACATTTCAAAAAATTCTCAATCCAAGTTCTTTTTTCCCGCTTTTTTTTCTTACAACAGAAATATTTCGTCTGAAGAGCTGGCCGGTAGTTCGTCATCCGTGTAGAAGTCGCGTCGTCCGCGTTTGTAGCGGGTTCGCACGGCCGTTCTAGAGCCGTGTGGTCCAGGCTCGACGATACTCACTGTCGAGGCAGATCTGAGGGAGAGTTGTGAGTTAGGTCACGTGATATATCAAGGTTGTTTGTTGGATTGGTGAGGTCACGTGATATTACATGTGGCAGTAAGAGGCGTACCAATAACTTTCAATAAGGGAATGAGTGAAGCAGTGAATTAAGGGACCACCCTCAGGGCTCAGGCCTCAATAGGTGCTGATCCCTGGTGAGGCAGGGTTGGGTAAAATATAAGGTAATTCTGTAGACTTATAAGAGCCCCCACCCCCTTAGAGAAACTCAGGTACGTATTCAATGTCAGAGTGTGTATGTGCTGGTGGACTGTTCTATTTTTACACTTTTCAAATTATATTAGCGTATCTTGATGACAACATTACGCAATAAATGTGGAATACAATACTGTATCTAACCCCTTATATAATATGTGATTTACCTGATTGCTTTCATGCACAAGTTAACTGTTAAGTCTAAAAGAATACATTACATAACAGGATCAAAAATGATCACATTAATCAAAAAAGTACTTTATCTGCCCCAGGAGCTGAAGCTATCATGCAAATAACGAGATAACTATTAGAAATCTGTTAACTGTCTGTACGTATTATATGTATCATGTATGTTAGTAATATTATAACTGACATTTTAAGATGACATATGCTGTAAATCATGGCGAAATAATCTGAACTAAAAGACTAAAACTCATTAAAATTTAGTAGAAATTGATACTATTCAAGACTGTGATCAAATTTGATATAATCTGTGTTTTAGGTGTATAAAGTAAGCAAGTGTAACACACTATGTTGAATTAGCTGAAACTTATGACGTTTGATACTGGACACCATTTTACAGGTCGCAGAAACATGTACATTACGATGGAGAGTTTGTATTTAATACATCACATAGATAGTGTGAAGTTCACAACATATCACTACATGCACAAGTGTCAAATAACGTTAAAACAACAAACATTCCCTGGCCCTTGCACCTTGCAAATTTCAATTAAATGTTGATCGGAGAAATTTACTTCTAAAATCAAAAACGAGATTTTATCTTATTAGCGTATTTTAGTGTAAAATCCGGATTGGATCCGGATTTAGTGATGAAGAACTAGCGAATCACAAGATCACAAGATCACAAAGTCATCGAATTTGAGACGGCAGTACGAATCCCAGGGTCAGGCTAGCACTAGATTGAATCAATATAACTAAATTAGTTATATTGTTATTAATTAACTAGCGTCCCTTGGAATTCAACTGGCAGTCTTAACCTGATCAGAGATACACAAACATGTAGTACAAGACACATACACGTCTTTTACTATACCTCAAAACTACAAGAGGTGGAACACATTTAGTTTATACACTGAAAAGGGAGAGTTGGTGTTAAAGACTTTGGTTATTGACATTGTTATTTAAAATGCTATAATATTATATTATTAATAGAATGCAAGTATACTTTACTGACCAGTTATCTTTTCAAAGAATAATATAACAATTTCATTTTATAGATTAGTCAAAGAATAATAATATAAGGTTATACGAAGAATGGGAAGTACACATTTTACGCACAAATATTTTGTAAGACACGGATTAGGTTCACAATCATGCAGTGACAGAATGAAATTGTGATTACGGAAAAATAAATTACTGAAGTTCATTGATTAGTTAATTAATATGGATTCCTTTAATTAATTGAATAAAGACAAGAGTAAGCTACTATAATAATATACTAGGTATAATAAGGTTACAAATTATCGAAATTTAAAAAAACTTAGGTATTTGCTTCATATCAATAGAACCAACGTATAAAAGATGAAACTTGTATTATTATATTTTGCTCCGAAAATCATCTTCGTGCAAGTTACACTTTCCAGTCAAATACATTTTGTGATCAGTCATGAAGCAAGTTTTGAACCAAGTACGATGTTTTATTTCAGATCAAGTGTTTTGATGATTTTATTAAAACAAGTTTGATCACCCTCTTAAAAAACAGTAAGTTTCGTAGTACTGTGAGATATGCAATCAGGCATATTACAAATCTACAGATAAATCATAAAAATTCCATCTTCTCCCACCGTGCTTCTTGTGCTATTATAGTTCACACTTCACATCAAATACCCAAAGACAATGCAATCACTGCTGCACGCACATCAGTGACCTATAGGACCTGCAGCTCCAGCTTCCTGCGTGAAAGAAACGCCTTATCTACACCTCTTACTGAGATGCCTATCACTCCTGTACTTGCGAACCTGTACTCACGAACTGTACTTGCCCCCAAGTCTACAGCTGAACCAGTAAGCTCCCCGTCGCTGCACAACATACGTAGATCTTCTCTGTCACTATCTGGCCTCTCGCAACTCAACAGCATGGACAGCTCCCCAGTTGGATCTCCTCTGGCATCAAGCTCCCCCTCCGTGACCAGCAGTAAAACTTCAGTGTCTGATAGTGAGACATTCCCTCTCAGTTTGGAAGCCATGTTAGAAGCCATTGACTCATTGAAAGAAAAAACGGTGAAAAACGAACTTTCTCGTCATGGCAGCTCAAACTCAGGGTCCCTCATTGACTGTAAGAAACGACTCAAGAAAGCTGTGAAAGCATGCCACAAACGCCTTAGCGTGCTTCTTCTTGAGCCTCCTTCCACCTCAGCTGAGCCTGATTGCGTCACCCACTCCCTCCAAACCATGGAAAACTCTGTTATTGATCTTCAAGCTAAAATTAGTCTGCAACACACCACCCTGCAAACTCTTGTATTGTGTTCTGACGATAAATCCAGTCAAAAAGGTAGTACCAGCTCCCCTAATTTGTCCAACGAACTGAACACTGTGGACAAGAGACTCGAGAAGCTTGAAGAAATCATGAGCAGCATCAACTCAAAACAGCAAGACACTGCTACCTCCCTCAAAGCCTTTGAAGTTAATATCACTGCTATTAAGAGCGAGGTTGAGGACTCTAAGGCCTGCCTGCAGTCTCTCCAGCTCAAAGACCATACAAATCCCTCAAACAAAAGGCCCTTGCCCCACTCTGCTCAAAACCAGAACCGTGGAAGGTCAAATGGCACACTCCCTGACTCTCGTAGAAAAACCAGAAAACCAAGAAAAGTTCTCCTCCTTCATGACTCCCAGATGAACGGATTTATAGCAGAGTCTTTCTCCTCTGGGTTTAAGGTTGAAAAAAAGAAAGTAGGTTCCTATTCTGACCTAAACGGAACACACATGAGAGATGTGATTAAACAACCAGAGGTTGACTGTTACATTCTTCAGCTTGGAGTAAATGATTACAGATATAAAGACCGTCCTGTAAATAAAGCAGTCGAGGATGCAAAAAAAGCCATTGACACACTCCTCTCTAGCTCCAGTGCTAAGATTGTCGTCTCCCTGCCCACTCCAACTCCTGGCCCATTAAGTGATTTAACAAAACAATTTGTCTCGGAAATCACCCAATTTGTCTCCACGCAAAGAGAACTAAGTGACTTACACCGGCGCCTCTTCACTGTAAACAACACTGGAAACTTTTCCCGTGCCATCTCTGCTGCCGGGTCATCCCAAGACTCTCCTAACCCACTGAAGGAAGACCAACTTCATGTCTCAGAGTATGGTCTAAAAAAACTTTGTGTTAACATAAAACTTGGCCTTTATCGTGCCTTTGGTATGAGATCCCATAGAATGCAGCCCTCTACTGCAGAGCGCTAGAATAACCCTAAAATTCAAAAACAAACAAGCCTCACGAGATCAAGTCGCTGTAATGTCCTGGAACATTCAGGACAGTACAGGAGACGGATCTAACAAATTTGAAAATAACGAATTTCTGACAATCCTCAAACAAGCAAACATTCTATGTCTCCAAGAAACTAAGAAGCAGGTTAAAATCGAAGGATACCTTTCCTTTAATAGCAACCGCAAAAATTCTCGCTCAGGAGGGGTCTGCATTCTTGCTGAAAATGATTTAAGAAAAGGTGTTTCCTGTGTTCCTTGTAGTGAATCTGACGATATTATTGTTGTTAAACTTGACAAAAACTTTTTTAAGCTTGATTTTGATCTATTTTTAGTATGTTATTATATTAGCCCTGCATATTCGTCCTATGTCAAGAAATATCCAGACTATACTGCTAAGACCTTCTCTGCTCTTGACACCCTCTGTATTAGACTACGTCAAAAAGGAGAAGTTATCATGTGTGGCGATGCAAATGCAAGAACTGGAAAACTCCCAGACTATATCCTCTCTTGTAATGCACCTGCCATGCATGACATCTATAATGATATTGGACTTGAACATGACATTGAAGAACCCAGAAACAACTCTGACCTGACTATATCTGAACCCCACTGCCAACATTTTCTTGACATGGTTATTAATAACCAACTGAAAATTCTTAATGGGCGTACCCTCGGGGACACCACTGGAAAAATGACCTGTCACAAATATAATGGAAGCAGTGTGGTCGATTATTTTGTAATCACCTCGTGGGCAAGAGATCATGTAAACTCTCTTCAAGTTAAAGAGTTTACATCATACTCTGACCACTGTCCCTTAGTCTTGAAACTCACCACATTCGAACCATTTGTTGCCAACTTCCAGCTCCCAGACTTTTCTAATTTACCGTGTGGCTATAAGTGGGACAACAACAACTCCCACTTACTATTTAAAGCAGCCCTCAACTCGCCCGAAATTGTCCATAACCTGGAAAACATTGTAGCAAACGAATTTAGCGGCACCTTGGAGGGCAATAATGAACTGAACGATGCAATTACTAACTGTCTCCACAGTGCTGCTGATATAGCATTAAAAGTGAAAAAACCTCCTAAAAATTCTGCCCAAAAGAAATGGTTTGATCCACAAGTCAACTCCTCGAGACGCAACCTAAATAGGCTAGCAAACCGGCTAGGTAGTAAACACTGCAACAACATTCTCAGACGAGAATATTATAAGCAACGCAATAAGCACAGCAATCTTGTTAACAGTAAGAAATTATCCTTTCTTAGGAAGCTAAATGAAGCTATTGAAGAGGGTCATATTCTTGACTGGAAAAAATTTAAAAGGCTAAAACAAGAACATGACACTAGTCCCCTACTAGACAAATTCGATCTGGCTAGCTTTCATGATTTCTTTGCTTCCCTCTATAATAAACCAGACCAGGAACCAGATCTCACTCACCACAATCACAGACATTACCCTGAACCACCAGATCTGGACATCCTAAACAAGCCCATATCTGATTCTGAACTTACTTCCGCAATCAAAAAGCTCAAAAAGGGTAAAAGTTGCTCAAATGACTTGATCTCAAACGAGATGCTTCAGAGCCTAACTCCGCTTTGTTTCCAAGTCATCCTCAAAACATTCAACCACTCTCTGGTCTCAGGCTACTATCCATGGCATACCAGTATTATCACTCCTATCTATAAATCAGGCAACCCCTTCAGCCCAGACAATTACAGAGCAATAGCAGTTGGCAGTTGTATGGGTAAGCTGTTCTCTAGCATCTTACTTGAACGTCTGTTACACTTCAAAAAGCTCTACTGTCCTGACCCAAAAGAACAGCTTGGATTTTCGAAAGGTGCCCAAACTAACGATCACGTTTTCACCCTCAAGACAGTAATTGACAAATACACAAAAGCTAAAAAGGCTCGTCTTTATGCATGCTTTGTTGATCTAAGAAAGGCCTTTGACACTGTATGTAGGGACCTCCTTCTGCACAAAATTACATGCCTTGGAATAACCGGTAACTTCTTCAACTGCCTAAGTGATATGTACAAAAACTCTATTGCCCATATAAAAATTTCCAAACTCTTGTCGCCTAAAATTGATATTGGCAAAGGAACGGAGCAAGGACACCCCCTATCGCCAGACCTCTTTAAAATCTACATTAATGACTTTTCATCTCTCCTGAAATCTGTTGGTGACTATCCAGTTCTTGCTGACGTTCTGATATCACATCTGCTGTGGGCTGACGATCTTGTCCTTCTTGCTCTAAGTCCCGAGGCCTTGCAAGTCAATATCAACATTCTATTTGATTTCTGTAACTCCATGGGCCTTGAAGTAAATATTAAGAAAACTAAGATTGTAATATTCAGCCCTCCCAAACGAAAGCAGTCCTATGAAACATTCACATTGGGAGGTCAGCCCATCCAGCACACCGATAAATACTGCTATCTTGGCATAATATTCCACAGAAATGGATCGTTTACAGCAGCAAATACTGAGCTGAGGGCCAAGGCTCTCCGTGCTCTCTATGGCCTCAAAGGCAAAATAGTTAAGGATGCCCTCTCACACCGTGCCCTTAATATTCTATTTGACTCCTTAATAAAACCAATCCTGCTTTATGGCTGTCAAGTCTTATGCCCCCACTCAAAAACCATGAGATACCTTTCAAAAATAGATGACAAAGCCAACCCCCAGCATACCTTGAAGTACATTGCACAAGACCACTATGAAAAATTCCACCTAAAGTTTATCAAGTGGTCTTTGTCTGTACATTCAAAAGCATCAAATATAGGTTGCTGGGGCGAAAGCGGGCGCCACCCTCTATTCTTTGAAGCCTGCAAACTTGCAATAGATTACTATAGTCGCCTTGAAAACACTGAAAACGAACTACTCTGTGCTGCATTTCACGAACAAATCATGTTGGGACTTCCTTGGTATACCAACATCTCAAAGCTTCTCACCAAATACAACTTCACCCCCTCATCTTCCTCAAAATCTAAGCTCTCCACCCAAATCAGTCATAACATGAGGGAAGAATTCGTGAATACCTGGAAAGCTGCCAAGGCCTCCTCGCCAAAACTAGAATTCTATAACTTAATTAAACATGATTTCGAACCAGAGGCATACCTACGAATTATCAAAATACCGGATGTTCGAAAAAGTCTGACAAGGTTTCGTATCAGCTGCCACAACCTCTACATCGAAAGGGGCAGATACGAAACCCCCCTTGTACCAAGAGAAGAACGTTGGTGCACCTACTGCTTTTTCAGCAAAGGGCTCAAGCCTATTGAGGACGAAAGTCACGTATTGATTGACTGTTTGCTCTACTCCTCAGTTAGGGAAAAATTCAATTTCCATCCCCTAAACATTACTGACCTAGTCGGTTTGCTCTCCAACAAAACTCTAGATCCTACCACACTCACTGCCACAGCAAGAGCAATCCATTCAATTCTCTCTGTGAACGAAAATTATACAGCCTACTATAAGAGCCCAGATTTCCACTCAAATACTGGCAAGTGCATAATGCTATAGGACCTTAAAATAAGATTGAACCATACAAACTCGATTTATCTATTTTTCTAAAACTAGCATTATATAACATTTCTAAATTATCCCTACACACTTGTAAATAATTAGAATTGTGTAACTTAAATTATTTCAGAATTACAACTATTGTGTACTCAATAAAGTAATTATCACTTTTGTATCCTTGTATCCTTGTATCCTTGTATCCATCATACACCTCACTGTACACATGCAGTGATCACACAGGTATTAATCACACGTTTATCACACATCTATTACAATCACACCTTGTTGATCACACATCTCACTTACCAGTAAAACAAGTGTCAGGTATAACCGCAGCACTTTGTCACATCATGTGTGTGATGTTAACATGAAAGGAGCGTGTGAGTGATTGTGTGACTCGGAGTGAAATGTAGTTAATTTAAAATTATTAATCACATAATTTCATTATTTTATTTAGCGTATTATTTTATTTAGCGTATTATTTATATTTATATTATTATGTAGGGTGATGTTAAAAGTATGTTGATAGCAAGAGATATCATCATGAGGTTGATCATGCCTTTAAAGTAAGATCAGATATGGGCAATTCCACGTAGTGTAATTCACACTTTGCACAAAATTTAGCTTTTAATTGCATGCTAATTGTAGGCTAACATTAGCAGCATGATAATATAAAGTCAGAATGAAGTTTAAACGTTTGTGATGATGTGGCAACAAAAGTTTAATGTCTATCTCTTATACTTTTTATGTGAGCAGCATTTTAAAAAGTAGGCGTTATTCACAGGCATAATTTGGTGTTTTAGAAATCTTGCCTTAAAATTGCAATTTGTGCCCCAGTGTAATAGCAGAAGTTACAATAAGGCTTGATCACAATAAAGTACACATTTTTTCAACTTCCTATGTCCTTCCTAACATAAATTTGTGGAATGTGTGTAGTACAGGGACAATATAGGAAGTAAACGTTATTCACATTTGGACGTAGTGTAACTCACACTCTGCCCAGATGCTCTGTTTGTGCGTTGTATTGATGTTTGCTTGTTCTTAATTTGGTTGCTGCTATTGTAAAATGGTGAAGTAGACTGACTATTACTGATTTTAAATTAAATTGACTACTAATTGGTCCAATGAGATACTGGTAATGGTGTAGATTACACCCTACTGCCATACCACAGTGGTCCGGGCGCCCATGCGAGGTAGACATAAGACATAGGCATGACTAAGGGGTATGATATACCACATAACATGTATTCTAGGAGTATCTTGCCCCCAAATAACGTTTAAAAAGGTTTTTTATTTTAGAGTGATTAAATGGATATTTGACCTCAAATATTAATTTTACCTCATTTTTTGTCAAAAATTGCATTTTTTGGCAATTTTTTGCCATTTTTTAGGACAAACTACAAAAATAAGTTGCAAATTAACTTTGGTAAGCATCTATAAGTTGATCTATCTGTAAGTATAGGACATTTAGAGTAATCCTAGAAAAATGTACAGTGTAATATTGTGGCATGATTTTTTTATGAGCTCTCAAAGGTTCATGATTAGACAGAAATTGGGTGAAATTTATAACTTTTTGAATCCATTTTTAGACCATTTTATCACTTATATCAATTCTAAACTACTTCTTTGTGTTTTTAATGTGGAGAGGTCATCAAGAGCTTTAATTTGATGCCTCTATACATGGTTTTTGATGAAAATTAGAATTTTTTGGGGCAAAAACACTGCTCTTTTGAGCAAAATTTAGTTACGTGACAAGAAAATAAGGTAATTTTAGCCCCAAATTGCTGATATTTTCTGAAAATAAGCCTTTAAATTACTCAAATAAGTGTTCCCAGACCTAACAATGACTATAAAATACTTTCAAATCAATTTTGATGTCCTAATCCATTTAAAAATCATTATTTTTGCGATTTAAGGTCTAAAAGTGGCACATTTTGCCCTGGCGGAACCCTAATTTCGATTAAATTACCAACACTTTCAGGCAGTTGTTGAAAATAGGTCCCTGGAATTGCCCTGGAAGTATTGAAAGTACAATTTATTTCACAACAAAGCATTTAAACCACTTGTATTATTAATTTTCCGCTGTGTAAATTACACTACCAAGCTGTGAATTACGCTACCTGTGAATCACACTACCCCTACTTTTTGCACTTCCAGTGTGACAAAACGAATGAAATTTTCTGACCTTTATAGATGACTAAAGTTGCCGTTAGAGAGAGAGTTACGAATCAAACAGACTTATAGTGTAGCCACAGTAAAACATTTTTCACTATTTGGTAGCGTTATTCACACGCGAAGAGGAAAAATTTGATCATAAGACACTCAAAAAGTAAAGAAATTTGGCCCTCAAAATTAGGCTGGCCTTCTATCTGAAGCCCACTAGGTTTATATACAGGATAAAATATTGAATTCTACGATTAATAAAGCTCCCTAAAATCTTTCGGAAAATAACTGGATATTCACACTAAAGATACACTAAATTTAAGCCAACTTTGACGCGCTACAGTTTTTAAACTAGGCTAGATATCAACAAACGGTTTTTTGCCCCTGAAAATATGGTCAAATATCTTTAAGATTTTCTATCTCTCCCAAACCACCTCCAAACTTTATTATTTTGTTACTGGTTACCGTTATCGTGGAATTGCCCATATAGTAACTTAAGATGTGTAGAGATTAGCAGAGGAGATGTTTGTGAGATGCAATACTGTCTGAATCATTCAAATAAAATGAGGCGTGAAAAGTTGGAATACAGCAATAACAATAAGAATATATTGAGAGTATTAAAACTTTAAAACGCTTGCCTGGTAAGATTGGTAACGTTAGCGAGCTGAGGCGAGAAGTCTAGATTAGAGTTTGATCTGAGTTTGGTGGTGGACTCACGCGTGGCCTGCATCACGTGATCAAACCGTGAGAAGAGACTGTCAAGCTGTTTGTCTTCGTCGGGGGACGTGCACGCCGCGCGGGATATGGGACTAGGGTCGGAGGCTGGGGATGTTAGGTTAATCTGGAGATATTTTTTTTTTATCTCACACTTATTTTACTTCGGAGTATTCCAACAGCCACATTGTTACACAAGTGTAACTAGCCAATTACAGGAAGCCGAAGGAAAAAATATATCAGATAAGAAAATGTAATATTATAGGATAGATATTATATTTGAGTATTTTGAATACTGTTCATGGCACTCAGCCAGCTGGATTCAAACAAGAATTCAAGAATCAATAAAATACTTTTCGTTCTTTTATCAATTTCAGTGTTCACAAGCTTGGAACATGATAAAGGAAGTTTTAAAGCTTTTTCAGATGATAAGCCGCAAAATTGTAATCTTATCTAATTCTACATAATGTTATTTAAATATAAAGTTGCTCTACAAATTCTAAGATAACCCCGGCTCCCTCACGTACAACTTACCAGTTGGGGTAGTAGCGTCAATAGAAGCGGCTACTTGTGATCCTCTGTCATTATTAGGTATGGGATGAGTCACGTGATTAGGTGAAGTCACGTGGTTTGATGACGGACTCACGTGATGACCATTACGCTGTTTTGAGGGAATGTTTGGTACTGGTATCAGCAGCATGTCTCTGAGGAGATTGTTGAGATTAATTGAGTTTGATAAGATATATTTTAAGAATGAAACAGTTCAGTTCAGGCAAGATGAGTTTGCAGTCTGAATAGTTTGCAACATACATATTATATACGACTCTAGAAATTTTAATATTATTGGATCACGCCCCACTGTGACATTGTCAGCTGCATCATTATTTATCCTAATTAATCCCATATGTATAGTAATTAACCCCAGCTGACATATATAATGACTTACAGTATTAAAAGCAGCCTAAAAAAGGATATCAAATTTAATATGAAAGTCATTATATATTTTTTCTTTTTGTACGTGTCTTCAAAGTACATTTAAATTACACTCCAATTTTGGTAGAAGACAGTAACCCCCACTTCTGAATGAAATGGTAGTACAGTCACAGAGGCCACTAAACAGGTAATAAATTAAGTAATTAAGTAATTATGTAATTAAGTAATTACCTGAGGAATAGTTGATCCTGGTACCACATCTTATTAACTGTTTTAATGAGTTCCGTGGGCACTGAATATTTTACTGAAATACCTGAAAAAGTTTTTATTAATTTACTACTCATCATTGCGTCACATTAGTGCGTCACATCATTTTTCGTACACCCCCCCCCCCCCCCCCTCCTGCACCTCGACATTACCCTCATCGCTAGCAGGGGTTAACCATCTTAATTATAAAGTTTGAATTGCTAAGCAAAACTAAACAAAAAGTAAGTTATCGGACTCAGCACCCGAAGGTCTACAAGTTAAAGTGTAATGTATTTATAATCACTATAAATAGCCTTTATAAACACTATAAATACTTCAATTTATATCTTAGAGATTTAACTTAACCACTTTGTGGCGTCGTATATAAAATATATAATATAGATAGATCTCAGATGTATAAATTGTACGAAACATAGTACGCTAAAGATAAAACAGTTCTGAGAGTACTGATCGGTCACTAATCGGTCACTAATCGGTCACTACTCGGTTAGTCACTATCATAAACCCAAGATCAATTACACTGTATATTTGCACTTCAAAGCCTTTTATCGCGTGAGTTTGATCCACTATCCTAGTAATACTCACCCACAATTACACATACTATGTAAATAACATCCAAACTCACAATAACCAATTAACTAATTATGTAATTATAATTACCACCAGTAAGTACCTTGAAGTGTGTCAGTGGGGGATATCTTGTGTTGTAAGCACTTCTCTGGACTAGTTAGCCACTTTGTGTCTACTGTGTTAACTGCTCCGTACCTGTGGTTGGGTTTAGCTGCTCTCAGCTCGTTACTTTCTGAAGCTGAAATTAGTGTAGACTGTTATAGTGGTGTAGTGTGGACTGTAATGTATTGTGGACTGTAATGTATTATATAATAGTAATATACAATCTACATTACATTAGGCGCTCAGTGCTGTACAGACATAATACATTTCTGCAGACATAATGTTCAAAAAAATTACAGAAAAAGGTCACCGCTTTTGAATTTGGATTGAAACTGGACAATGAGTATGAAATTGATGTAGTGACAGTGTCAAAACTTCAGAGTTCAAATAAACGGGTTTCAAGACATTTAAATATTTCTGGTCATCGCAACTGCGACGTTAAGTCACGAGATAAAACAATCGTAGTTTGTTTTTAATATCAAGCGAGATCACCATAGTAACGAACCTCCAAAGAGAGATCTGGACTCCTCCGCCACGCTCCCGAACAGTGAGTCAGATGTTGTGGAGAACATTCTGGAACCGGTATTTAATGTGGAATACAGTAACAAGACTCTGCTAACAATCCTTCAAGTGTAGATCTGCTGTACAGAGGGAGGCGGCGTTTAGCGTGTGTTGCTGAGATAACTTGTTCTCAGTTAGCAGGACTGTATCAAACAGACTTCTTCATTTGCTATGAAGAGAAGGGTTAGACGTTATGATCACACAGTTATAGGAAACAATGTTTGAAAATTGTTTATTGAAAACCAAACTGAAATAAAAACTACAAATGTGCGATCTCTGATCAAATGTAGTATTATTAAACCTGTATTATTGAACCTGTAAAAACAAGACACAGATGTGAACTTGAACAGATAATAAAATACCAGGAGCACAATATCCTTGCTAGGATAAGAGAATACACACATGCTGTGACTGATTAAGTTAATTGGATCTAGCATCTGGCTCGGAAACCGCACGATAGTAATTCGAGACACTTTCTCAATCCCGGTAATCATGATGCGGAAGGACAACAGGGGAGGGTGATAACATATTATCTGTAATTTGTATGTGGGGTACAAACTGCTTGGCTAGGGGCTTATCTTATCTTATTTCACAAATATGCAGACTTATATAATATAATATTATATAAATATTATGTTATCGTAAATGTGACAATTTTTTGGAAATGCAGACGTTTAATGATAAATATGGGACTCAAGAATTAAAAAAAGAAAACTGGTAACAGAAACTAAGTACTAGAGTAAAACGAATAGGTGAGAGTCTGTAAGAATTTGTATATAATATAAACCAAATAACAACTTAACTTTTGATAGACATCAAATTTATTAAATTGTAATTAGTGCAGGCTTTGTGCCCAACCCAAAAACATTGCAGACCCAAAGTGTGAGAATCCCATATAATTATAACTCTTTTTTAAGTGTTTCGCCCATTTAAAAACTAACAATACCACACGTGCCACCAGTGAATCCAGATAAACAATTCAGGTATATCATTTCCTTCATTTCTAAATACATACTGTCTGCAACGTGGTTGTAATTAGGAGTCATTACCAGTGACGAGTTAATTGGCCCAGCTATACCAAAAATACACCGATTACATAGCCAAGCGACTGTACTGTGTACACAGAATTTTTGTACTGTGAGCACAGATTTTTGTAAGGATATTTTTATATCTGAGAGCGATAACTTCAGAAAAAAAGGACATAGGCGGAGAATTCGAAATTTAATTTCTATTGAATCAACAACCAGGAAGTCACTATCCAGATGTTAGATAACGTTACCAAACTTCCTAACACGACCGTGAAGATAAAGAACACATTGTTGTTTACAAATATTCAGGAAATTTGGTGTGTGTTTGCAGACAGTACATCCTTGTTCTTTGTTTAGATAGTGAAACACATCAGATTGTGAATAATGACGGCATTCGTGTAGTTTCTCTTCAAAGCTTTATTATATACCCCAAGCAATAAACCCAAATAAAATAGGAGCTTTTACAAATAGCGTTTTAACCTTTTGAACACCCACTTCTATATTCTATAACTACAACTTCCTTTTTAAAAAGCCTTCAAACCACTAATGATTTGATCTACAATTCATGACCAGATGAATTTTTATCAAAAAAGCATCTGAAAATTTATCAAACAAATTTACAAATACAACATAAATTAATAGAATCTATCATTTATAAATATATGCATTACTCAACCCAGCACCCCTGAGTGCCCCTAGCTCTTCCGTTGCACAATACAAGCATTAAGCAGTCCTGCGTCCGCGATACTGGAGCCCTCTTCAGACAGTACTTTGTTGGGAAATGTAGTCATGAGAGCGTACGCGGTGGGCGCGCCCGGGCGAGACAGGTTGATAAAGTTCCTGATGTCCCCGACCGTGTGTGTGTGGTTAAACTTTGAGACTAGTCGCGTACCGTCTGATAGTCGAATCTGGGAAATGAGGTCGGGGTTTTAGAATTATATTATGTACGGGTATATGCCTCACAGAATGGCCAAAAAAAAGAAAGGTCTCTCAAAATCACAAAACACACTTTATTCCAGTTTTTATCTCATAAGAAGCTAAGTTGACACTCATATTTTTCTTCCCGGGGGTTGATTTAATCTCATAACCATTTTTTCTTTGAGAAAAATTGGCCGGAGAATCTTCCTCCAAAAAAACATGCCTCACAGAATGGCCAAATCTGAACTTCTATAATTTTTTGATGGAGATACTTTTTAAATTTCTATCACCACACGTTGTTAGAAAACCTATTAAGGAATGGGGTAATAACCTAAAACTCACAAAAAAACTGAGCTGTGAAAAATTATTTCACAAACAAAAAAAAATGCCTCACAAAATGGCCAAAAAAAAATGAAAACGAGAAAATTTTATTTTTCTAAAACCTTTGGCTCTTGTTTCAGGCATGCTGCTGGTATAAATATGCCTTGTTAACACCCCCATATAGGTGAAATTTCTTAGAACTGAATAAAAAGGGCATAATTTCCTACACCAAAAATGGCCATTTTGTTCATATTCCCTGATTTCATGATTTATAACCTTCATTCGGCTGTAAAAACACTCCATCTGGGGTGTTATTGTATGATAAATAGCTTGTGAATACTTTAGACCATCAAAACTAACATGTCTACATCAATAAAAGGAGTTTTAAATTTTGGCCATTTTGTGAGGCATATTTTGGCCATTTTGTGAGGTGTGTAGCCATTTTAGCGTTTTTTTCTTCCTATATTGAACAATGTTCGTTTTTTTTTGATGAATACTATTCTTTAAACATCTTCTGTCATACTGGTGCCAGAAGTTCTCACCAAAATGCAAACTTAGTTCAAAAATTTGAGAACAAATTTTGTGAGGCATATTTTGGCCATTTTGTGAGGCGTGTATCCATTTTAGCATTTTTTTCTTCCGACATTGAACAATGTTCGTTTTGTTTGATGAATACTATTCTTTGAACATCTTCTGTCATACTGGTGCCAGAAGTTCTCACCAAAATGCAAACTTAGTTCAAAAATTTGAAAACAAATTTTCAGTGCTCAAAATTTCTACATAAACAGTAATATTTATGCCAGAAAATGTGGTCCTAGTTAATGATTTCACCACAGGAAGTGTTGCCAGAAGACTTTTGTTTCATATGGTATCCACAAAACCTACCGGTCTTATACAAAAAATTAGTTACAAAAACATTTACAAATTTGGCCATTCTGTGAGGCTAGCCATTCTGTGAGGCATATACCCGTAGGTGGATATCTTGCTGATTGGTAGAAAATCTCCAAATCAAGATGTGTCACCTCTAACAGTGCAGAGACACCATGATGGTACGTATGAAAAGGATTGTATTCACCAAGGACTGTAACTGTTACAGTGTTATAGAAACAAGTTTCCGATTTGTACTAAAGAATGAACCTGTATGGAAGTAACGGGGGCAGATTGGTCCACATCAACAGAAGCAGCAGTGGGTGGGTTAGTGGGAGCGCGTGGGGAGGGGCCCGAGTTTGTTACCACTTCAGGAACTGGACTTCCTAACTTGAATCCACTTCCTGAGAAGAGGGGGTTTTATTAAGATAAGGACAGCTTTATGTTTAAATTATCAACTTATCATTATTATATTACATATAGTTTTGTTACGTGTTGAAAAACAGAGCTCCCTTATCTCTGTTTAATCGGAAATTTTAACTGCCACTGCACTGCTACTGCACGGTGTTTGTACTTTACCTTTGTACATCTATACAAGTACAAATACACAATTGCAATGGAAAAGTCTGCTCATAACTCTGCAAAGAATCTTCTCGTCAACGGTTTATGTAAAGCTTGTTCGAATGATGAGGTTGTCAAAAGTACCGACATTGTACAGTGTTTTTGGTGTAAGGACAGTTTTCATGCTATCAACTGTGATGAAACTTGCAATGTCAGTGCGCCCACGGTTTTTACTGCTCACCTGTCTCATGCTGTGAACAACACTTCATCTTATGCTAAACGATTTGGTCGCTTTCTATTTATCTGTAATGATTGTAGTACTGCTGAGGAGGAAAAGAGGGCTGCTACTACCGTAGATCGGGTAGGATTGTTAGATAATAAAATAGATGCCATAAATTTGGAGTTCAGGGAAGAGATGTCTGAACTTAAAACCTTGCTGAAGGAACAACTGTCCCAGAAACCTGAGAGAGCTCAAGAGCGATCCTCAGATCAGGTTGATTTTATGAAACAATTTGCTGAACAGTTTTCATCTTTAAAAGAAGACCTCACGAAAAATATCAATGATGTTATTGACAATAAAGTAAACACTGTTGTAACAAAATCCGGTACTGTTTCTCATACAAAGGACGTTCTCTATTCCAGTTTGTTTACCGACTCAAACAGTTCCACACCATCTGCTCAACCACCACATGTTCCAATTGCTCCAACACGTACACAACCTTCATCACCCGAGATTCTAATTCTGTCCCCGAAAGAAGAACAATCGGTAAATGCTGCAACAATGACGAATGTGAAAAAATTTGCTACTGATAAATTAAAGAGCAGTCAAGTAGTATTTCTCAGATGTAATGAAAACAACAAGAAAGTTTCAATTGGCTTCCCTAATGCTGAAATTCGTGATAAGGCTACTTCACTTCTCAATGATGGAAATACCTTAGATTCGTATGGATATCAGTCTAAGAATGGCAACAAAATGCTGCCAAAAGTTACTATTTATGGTGTTTCTTCTGAAGTTCTTGACGATATAGACACTACAGCTGTAGGGAATGATGCCGATAAACTTAGGGATCTTGAAAAGAACCACTTAGTCGCCCAAATTGTGGAGAAAAACTCGTCCATCAAAGATTTGTATGAAGCAGGGCACACTATCAGTATTGTCTATCTCAATAAGATAAAACGTTTCACCAACGATAAGCAGGAACGCATAGAGCTCACTATTGGAATCAAACTATCACCATCTGTCTATAGAGTCCTCTTTAACCAACAACAAGGATCTCTCTATTTAGGTAGTCGCAGATACAAGGTAACTGATCGCTTCTACATCAAACAGTGTTATCATTGTCAAATGATTGGACACACTTCTGTTGACTGTAATGAAGTCAAAACAAATAAACATCCTACCTGCATGTACTGTATGGGAAGTCACCGGTCTTCAGCATGTCAATTTAAGCAGAAGAAGGACAAACATGCCTGTGCTCGATGTTTGGCTTCAACACACACTAATGATGCCGAGAATTCAAGAACACATAATGCGGCAGCTTACGATTGTCCTGTGTTGGTAAGAGAAACTAAACGTATTTCTGCTAACACTGACTTTATTTCAAAAAACGTAATGTGAAATTAGGTGCTAATCGACAGAAATCACAGCTTTCTATTGGTTGTTTCAACGCAAGGTCTCTATGCAACAAAACTTGTGGCGTACTAGAAATGCTTAAAGATAACTCGATTTCTATCTGTTGTATCACGGAAACTTGGCTAAAAACTAATGATCGGGCAAAGTTTGCCGAAATCCGTGATTTTGGGTTCGATATTATCAGTGCCCCTCGAAGAGGTAGGGGAGGTGGTGTTGGTTTTCTCTTCAACCCCAAAATGATATCGCCTGTACGCAATGATGTTACTAAATATTCATCTTTTGAAGTACTTGAATGTGTCATTAAAACTGCTGATGAGATTATCAGGCTATGTGTAGTTTATCGCAGCACTCAGGCCAAAGCGAAATATGATGAAACAAAAATATCTAAGTTTATGGATGACTTTGATGGATACCTGGACAATCTTCTGCTTAAAACTGGATCTCCAATTATTTGTGGTGACTTTAATTTCCATGTTGAAGACATATACAATAATGTTGCCCAGAACTTTATTGCTCTTTGTGAGAGTAAAGGCTTCCTTCAGCATGTCGACTCTCCTACTCACATCTCCGGCGGGACACTGGACTTGTTATTTACTCTAGGCTGTGTAAGTGACTCATTGTCTGTAACAGATATGATGGTAGAGACAAGCACTGGTACCAGCTCTGATCACTATCTAGTAAGTTTTCAGGTCCCAGTCACATTCGATCTTCATAAAGCTCGTACATATGAAGAAAAAGATGTCAGAGAGCTAAGCAAAATTGACATCGATAAGTTCAGGGAAGATCTGTTTTGTTCAGAGCTTAACCTTTCTGAATATCAATCCTTAGACGAGGCTGTGAACCTTTATCAAAATGTCCTTGAACAGGTGCTAGACAAACATGCCCCACTTATTACGAAACGATTTACTGCTGAAAAGTCTGATTTTTGGGATAATAAATGTCAAATTGCTGTCAGAGAGAGGAGAAGGGCAAAACGAAAAGCCAAAAAGTATCCAGAGAATGATGAGTTTAAAACTACTCATTTTGAAAAATGTGTTGACGCAGAAATCACTATCAATCGAGCTAGGGATGGCTACTATGATAAACAGCTCAGTTCTTGCAAAGGAGACTCGAAAGGGACCTATTAAGTCATAAATAAACTTTTAGATAAGGAATATGGCTCCAACAAATTGCCAAATGGTGAAGATATCGAAGTGGCTGCCAAACTCAAGACTTTCTTCGATCAAAAAGTAAAGACCATTTACTCTAATATTGAGAAGGAAATTCAAAATACTTCCCTAAACGGTCAAGGTACCAAAGACTCTACTTCGATAGATAATGCAAAGTGTAGACTTAATCAGTTTAAGGAAGTCTCATTATCAGACCTTGAAACCTTAATTAAGAGTCTTCCCAATAAATCAAGCGTACTCGATGTCATACCAATGTGGCTCTTCAAGAACTGCTTACCCGAGCTTCTCCCAATCATCCATTACATCGTGAATGAATCACTAAGAGTCGGAAAGTTTCCATCTGCCCTAAAAGAAGCATCTATTAGGCCTGGACTCAAGAACCTACCTTAGATGTTGATGAGCTGAAAAACTATCGACCGATTAGCAATCTAACTTATCTGTCCAAAATACTAGAAAAAGTAGTTCATTGCCAATTAAATGAATATGCTGATGTCAACAACCTGTTTTCCCCATATCAATCAGGCTATAGAAAATTCCATAGTTGTGAAACTGCAGTTACCAAAATACATAATGATATTCTAATGATGATTGACAGCAAATCGAATGTTGTGCTTCTACTCTTAGATCTATCAGCTGCTTTCGACACCATAAACCATAACCTTCTTCTTACGAAACTCAAGAATGCGTATGGTATTACAGAACTAGCACTCAGCTGGTTACAGTGTTACCTTAATAATCGCACATTCAAGGTTAAAGTAAAAAAAAGCCACATCTTCTGAAGGCTATCTGGATATTGGTGTACCTCAAGGATCCATTTTAGGACCACTACTGTTCATATTGTATACCAGAGATCTTGAAGAAATTGTCACAAAATATGGTTTCTCGATACATTTGTATGCAGATGACACACAGGTGTACTTTACTTTTGATGTTCACAGTTCTAATCCTGATTTAACGGCTGTGAAAAATTGCTTTCTGGAGATAAAGCAATGGATGACAGTTAACTTCCTAAAACTAAATGATGAAAAAACAGAGTTCATTGATATAGGACCATATGTCAGCCCAATCCAGACAATGGATTTAGGAGACCTCTCAATCTGCCCTGTTAGCAAGGCCAAGAACCTGGGATTCCTTTTCGATCACCAAATGAATCTGGACTCTCAAATAAATGCTGTCTCCAAAGTATGTTATTTGAATCAAAGGGACTTAGCAAGAATCGGTTCGAAGCTTTCCCATGACCTAAAAGTTCAGTTAGTTCACTCCAATATCCTCTGTTTCATAGACTACTGCAACTCAGTCTATTATGGAATAACAGAAAAGAATCTTCATAAGCTACAAAAGATACAGAACAATGCTGCTAGATTTATCTTTGGTCTTTACGGAAAAAAGATACGTGAACCTATCATGCCTTACCTCAAAAAGCTCCACTTTCTGCCTGTTCGGTTCAGAATTAAGTTCAAAATATCACTTCTGGTCTTCAAGTGTCTTAATAACATAGCCCCTCAGTACTTACAAGGACACGTCAATCTAAGGGAAGTACGAAGACAAAGTTCCAGACTAGATGATGACTTTTATTTGTTGAAAGTTCCTCCTGCTCCTCATTTCAGACGAACAGATGCTGCATTTATGTTTTGTGGACCAAAAATTTGGAATGAACTACCCTACTCAGTGAGATCATTATCATCTGTAGAATGTTTTTAAAATGCCCTAAAGACGTTTTATTTCCAACTAGCTTTTGATAATATTTCTAATATTTGTCCATAATGTCTGAACTGATATGAAAGTGCATAATTTTGGTAACTTCATACAAATATTTGTTCATAAAATCTGAACTGTTTAAAAAGTCCATAATCTTGCTATTTCAACACTAAGTCTCGCTTGAATGACTTTAATGTACATCTTTGTTGGGTATATTTTAATGTCGAAGCGTGTAATAAATGTTAGAATTTATTTATTTATTATTTACATAAACTAATAACCATCACTGCCACTGTCCTGAGGAAATGTGATGGATAATATATTCACATTGTGCGTCCTGAGTCTCGGACTGTGGTTCTGAATTACGTGTTCAGATAGTGTAACGAACTTAAGATAATCTTCAATAATTATTAATAATCTACCCAACCCACAGTAACTACACATTGATTGGAGCAGCAATTACTTACCATCAACTGCCTGTGCCTCGCCTGTTTGTTTGTTAGATTAATAGATAGGCAAGGGAACAGATAAATTTAAGTCAGTCCTTGACCTACTATTATATTGGAGTCCACTAAATTCACACAAATCACAACCAAAATTAAATAAAAATACCAGAGAAAGGTCTAAGGATGGGTTTAGGAGGAACAAACTCCTCAGTTCTCTTGTCCACCATGTTAACATGGACTTCAGCTCCTTGTGCCTGTCTCACTAACTCTTGTGGGATTTCACTGAGATTGTACACATGTTACGAAGGTTCCAACGAAAGTAGGGAAGTTGTAATAGAAGAGTACATTGTCGTGGAGTTTGGGAGATTGAGTTAAAAGTTACAACATTTACCCCTCGTAAACATATCAAAAATATATAAAAGTTTATAAGCCATGCAAATGAAATTACGGAAGCTTCAACAAAATAGTCGAATGTGCGAGATTAACGATTTAGTTAATATTGTTAACAATATTTACCCCCTCATGACAGCACTAAGAAACTCCTTGTTAGCAGGATCCTCCATCTTGCGGAGAGGACCATCGTCCACAGTGAAGCCTCCTTTCCAAAACGTTATAGTGCTTGTTTGTTCCTGAGCTGGAGCTGCTCTTCGCGCTGGGGATGACTTTGTGAAACTGCTGCTAAAGTGAATCACACAACTTTTAACTAAAAATGTTTTGTCTGGCTGGTCTGGCAAATCATGGTAAGAAAGGTCAACAAGCAGTGAATATAATATTATGGTGTTTGTTTGAGAACTGCAAAATGTTCAACAAAATGAACTATTAGGGACAGAACTGAATTGTACTGTGGCATCTAAATCTTACCAGAAGGTATGGGTTCTGAAGTTGAAGAAGAGTCGCCAAGTTTAAAACCACCCCCACCAAACGCTCCAAAGTTCTGCCCACGACTCGGTTTTCCTTGATCTTCTACAACTTCTGCACCATGCCTGTGATAGTTATAATTTTTAGTGAATATTGGACTAAACTGGGAGGAAGCTCTGAAGACTCATTTTTTTTGCCTGATGATCTTTATAATTAGCTATACTTACTCTTTGGCAGAGTTAAAAACATCTGTAACTTTGATTTTGTCTTTGTTCCCTTTAATGAGTTGTCCACTGTGTTCACTACCTCCCGCGTAATGTTTGTTAGTTTCATCATCTGAAGAGTCATCATCTCCAGTGTTTAATGATGCTATTGTGCCAAACCTGGATAAATAAGAGATTAACCTTTTTAATAATTTAAACAAAAAAACAATTGATTGGTGTTTTAAAATAATAAAATTATCCTTTCTCATCACTAACATACACCGAATTGATTAAAAATTGGAGCAAATTCATATAATATTCATTTATGAATAATTTGTGCAGAGATAAAAATAAAAATACCTTGGTGGATCTCGTGATGAGGGTTGACCTCCAGAGGCAATTTCTCTCAAAGTAGGAGGTTGACTACCAGTGCTAGTACCGGTAGTTACAGGAGGCTGACTAGCAGTGGTTGTTGGGGGAGCAGGTATTTCTTGGACCTCATCTTGAGCATCCATACCAGATGGATCCAAAAACGTGTTCAATGCAGACTGAAATTGTAGACTTTCTTGCAACAAAAGATGGAAAACTTTAGAATGATACACATTAGCATGTAAAAATTTACAAAAGTATTGACGATGAATCAATAATTAATTAGAAAATTTTACATCACCACCATTTGAAACACTAACCTCAAGCTCCCAATTAGATGCAGCAAGGAAGAATTTTGCTCTTTCAGGGTCACAGTCAGCAATGCCACAGAACGTTGATACCAACTCGTCTTGATCCATCACAAACTAAATTGAATGGGCAATAAAAAACAGTTTGAAAAAATGAAAATATTTTTACTAGAAACAAAATAGTATACAATATAATGTAGATTTATAAATGTCTGATTTTTTTATAAATAGAATGACGTGTTGCATCCTCATTACAACATTGTCATCACTGGATATGTTCATGAAAATTCATAAATTTCCATTTAAAAGAATGATCTGTAGTATTTGTACAGCAATACTAAGGTAATGGGACCACTGCGGACCCTCTACCGGCCAAACCTTGTTAACTAAGCCGCAGTCAAGGTTTGTAGTGGACATGATGTCGGAGAAGATAAAGGCCTTGCTCAGCAATGGGTAGGGTTTGCAGTTTAGCTAGCCATGTGGCACGCTGCAACTAAATTATTCTCTAATAATTTTCAAGACTTGATGTCAATTTATAATCGGAGAATAAGACGATCTATGAAGGAGCAACCTTACATTCTACTACATTACATTCTACTACCTATTACTCATTTCTCAAGATGTCCACTACATGATGTTGCTCTACCACTTTGACTTATGTCCCTTAAGCGCTTTTAACTACCGTTCACCAAACCTTGACTGCGGCTTTGTTAACAAGGTTTGGCCGGTAGAGGGTCTGCAGTAGTCCCATTACCTTAGTATTGCTGTACAACTACTACAGAAGTAATCCCGATAACACTCAACCTCTGCCTGATCCAGAGGATGTCATCATTTTACCTTCACACAGACATTGAACGCTGTAAGAAGATGACGTTTGCTTTTTCTCAGGTAAGGGCGCCAACATGCAACGTTACACCACTGCAGCTGCACTGGTAACACTCAATTTTGAGAGAAATATTGATATTCTTTCATATATGTTATCAGAAGGTTATGGTTTCAAGTCCTGCTTGAGCATTCAATTCTAAAGTGCGCTAAAGACGTCATTAGATCTAAACCTAATGTCTAGAATCAGGTAGCCCTGTCAGTTCTAGGATGTTGTAGGTGCATCTTTCAGTAAAAATTCAAGGGGAACAACAGCCAAGTATTAATTCAATAAGTGTGCTAGCAAATTTTTGAAACTGTTAAATATCATAATCGCTTTCGAAACAATCCATCTGATCAAGCTGCCCTTTTTAACGAATATTTTTATGAGCAGTTTTCTCAAGAGAGCGATTATGGCATTGACATAGATTTTCGTGATGATTGTTTTTCCAGTCTTGTGTTTAATAGAGAAGATGTTCTGTTTCGATACTTAAAAAGTTAAATCCTAACAAGGCCCCTGGCCCTGATGGGATTCATGGGAAAGTCCTCAAAAACTGTGCCCAAAGCCTTGCATACCCACTTAGTGTTTTATTTAACCTGTCTTTCTCAAGCGGATGCATACCCCCTGATTGGAAGCTGGCACTTGTAGTACCAGTGCACAAAAGGGGTGATAAGTCTTCGGTTGAGAACTACAGGCCTATCTCGTTAACATCTCTTGTAATGAAAGTCTTTGAAAGGTGCATAAAGACTGCATTATACGCTGCATGTTCTGATCTGTTGGATGACCGACAACACGGTTTTGTTAATGAACGTTCATGCACAACCCAAATGATACCTTTCACAGACAATCTTGCACTTGCACTGAACAACAGGTCCAGGACTGATATAATATATTTTGATTTTGCGAAAGCTTTTGATAGCGTTTCGCATGACCTCATTTTAAGTAAATTAAAGAATATTTTTAAAGTCGATGGACTAATGCTTAAATTTATCAAGTCCTATCTTGAGGGGCGACAACAACAAGTAGTGATAGGAGGCCAAACGTCTTCCTCTCTACCAGTTCGGTCTGGTGTCCCTCAAGGTTCTATACTTGGCCCTCTATTGTTTGTAATATTTATAAATGACATGTTCTCCTG
Organism: Bolinopsis microptera; assembly: GCF_026151205.1. NCBI lineage: Eukaryota > Metazoa > Ctenophora > Tentaculata > Lobata > Bolinopsidae > Bolinopsis > Bolinopsis microptera. The sequence continues at coordinate 10,037,255 of NC_087079.1, forward strand.
TGTCTCTGAAGGCACCAATATCGCCCTTTATGCAGATGACACTAAAATTTGGAGGGAGATTCTTGGTTACCCTGACCATCACATAATCCAAAATGACATCAATAGATTGTATGATTGGTCAGTGAGAAATCGAATGAAGTTCCATCCACAAAAGTGCAAAGCCCTCTCTGTGTCCCTGCAAAGAAACGTGCTGGATAACTTGCCATTCAATACCTTCTTCTATAAACTTTCTGGAAGTGATATTGACTTTGTGCCCTCTCAGTCAGATTTAGGAGTCGCAATAAACTCCAGGTTTAATTGGGGTGCACAATGTAAAGCGCTTGTTTCCAAAGCTAACTCCAGACTTGGACTACTTAAGAGAACATGTCATTTCACTACTGATAAAAGGCAGAAAAGATCGTTCTATTTGGCGTTAATTAGGTCTATATTTGAACATTGTTCTGTCATATGGTCCCCTCAATCTGCAACTCATCTTCAACAGTTTGTTGCTATCCAAAAGAGGGCTATTAAATGGATCAATGGTGAACCCTACTCCAGTTATAATGACGATAAACTTGCTACAGAGCAAAAGAAGCTAAATATTCTCCCTGTCATGCAGAAGTTTATTTATAACGATCTTATGACCTTCTATAAAATAGTGAATAGCATAATCCCAGTTTCGCTTCCTACCTATATAGTCCTATGCCGTCCAGAGGGCACCCGATACACTAGGCACAATGCTCAAATAATTGATAGGTCGGATACTTCAACTTACATGAGTACCACTGTGCCCTGCTCGGATGCCTTCCGAAATAGCTTCTTTCATAGATCTATGCTGAAATGGAATAGTCTACCAGTATGTATCCGGCAGTCAGAGCGGATTTCTACTTTTAAGGCCAATCTGATCAAGTACCTCTGGGCTGCCGATACAGTCTGGCCAGACTAGCTCATCAGTCTTATGTTTCTCTGAAATGTGTTTTTGTTGGTTACAATTCTGCCGTCCAATTTCCTATCCGCTTGACCTATTCTTTTTTCTTCTATCAGTTGTGACGGAATTGTAATGAACAAAACCCATATATAATTATTTAGGATATGTTTGATTTTTTTGTTATTGTATGTAATTCAAATTTGGTAGACGGCCCCAACGTTAATGTGGCTCTTGCTATGTGTTGGTTCAGCCGAATTAATTATTATGTAATCAAGTTTATTTTTTTCTTTTAGTTAGTTGTCATCCGGCCAAACATTAAGCAACTTATATTGCAGTTCCATTTATCAATTAGTATACCAAAATATGTGATATGTCATTGTAATTTTGCATGGCTGAAATGTAACGCTTGATTTATATATATAATAATTAATTGAATTTTCAAATAAAAAAAAAGAATTGTGAACAAAGTATAACCAGAATATCATGGCTGAAGGTTAAATAAGGGGCAGCCCACAAATCAATGATAAATGTGTAGGATACAAGGATACAAGGATACAAGGATACAAAAGTGATAATTATTTTATTGAATTCACAATAGTTATAATTCTGAAATAATTTAAGGTTACACAATTCTAGTTATTTACAAATGTGTAGGGATAAAATAGAAATGTTTTATAATACTATTTTTGAGGTCCTATAGCATTATGCATTGGCCAGTATTTGAGTGGAAATCTGGGCTCTTATAGTAGGCTGTAAAATTTTCGTTCACAGAGAGAATTGAATGGATTGCTCTTGCTGTGGCAGTAAATTTTGTAGGGTCTAGTGTTTTATCGGATAGCAAACCGGCTAGGTCAGTAATATTTTTGGGATGGAAGTTAAATTTTTCTCTAACTGAGGAGTAGAGTAAACAGTCAGTTAGAACATGAATTTCGTCCTCAATAGGCCTAAGCCCCTTGCTGAAAAAGCAAAAAGTGCACCATCGATGTTCTCTTGGTACTAGGGGGGTTTCGTAACGGCCCCTCTCAATGTAAAGATTGTGGCAGCTAATACGAAACCTTGTTAAGCTTTTCCGAGCATCGGGGATCTTGACCACTCCTAAGTATGTTTCTGGTTCAAAATCATGTTTAATTTGATTGTAGAATTCTAATTTAGGTGAGGATGCCTTGGCAGATTTCCAGGTATCCACAAATTCTTCCCTCATGTTGTGACTGATTTGGGTAGAGCTTGGATTTTGAAGAGGATGAGTGGGGGAAGTTATATTTGGTGAGAAGATTAGAGATGTTGGTGTACCAAGGAAGGCCCAGCATAATCTGCTCGTGAAATGCAGCGGAGAGAAGTTCATTTTCAGTGCTTTCAAGGCGACTATAGAAATCTATTGCAAGTTTGCAGGCTTCAAAGAAGAGGGGGTGGCGCCCACTTTCGCCCCAGCAGCCTATATTTGATGCTTTTGAATGGACAGACAAGGACCACTTGATAAACTTAAGGTGGAATCTTTCATAGTGGTCTTGTGAGATGTACCTGAGAGTATGCTGGGGGTTGGCTTTGCTATCTGTTTTGGAGAGGTATCTCATGGTTTTTGAGTGAGGACATAAGATTTGGCAGCCATAGAGCAGTATCGGTTTTATTAGAGAGTCAAATAGAATGTTTAGGGAACGGTGAGAGAGGGCATCTTTGACGATATTGCCTTTGAGGCCATAGAAAGCACGGAGAGCCTTGGCCCTCAGTTCAGTATTTGCTGCTGTAAAAGATCCATTTCTGTGGAATATAATGCCAAGATAGCAGTATTTTTCGGTGTGTTGGATGGGCTGGCCTCCCAAAATGAATGTTTCATAGGATTGTTTTCTTTTAGGAGGGCAGAATATGATAATCTTGGTTTTTTTAATGTTTACTTCAAGGCCCATAGAGTTACAGAAGTCGAATAGGATGTTTATATTGTCTTGCAAGGCCTTGGGACTTAGGGCAAGTAGGACAAGATCGTCAGCCCAGAGCAGATGTGATATTAGGACGTCAGCTAGAATAGGATAATCACCAACAGATTTCAGGAGAGATGACAAGTCGTTGATATAGATTTTAAAAAGGTCCGGTGATAGGGGGTGTCCCTGCTCTGTTCCTTTTCCAATGTCAATATTAGGGGACAAGAGTTTGGAGATTTTTATATGAGCTATTGAGTTTCTATACATATCACTTAGGCAATTGAAGAAGTTTCCAGTTATTCCAAGGCATGTGATTTTGTGCAGAAGGAGGTCCCTACATACAGTGTCAAGTATAGAAACCTCAGTATATATTGTAAAATTTACAGAAAATCTATTCAAACTAAGATTAATGCTTTTAATTAAATGATTCTGCTTTACTGTTTACGATCGGCAATTATCCAATATATCGATGGGTGCAATTCAAAAAAAATAAGACAAATGTATTTTAATCCCAAAACGAATAGTTTTAAAATTGCGCGAACAATATTTTTATGAGTTTGCCTTCTTGCATGGCTCTTTTAAGTACTTGGTGAGGTATAAAACGTGTGTCAACGTATCAAAATTGTTTAATTAAAAAAATTACAAATTTGTCGCAAAAAAATGCGTGTTTGTGCTTGGTGCTGCGTGGCCATTTTAAAAATATTTTGGTACATTTGTATATTTGTTGCAAAAATTTATAAAAAATCGGACAAAAATGTTTAAAAACTTTTTTCGAAACAAAACTAGTAAGTTTACAACGTACCAGGACGCGCGCCGAGTTGGACTCAGATATGGAACAAATATTTTACAAGTATTACCCGTTAACAAATACAATATATTTATTTAAAATTTATCAAAACATTTTATTATTTTAAAAACCTAATCAAACTTCTCGCAGTGAAATAAAAATTCGCTTTTTGCCACATATGCATGAGGATGGCAAAAGCCACAATATGGCCGCGCGGCGGGCCCACACCTCGGTGCAAAATAAATATGATTTAATTTGTTTAATAAAATATTGACTATCAAATTGAAACTTTTTGAGAGTTTGAATTACATGCCATAGTAAAATGATTGAGTAAAATGAATATTTATTTGTAAATCAGTCATTTTAAAACTTTTTGAGTTTAATTATACCACATCGTTTTAGCGTTTCCGAGATTTTAAGAACTATAAATTTAATCATTGTCCATTGTTAATGGACTAGCCCGGCGCGCGCTACTTCGTAGCACTTGGCTCGAGAAGAAAGCGGCGCGCGCAACTTCGAAGAAATGTATACGAGTTACATCCGTCAATATAAATCATAAATTAACATATTTGTTGTGCTTTTGTGCTTTTTATTTGTGCCAGCAAAATAAAGATAATCAGTAGTGAATTTTTTTGAAACCCATATAATATTGACAATTTATCAGCATAACTTTTTCAAATTCAACTTTGCTTTGGAATAACTATTTTAAAGTTACGACTGCATACCTTGATGATACGAATCGTAAATTTATGTTGTTTACAGTGCACTCCAAGTTCTGGAGTCCAATGTATGTGTGATGAAGGGGAACCTTCACATTTAATAATATATCTCAGTTTTCCTGACTATGCTGAGTTGAATGGTGGGGCTGCATAGACCTAGTGTAGTGGAGTCTTTAGCTAATAGCTTACCATTGCGATCGATGGCACAAGCGACTCTAACCTGCACTCATACGCCTCTAATGGCAAATTATCAATGCCACTGAACTACCAGACCCTGTTATGGTATATTTAAGTACAATATAGTGTAGATATATTGGAGGGGTATCTAAGAATGATTCTTGATCTTAGGGCTGGCCCCTCTTGATTTTACATTCAATCACCTTCTTCTGATCATTCGAGTCAACGAACAAAACATCGCATAATTACACAAATGTGCAACCCCATATTGGTCAAACAGATCCTTAGCTATCTCCCTAGGCTAGGTGGCGAAAGGATTCGAACCCTGGACCTTCTGCACAGAAAGCTGAAGCAGTGGTGTAACGAAGGTCCCGCTGACCCTGCTGTGCGCCATTTTAGGGGGGGGGGGGGGGGCATGCAAATCTATGATTTAAACCAATAGAAACTAGCCATTTTGATTGATTTTCCTTTAACAGGGAGCTGGTTATGCTAAACAGCTAAGGAATATTAGAACTTAGCCATCACTCTGATCAATATGTTTCACTGTTCATTACTTCAGATGAAAATGGTTTAACATAGTAATTGGTAGTAACTTCGATGCGTCAGTGGGAGAAGAACCCAATACCTTGACTTCATTAAGCAACAATAAGGGCATTGTATTTCCTCAATCAAACACAAAATTCCAGCCAATTTAGTATTTATGGAAGGTAAGTTAGCAAGAGCTCAAGAGATGCCCATTTTTTTCACAAGGTGGTTTAGTGCCCTCACTGCTACTGAGCAGTAGTGTGGCCTGAGCATTGTCTTCCTCAACTTATTGGGATTAAATTATGCATACTAACTCACGGGTCCGTATTGCCTGATTTAAGTTACAGAAAAGCCAGCGGATGGCTAGCGGGCGCCTAACGGAGATGCACTAAAATGCAGCATTCTGTTACTGTTACTGTTTAGTCCTGGACGGCTTTAATCCGTAACCGGGTTTCTCCTCCGGAGTAGGACCTCAAAATTTCTTACTGGTAGAGGTTCGCCGTTCGGCCTCCCTTCTAAGGGAATCCACGGAGATAGGTGCGAATAATGGGCTATCTGGATAAGCCTTCAAGCCCTCGCGGATCCTTAAGTATCGTCCTTTCTGTACTGGCTGTGCACATGAGGACTTCCCAGCGACCTGTGGGGCAATATGTCTGCCACTGAAATCAAAGCAACAGAGCAGAATTATTATTATAAGACATAATCGTCCCGAGAATTAATGGCCAGATGTACGGGCAGCCAACTGACCATTTTCCTCGTGAGAGTCATTCCATACTAATCATGAGTTGGGACAGTGAAAGACCCTCAGAAATTCTGTCCCACCTCCTAAAGTTTCTGCGAGGAATTGTTTGGGTTTAGTTTTGTGGTTATTATTTGATCGAGTTATAATTGGACGTGCTTGTGAGAGGTTCACAGGATTTCAGTGTCGTGGGGAGGCTGGAAGATCTCTCTTTTTGGATAGGGTTTCAGATTTTGTGAAGAATTTGATTATGTTTTTAGTAATGTGTTTTTTTGTGTCTTTATTTTTTAGTAGTTCTTCTAATGTGAGAATGGGTTTTCCAAAGGTGTATTGTCTTTCTTTTGTGAAGGCTGCACAGTCTAGTAGGATGTGCATAGCAGTTTCATTTTCCTCAGCGTCTTTACAGTAGTCACATTTTGGGCTGTCTGCAAGTTTTGCTCGGAAGGCATGGTTGTTGAGGTTGTTGTGTCCAGTTAAGATTTTAGTGAGAATTGCTGTGTCTTGTTTGTCTAGATGTTTAATTGCCTTTGTTAGCCAATTGTGTAAGGTTTTCATGGCAAGTTTTGATTGTAATGTGTTTAATGATCGTTTTGTCAAGTGCTTTGATAGCGGCTTGAGAGTCGGAGTAAATGATTATGTTTTTGTTTTGTGTGTCTTTATCTAGTAAGTTAAGGGCCAGTCTGTTAATGGCAAAGGTTTCTGCTTGGAATACAGAGTTTGAGTTATTCAGCTTGCCGTGTTTCCGAATAACCTGAGCCTTCCCTTGGGTCAATGATATGAAAGTCAAATCCTGTGTTGTCTTTTTCATCCTTGGAGCCATCTGTGTATCCTATTATGACATCCTGGTTTTGTGTTACTTTAAAGTTAGATCTAGTTTGGCTTTGCAGATCATAAAAAATCACATTTTCTCCCATAACTTCAAAGGGAAGCATTTTAGGGTGTTTTGTTGTTCATAACTCATATATGAATGTGCTAGTTGCGGTTATTTTGCGTCCTTCAAAAAGTCGCTAGCACATTCCTATCAAAATTTTAGAAAAATCAGTAAATATGAAAAACGAAAAATGTGCCTAAATTTGTTGTTTGGCTTTGAAGTCCAATAGATCTGAAGATAAATGAGGAAAAACATTTTTGAGGTTATCAAAAACTGTGCCAGAATTCAGAGAACAAGTTCATGTTAACCATCAAATCAATCCGATCTTCACTGACTGACTTTTTGGTTAAAATAAGTCTGAAAAGGACAATTTCAACTTTTTGACTTTTTTAAACTTTAAAACTTTATAACACACCAGCCTTTTTAGATACGATATCAAGATTTTACACACACCTTGAAATAGATGTGAATAGACGGCGAGCAAAATTTCAACCCGATACCGCAAGAAATGATTAACTTATATATATAGCCTCTCCACGAAACAAATTGTGTTTTTCCGAAAATTCCACTCTAACCAGGAAGTGCTCGATTACAAAAATGGGTATTCTCAAAATAATTTTATTTGATGTGGAAACAGTGCGCTAGATGGTCACTGAACTGCCTATGAGGTCATTTGGGTTGGACGGCACAAACCACTGTTTTGGTGTATGCCCCCTTAAGGCACTTGAAGACCAGAAGAGCTATTTTGAACTTGATTCTGAACTAGACTGAGTTGCAGTAATCTAAGAAACAGAGTTGGAGCGAACTGAACTTTAAGGTCATGGCAAAATATCATATTATAATTTGTTACATGATATATTGATAAGTTGTTGAAACCATTTTAAGTAACAATCTAAGTGAATTGGTGATTGCCTATATTACGTTATTACAGGGAAGGATGGCTTTCTTACGGATGAAGATACTGTCTGTAGAGGTCGACCAGGCCACCAAAGCATCCTACAGTGACTTTGAGCCTTATTGTATGGTAAACATCAAGGAAAAAGTTGAGGCATCGGTTTCTTCTGCTCATGGAAAACTTTTCACGTGAGTTTTAAACCGTTTGATTATCTAGCCTTGAAATATTTTGAATGACCCTTTCCGAAAAAACATTTAACAATCATTTCACTTTTTTTGGGTGCTATTTATTACAATCTAACCCAAACTAGAATAAAAAATGTTAAATCTAATATCGTAAGAAGGCTTTTGATGCCTTCTGTTATTGCCACTGCACTCTTAAAATTATTTAGAAGAAAGTTAGATTTTAATGATTCGACTGATACCACATACATCAAAGTACTATCTATATTATATATATATAATATTATAGTACATGTCAAGTTTTAATTCAAGCAACGAGACATTTAATATTTGGTACCTATGCAAGCCCTTTAAAGACCTTTCATATTATTTATAATGGAGATATTATAAATCGAACTCTTTCAGCCAAAGAAAACCGTCCTTTTATCCCGAGCACAATGAGTTCGATTCTCATTTACACAAAGGAAGGCTGATGCAGGTATTAATACCTACCTATATTGATAAATAGATAAAGTAGCATTTTATGATATAAAATACCATCACAATGGTGGCTAATGTCACTATGATATCAGAATCCTTTGATAAATAAGAGTTAAATATATTTTTCAATTCTCCATTATAGATTAGTCCTTATTAGATAATCTGTTTTGAGAGCGGCTCTTACATACAAAACAGTTATTAATACTTCTAAATATGTCCCCCGTAGTCTCGTACAAGCTAAATTTTAAACTTGTTCACTTCAAACTTTCATATCTGATATGATTATAGAAAATTACCACCTAACTATAATCAACACAAGGTAATCGTGCTGAACAGTAATGATGGGTATATGATCGGCGAGACCCAAACTTTGCTTCGTAACCTGGCCAAGGAGACCAACAATGGACTCGAACCTGCTATATTATCAGTAAGTTGAGCCGTTTGCTTTATAAATTTTAAAGATTATTAGTTAATACTAGTCAGATTTTCCTTTTACAAAAGGAAAATCTGACTACTAAAAAAACCTGGTGCACTACTATTTGTGTGTCTCATTGAAGGAGATATGATCTCGAAAGTTCGAAAATCTGATCTCGAAAGTTTGAAGATCTGATCTCGAAAGATTGAAGATCTGATCTCGAAAGTGGGAAGGTTTTCAATGAGTCTTGATTAGATTCGAATGAGCATAAACGTTGTTTAAACATGCATTACTAACCAACATTTAACGAGAGGCCTACTCTGAATTTAAATCTCACTCAAAATTTATTCGGATTAACCGAGTTGACCAAACTTGTGTGCAAACTTCGTATTTTTTCTTATCATTATGACGTCATAAGTATCATGTTACATCACAATTCTTACATTTTTAACATTCTTTACCTACAAGTGGGTTGGGTGTGTTTTTCAAACAGCTCCCAACAGCGTTAACATATTTGTTCCAGTTCACTGCAATTTAATTTACGAAGTTCGAACAAGTTTTAAATTAACTGCCAGTGTTTAGCGTTGACTTCGACAACAATTTAGTTGTTTGCAACATTCTTGAGAGTTTTTATTTCAGTATAATAACATCGTTTTACGTTGGAACTTAAATTCCCATTGTATTTGTGTTTCATTTGAGTCTGATCAGGAAAAATTAGTGACTCAAAATTTAATTGAGTACTATTAATGATGAGAACCTTGACGTGGCAAAAAGACTAATTTATTTTTTCTGTTGTTTAAAAGTACTAAAACCACATCTCGGAAAATAACAAAAATTTGACAGCCACTTACTCAACAATTTGTCATAATTACTCATGCTGCAATGTGCTTGATCATTTAGAAAAAAGTTCTGCAGATGTACATTCTTGTACATTCAACATTGTACGATGTGTGACTCACACAAAATTGAATTAAGGACAAAGTCAGTAAATTGCTTTTAAATTTCTATACATAACATTTCTACAAGGACTAACTCCATTTTAACACCAGTGTAAAGCTTTAAAGGTAGCCAATGTAGAATTTATAATTTAGAATGCAGAATGTAGAATGTAGAGTTTTAAATGTAGTAAACCAGTGAATTAAAACTTAACAGTATTTCCCAGTTGCCTCTAAGCATTGGAACTGATATAAAAGGCAGTGTCAAGCTACAAGTGGTCCAGTACGGCCAACAAACAGGTTTGTAAATTTCAGTTATTTATTGCTTGTCACTTTTTCACGACCTTTTTTCGCGACCTTTTCTTCTAGTTTTCATTGGTGATTTAGATAACCTACCAAGCCTACTAATGTGCGCTTTACAGAGGAGGCAATGGCAGATATACCAGACGAGCAGCTCCCAACTGAAATGACGCAGTTCAGACCCCGTCGTAATGCTCTCCGTCAACAGAAAGTACACAAGAACAAAGGACATCACTTTATTGCCCGGTGGTTCCACCAACCTACTTACTGTGCTCTTTGTACTGACTTTTTGTGGGGACTTACCAATAAACAGGGTTACCAGTGCAAAAGTATGTTTTTAACTTCTTCTTTTGAGAATGATTATGTTATTATGATTAGTCATAATATATGATTTAATCCTTAATCTTCGAACAAGGCTATAATTCAGATCATTCTGAGATCATTCTGAGATCATTCTGAGGTATTTCTGAGGTATTTCTATACTTCTTATACTGATCGAGTTAGGGGTTGATTGATGATTTCACCAATTTAATAAAAGTAGACATACCTCTTCCAATATTCAAACACTCCTACCCTATTATAATAAAGAATAATATATTGTTAAAGAACGCTTGGTTATCCCAATGTGCTAGAATATCATTTAAAACTTTCTTCTGCAGCGAGAAATATCAGGGAAGAAAGCTCATTATATGTGTTGAGATTTTAAAATATCTCTATTCCTATTAAATAAAAGTAAAGTTTGTTATTAATAGTTTCATTACCTGTTACATCCCTCAGTGTGCTCTATGGTGACACACAAGAAATGTCACCACAAGGTTATGACAACCTGTAAAGGAGCGACTTCTGTCTCTGATTCTATGGAGAATACTCTTCTAGCTAAGAACAGATTTAGTCTTAATGTACCTCATAGGTTGGTCTTCATTACTGTTTAAATAGTTATTAATTAATGATAAATAGATTTCCAAAACCGAAAACGTTGTGTATATTATTATTATATTAAGTACAGGTATCTCCTGATATTTAACTGTTATTATGACGATTTCATCCACATTATCCATTCTGTGTTATATAATCCATAAAGATTCCCAGTTATTTAAACAGTTATTTTAGTGTTTCCCTAAACTATAAACAAGCTTCATTTACTTAGCTTAATTTGTGCTGTATAAAACTTAATTTAATTTAAATCTATATTTACCTATCTAAAAAGTCACTACCAGGTTCAAGGTACATACTTACTACAAGTTCACATTCTGTGATCACTGTGGAATGTTGCTAGTAGGTCTGAGGAGACAAGGAATGCGGTGCTCCGACTGTAAGATGAACTGTCACATGCGATGTCAGGATAGCGTGAGTTTTGAAAACATTTCCTCGTGTTTCACATCCAAGAAATGTGTTTATCTGTTTTGAAGATTTTACCTTTTGCTGTATTATTCACAGTATGACATGGTAATGTCTCCTAAGCTATCTTGACTAGATACGATTTAAGATACAATTGATTTTAGAAACAATTAGGCGCACAATGAGTACCACTGTCTCTAGCTCATGCTTATATAGTCACTGTACAGCTCCCATTGTATTCAAGACACAATACCAAACACTAATCCCCAGTTCTATGAGGTTTGTATTATCGTGTTATGGGCAATGTGAAATTCTCATCTCAATAAGATGGAGCGGTAACTAATGTGATCGTGTTCTAAAGCGTTCGCGTTGTTACGTTACAGTTACAGTTACAGTGTTACTGTAACGTAACAACGCTTTAGAACACGTTACATGACACCATTACTTACAGTAACTTGTGTTACATTATATTATATATTATATAATTACAGGTGCCCAACTTATGCGGCCTTGATCCCAAGTTGATGGCAGACGCCCTTGAAGATCTACAGAAAGGGAAGTTAAAGTCAGTTCAGAGCGTACGACCTTCTAGTCACCACGGAGATGGTGCTCCCGCTGGTAATTAATCTAATTAGTCTAATTAGTTACATTTGCATTCATAAATATTAAATTGGTTAATGATAATATGCACTAAGGAAAAGTAAGAACATACATAGTTTTACCTATTATCACAAAGAAGACTTTTCTCAAATACTTCTGAGATATGAATAAAGTATCAATAATTCATGATTCTAATCGAAATCTGCGACAGAGTTGAGTATTAGCTAAATTATCACATGCGATGATGCGCATTTTAGACCTTTCCATCTAGATTTGAAACAAATTATTCATACTATGGAGCTCTAGGGTATGGAGTGTGGACTAGCTACACCTGGTTAAAAAGTTGTCATCCCATTAAATAATACTCAAATTATTTGTTATAATAGCAGTGTTGAAAGTATTAAAATATAAGCATATATTTTCAAGATACTATGATACAATTGTCTGAGGTCAACTAAGTAGAAGTGGAGATTGTAGGTGTTTATTGTAGCCAGGTATAAAAGCCTCAGCCAGACTTAAAGTTGGCAGAACCCCAAACAACTTGGCGGGGGCCACTCCCGAAAGTTGACACTTCAATTTAGTAATTAGTTATTAAACTTGACGTATTAAGTCCTCATTAGGGAAGCAGTCCCGAGGGATTATTATCTCTAATTACAGTTTAAGTGTTAACCTGAAGTGCAGGCTGAACAACGTCCAGAACTTCGCAGCTAGTATAGTATAATATAATAATACAATATAATGCACTGATGTAGAGGATGGTAACTATGGGGGAAGTGGTTCAAAATTTTGTTGTAAGGACTGAAGGGATTATCAAAATTATAACTTTTGTTTTCGAGCATTTATCCATTAGATTTGATCTCGCTTTGGCCTTTCTTATCGAACGAAATTTGTAGATTTTTCATTATTATATCTATTTAACGCGTTATTCATAACCTGTGGGTGATGTTACCTCTTAATTCATGTAATTGAATTAATATTAAATAATATGATTGATATTCATATCACAAACAATACAAGTTGTAAATACAATGAGGAACTTAATAACACTGTCCTCAGCTGCCCACCGTTCAGTAAGCGTACCGTTGGATATAGGAAAATCTGGAGTTTACGACGACACTATAGAGCTAGCAGGTAATTATCTTTATCGTGTTATTTTTAGTAAGTTTTATCTTGGGGCGGGGGATGAGGCTACCTGGTATCACAGGATGGTTATTTATATTAAGTACTGATTCAGGATGTCCATCTCACGTGATATCAGGATGTGGGATCTTTTAGTATTCATCATCCTGAGGTCTATTATAAGAATCGTCATATTGCATAATATGAGCTGGCCAAGTTTCCAATCTCGTCGTTTCAGACTGGGTTAACAAGGTGTCGAACAAGGTCACCTCGAGATCAGGTGATTGGGTACAAGGTCACGTGATTGGGTTCAAAGTCACGTGATTCTTGACTTCATTGCAGCCCTATTTCCCGTAATCGGCCAAAACTTTCAACCGTCCACTACTACTGTAAGGCATCATGTAGCCGGTGGGCCCGACTTGATACGACACACCTCGACACGTCGGGGTTTTGTCGGGGTTTGTCAGGGTTTGTCGGGGTTTGTCGGGGTTTGTCGGGGTTTGTCGGGGTTTGTCAGGGTTTGTCGGGGTTTGTCGGGGTGTGTCGGGGTTTGTCGGGGTTTGTCGGGGTTTGTCAGGATTCGTTAATAATGGATGAAAAGTGATTGGAAGTTGCCTAAAGAAGATTGATCAATGGCAGTATAATGGCGCAGGAGGGTCAACCTGAAAAAAACAGTGCTTGACCCTCCTGCCCCACACATGGATCAGGAGGCTCATTCCAGAAAAAGAGTGCTTGACCCTCCTGCCCCGCACATGGATTACAGGGGTCATTGGAAGCCACAAGACCATGTGCACGTATTACTACAGCGCGCGATAAGTACGCGCGTGATTACATAAAATCTTACCGCGCCCTACGCCAAGTAGACGAAAAAGCTTGGACGAAGAGCGAGAGTTGGTACAATGTGGCACACGAGTCACGTCGGGCAGTAGTTGATAAAGTTTTTAAAGTTGTTTTTAAAATATTGAATTATTTAGTACATTGAATTATGTAGTAGTGTCAAATTACCTGGGAACTGTTTGATACTTTGATGCTGAAATATTGTTATTTTATTTCTAAAAACATCAAGTTCTTGTTTTGGGAACTAAGATTTCTCTCGAATTGATCTTTTTTGGACATTGATTCATTGTACTTTAGAAGGCATTGTGATTGATTTGGAGAGTTTTGTAAGGTTTCATAATTTTCATGTAAGTTTTGTTTTGAAATTTTTTGAACGATGGATCCCAAAAGTTCCAAACTTGTCTTAACTGTCCAATCTCCACTCCTTCCCGCCCTTTACTCCTTTACCGCGCTCTCTGATTACGACGATCAACGGTGCTTAGTGAATGTTCACTTCGGTACGTAATGAGCGGATCTATGTTAATATACTGGCCAGTACATTACCAATTATCATATTTTGATATCATTATAATTGTGATGCTATATAATAGATATTACATTGTTTTTTATTATTTTAACAATAACAAAAGGCTACACGTTAAATCTTCTTACAATGGGTTGTAGTTTTTAGAGTTCGACACATGTAGAAAATTATCAATGATAATTAAGAATATTTGTTTAAATTTTACAAATTGCATGATATTTTGGCCTTTGGGATACGTGTACTTCTAAGTTGTATAATGCCTTGTAAAGTACATTTTAAAAGTTACTCTTAGTATTAGTAATACTTTTGAAACTTTCAATAACTTTTATACGTATGTATGTTATTTAAAATACATGATACAAATTTTGTTGTTTTTATTCAGCATCGCTTGTTTCATTGAATTGGATTTAGGCAAGTATTGGTAAGTATATATAAGTATATATTAGGGTAGTATATACTGCTGCAATAATAGGGGTATAACTCTTAGGGCAACGTCTTCTAAGGTTCTTCAAATGGTTCTTCTTAAGAGGCTGGATGTTGGAATGGAGTGTCTTCTTAGGGAAAATCAGTGTGGGTTCAGACGGAACCGCTCATGTATTGATCAGATTTATTCCATCCGCACCATTATTCACAACTGCATTGAGTTTAACATTCCACTTTATGTTAATTTCATTGATTTTAAGGCAGCGTTTGATTCCATCAGAAGAGAGTTTATTTGGTCAAGCATGAGACACTATGGACTTCCTGAGAAATATGTTAGAATCTTTCAGGCATTCTTCAACGGAACCATGAGTGCTGTCAGGGTTAATGGTGAAATGTCTGATTGGTTCTCTGTTAATTCGGGCACTGGACAGGGTGATATCCAGGGCCCTCCTGTATTTAATTTCTGTCTGAACTTTGGAATCTTTTTGGCCGAGGTTCACAAGGCAATCAGTCATGGTGCTGTACTGCAAAAGGAACTAAAGGGTGCAGATGAAAAAGTTATCATGGATAGTGACTACGCTGATGATCTGGCAGTGATGGACAATACTGAAGAAGGGCTGCAAGAGTCCACTGATCTTATAGCTTATTACACCTCTTATGCTGGGTTGAAGATCAACGCTAAAAAGACACAATGCATGGCGATCAGCAAGTGTGCGTCCCAGCGACCTTACACCGAAAGAGACAGTATAAAGCTAACAGTGGAGGGAGAACCTGTTGAACAGGTCAGCAACTTTGTTTATCTTGGTGCCAACATCAGTGGGGATGGTACCATTGACCGAGATCTTGACATCAGGATCCAGCGTGCTAATGGTGCGTTCCATCAGCTTTGGAAGATATGGAACAGTCGAACTATAGGAACGCCCACCAAGATCCGTATCTACAAGGCTGCTGTTATTACTATTCTGTTATACCGAGCTGAAGTGTGGAACACAACAAAGAAGCAGATGAAACGGTTTGAGGTCTTCCATCTGACCTCCCTGAGAAGAATCTTGAAGATAAAGTGGTTCTTCCATGTCTCCAATGAAGAAGTTCTCAGGCGTGCTGGAATTAAGTCTATCGAAACTTTCATCGGTGCGGCTAGACTAAGGTGGTACCGGTACGGACATGTTGTCACAATGCCAGAGACGCGGTTCCCCAATTTCTTACTGGATTGGAAACCAAACTATGGAAAGAGACTGAGAGGACGACCCCGCAAAGGCTGGATGGCCTGTGTACTCGAGGATGCGGCTGAATTTACAGGTGTCGATAACATCAGCAGAGATGCAGTAAAACAGTTGGCTCTAAAGCGAGTGGAATGGAGGAACATGTTACGCCGTAGAAGAGATGTGTGTGATGCAGGCCACTCCAACGACTAGGAGGAGACCTCTTCATGTAGCATGTATGTATTGGTAAGGAAGTGAACCGATGCGGCGAAGCAAAGCCTGACGCAACACTCCTTTCTTTTCATCCTGTGGCTCTTACTGTCTCCCACTCTTGCTCTTTTGGTCTCTTGCGCTGCGCTCTTGCTTTCTCACAATCTTGCAGTCCCGTCCGGTATAGTACTCTTCTCTCGTGCTCATAGCTTCATAGTGCGTATTAGATTATTATTATACTGAGTGCACAGTTTTAACAAGAATTGCGCCCGTTGTTTCGTTTTGGCGGACGCTAGATTTCCATTCACTATAACTATAAATATAAGCTCTAATCAGCTCACTTTATAATAATAATATACACAGAGTACATTATACTACGCATGCCATGTACAAATTGGGCTTATTACCTAATACTGTACATAACATAGCATACATTAAAATACACTCGCGCCGCGCATTCATTGACATGCTAGCTATATAATATACATTAAATCTCCGCAAGCAATACTCGCGCGCTGCACTGCGCGCTAGTTGTCATGGTAACTTACGGAAGGAAGGAAGGACTGACGACATATTTATAGCCACTTACCTCGTTCTCCAAAATCCACGTTTTTCTGCTAAAACGTCCATTCGTAACCTTTCACTATTGTCTTTCTACAAAAGAGTGCGAACGGAAAAAATTGTATTATGAGAGCTCCAGAGTATTATTTTCGTCAATTTGATACCGAAATTATTGGGCAAACTGACATAATCCGACATACCCTGACATATCTCGACACGTCGGGATATGTCGGGGTTTGTCGGGGTTTGTCGGGATATGTCGGGGTTTGTCGGGGTCTGTCGGGGTTTGTCGGGGTTTGTCAGGATATGTCGGGGTTTGTCGGGGTTTGTCGGGGTCTGTCGGGGTTTGTCGGGGTTTGTCGAGCCTGGAGGCTACATGATGCCTTACTGTACTGCTATCAAACAAAATTGGGATTTTTATAAAATTTGATTTTTGTCAAAAAGGATACACCACGAGCACATGCATTAAACATTTAATCTGAAACCATAATTATTGCATACCTAGATTATAATGTCTATTGTATGATGTGTTCTATGAAGTGTGTTGCAAGTAGTAAAACTCAGGTACTGAAGAACTGTAAACAAAAAAACACGCTTGTCTTTGAAACTTGATATTTCTTATCTTTTGATAATAACTCCTGCAAAATGCTAGGATGTAAATTACGTAAATGTTATATAATATGATGGATGTTGCAGTTGAGCAAAAAATACAAATTCTTGACAGTTTATAATTCAGATTGAAGGAACATATATTATGTCCCACATTCAGATAGTACACTGTAATCTTGCCCTAATCAGACACCTTTACCGTGTATAATTGTATTAGCATGTTTTCCAGTGTCTTGTGTGTATTTTGTCATTATATGGTCCACTATGTATAGTGCTATGTATAATGTATATTGTATGATATGTACGCTAATGTCGTGTTACGTGAAATGCTACAATGCTAATTTTGAATGTAGAAATATTTTCGCTAAGAAATATTTCAGATAATAGTAAAGTCAAATGTTCTAACTTATTAAAACTAGTCAGATAGCAACGCTTGTGATCTTCAATCTTCATGACTTATAACTTCCAAGGGATCGAAATATGAACCCTTAAAGCAATGTGAACATTCTGAGATGAAATTGTAGTTTTATAGCGGCCACATTGTTTTGCGACCGCAACTATTCAGTACACACTACACAGTGTATATGTGTTATTCACAGGATGTCTGTGTATACATTGCATCGGTCATGGTATGTGTGTGTGTACCGTGTGTGTGTACCCACACACAGCGCACACATCTTGTCCAATATATTCCATGTAATATTTATTAATTATAACATGACAGATCAGACAAGGTTACTCTTCTAGTGACCGTCACTCTTATTCTATGTGAGCATTTCAAGGGACCAGCTTCTGAGCTTCTGTTGCTCCAGAAGGCCAGGTATATATGATAGTATTTTAGAGTTGCAAATATATTAGTTATTCTTTCTTTGTGGACCAGGACTAAGAGACAAATACAAATATTATTTATATTTAGAATCGTTGTTAGCATTGAAACATGATGCAGGATACAATGTCTGTACGTCTCCCTTTTCAGGGTATATTATATAACACTAGGGGTGCAAGTACAGTCAACTATTTATCGTTCTATTTATAACTCTGGCATTCTTTAGTTCTCGACTCCACCTGAACGGCTCTTAGGACTGATACGGAACTTTACTTGCTATAATAATAATATTCAACACTCAGACTTTTGGCTGAATTTTGGCATTTTCTGTGCACTATGTGTCAATGGGTTCCTGAAATTTGACGAAATAATAATCGTATACTCACGATCAAATGGTCCCTGTCCATAATATACCAACTTTTTTCATCGGACTTTTTCTCGGCCATTAAGCTTAAAATAAACATGTCAAACATGTTAAATATGTTGAATATATTGAATATATATGTTGAATATGTTGAATATGTTGAATTGTAAAAGGTCGAGTCAAACTTTGTAGCTATCATAAAACCAAACCCACAGAATAATTCGAATCTTAAATAAAATATCTCCTGTATCCAAATTAAAATTATAATGATCTGCACATGATTATTGACGTGGTGGTAATGGTTTAGTACGTGGCTAATGGGTTCGTACTGTGCACTGAAACTCCCGGAAATATGTCTGCTATGTGTTTCGTGACAAGTTAAAACAGTACCCGCTGCTTGTGTCAAGAAAGGGTTTATTGTTTAATTTGTTAACATGTACGTATCGCATAATATGATGTATTTACTAGGGATATTCATGCACCGTTCTAGAATGCATAATTCGTGCATAATTTATGCTTCCTGTATCCGAAATGATGCAAATAGTATACGAATGGTCGTCTCGGTCATTCGCATTCCTCATCTGCATTCCTCATACAATAGAAATAATTCATATGGTATCTGAATACCTCTCTATTATATGATGATCTGTAACGGACCTTGTGCGATTTCATCGGGAAATTGGAACTCAAATATGTTCCTACATCGAGTGTGCCGCGGAGCGTATTCCTCGTGCTGTACTAGGTTTTATGTCATACATCTGGTTGGTATTGACCACCTTTCAGTGGAATTAATGGAGGAAACTACACGTACACAGTTAAAAATATCATTCTAAGAAATAAAGAAGCCATAGCATATAATGACAAGATTAGGTATTTTCCATAAATTTAGACTAATGTACGTTTTTAACATTTCGTAATCTCTGCAGGAGCGAGACCAGGCACTCCAGATCTGGACAGTTTAGCTGTTAAAAAGGAGGGATCTCACTTGAGATACACTATTGACGACTTCAGCCTGTTGAAGGTCCTTGGTAAAGGTAGTTTTGGAAAGGTATGTTATATATTTATCTTATCAATCTTTCTTTGTTCCTAAAAATGTTATTGAGCTATGCGTTACCCCTGTTCCAATGACTGTCGTGATTTGTGACACCACGTATCAACATTTTCATATCACAATACCTGATACACACTCTGTTAAATTTTAATACTATTACGAAGGAATTCCTTCCGTGAGCCCTGATATCTAAATACCATCTAAAGGAACACTCTAAATTAAATTCTCTTCTCCGGTTACGTTGTACTGTCTAGTTCATGCGAGTTTCAAACGGTTACAGTGTCTCATGACCTAGCTCACTACTTTCTACTTTTGATTGTAGATAGAATCAACATAATGCAATTAAAACAAGAAATGCGGAAGAATTTCTTATCGGCTTATTTGGGCGACAGCTAAATTTCCCGATCCATAAAGGTGTCTTATATCATATTCCATATCGATTATGCAAATCATTTCTATGTCTCTACAACCCTATGCTTATGGCTTGATTGACGACATCCATCTTGTAGCTTTGTTACGATCTCGTGGTTCCAAGAAGCCTAATAGTGCATCGTGCTACAAGCTTGTTGCTAATGCAAGCTTACACGGATCTGGGCATAATACTAATTAAATTCCATGATATAAATTGCAAAATATTTATACATCCGCCGTTAGACCATATCTTCCATAAATGAGTGGGATCCAATTTATATGACCAGTTTAGTTACTAACAACAGTAACTCAATCCAGAATATCGCGCAAAAATAACTTTTCGAGTATAACCATAGCAACTAAACGGGCCAGCGGCAACCATGAGGAATGAGAAATCGCGCGGACACAAGCTACCATATACGCAAAAAAACATCGTTCGCTAATCCTAGTCCTGACTATTTTGTGGCTAACGGCACAAGAATCATGGATCGGGAAAAATCTAACACTAAAATAGCCTGCATAATATTTAGGTTGGACAGGAATGCACAGCAGCAAGATCTACTAGAATAAATTGTCTGGGATGATATATATATAACACTTGCACATGGACATGTTCTATATCATCACTTAATATTGAAAAATACCCACGCTCTGCAGTCTGCGTTGCTGTCATTGGCAATCATTGGCAAGCAATATCTGTTTGTGGCAAATCGTACCCTTAAACCCGGGTTTGGTCAGCGCGCGCTGAAAATAAAATCTTGACCGTTGCCGCGCGAATAACCGATCACACGCGCCAACGTATCACGTGATCATGTAGAATTAAGAAAGCCCCTTCAGATGACCTCACTTAAACTCGATCCAGGTTTTGCTAGCGGAGCTGAAAGGCTCCGGTAAGGTGTTTGCGGTAAAAGCGCTTAAGAAGGACGTGGTTGTGGAGGATGACGATATCGAGTGCACGCTGACAGAGAAACGAGTGCTGGCACTCGCCTGCCACCATCCCTACCTTACTCAGCTACACTCCTGCTTCCAAACGGATGTAAGTTTATTGATGATCTCATGCACACTCACTGTGCTATATAATGTAGTGAAGTTATAGGAAAGTCGGATCCTACGTCGAAAGTGATTCTATTAAAATATCAGGATGTACATGATGTATGGGTAGGAATTACAAAGTCTTCACAACTAGGGTTACGTAATTTATTAACAAACCTCATTAATGCCACTTTTTGTTTCGGGTTTTGGCACCTTGAATCTACGATACAAAAGAATGGAAAGTGCAATAACGTGTCATTTCTCACCTGAAATCGATTCGACTAGCAAACCATAAAATTCGATTATCCGTCATCCGTATACGGTCCAAATTAAATTTTGTATGGTTACGTCGCTGTGTGAATCAAACTAAACACTGTATTACATACACAAATTATATTGCCTTATTACGCTCCATGTAACAGGAATGTTGCACAAATTCTAGAAATTGGAAGTGGAAGTTTGTTTTGGTTACCTATTTCCTAATTAGATTGCCCAACGTGATCTCCAAAGATATGACGTCACACATTATGACGTCACACATTCCCCCAGGACCACCTGTTCTTTGTAATGGAATACCTAAACGGAGGAGATCTGATGTTCCACATCCAGACAACCGGTAAATTCAGCGAGGAGCGCACTAGGTTCTACACCGCTCAAATAATAAGTGCTCTCCAATTCCTTCATTCCAAGGGAATAGTCTACAGGTAAGTTTTCCACGTGGAAATATATTATGATTTATGATGGAATTATATATGATTTAAACCAGATGTTAATAAATGAGTTGCTACAAATAACTGTATCGTATTGTCTGCGTTTTTAGTGTCTGAACCAAAGCTGTCTACACCTGTCTATTAGTAACTAAGCTATCATCGTGTTGCCTAGTAACGAGTTATCCAATACCCCCCGCCGTGCCAAGCAGCCAGCTCACTGCACTTTTATGGTTTAGTAATGACCACTCATTTGCTTAAGTGGCGGATATTGACAGAGTGGTAACTAAATTTAACAGTATTTGTACTGTTATGGGTGTGCTGGTGGTGGTGACCAGCATATTCTCACCTTCATTCCACTTCAGGGATCTAAAGTTGGATAACATATTGCTGGATAGCAAAGGGCACGTGAAGATAGCTGACTTTGGTATGTGTAAAGAGAACATGGACGAGGGAGTAACGACTAACACTTTCTGTGGGACACCCGACTATATCGCTCCAGAGGTATTTTACCCGTTAGTACTATGGTTTCTTACTCGTTACCATGGTTACTTCACTGTTATCATGGTAACTGTTCTCGTTACCAGGGTTACCTTAGGGGGTTCACCATGATATTGTTATAGCAGTGACCAACAAACTAGGGCAGGGCACGGGACCGAACTTTTGAGGTGGTCCCGGGCGCCCACTGGTGCTGCTGGAGAGAGATCGTTCTAGGATATACTTTGCAGTTCATAGTACAAAATCCCACGCTTACGTCTGTAATTGCAGGGTACATAAACATGTACTAACAAGGAACCGTTTCAGATTTTGAAAGAGTTGCCGTACGACAGATCTTGTGACTTCTGGTCGCTGGGAGTGTTGGTGTACGAGATGTTAACAGGGACCTCCCCATTTGTTGGGGATCTAGAGGAGGATCTCTTCAGGAGCATTCTCAACAGCAGAATTACATTCCCCAAATACCTCAGTAAAGATGCCATGGCTTTCCTCAAGGGGGTCAGTTGATGCTATACAATTTGAGGGAAATTTTCAGATTGATTATTCGACTTTGTTATCTTATTTTGTGATGTTACATTGAACCCTATACATCACAGCCAACTGGTAATGAACCAAGCTATAAGAACTGACCACCCCCCCCCCCCCCTCCCGCCCCCCCCCTCCCCCCCCCTCCCGGCCCCTTCAACTTACCAGCCCCACCTCAGGTCTTAGAAAGAGTAGTTGGCAACAGACTAGGATACTGCACCCGAACTAACATTAGAGAGCACCGCTTCTTCAGACCCATTGACTGGGAAGCTCTGGAACGGAAAGAATTAGAAGCTCCCTTCGTTCCTAATGTGGTAAGTTAGGGAGATAATATTTTTGTTAGGATTTTTAATCGCATCTAGTAACGAGTTTAGTGAGAAATAACGTATAACGTGTTCTAGATCGATAATATAATCGATATATCTACTTACAACAGGTTGTACAGATTAGTGTGGGATGAGACACAATTATTTACGGTTTCGATACATAATTTACATATTATATGAAATTGTAGAGTGACAAGTGTACTGTAAGATGAAGGCCACTATTGTCCGCTGATACCCGCACTACTACTACTGCAATTGTACATATAATATGTTACATGACATGTACATATTGTCTTTTGACATGAATGTACGTAAGTAATTTATAAAGGTTAAAAAAGCTTCGCCCTACACACTTCACTTATAATTTCAGAAATCAGCAGTAGATACAGACAACTTCGACCCTGAGTTTACCATGGAGCACGCTCAGCTGTCACCAGTTGAGACAGCGCTTATACAAACCATCAACCAGGAGGAGTTTGCCGGATTTTCATTCGTCAACACCGACTTTGGGAGCTTCAATTGGTGAGCACCACGTGTAAAGCTTTGAGCACGTGGAGTCGCTGAAATTGTGCACGTGTGAAAGATTTTGCGCGGCGCATATCGTGCATGTGTGATTACAGTGCGCGGCGCTACGACGAGTTTAGTCTTAACGGAAGAATAGAAGGAGTACTTAGATTAAGATATTATCGATTGTACAGAAAGTTTGTTTCTGTCGTGTATTCTGCAGTCTGGTAGCCAGCAAGTATTCGGCTACTGTATGTCCGTGTGTAAGTTTGTATGATACCTGTTTTTGTTGATTTTGCTAATAGTTTGATTAACGGTTTTTTTGGTCATTTAATTATTACTGGATTAGATTTAAGTTTGAACTGTTTAGCACCTAATTTGGGCGTTTTGAGGACTATTTCATGAGACATCGTTCTTAGGAAATCATGTATTATTATAGTATCGATTGGTATAATATTCTGTAATTACGTTTGTTATTTTCACCTGGCATATGAATTAATTTTAACAACTTCAAAATATTCCGTGGGCTCATTGTTATATTGATTATCAGTTTCATTAATTTTAATTCAGAGTTCAGTTTTTTTGCAATCGTCTGATAAAGTCGTGACTGTGTAGATCTGTAATTAGTATTATTAAGTAAATATTAAAATTAGTATACTCTATCATAGTTGGATATATACGTACATAGTTTTGTCACATACCACCAAGTAATAGTAACAGTTTCGATGAATGTAAAAACGACTGGTTTTGATTTTTGATGTTTTATGGTGAAATTTTCATGCGCTTAATCGTACTTCTTCAAGGACTTCTGACAAATACAGTACTTAAAGTACTACTATGGGTGTTATTGATAAATCTCATTCAAATATCGACAACAACAGTATCATTATGATTAATAAATGTATGATATAGATATTTTAATAAAAGCTTACATTTACTCTGTGTATGATCTGGAAGTTGATTATCATAAGAATAGACGGGTTTAGATAACGTTTTATCTGATCCCTGCTCAATAACTATAGTCGAGGAGCTCCATTTCAACTTCATCCCTCGCTGTCATGGCGATCAAATAATTTCAATTAAGTTAACAGTTAGGGGTCGTTCACATATTACGTAATCAGCCGAGGGGGAGGGGGCTTTCCGAATGATTACTTTAGTGTAATTTTGACACAATAGCTATGTGTAAAAATTATTACGGAGGGGGAGGGGGGGTTAAAAATTGGTCAAAAAGTGATTACTTAATATTATGTGAACGACCCCTCATGATGTACTCGATTTAAGGTCCAGTTTGTTAAAAGTTATTTCGATCACTTTTACCCAGATTCCTTTCTCTGATAGTATTATAATTACAGTCACAATTATGGAGTCACGTTTTTGAGCTGTTTTTGTACAATACACTTACGTAGTTTAATGACGATTCAATAATTATATAATATGATACAGCATCTCTCCAGTTTGGGAAGATGATGTATGAAATGAAATGCGGGCTTCTCGACAAAACATAATTTTTATGGTATCAATGATAACTTTTTACTATTGTTTACTAAACATGTTTCCTGATCAAATTTGTTTAGCTTAGTTAAAATTATGTAAATATCGCGGTACTGTAAATATCAAGAGACCTCGCTCGGTGGCTCTGCTTTTACACGCCCCGCCCCAGTGAGATATTACTGGGCAGCACTCAGCTTGTCAGTGTCATTCCGCCATATCTATGAACACTATTAGTCTAGAGTCAGAACGTGCTAAATCACTCTACATTATAACTTCGAAATGTTTCGAAAAGACAATTGAAACCAACCTGAATCGATTATTTTTGAACGTTGATTCACGATGTCAATCCTTCGCATCTCGCCGATCTGCATACGTGGTTATCTGCATATGTGGTTGCGAGAAGCATTATTGGATGCGCGCGCGACCCAGTAGTGCATCGCGCTACAATTTTGAACGCTAATTCCGAATCACCCTACTCCCTTGTCATACGTTGTATGACTCGCCGCGCACGAGTGCGCGGCTCCCCTTCACTATAGTGAAGCGACAGTGGGGGTCACCACGTGATCTGATACAACTACTCCCTAAGCACTAAGCCAATGGCATAAAAGTAAGAATTACTCAAGGGTTTTTCCATTTTCTCCACAAAAAAGCTAGGATTCCTGATTCCGGGGATCACACTATACTACACATTTGATACCAATTACTTTAAAGTTGGAATTTCAGATTCTTTATGCCACTGGGTCCGCTCCTACTAAATCGCTCGCCCAAATTTTAAGAAAATTCTTGTGAAAAGGCGCCCTTTGGGCATGAAAGTGATCTAAATCGGTGTATTTTTGGACGCTGATTCCGAATCACCCCCCATGACGTAGGGTTAAAATGCTTCCCTGGAGAGTTATGGGCAAAAAACCATTTTGGTCACGTGACAGGCTAGTAAAATACGAATTTGATTGTTTAGGACTCGGGTTAGGGTTAGGGTTGTGGTAAGGGTTATGGTTAGCTTCGAGGTTATGGTTAGGGTTAGGGTTGGGATTAGGGTATATGTAAAACCGTTTTGTATGGCTGCAAAACCATAGAAACCAAAGTCACGTGAAATTTTTGGGCGAGCGAATTAGTAAAAGCCCACTGGGTAGTGGTAGGAGGTGCACCATAAAAATAAACTTGCTCGGATTTTAAAAATTTTTGTACCATTGTTTTCTAGAGACTGTGAGAATTTTCACAATACCAAATTTGTCATACCTT
Organism: Bolinopsis microptera; assembly: GCF_026151205.1. Lineage (NCBI taxonomy): Eukaryota > Metazoa > Ctenophora > Tentaculata > Lobata > Bolinopsidae > Bolinopsis > Bolinopsis microptera. The sequence goes on from NC_087079.1 coordinate 10,063,493, forward strand.
TTTGGAAAGATCGGTGAGTTTCGCCTAGGTGCCATAATTGATGGTGCGCGGCTTTTGGAGCAAAATTAGCTGTAAAAGTCGCGTAATTTGACCAAATTTGACCAAATTCGTTGATTTTTGTCGTATTATTTGGATATATCTTCAGTTCCTTGAATGAGATCATTCTGAAAATTGGCGACGACCTTCCAATAGGGCTTTCACAACTGTCCGAAAAATTTGGTGGATATCGGAGTTGATATAGTGATCAAAATGGTGCAAAATACGCTGCTTTTAGCTGTAACATAATGTTTAATGGTTGGATATGCTTTAAACTTTTCGGACACCTTCTTTGTAAGTCTATGAGTAAGCTTACCAATTTTTGTTGCAATCGGAGGTCGGGAAGGATACTTAATATCTATTTGTTTGAAGAAAATTGTGCTGGCCGAAATTAGCGCTAAAAAACCATCCACCAGTCGGCACGCGCGGCTCACTGTCGATGTTGACCATTGTTAATGGTCTGGCCCGGCGCGCGCTACTTCGTAGCACTTGCCGTCGGGCCAGAGAAGAAAGCGGCGCGCGCTACTTCGAAGAAATTTAGACGAGTAACATCCGTCAATGTCGATGGCGCACTACCTAGTAGTGGGTCAGTCCTTTTGCTTTCTGTTCCACTCCATCCACAAATACAGCTACAGTCATCACATTGTCCATGTCCGGTTTCACTAATTCACTCGCCATGGATTATTTAACGGGTGATACTCGTAAAATATTTGATTCATATACAGCTAGGACCGTCGACGAGTCCAACTCGGCGCGCGTCCTGGTAGGTTGTAAACCTACAATGGATTATGGGAAAAGCGCGCTATTTTGTATTTCGCGCGCATTGGATATAAAGATGCATGACCAATGATATTGCAGTGTTTAAGTCACGTGCACGTGATATAGCTGATGAAAAACTGAAAACAATTCGATATTGTTTTATTATACTGCTTATATTTTACTCTTACTGGGTCGCGCTCAGCCTGTCATTCCGCCGAATCTTTATGTTTATGAACATAATAGCCTGAGGTCCCAAAGTAAATTTTACCCTTGACCAACAAGATCTATAAAACCTTTTATAAAACCTACACAGTCGCTTCACTGTAGAGTTTCGATCGTTGTCATGTGCGCGGCTCCCCCTGTATCGTCGACGATACAGGGGGAGCCGCGCACATGACAACGTGTAACAATGAACACGTTGGATAGTGATTCTGCGAACAGAATTAAATTATAATTTGATCCATAAATTGCGAGTCGTAGCCGGCCCCCAATTATTAATAATACATTTTGCTCTAGTATGAACACTAAAAAATAAAACTAAGTTTTTATTTGGGTTTGACTCGGATGATATAAAACGAGTCTAAATTTTTTCAAAGTATTGCTTGGCCTTCACCTAACTATGTCACATGTGCCACTGCGGGCGCGCTTGTTTCACATGAAGTAAAGACAGCGCCTGGCGCCAGGGCTCTGGATAGAGCAATGCTTGGCCCGTTGTTACGAAGTAGCGTGTGTCGGATTAATTCATTAACAATGGACAACCTTGTATCACGTGGTGACCCCCACGGTCGCTTCACGATACAGGGGGAGCCGCGCACTTCGTGCGCGGCGGGTCATAGAATCAAGAATGTATGACAAGGACAACCGACCCGAGGTCCCCAGGAAGATTTGAAATATGCTAAACAAGGTCTTATTCAATTACAACACTTAATCGCTTTTCCAGCAATTTGTCAACAGATTAGTGGACCTTATAGCCAGAGCCCAGAAATAAAGAGGAAGGAGAGGTATTTTGTCATAAGTTGTATGACCCGCCGCGCAACAAGGGCGCGGCTCACCCTGTATCGTCGAAGTGGGGGTCACCACGTGATACAAGATGCAAGAGGTATTGTGATGTGGTAAGGTATGTAAGAACGAGGATAAGACTAGATTTGCAATGCTAAGAATAACACTTATTGATATATGTGGGTACAGAGGAAAGAAGATGGACAGCAAACATGAGACCCCTCTATCAGAAGTCTCATGCAACATCATCCCTGCAGCTGCCCTATGATGGAGTAAAATTATGTTTTTCAAAATTTTGTGTACATATTTGATTGTTTCAAGTTCAAAAATATTGGTTACAATGGCAAATGGACCATTTCCGTTTCCTATGTATTGTGCTCTGCCAATTGCATCACTTCGTTTAATTGAATGTATATATTGTTTGAATGACCTTTTCATTTCGGCAATTATCAATTAATTCATAAGATTTATAAAATTTTCTATTTATAAAATGTTTAGCTATACTAGACGCAGGGAGACTACAGTGCAAAGAAACTGCTGCAAACTGCTGCTAACTGCTGCTAACTGCTGCTGTCGCGTGCGCGCCATTTGCAGCAGTTAGCAGCAGTTGCGTGTGGGTGCGCTGCGCAGTTAAGACACGCATAAACCTGCTGCTAACTGCTGCTGACTAGCAGCAGTAACAGCAGTTAGCAGCAGTTTCTTTGGGGGGGGGGGGGGGGGGGGGGCAGAGTTGAAGTCCATGCTGTATTGTTGGGAGCATATTGCATCTTTAGGAGTTCCTTTTTAGGAAGATTTTATAGGAGTACTATGGTGCTCCAGATCTTGGGAAATCTTGATATAAAATCTCTAGATTGGAATTAAGCAACGAGGGGGGGGGGGGGGGGGGTAGGGGTAATGGATATTATGCCTTTACTACAATCAATTTATTATAGTAAAATGGAATCTTACCTTCTTTCTTCTTCCTTTCTCCTCACTCTTCTACGTTTTCGTCCTCTACGACTTCGTTATCATTGTCCACTTCATTGTCTTCATTGTTGTTAGTGTCACGTACTAAATTGAGGTCCAGGTCGTCAACAGGGATCGCTTTATGATAGTACCGTCCTCGGTATCCTTTTACATGGATAAGTACGGTCTTAACCCATATAATACCAACAACTCTAAACGTTCGAATTTTTTGGCGAAATTTTGTTTCCTAAGCACTGAGGTACCAACTCCGACGGTGCAATAATTATTTTGAAAAAATTTATATTTTTTATAGCTTTTTCGACCCGTACTTTTAAAAGTTCATTGTTGGAGCTTGCTTTTTTGGAACATTGCATCGTACTTTTAAAAGTACATCATATTTGAATGATGTACTTTTAAAAGTACGGGTTTAATAAATAATGTACTTTTAAAAGTACGGGTTTAATGAATAGTGTACTTCTGGAGGTACGTTAGTTAATTAAACAGAAACTCAGGGTCAGATAATAAAACTAAAAGCCCTTGTCAGAATCGCTGAATAAAATTTAAACAATACATACAAAATTTAAGTGGTACACTAAACAAATCATGATGGTGGGAACAGCTATATACTTATAAACTACTATCATAATTCCATTTACCAATTTACTAGAATTTTACGAAAATTTTCGGGTTTTGTGCTTTTTACTCTAACTGATGATAAGGCTAAGGATAAACAAAGCACGCAAAGTGCAACGTCACACACTTCACACTTAGCCAGACGCTTTTCACAACTTAAAGAATACCGAAAATGGTGAGAATGAGAAGAGAGTAGCAGAGGCTGAGACAATTCTAGAGGAACAGAAGAAAGTAGCAGAAGCTGAGAGAGTTCTAGAGTAACAGAAGAGAGTAGCAGAAGCTGAGAGAGTTCTAGAGGAGCAGGAGAAAGTAGCAGAAGCTGAGCGTATTCTAGAGGAACAGAAGAGAGTAGCAGAAGCTGAGCGTATTCTAGAGGAACAGAAGAGAGTAGCAGAAGCTGAGCGTATTCTAGAGGAACAGAAGAGAGTAGCAGAAGCTGAGAAAGTTCTAGAGGAGCAGGAGAAGGTAGCAGAAGCTGAGCGTATTCTAGAGGAGCAGAAGATAGTAGCAGAAGCTGAGCGTATTCTAGAGGAGCAGAAGATAGTAGCAGAAGCTGAGAGAGTTCTAGAGGAGCAGGAGAAGGTAGCAGAAGCTGAGAGAGTTCTATAGGAACAGAAGAGAGTAGCAGAAGCTGAGCGAGTTCTAGAGGAGCAGGAGAAGGTAGCAGAAGCTGAGCGTATTCTAGAGGAACAGAAGAGAGTAGCAGAAGCTGAGCGAGTTCTGGAGGAACAGAAGAGAGTAGCAGAAGCTGAGCGAGTTCTAGAGGAACAGAAGAGAGTAGCAGAAGCTGAGCGTATTCTAGAGGAACAGAAGAGAGTAGCAGAAGCTGAGAGAGTTCTAGAGGAGCAGGAGAAGGTAGCAGAAGCTGAGCGTATTCTAGAGGAACAGAAGAGAGTAGCAGAAGCTGAGAGAGTTCTAGAGGAACAGAAGAAGGTAGCAGAAGCTGAGAGAGTTCTAGAGGAGCAGGAGAAGGTAGCAGAAGCTGAGCGTATTCTAGAGGAACAGAAGAGAGTAGCAGAAGCTGAGAGAGTTCTAGAGGAACAGAAGAGAGTAGCAGAAGCTGAGCGTATTCTAGAGGAACAGAAGAGAGTAGCAGAAGCTGAGAGGGTTCTAGAGGAACAGAAGAGAGTAGCAGAAGCTGAGCGTATTCTAGAGGAACAGAAGAGAGTAGCAGAAGCTGAGAGAGTTCTAGAGGAACAGAAGAGAGTAGCAGAAGCTGAGCGTATTCTAGAGGAACAGAAGAGAGTAGCAGAAGCTGAGAGGGTTCTAGAGGAACAGAAGAGAGTAGCAGAAGCTGAGCGTATTCTAGAGGAACAGAAGAGAGTAGCAGAAGCTGAGAGAGTTCTAGAGGAGCAGGAGAAGGTAGCAGAAGCTGAGCGTATTCTAGAGGAGCAGAAGAGAGTAGCAGAAGCTGAGAGAGTTCTAGAGGAGCAGAAGAGAGTAGCAGAAGCTGAGAGTGTTCTAGAGGAGCAGAAGAGAGGAGCAGAAGCTGAGAGAGTTCTAGAGGAGCAGAAGAGAGTAGCAGAAGCTGAGAGAGTTCTAGAAGAGCAGGAGAAGGTAGCAGAAGCTGAGGGGGGGGGGGGGGGGGGATCAGGTACCAAGTGCTGTACGTGACGTCGACTAAGTGCAACTTTGGAATTTACAAAAAAGACCCACCCACCCCCTTCGCGGTACTAACTTTTTTTTTTCGGATAATATTTAGGACACCCACCCTTTTTGCGGTACTAACTGTTGAGTAATCACGGTACTGACGTCTGACTGTGTTTTGGTATACAAAATAAGATACCCACCCATAAATTGCTTTAAACAGCTCATTAAACATTGGGAATGGACAAAGTATACCCACTATTTAATAGGGGTTTTGTTTTCAATGCAGTCGAATTAAATAAAAAGTTACAAAAAAAGGAAACAAAATAAAAAAACCCAAAAAAAAGGAAAAAAACCTCAAAACCAAATAAAATATGACCCACCCCCCGCATTAAGTAAGAGTATACTGAAGGCCGCTCTGGAAGACGTGGAATAACCGGGTGAAAACGTGGATCCTTCAAGATCGACTAAATCCCAGAAGTCACAACAGAAAGTTTCTGTTGTGACTTCCGTTCTGATTCAGAACAATTTACCTGCCATTACAGTCTTACCGACATTAATCATGCCAGCACACATTGTGTAGTCTATATAGATTATAAACCTGTACTTTTAAAAGTACATTTTTCGTGAAACCTGTCCTTTTAAAAGTACAATATTCGAAGATAATGCACTTTTAAAAGTACGTACTTTTAAAAGTACATCATTGTCTAGAATGATGTACTTTTAAAAGTACACCCAATTAACATCTCAATTAGAGGCAATTTATGATTTTTATGTCGCCCCACATTATTGCCTATTTATTGCACAATCGTTTAGGCAATATTAAAAAACCAAATTTGGGATCCATCAAAGTTGGAGAATTGGCTGGTGGTACCGAGAATTTACCATTTTTCAAAGTACCATTTTTGACCACCTTTGCCAACATCCTATAAATTTCTTGCTTTTTTAGACCATCTGGCCAGGGTGTTGAAATCATCAGCAGACTTTTTCTTACCTAATGCAAAAAACTGTATCAAAAAATATTTGTCACGAGACAAGTTAGGTCACTGTTTATGAACCGTACTTTTAAAAGTACCGTGGAAGAATATGGGTTAAGCAAATCAAACCCCAAACGACATCTGAGATTTGCCATATTGAGGCCTAACACGCAATTTTACACCACTGCTTACTACATGCCTTGCTCCAGACCAATCTGACAGGGGGTGATCAGATGATTTGTTTCATGTCAGGACCTTCCAGGAAACTAGTATTTGCCTGGAGACATCTTTTCGATGAACAGGCATTTACCTGTTGCCAATGTCATAATTTGCATGAAATAGTAATGATTTGAAAATCTTTAAATCTCATCATAACAATATTATACAGTCGAATGTAAAAAAGCAAGAATGATTAGAGGACTCAGGAACTTACATCATGCCAAGAACCTTCAACAGATATCTGTATCTTTCAAGTACTTTTCAGCTAAGGTAAACATTACGATACAACATGAACATGTTTAATGTTTTACACAGGCTGTTCTATATAATTGTCATCAATCAATGTGATTAAATATGTTACATCAAACTCTAACGATGCTATATAACAGTACTGACACTGAATAGTATCATACTTCATTCAGACAGAGGGGAGGAAGATTTCAAAGTTGCTGATAGCAAATAGAGGAGAGATTGCGATACGAGTGACCAGAGCTGCACATGAGCTTTCTCTAAAGTCTGTTGCCATTTATGGCACCGAGGACAGATATTCTATGCATAGAGCTGGGGTTAGCTCATCACTTTCTTGTATAATTCCTTTACCTCACATATCTTAATCAATATTTTTATCATTCCATTAATCCAATACTATCTCACTATATAATTCATTTGCTTTCATTCCATATTATGGTTGTTAATTATGAAATCGTATCAATAATTAACACTACGATTTTTTGACTACAGGCAACAGAGTCGTACGAGATCCCGGGATATAAAGATAGTCCGGTGAGAGCATACCTTGACCAGGATGCTATTATAAAGATAGCCCTTCAAGCTGGAGCTGAGGCGATACATCCTGGTTATGGGTTTCTATCAGAAAATGCTGAATTTATTAAAAAGTGTGAGGACAGTGGGATTATATTTGTGGGACCGCCTTCTCATGTGGTGCAAGGTATGTTGCTTTGTTGGCACTATTTGTAAGGGAATCAAGTCTTGTGTCATCAACTTATTGATTAGCTGATAAAACCGATGAATAAGTTGGTACTAAATTGGTGGTACTAAATTTTTATAGAAAACCGACAGGATGAAAGATGTTTAGAATTCTCTAGATGTCTATGATTATTAAGACTACATTTCAATGTTCATGGTTTTGTGACAGAACTGTTTTATGCAGGTTTGGGAGACAAGACTGCTGCACGTGACACAGCAATAGCTGCGGGACTTCCGGTCATTCCTGGATCTGATAACACGGTTAGCTCCCTGTTACTACAGTATATTTCTGATCGACTTATCGAGCTTATAAGAAACGAAATTTTAATAATTTTAAAACCTTACCAGATTTTAATCCAATACTATGATATCATAGTGAAATTAAACTATTAGTTTATGGTCCATACAGGTGGCAAATCAACCTTTAGTACGGACGTTGTGAGTAGTGAAAGTAATATATAGTTTATTAGGTTCCTATTGGGTAAATTATTTGAAGAAACTGTGAAAATTTCGGATAAGGCAAGAGGTAAGAAACATAAAACTATTATCTGCTTCTTGATCTATTTAATTTAATTCTATTTCAAACAAAGAGAAACACTCACTTGGCGGGCAAACGATCCGTTTCATGATATTATATAGAAAACAATACCAATTGCACTGAGGATTGGTATTGTTTTCTACATAATATCATATAATATAACGGATCGTTTGCCCGCCAATTTGAGTCATTCTGTTTGTTTGAAATATAATGCTCCTGCTTGATTGCAGTTGAGCATTCTTTAGGAAACCAAGCAACAACTTATCATTAATTTAATTCTATATAGATACATAAGGTGAAGCTCATTCAAGTTTCTCGCTTTAGATAATTTGTAAAATTTGATTACAAACACTTCCAAAAATTATTATTATTTAATTAAAGAATTTAACAAATATTCTAATTCCCGCTAACTCCCACTAATAACTAAGTGTTTGAAAAAGGAAGTCCCTCTCTACACAGGCACGTATCTGCAGTACACAGTCGTTTTGATTTTGTGGTCTTTGGTCCAAATCCAGGATGCTTCCCTTGAGATATCTCCTACAAAACCTCTCCAGGGTTTAACTCCGTCGTGTTTTCTTATCATATCTCCTTCTTCCCAAGCCTCAAAATCAACTTCAAATCCAGGTTTTGCCCAGTCTTCTTCTTCCTCTTGAGTACATAACCACGTGTCGTCAGTTAACACTACAATCTCTCCGCTCTCATCATGTAGTGAAGCAAGGATTCCGGCGACTACTCCATTGTCAACACATTTGATACCAATAACTTCAAAGTTGGACGGGACAGGAATTTTAGATTCTTTATGCCACTGGGTCAGTCCTTCTGCTTTCTGTTCCACACCATCCACAAATACAGTCATCAAATTGTCACACGTAGCTCTGAGGGTGTAGGTTTGCACCTGCACATGCACTGGTTCGTAGCGACAGTAAACAGTTGTTCGGATCTTGTGGTCTTTGGTCCAGATCCAATTTGCGTTCCTAGAGATTTGCCCTATGAACGTCCAAGGACTAGCCCCATGCTTACCAATGACGTCTCCTTCCTCCCATACTACAGAATCAGAAGCAAATCCAGGTTCTACCCACCCTTTCTCTGCCTCTTGTGTACAGGTCCAGGACTCGTCTGTGACCAATATCTCGTCTCCTGCTTCATCGTGTACAGAAGCTAGGATTCCGGGGATTACTCCTACGTCTACACATTTGATACCAATTACTTTAAAGTTGGACGGGACAGGGATTTTAGATTCTTTATGCCACTGGGTCAGTCCTTCTGCTTTCTGTTCCACTCCATCCACAAATACAGTCATCAAATTGTCACACGTAGCTCTCAGAGTATAGGTCTCATCGCTTGCTGCCAGAAGTGCAATAGCTGCCAAAGAAAAGAGTACTAGCCACGTCATCATTACCAAGTGAGGAGGATCAAGAAATAAGATGAGGATTTTACTGAAGTGTTTATAAGAGAATCAATAGATATACTTCCAGAAGAGTAATCTATTTTCAGGCCTAGCCACTGACCAGATGGTTGGTAAGTTGTCAGTGCTTCAGTGTGATTGTATTAACTTCAAAGTAAATGATCAAAGCGGTCTATCATTGGGAAACTCGAGGATAATTACTGTAATGTTAATTTCCGGGGATTTGTAAAGAAGGCTAATGAAATTGATTGCTAGGTGTGGCAGTAAAGTATGATGTTTTTGCCTTTGAAGAAGTGGTTTTATTGTATAACATATGGTGAGTTAAGATCGATTGATCCATAAGTGAGCTCCGCCAAACAACTGTTACTCAACCCCTGGAAGGGTGTCAGACCGAGGCTATGTGTTTTAGAAGTGTTTAGAGTTTCTGAGTGCTCAATGTTTGTTTGTCAGAACAATAACATCAAACATTTATAAACTGTTGGAATATATAAAATTATTTCGAATTGAGATTGTTTTGAATAAAATTGTTTCATATAAATTATAAAAGAAACAATTTCCATTTCAGGTGACGTTGTCAGAAGGCCGGGAGTTTGCAGAGAAGTATGGGTTACCTGTCATGTTGAAAGCAGTACACGGTGGAGGTGGCAGGGGTATGAGGGTTGTCAAGGAAATGTCTCAATTTAATGACAGTTTTCAGGTATCATTCACTTCAGACATTGTTCCGATCTTTTCAAATCTTTTAAGCTTTAACTTTCGATTTACCAATAGATTTGATCCATGGAAGGAGTTCATACAACTACAGCCAAATTGCCACAAATTTATGACACTTAAGGTACGGTTACCATAGTTTCTTCAACATCTAACAACTGTTGCTATAGTAACGGTTACTCTGATTTTTATTGAAAGAAGGCGTTATTACCAGGCGTGTGTGAGAGAAGCTGAGCAAGCATTTGGTAACGGAGACATGTTCATTGAGAAGTTCCTGGATAGACCCAGACATATAGAGGTTCAAATACTGGGTATGTTTTTAACTTTCTTACAGTCATCATAGTTATCACACACTACACAGCCATAGTTACTAAGTTACTAGTCAATCGAAATTCGGGCCGATTGTCTCTCTCGAATAGCTTTTCGCCCCAACTGTGCCCCAGGAAATTCAATTTTGTGCCCCAAGTGTACCCCAAGTGTTCCTAGCTTTATTACCAAATTGCCTAACGGACGTTGTTCATCAACTGGAGACTCTATCATGTTTTGAAAACCGGTTGTAATATCCAGGTGACAAACACGGCAACATAATACATTTGTTCGAGAGGGACTGTTCAGTGCAGAGACGACATCAGAAGGTTGTAGAGATTGCTCCCTCTGTTAATCTTGGTACGTCTTTTCTATCCTCTAAATTCTAGTAGATAGTTCTTATCTCCTTTTACTTAGAATTTTATCATTTACTATGTTAAAGATACAGACTTGATTACTAGTAAGTGTACCTGTTTGGTAAGTAGAGGCATATCTGGCTCATAGCCAATGCCCAAATATGGTATACTACATATTATCTCACCAGAGTCCCACTAACAGATCCAGTGCTAAGAGAAAAGATGCTGAGTGACGCGGTGAAGCTGGCAGAACATATCGGGTATATAAACGCGGGTACTGTGGAGTTTCTAGTAGATAACATTGGTAACCACTATTTCATGGAGGTGAACCCTCGTATTCAGGTTAGATTTTTAGATTATTTTTGTAGCTTATTATCATAATTCAATATTGTTTTAGTTTAAGAGAACACTTGGTAATCACCATTTGAGCTGGTGCTTGTTTGTCTGGCACGACTTTTATTTAAGGGATCTTTCAAAATATCTTGTCCAAAAAAAGTGAGACTTTATAGTGTATGTCCAAATATTTATTGATCAACAATCATTACAGATATATTTGTAAGAAGTACTAGCACTATAATTTCACTTTGCTCCAATAAGTTTGCTCTTAAATTCAGATTTTATTAGCACCGTTAGACCAAGATTAAAGGTATCCAAACCACGTACCAGAAGAGGAACTTTGATATCTTTCAAATCTCAAACGAACACGTACACTAGACGGAGGTTCTAAGATTAAATATTCACGTTTGGGAGGTGTTATCTTTATTCCATTATTCAATATGTAGGTTATTTTTATTTCACCCCGTGTTCAAAGTTATTGTAGCCGGTGTTATACTAATGGTAAAGGAATGGAGTCAGAATTAAGTTTAGACCAGCGTGACAGATTCATACGTAAAACTGTGAAATGTTATATATATCTTACTATATATATAAAGCGAGAAGATATATATGTGTTTATCCGTACCATTTTACTGACACCACGGCATCAACTTTAACACGAATTTCCGCAAAAAACCGTAAAAGATATAAAACTTAAACTTTTTTGACTGAGTCAGATGCTTTAATGGCCTTCAAATCAGCATGAAAAAATAAAAAATAAATATTATATACATAATGTAACATAATGTACATATAATATGTAATAAAACACCTTCGACTAAATTCATCAAATAGTCCAAATATTGCTGTAGTATTACCGTGGACAATAAATATGTTTGATCTTCGAGTTTTTAAGTATAAGAGTTCTGTATTACCGCGAGAGAACCGCATCTTATTTCACCTAGTACTTCACACGAAGTATTTCACTCTTGTAACACTACTTCAGGTTGAACACACTGTAACAGAGGAGGTGACAGGTGTAGATATCGTATGTTCCCAGCTTGAAGTTGCTATGGGAACGTCTCTACCTGAACTTGGTCTTTCTCAGGTCAGATTCTAGAACTTTTATAATATAGTAACCATGGTAACTTTGTATGTTCAATTATTAGATTCCGGATCAGAACTTACAAACATATCTGAATGTAATTTTACTTTCGCTGTATTTCCCCGAGGCAATGTGATAGATAACTGCAGTACATTTGCAGGACAAAGTAGAATGTGTAGGCTCGTCTATTCAATGTAGGATAACGACAGAGGATCCAGAGAACGGGTTTATCCCTGACAATGGCCGAATAATCACCTATCGGTAAATATGACTCTATGATAATATTTTTCTCAACTATTAAACTTTGTTTATATATCTTGTCGCCTCTTACAACTAAATTGATTCGTGAAACAAGTAAAAAACGCTATGCCTTCTTGCTGACAAAACTATGCCTTCTTGCCGCCATCACAACATAACACTATCCGGATATTACTTATACATAATATGTATTATAATTCATATCCTATATATCGTAACCGGGTGTTACACAACATACCACCTTATACATACCTAATACCTACTTACTATATACCTAATACATACCTACTACATACCTAATACATACCTAATACATACCTAATACATACCTAATACATACCTAATACATACCTAATACATACCTAATACATACCTAATACATACCTAATACATACCTAATACATACCTAATACATACTTTATATATACCTAATACAGTACATACTATATACCTAATACATACCTAATACATACCTAATACATACCTAATACATACCTAATACATACCTAATACATACCTAATACATACATACTATATACCTAATACATACCTAATACGTACCTAATACATACCTAATACATACATACTATATACCTAATACATACCTAATACGTACCTAATACATACCTAATACATACCTAATACATACTTTATATATACCTAATACATACCTATTACCTAATACATACCTAATACATACCTAATACATACCTAATACATACCTAATACATACCTAATACATAACTTACATAACACCTAACTAATAATACCTGCAGGAGTCCAGGCGGGTACGGAGTGAGACTAGACAGAGGGAGTGGGTACAGTGGATCTGTTATCACACCCTACTACGATTCTCTGCTCGCTAAGTGTATCACTACTTCCTCCTCATTTGACAGTTAGTTATGTTCTTGTTTGATTGAAGTTAAAAGAAGATAAAAAAGGGCAGGTTAAGCTTTTACCAGGGAATAAGGATATTTGATATGTTTCTTGGCCGATGAAGCATATCAAACGCTACCTTTTTTCAGTACTGAAGCTCGGTTATAAAATGCTATAAGCTGTATCCCTCCACTAGGCTATAATTTCAATTTCCCTAGGGTATTTTTTGTAAGGTTTTTCGAAAACGACGTACTTAATAAGGCAGTTATTGTAGGAGTTCTACCTTTAACAATGTTTCACTCTATCAGGAGCTGTTGCCAAGATGGTACAGGCCCTGTCAGATTTCAGAGTGAGAGGTGTAAAGACTAACATTGCATTCTTGGAGCGAGTAATGCATCACCCTGACTTCATATCTGGAAACAGTCAGTTTGTTTATTTGTTTATTTGTTAATTCTATAGATACGATAGATATTTTCCTGATGGGCTTATCAGTGGCGTAACGTTGCCTGTTGGCGCCCCCTGCCGAAAAAGCGCCCCCCTGTTGGCGCCCCCTCCCCTTTTGGTGCCCCTCCCTAAAATTGAACAAAATAGGTGATTTTAGAGAATACGCCGGTAAAATCTCTAAAAAAGTGTGTATCTAGAGCAAAACGCGCAGTTTTGCTAGTACTTTAGTTAAGTTTTCGAAATTGTCCCACATTCAAACGACGATTTGGCGCCCCCCTAAGACGGCGCCCCCCTGCACAGCGGGGTCAGCAGGGCCTTTCGTTACGCCACTGGGGCTTATCTATCTATTTTACAACAACTTGTTGCCCGAGAATTAAGTAAATCTAACCTTATCCATTCCTTCAGTCGACACCTCGTTTATCGAGAAAGAGAGCGACTACTTGCTCGCTCCCTGGGACGACAAGTCAGGAATGTTAAACACCTTGAGATACCTGAGTGAGGTAATGGTGAACGGCACTGACATTCCGGGTCTCCAAGGAAAACCAGGAGCAAACCCAATACCTTTAGCTCCTGTGGAGGAGGTGTATCAGAGGGGGTACAAACAGGTGCGAAATAGGGTTGCCATTATCGGTACAAAATTTTTTATCGCGATAATCGATAATTTTTTCAAAATTATCGCGATAATATCGGTTATCGGCGATAAATTTGGCAATATAATTGAAGTAATATTTATATGCACTCTGCATACTTGAATTATGCTCATATGCTATGTTACATCTTGTGCTGATTGCTTTGTTAAAGAATCAGTTGCAATATTGCCCTTTTATTTAACAAGCCCAAATTTCATAGACAAAATATGTTATTGCTTTTAGCAAACAATTTTTAAAAAGAAATCAGCACATGCACGACGTATTTCTTTGATAGTGTCAGTTTCCTGCCTGTTAGCAGTGAACAGACCTATCTCCCGAGCAAGGGTATCTGTCCTTGCTACCGTAGTCAAATCACTGCCCTAATGTAGGTCTGATAATTCTTTTGTCAGCGGGATAGGATTGGAATCTGGTATCTGAAATTGTGGGAGTCGCCTGTGAGTCCTGAGGAACAATCGTCGAACTACATGCGAAGCTCAATCGCTGTTTGTCTCTTTCTGCTTAAACAACCGCTGGTGCAGAGACTTAGAGTTACGTATCAAGGTTGACTTTGTGATAACTCTGTATTCTTGTCCTACATCTTCATCTAGAATACCGGGGTCCGAGTAGAACTTTACCAGCGATACGAAGTGAAGGCCCTTTCTCTTGGCATATCGTGTACGTAGCCTATCGAGAAGGGTTCGAGAAAGTGGCGAGTCTATCTCAGATCTCTTCTAGCTTGCTGTCAATAAACTAAATAATCACTTCTGCTTGAGCGAGCATGCTGTCTCTTTTACACAAAAACTCAGTTACAATCTTGAACGGTGCGAGAGTCTTGGTAATGTCTTTTAAAGCTAACTCAGTCTCTTCTACATCCAGTTTTAGATTGCCTAGCTCCAAGTCATCTAAAATTCCGTGCACTGCATCAGTTATCCGGTCATATCTCTCCAACATACTGCACAGCGAGCTCCAACGGGTTTAGTAGTCTCGTTGCAGTCTGCAAGTACCTTTTCGTGCTTCAACAAACAACAATAACGAGGTCTACAACCTCCAAGTAGACTGCAAATTATGCTAGCACTGGGTTTTAACTTTACAAACAGAGAAATGGATTCGAAAAATATGTTAAATGTTGGCCATCTTACCCTAATAAAAATTTGTTGATTATCGCGATAATTCTCGAAAATTATCGCGATAATCGATAACGATTTTTGGGAAATTATCGCCGATAATTATCGGCCGATAATATCGGTTGGCAACCCTAGTGCGAAACATGTCCTCTAAATTCGGGCTTATTGTGCGGACATTTAATCTGTGATTTTACATGTATCTCTATATGGAATAATAATCCTTACAACGGTTTCTACAGATTACAGACTGCACATTTCTGTGCTGCATGTCATCTTGCGATGTACATTGTATGTGTATTTCTCGAGCTTGATTAATTACCAGGTTGTAGTGTTGGCAGCTAGGAATCCGGCAATAATGATTACAAAATATGCTTGGCTTATTTTTAATTTTACAAGAATCGCTTTGGATAGAATGAGGCTTTAGCTGACTACAATTGATTAAAAGTAGAGTAGAGCAGTTTTGAACAGCTATATAAGATAAGTGTAGAGTTTAACCTGTACTCTATCAGGTGTTAAATAAGAGTAGAGTTTAAGCCCGTACTCTATCAGGTGCTAGATAAGTGTAGAGTTTGACCCGTACACTATCAGGTGCTAGATAAGTGTAGAGTTTGACCCGTACTCTATCAGGTGCTAGATAAGTGTAGAGTTTAAGCCCTTACTCTATCAGGTGCTAGATAAGAGTAGAGTTTAAGCCCGTACTCTATCAGGTGCTAGATAAGTGTAGAGTTTAACCCGTACTCTATCAGGTGCTAGATAAGTGTAGAGTTTGACTCGTACTCTATCAGGTGCTAGATAAGTGTAGAGTTTGACCCGTACTCTATCAGGTGCTAGATAAGTGTAGAGTTTGACCCGTACTCTATCAGGTGCTAGATAAGTGTAGAGTTTGACCCGTACTCTATCAGGTGCTAGATAAGTGTAGAGTTTGACCCGTACTTTATCAGTTGCTAGATAAGTGTAGAGTTTGACCCGTACTCTATCAGGTGCTAGATAAATGTAGAGTTTAACCCGTACTCTATCAGGTGCTAGATAAGTGTAGAGTTTGACCCGTACTCTATCAGGTGCTAGATAAGTGTAGAGTTTAACCCGTACTCTATCAGGTGCTAGATAAGTGTAGAGTTTGACTCGTACTCTATCAGGTGCTAGATAAGTGTAGAGTTTGACCCGTACTCTATCAGGTGCTAGATAAGAGTAGAGTTTAAGCCCGTACTCTATCAGGTGCTAGATAAGTGTAGAGTTTGACCCGTACTCTATCAGGTGCTAGATAAGAGTAGAGTTTGACCCGTACTCTATCAGGTGCTAGATAAGAGTAGAGTTTGACCCGTACTCTATCAGGTGCTAGATAAGTGTAGAGTTTGACCCGTACTCTACCAGGTGCTAGATAAGGGTAGAGTTTAAGCCCGTACTCTATCAGGTGCTAGATAAGTGTAGAGTTTGACCCGTACTCTATCAGGTGCTAGATAAGAGTAGAGTTTGACCCGTACTCTATCAGGTGCTAGATAAGTGTAGAGTTTAACCCGTACTCTATCAGGTGCTAGATAAGTGTAGAGTTTGACTCGTACTCTATCAGGTGCTAGATAAGTGTAGAGTTTGACCCGTACTCTATCAGGTGCTAGATAGGTGTAGAGTTTGACCCGTACTCTATCAGGTGCTAGATAAGTGTAGAGTTTGACCCGTACTCTATCAGGTGCTAGATAAGAGTAGAGTTTAAGCCCGTACTCTATCAGGTGCTAGATAAGTGTAGAGTTTGACCCGTACTCTATCAGGTGCTAGATAAGAGTAGAGTTTGACCCGTACTCTATCAGGTGCTAGATAAGTGTAGAGTTTGACCCGTACTCTATCAGGTGCTAGATAAGAGTAGAGTTTAAGCCCGTACTCTATCAGGTGCTAGATAAGTGTAGAGTTTGACCCGTACTCTATCAGGTGCTAGATAAGTGTAGAGTTTGACCCGTACTCTATCAGGTGCTAGATAAGAGTAGAGTTTGACCCGTACTCTATCAGGTGCTAGATAAGAGTAGAGTTTGACCCGTACTCTATCAGGTGCTAGATAAGTGTAGAGTTTAACCCGTACTCTATCAGGTGCTAGATAAGTGTAGAGTTTGACTCGTACTCTATCAGGTGCTAGATAAGTGTAGAGTTTGACCCGTACTCTATCAGGTGCTAGATAGGTGTAGAGTTTGACCCGTACTCTATCAGGTGCTAGATAAGTGTAGAGTTTGACTCGTATTCTATCAGGTGCTAGATAAGTGTAGAGTTTGACCCGTACTCTATTAGGTGCTAGATAGGTGTAGAGTTTGACCCGTACTCTATCAGGTGCTACATAAGTGTAGAGTTTGACCCGTACTCTATCAGGTGCTAGATAAGTGTAGAGTTTGACCCGTACTCTATCAGGTGCTAGATAAGAGTAGAGTTTGACCCGTACTCTATCAGGTGCTAGATAAGAGTAGAGTTTGACCCGTACTCTATCAGGTGCTAGATAAGTGTAGAGTTTGACCCGTACTCTATCAGGTGCTAGATAAGAGTAGAGTTTAAGCCCGTACTCTATCAGGTGCTAGATAAGTGTAGAGTTTGACCCGTACTCTATCAGGTGCTAGATAAGAGTAGAGTTTGACCCGTACTCTATCAGGTGCTAGATGAGTGTAGAGTTTGACCCGTACTCTATCAGGTGCTAGATAGGTGTAGAGTTTGACCCGTACTCTATCAGGTGCTAGATAAGTGTAGAGTTTGACCCGTACTCTATCAGGTGCTAGATAAGTGTAGAGTTTGACCCGTACTCTATCAGGTGCTAGATAAGTGTAGAGTTTGACCCGTACTCTATCAGGTGCTAGATAAGAGTAGAGTTTAAGCCCGTACTCTATCAGGTGCTAGATAAGTGTAGAGTTTGACCCGTACTCTATCAGGTGCTAGATAAGAGTAGAGTTTGACCCGTACTCTATCAGGTGCTAGATAAGAGTAGAGTTTGACCCGTACTCTATCAGGTGCTAGATAAGTGTAGAGTTTGACCCGTACTCTACCAGGTGCTAGATAAGGGTAGAGTTTAAGCCCGTACTCTATCAGGTGCTAGATAAGTGTAGAGTTTGACCCGTACTCTATCAGGTGCTAGATAAGAGTAGAGTTTGACCCGTACTCTATCAGGTGCTAGATAAGTGTAGAGTTTAACCCGTACTCTATCAGGTGCTAGATAAGTGTAGAGTTTGACTCGTACTCTATCAGGTGCTAGATAAGTGTAGAGTTTGACCCGTACTCTATCAGGTGCTAGATAGGTGTAGAGTTTGACCCGTACTCTATCAGGTGATAGATAAGTGTAGAGTTTGACCCGTACTCTATCAGGTGCTAGATGAGTGTAGAGGTTGACCCGTACTCTATCAGGTGCTGGATAAGTGTAGAGTTTGACCCGTATTCTATCAGGTGCTAGATAAGAGTAGAGTTTGACCCGTACTCTATCAGCTGCTAGATAAGAGTAGAGTTTGACCCGTACTCTATCAGGTGCTAGATAAGTGTAGAGTTTGACCCGTACTCTATCAGGTGCTAGATAAGAGTAGAGTTTAAGCCCGTACTCTATCAGGTGCTAGATAAGTGTAGAGTTTGACCCGTACTCTATCAGG